>NC_065893.1:9611267-10239537 GCF_905147045.1 Nymphalis io | reverse complement strand
CACTGCGGTATTTGGGATGAGAAGATATCGTGTAGCTTCCCGAACGCTGCCCAGCCGAGTTGAATTCGACGATTTACCTCTTTCTCGAAGTTGGACCTACCTAGTTGGATGGTCTGACCTAGGTAGACATAGTTGTCTACAACTTCGAGTGCAGAATTTCCAACCTTGACTTGAGTGGGTGCAACATGGATGTTCGACATGATTTTCGTCTTGTCCATGTTCATTTTTAGACCCACTTGTTGGGAAACCCTGCTGAGGTCATCGAGCATAGTGCCGAGGTCTTCCAAGGTCTCAGCCATAATTACAATGTCATCGGCAAATCGAAGATGAGTGATGTACTCGCCGTTAATATTGATGCCAAGTCCGTTCCAGTCCAGAAGCTTGAAAACATCTTCCAATGCAGCGGTAAACAGTTTCGGAGATATCACGTCTCCCTGTCTTACACCTCTCTGCAGTTGGATAGGTTTTGAGTTCTGATCCTGGAGTCGGATCGACATGGTGGCGTTCTCGTACAAGCACTTTAACACCCTGATATACCGATAATCAATTTGGCACCTTTGAAGAGAATTCAGCACAGCCCAGGTTTCGATCGAATCAAAGGCTTTCTCATAGTCCACAAACGCTAAGCAAAGTGGCTGGTTATACTCCTCAGTCTTCTGTATAACTTGCCGCAGCGTATGTATGTGGTCTATGGTGCTAAAGCCTTTCCGGAATCCGGCTTGTTCGGGTGGCTGGAAGTCGTCAAGCCTTTGCTCGAGACGATTCGTAATGACTCTCGAAAACAACTTGTAAACATGACTCAGCAGTGAGATGGGCCTGTAATTCTTCAGAAGGGTTTTATCACCCTTCTTAAAGAAAAGTACCACCACACTTCTGTGCCATGCTTTTGGCGTTTGACCTTTGGCAATGACGGAGTTAAAAAGCCTCTGAAGAGCCCTGAGGATCGGTGTACCACCCGCCTTCAGAAGCTCGGCTGTAATACCATCATCACCAGGTGCCTTGTTGTTTTTGAGTTGTCCGAGAGCCATTCTAATCTCGAAAAGACTGACGTCCTGAAAATCTTCAGTGTAGTGTCGGGTTAGTCTTGCTCTGGGATCTGCAGCATGACTACTGACAGGTGATTGAGCTGTCGTGTACAGCTGACCGTAGAACTTCTCAACCTCTTCCAACAGCTCAGATCTTGACGTGACTATTCTGCCATCCTCAGTTTTCAGCCTTGTCAGTTGACTCTGACCAACAGACAGATCTCTGGCGAACACTTTAGAGCCTTTGTTCCGCTCGATGGCCTCTTTAATGCGCATTGTATTAAATTGGCGAGTGTCGCGAGTTAGAGACTTTGAAATCCGTCTGTTGATCAGCCGATAGCCGGCAGCATCAGCTGGGGACGTCAGAATCATTTTCCGTCTTTCCTCCATAAGCCGTAGGGTAGAGGCAGAGATCTTTTTGGTTCCTTTTGTACGGCTGGTCTTGAAGGTCTTAGACCCAGCCGTACGGACAGTTTCCACAAGCCTGTCGTTGTATGTGTCCACTTCCTCGCAGTCTGCTAGGCAATCGAATCGGTTTTGGAGTTCGAGCTGAAAGGCTTCGGGATTTCGGATTTGAAGAGGTGATGGTCGGAGCGTAGACTTCATCAGTCGGGACCTCTGGAGTTTAACATTGATATTTAACGAGCCTCTTACGAGTCTGTGATCGCTCCCAGTTTTGACTGCATTGATCACGGAGACGTCATTAAATATTTGTCTTCTCGTCGACAAGATGAAGTCTATCTCATTCTTGGTTTTCCCATCAGGGCTCACCCAGGTCCATTTACGCTGACCTGGCTTCTTGAAAAAGGAGTTCATCATAAAGAGTCCCTCCTTCTCCATAAAGTCGGCCAACATCTGGCCCCGAGTGTTGCGGTCTCCAATTCCATGAGGTCCCACCTTTAACTCATCACCGAATCGTTTGCCCAGCTTCGCGTTGAAGTCCCCCATTACAACAGTGAAATGAGTCTTGTTGGTATGTATGGCTTTAGATAAATCCTCATACATGACCTCAACCTCATCGTCGGAGTGTGTCGAAGTCGGCGCGTATACCTGTATGACCTTCAAAGAATACCGCTTGGTGATTCTGAGTATAAGGTACGCCACCCTAGCCGACACACTCTCGATTTTCACAACGTTGTTAACGAGGTACTTGTGGACTATGAACCCGACACCACCTTGAGACAGTTGATCGCCCTCTCGGAAATAGAGAAGGTTACCGGATTTCAGGATCATCGTATCCTCCCCCTGTCTTCGGACTTCGGATAATCCGACGATATCCCAGTGTAACCTGCTCAATTCTTCCTCCAGTTCGATGATCTTCTCGTCGGTCCGCAGTGTACGCGTGTTATATGTTGCCAGGGCCAGAGGTCGTCGGTGTTGGTAACACGAAATCTGCCGGGGATTCTTAGCACCCCCTGCCCCGCCGTTACCACAGCTGTTACCAAGGCTAGGAATAGCAGGGCTGCCGGGGACTAGGGGCCGTGGTTTAGTTGCGCGAATCATGAGGGGATATGCCATAATCGCCACGCTTGGCAGACGGGTTGGCGATCGCAGTAAGTTAGTCATAGTACTCAGAGAGACGCTGCTGCCCGTTCTCTGGTGTATATTCCCTCGGGTCGCCTTCTACGCCCCCCACGGGATGAGATGGGGTGGTGATATTCGTCGCCGTCACCACACGGCAATTCGGCTGATGATGATGATGAAAAAAAGAAAATACGCGATATCAAAGAGTATTTGACTAAAAGATAATAATTACCGTCTACATTGAAACTCTATTGGTGTCAAATGTTTCTTTCTAATTTTTGCAGGTTGAAGCTCAGAAAGCATGATATCTATTATATTAGTAACAACTTCGCCTTTAGTGTCTAATTGTTTTATATTGTGTGTGTTATGTTCAACATTAGCTGATTCAGAAATTATTTGATCGCTTATATGATTAGTAGTACTATTTGTATCTAAAACATCAGATTTTTCTGTGACCACATTCGTATAAGGAAGAAGTTCGATAATAAATTCATTTGAGTTTTGGTCTGTTTCACTACTTATGTCACTTTTGTAAATTTTTATAGACTCATTGTTTGTGTTGCTTTCGGTACTTGCTTGTAGAAAATCATCAAGCTCCATTTTATTTGTAGTTTTTTCATCATTCTCATAGTAAGTTGTGGAAGCTTTTGTTTCCGAAGGTAGAGCTGTCGTTATTGTTTCCCTTAATTCTGAATTAATATTATAATTTCCTTGAATAGAAGTTTTTTCTAATGACATTGATTCTAAGGGATATGTTTTAATATTTATTGCTTTTTGTTCCATCATTTCACTTGTTGTTGTTGTGATTTTAATTGGATCAATTGTAACACTATCGTCAATATTTTCTTCAATTCCGTATTCTTGTGAGTAATCCATATTTGCCATTTCAATAAAAGAAGCTTGTTTCATATCTTCTTCGAGTTTGGTAATTTCTGTATTGGGCTTTAGTGATTGTGTAACAGAAAACGGACTTATTAAATTTTTTGCATTATCACTATTAGGTATCGTATTTAAATTACTTACAGTTTTGTCGGCATCTTGGTCTCCGGAGTTAGAGAAAGTTATATAAGAAGTTGTTGTAGTTACCTCTGTTAAGTTTAAGGCATACTTACTCTCTGTAACGTATTCAATACTGGTTTCATGGGTTAAAGAATTATTTTCATGATTTAAAATACTATTATTCATACTTAGCGATTCATAATTATTAATTGTTGCATTTTCTAATCTTGTAATTGGCTCTGTAATTGTACTGCTTACAGAAGATCTAGCCACATCGCAATTATATTCATCTTCTCCATCAAGACAGTCTATAATCTTATCACACATACGTTTTTTTGGCAAACATTTTAGAATACCAGAATCACATCTAAAGCCCGGACATTCCTGTTTTGGTTGTAGCATTGGTAATGTTTTTGATGCTGTTTAAGAAAATAATTTACTTTTTAAAAACGTTTGCTAAATCAACCATACTAACTATTATTGATTTGAGTTGATTTCTGAATACAAACTTACATGTATGATATCTTATCCATGACACAAAGAGGCTTACTCTAGTATAAACTCCCGGTTCGCCTTTCCTTGCACATCCATCTCCATGGCTAACAATACCTGCTACATACCATTGCTGAGTATTCATTGGATTTCTACATAACAATGGTCCTCCACTATCACCCTATAAATATTAATTAATTATTATCAAATTGTATTTTCTTTTAATTTTGATAATAACCATTTTCCTAATAAAATCATCTTAAACCAATATGATATTTTAAGTAACATTCAAAATTTTATTTGAAACTTTTTAAATAATAATCTTTTAATAATTTTTACAAAATATAAAAATAAATACAAAATCTTACTTGACATGTATCTCTTCCACCTTCGACTAGACCAGCACATATTTCATTACCATCTTGATCGTCTTGATGTTTACATTTTTCCCAAATTGGAACTTCTACCTCACGCATATGATCAGCTGTAATTATATTTAATATTACATTATATTAAATAGATTTTAATTTTATAACTGATTTTGGTTTTTTAAGCAGCATGTAAAGATTTTCTCTTTTAATCTATATTACTTACGATCAGGCCCACGCTCTACCGTAGCTCCCCAGCCTACAGCAGTACAAATAGTTCCAGCGGGTGGTCCCCACATCCAATCCGCACCAGCAACTTCAGGGCTCGGTAGGCATACTGGCCGCACCCAACGACTAAATTGTATTGCGGGCTTTACTCTTAATAATGATAGATCATTCTTCATGTCTTCTTGGTTGTAATTATGATTAACGATTATATGAGTTACGCGATGGTTTTGTTCTTGCGGTGAAAAAGAAAATCGACGAAGCATACCAACTTGCACTTCATAATAATACTGCCAAAACCTGAATAGAATGGTTTCTAAGCAATTTAAAATATAAAATTAACAAATAATATACATAGAATATGAGTTACTGATAAAAATAATAGATTGCAAAATTTATTGAATAAAATTTCATATTTTGTATTGTTTATATTTATTAGGTAATTTTTATTTACTTATTTACGCAGTGTGCTGCAGACATGACCCAATTTTGATTTATTATTACTCCACCACAGTGAAACATTCCATCCCTGTACAAGGCAACCATCCAAGGCCAAGCAGCCGGCTGACTGGGTTTACCTCCAACCACTCTACCTTGTGCCCTCTTGATCCTTACTTCGTCAATTTTACCGTCACTTAAATGATTCAAAGGGATTTCTGATCTGACACTTTTATTTCCTACGTTTCTTTTCATTCGGCCGCCGTAAAACTTCATAGGTTGTGGGTGCCTTTGGAGAAGATATCTTTTGTTCCGACCAAAGAGGTGGTTTTCTATCCCAGCATTCTGTGATAAAAGCACCGTAAAGTTTATGTCTCATGACAATAAAAGCACTTACTATATTTGAATTAAGATTCCTTTTTCTATATTTAAGTTAATAATAATTAAATAAATGTATAAATTTTGAATTCTATAACAATTATATTCACATATATATAATTTGAGTTTAATTCTTAAAATGAAGCTTTTTATCGTCTATTCAGGCTATAATTATCAACAAAAAGTTACCTCTTTTAACTGCTGTGTTGCAGTAAGAATTCTAGTACCACATAGTAAGTCAGGGCACGTGACATATACGGCTGAAGAATTTAAACATGTATTGCTTGTATGCAAAAGTCCCCCAGGAGCAGTGCTTATGTAATTTACTTTAAGTAATGGGTCTATTTGTAAAATTTGAATAAATGGTGGCCTGTAAGATATGTTATCAAAAATAAAAAAAATAATCTAATGTAATCGCATTAATAGTATTTTCTCAGAGTAGATTCTTGTTAAAGTACCTTATAATAAGGCCTGTTTCACGACGACAGGCATCATGCGCCCACATGTAAGGATTGCTACATACTGCGTACCAATTTCCTTTATAATTTCTGTGCAAGTACCCATCTGTGTTTGATACTGCGAAGAGCTGTAAAGTTTAGAGTTTAGACACTCATTGTATAATATGTTTATATTTAAGAGCTACAAAAATTCAAATTATTAAAGCGTTGAGCTTAAAAAATAACTTACAGGTTTTTTATGTAAACTCGGGGCTAACATGGTACAATCAATTTCGTCTTTGTGATTCGGACAATCGACTATATTGTTACAGCGTTGTTCCTTAGAAAAACATGTGCTAAAATTAAAATGAAGATCTTCACAACTAAACGTGTCTTCGCTGCACCCTGTAAACGATTGATTACGTTAAAAATTACAACAGATACTAAATTTAAAATTAAATAATGAGAAAATATTGAAGTATAATATACGTACCATAGCAACCCATTTCGTCTTCACCGAAAGGACAATCGAAATAGCCGTCACATTTTCTAGATTCATCTACTCTTGATTTACAACTGCAACGGGATTCATCGCTCACGTCATCACAGTCAACGTTACCATCGCACCAGTTCTTTTCATCAACACAGAAGCTACCACTTTCACATGATATAGTACCTATCGGACATTCAACTTCATTGATAGAAGTGTTAGATGGTGCCTCTTTAAAAGCTATGTCATGCCTAAAAGCAGTTAGATGATGAGTTTTTATTTTTATGGTTTTTAGTTAAATAATTTATAGCAACAATTAAGGTTATTGTACTTACTTTGGAGCAAAAAATTTCATGGCAATTTCAATATCTTGCGGATGGGGCTTATGTTTTTGTGCATCGATACCACGATTTTGGACGTAAGATGAAATAAAATCTGATGAGAATTGCCTTAAAACAAAAACTAAATCGTAAGTTTTATTATCATAACAAATTATCATAAAAATATGTACAATATCACCAACCTAGGATATGATGGAATCAACTGTTGATATTCATGATGGGGAGTATCAAAGATACCTACAATATTAAAAAGTGTTAATACACGTTATTTATTTTATATAACAATGAAATAATATGTTTAATTTTTTTATTATTGTACCTTGTAAATTTGGATAACTCTGTCTCATGAGTCGCTTTAGCAAACACGTTTCCGTTAATTGTGGATTTAAAACATCGCGAGAATTAATCATAGAATGTTGAGGCGTTCCGTGTATTTGTTCAGAGTTATCAAAATGATAAGTATCATAAGGTACACTTTTTATAGGTCTTAACGAATTAGTAATATGAAGAGGATTCGTTTCTCTTTTTGATACATCAGTAGGCTTGATACTGCTTATAGTTTTCAGATTATCTTTAACTCCGTCCCTTATATTTTCTTGAATTATATCAGCAAGTTCTTCTTTATTTATACGATGATTCGAAAGATTATTTTCTGTAAGGGATTTCAATTTCATAACGAGTTCCTTGCAAGATTCCTTGTGATATTCTTCGTTACATAGAAATTCGTGTTCTGCTATAATTTTCTTTGCCTTTTGTTTTTGATTATCTTTAAATTTAATATTTCTTTTGAATTTATTATCTTTTTTTAAGATCTGCGTTGAAGGTAAAGTTTCCCTTTTTTTTCGTTCACTTGGATTTACTTTTGATGTAATGTTCTTTAATCGAAGCAAAATTTCTATTTCGTCTTGTAAGATTGAAACATTTTGTTCCTCGTGGAAACCAGATAAAACGATTAATTCTGTTTTGTTAACATTATCTTAAAAGAAATAATAATAAAATGTATTGATTTTCGCAAAAGTGAAAAAAGAAAATAATTAATTATTTTTTACTTACTGTCGCTCTGTAGAAGCCTTAATATTAATAGATAGAATGCAATCACTATTAAAATTAAAGATATTATTGCAAGTACTTTTTGTATAATAGAATAACATTTTTGACCATTTCGTCCTGAAATTAAAAATAATGTAAAAATATCGATTGAGTTAAAAATAACTAATAAAAAAACCTACCACTTTTATCAACAACAAATAATTTGTAAGTGATTTTGGAAATACCAAAGAAAGAAAAATAATAATAAGGGTTTGTGAAAACGGTACGGTACGGTGGCTATGAACAAATAATGCGGGTAAAGTAATATCTTTTAAATGTTGTTGCTGTTCCATTAGAAAAGACTGACTGATATTGGAAGAAATAATTAGCTTCAACCTTTCTTTGTTGTATAATATTTGTTTATAATAAAGTCATTATTACAATAAAATCTTAATTGAGTCTTAAGCATATCGGATCACATTGCTCGTGTTATTAAAAGTAATAAATACATCTACGACAATGATTACTCACTCTCTACACTAGACTTTAGAGTCTAGTAATAAATTAAAATGTATAATAAAATTACCATCATTATTTGTCTCGGCTAATCCCATGGGAAGGAGACCGACTATTTTCTTTTCTTCTGTATTCTCAGCAATCATCTGAATGAAAAAAATAATTAGTTATTATTAGAAAAGTAAACTCAATTCTTCAATTCAATTCAATTCTTAAGGGTCTTTGTTATATATTAGTGTTTAAGTTTAATTTTCGCCCGCGTCTTCGCTCACGTGTTAGGTCAGGAGTGTTACGTGTATGGCCTATATTCTTCTCTGAGATATTAAATTTTTGATCAATATCACAGTATTAGTATATATAATATTCAAATGGTGTATGTTAATTCAAAAATACCTACATGGATGGATTATGTCAGGAGATATAGCAAATATATTTGACTTGGCTTACTTGATTTCTTATTATAAATAACAGTTATTTAATAAAGTATCCTTAAAGTTATCTTCAACCTGAATCAAAAATTTAAATTTTATTACAAGTGTTCATAAAAATATTTTAAATAAATAAAATTTTACTTTTAAAAGTTCCTTCATATTATTAACTAGCTGATCAGATGAATCAAATTAATACAGCGCCGTTTAGTATTTTGCTTTTGTTTCTCATAAACACATTATCGATCAAGTAATATTTACTAAAACAAACATATTATTTTTACATTCAACTGATACGGGTAAAACCTTTTTTTAAATAGAATACAATATACGAAATATTGATTAACAACGAAAGTATAATATATATATTTATTTAAGTATTTCTAATTTTTATTTGTATTTATTTAAGGCTTATTTGTATTTCAATACTTACAACGTAAGCAGTACCATATAAACTTAGAAAAAATATCATCGCAAAAAGGTTTAAATTTTTTATTTATTTAAGAGCTTTTCCACAAAAAACTATGTCGCATATAATTTTAAAACTATCTTTATTGTACACCAATAAACATTTGACAAAATATATACAAAAGGTGGCCTAGTAGCTAATACAACGATCTCTTTCAAAAATCTTAAGTTAGAGGAAAGAAACAAAAGAACGGAAGACAAAATAATAAGATAAGTCGACTATTGATTTGTTAACTTGTTATTTATCCGCTTAGATACACACACAAGTCTTCTATATCAGTAGAGAGTATGTACTAGAAATAATAATTGGGAATTCCTATTCATCTATACTTAGAAAAATATTATGTCATTTAAAAATTATCGGTAGAAAAACGAAGTTAATAGATCGACGTTGAGATATGAGTTAGTAAAATATTTGATGTGCATGCAGCTGTTCTTTAAACTCACAGTAGAATATTAAGTAAGCTTAAATAGATAGGATTTAGTTCCTCAGGCTTAGCTTTCTTTAGGCTCCTCATTTGCTCCGCAAAAGAAGTTAAAAATAAATGACGTCTCAATGACGCTATATTATACACTGATTCAAGATCCCTGATTAAATATTGTTCAATCTTGGCATAGATTTAATATATAATTATTAAAATTTTACAACCATTCTACACGGTCATGATTAGTGCAGTAGTCAATTTGATTATGAGTTCTTAATATTAATAATTCTTTTGTTATAAATTTCTTAATTATGACATTCTTTAAAAATAAAACAAGAGAATTGCAATTTGTTCATTCTCAATTAAGGTGCCGTGGTAATCCTTAAAAATAAGAAGGTAAACTAAATAATTTATTTAGGATTGAAATAAAGACAAAAAAATCTGTACAAAACAGTTAAAAAAATTATAGCATAAGTATTTTGAGTAAATGGCATGTTGTCGTATCTAATAATCTAATATAAATACTACATACAATAAATACATGTATGTAATCGTTTCGTATAAAACACAGTTAGTACTTACGTTTGACTTTCTGTAATGCGAAACTTTTATGTCACAACGGTCACCAAAAGATATTCATATTTTTATATATTAAAATGTAAAGTACCGGCTCATATCATGACAATAAAGCTACTGTTTCTTTATGCTGTTCAACATATATTCGGGTCGCGTTTTTGTTGATGATGTGTTTTACAAAATTGCTGAATATTATCTATTGTTATATTTAACATACATTTATATTTGTTGAACTGTCTCTCTTACATTTATATACAATATAATCTTATTACAAAATGAATTCGGATTTCTTAGAACTCTGAATTTGTTTTTGTAAAAGATTTTTTTTAACATTTTGTGGGTATATTGCTTTTGTCATGACTATTATGTCACAGCCAAAGGATTTATATAACAGAGTGTAAAATTGCCAACTATTTGTCGTTAGTACTGTATCAACGTCTTCACTATCTGTCTCAGGTGTCTATCACACTTTTGTTGACATCATAAAAACTGCAATTTGATCAAATGTAGCGACGATATTTAGAAAAAATTAGATGGCACACAATTCGGTTGGATTTTTTTTTAAATAAAATTCTCGAATGGCTCGAATTTGGAAGCCGAAATTCGGCCGGACACAGCCAAAACTAATAAATCTATTGTGCTGAAATTTTGGAACATTGGGTTATGTTATAAAGTAAGTATCCGCTATGAAAGGATTTTGGGAAATTTCAACTTTAAATGAGAGGAGTAGCTTAGTATTAATTTTACCCGTGAGAAGTCCGGACGGGCAGTAATACTTAATAAGGTGACAGTGCAAAATTAATTAAAGATACTTAAACACTTCTAGCTAGGTAGAGGCGATGTAGGTCAAATGACGAACGACTGACTTATAATTATAATAACTAGGACGAGCAATTTCAACGAAGATCAGAAGAAGTCTCTGTCCACTTAATTTCGCAGTATATATTTGAACTACCATTAAGCAATTTTACAATTTGTTATTAAAATTATCATATTACTTTGTATCAAAATATAAATCTGACAAATGCATGGTTCGAATGATTTCACGATCTCGTGTAGAAATTTACGCTTGACGACAATATTTTGATCGATTAAAGTTTGCTTTTTACTAAGCCCCAGGGTTAGGATACTGTATCAACATATTTTGTGTCTATTATACAAAAATATGCAAAAAAAAAATCAGGTAAAAGGCATGTTGTTTGTATCAATTAGCAATGCGTACTTTTAATATGACATCCATTAGTTAATTGCTGTTTTTTCTCAGTCACTTATTTCCTATGCATTCGTTTAACGACAAACGTTGACATATAAAACAGATTCCGATTAAATGAAATGACGTTTAGTGTTTTAATAATAAAATTAATCACCGATGTGTCAGTTTTATTCTAGACGGTTAAATGCTTTGCTTAATTATTAGGTTGTATCGTTATTAGAAAGCCTACTAATTCGTATACATTGAGAATTTCTTGACAAAAATTTTTTTTTTTTTATTGAATCGACCCGTTTTTTAAACGCAGTCTGCGGACTTATTAGCTAGTCTAGAAAAACGAGGCAAGGCAGCAATTAGCCAAGGAGATAATTCGGCTTAAATTACAAATATTGAGATTCATTATTGAAGCCTTAAATTTATCAATTTAATAAAAAAAACGGCGAAGATATTGTTTATATATATATATATATATATATATACATATATTTTACTTACAGGCATATTGAAATAACATATGTAAATATAAATTAAATTAAACATAATAACATTATGTATATATATATATATATATATATATATATACACTGGCCGCCAAAAAAATCGACCCACCCGTATTTTTTTACTTACAAAGTCTTAACTATGCGACGACCTAGGTGGATTGTTTTACTTATGGGACATACATTTAACATTTTATTACCCACTTGATATTGATTTGGAGGAGTTGTAAGTGTTATTGAGGATATTTGGAATATTTTTAAAGTATTGATAAGACGACGTTACTTTGTGCACAAAGTGCATGGTTAGTTTATTTCCAGTTCTTAACGCGGATCTCGGTTCGATGTTTATTATTGATTAAGGTATGAAACTTTGTTGAAACAATAATTTTAATAAGTTTAAACATAAAAAATGGATACTACTGAAGCAGAAGCTGCTCAAGTCGTAGCTCTTATTCATGAGGGGTTAAGTCAGCGAAATGTGGCTAGAACACTAAAATTAAGTCGTTCAGCGGTGCGAAGAGTGTACAAACGCTACTTGGAGACTGGGGAGTATCGCCGGAGACCAGGATCTGGCAGGGGGCGTGTCACGAACCCGACCGATGACCGTTTTATTGGTTTGACGTCTTTAAGAAACCGACATCTTTTGGCTGTTGACGTTCAAGGTAGACTCCGAGAAAGTCGTGGAGTGTCTGTGAGTGAAAATACTGTAAGAAGAAGACTTCGAGAGCAAAACTTAACCCCTCACAAGCCAGCAACAGGACCAAAACTCACAGCATCCCATCGACAAGCAAGACTACAATTTGCTAGGCAGCACGTCGATTGGACACTGGACCAATGGGAGACAGTATTGTTCAGTGATGAAAGCCGAATGTCTCTAGTAGGCTCTGATGGACGACGTAACGTCATGCGAAGGCCAGGAGAACGCTACTCTCAGTGTTGCATTCGAGAAACAGTCCGATTTGGTGGAGGCTCTACAATGTTTTGGGGAGGTATTTCTTTGACGGGACGCACAGAGCTGGTTTTTTTCCGTAATCGTGCTGTTAATGCTGAAACTTACATAACGGACATTCTGGAGCCTCATGTGATGCCTTACGCTGGATATATTGGGGATAATTTCCAACTTATGCACGACAACGCACGACCTCACGTCGCTAGAATTGTTAAAGACTATCTCAGGGAAGTCGAAATTCCAGTTATGCAGTGGCCAGCCAATAGTCCGGACTTAAACCCGATAGAGCACCTCTGGGACCAGCTAAAACGTAGGGTTCGAGCACGAAATCCAATTCCAGAAACCCTGAATCAACTGGAAGCTGCCCTAACTGAAGAATGGCAACGGACCCCACAGGAAGACATTAAAAAGCTAATCAGGTCACTTAAAAGGCGTATGCAGGCAGTGATTAGGTCAAGAGGAGGAAACACTCCCTATTAAAGTAAGATTTAGGCACCCAAATTTAAAAACAAACGGCATAATCGTTTTGTACACAAAAAAATAAAATTGCGTAAAATTTTGTGTTTTCGTGTTTTGTCACATATTTACCTAAAAACCTATTTTTTGCGCACTATTTCTGTTTTTGTACAATCCTACAATTGCATTTTTTCATTATCAATCTTAAAAATATAAATATGTGGTAGTTTAAAACCATACGATAGCTTTTTTACAAAAAATGTAGGTGGGTCGATTTTTTTGGAGGCCAGTGTATATATATATATATACATAATGTCTTACTATTATTATTTGATTAAATATATTGCTATATGCTAATTGTAAGCTACGATTGTAATTAACAAATACATAATTTGAAACATAAGGTTCAGGAATAGTGGGATATAATAAAGAGACCAAATGACTAACATCAAAGCCATGATTAATAAGCTATTTAACTTTTATCAAAGGAAATTTGCATCAAAAGGAATGCTCGGAAAGGACCGTTTATATAGATACATTGAAATTCATATTTAATTTAGTGTCTGCAATCATATTTGAATTATAACTTTATCAACCCATCCATCAGATATTCTGCCGCAAAACAGTAGTACTGGTATTGTTGTTTTTCGGTTTGAAGGGTGAGTGACCCAGTGTAATTACAGGCGTAAGGGACATAACATCTTAGTTTTCAAGGTTGGTGGCGCATTGGCAATGTAAGCGATGGTTAACTTTTCTTACAATGCCAATGTCTATGGGCGATGGTGACCACTTACCATCAGGTGGTATACTATAAAAAATATAAGTTAGACATACACACTCAGTTTAGTACAGTTGAGATGGTCCGGAGAATTAAATATAAAAGTCTTACCATAAATTTGATAGTTCAGATGACTAAACTTTAATGTTATTTGAGGTTATAATTCATCACGTACTCAGCGTGCTGCATCCTATGTTGGATGAAAAACTGCCTCATGTGTATAATGGAGCAGCCCTTAGACCAACGGTGGGACGTTTACAGGCCCTAACTTAATTTAGTTACCTATGTGATGATATTATGTCATTTTAGCTTATGGTAAAAAACTCCTATTATGCAAGTAACAATAATATATGAGCATTTTTGTCTTAAAATAAAAATAAAGGAAAACTTGAAAATTTCAAACTGAGAACAACTAATTGCTATAATTACTAAAAATAAGCTACTTAATATATCTATTATGTTAATGAACAACCTTAATTATTTTATAGTTTTACTAGCCATGTACCCCGATGGGTATCTCATCAGAATCATTTTTCAAAACTCTACCGAATTTTATACATTGAAAATACTTCTATACAAACTTTTATCCCCAATTACACTCACGTGAATGATGAATTATCAATTATTATTAACATAAACCTAAATACTGATTTCCATATTTCTAACATCAGAAATCTTGATTTTTCACACAAACTTTCATTCGCCATTTAATTTCTCTTAGAAGAAGAATTTTGAAGAATTCTATCTCAATGCTCATCTACGTTCCCTAAGGTATTAATGTGCAAAATTTCATTATGTTAGACATAGCGGCTTAGCTTGTGCGTGGTTTGTCAGTCTGTCATTTTAAAATTTTATTAAGTAGATTGGTTTTCAGGGAATAAAAGTTTATACTAATTATAATTAATTACAATCGATTGAGCTTTGTTTATTTCATAGATAAATCCACACTAATAAATATCAGATATATTCACAGATCCGTATACCGATGTCATTATCTTCTAAAAAAAAAAAATCGATTCGAAAATATATTTTTTCGACAAAAGCTGAATATAGTTCGGGTCATGTTTTCCTTAATCATTTCTTCTTTCGCCCGTCCCCGAATCCATTGTTGACACAATTTACCACCTATGGTGTGGATATTAAAGGGTCGTGTCTTTTGTTACGATAAATTTGTATAGGTACATTAATGTAATATGAAATAGTTTGAGGTTATATCGCGTTTTAATTCAATTTTAGATGAACCAGACCTTTGATTTTTGATGTAGAGATTTACCTTTTTACTCATAGCAAATGGATAGAAAAATGATTTTATTTATGACATGAAAATAAAGGTTTCGTGGCTTTCGTTAACTCTGTGTGGAGTCTGTCAATATAATGACAGAAAATAATTATACAACACTATTCGGGATCCCATGTGATTAATTGTTTTAATAATTTAAATTTTAAGGAATATTATCGAGAAGAAACCATTCATGTATCGGATGAAGTTCTGATATATATGTCGGAGGGACATCAGATCGGCGAGAATTATCGTCGAACATCATGTGGGCGTACAGTGGGTTATCGTGAAATGATCAACACTAAATTAATATAATCACACTTTATTACACTTCACAATTAATATCACACACAATGTACTTTATGGAACGGTAAGACAGTTCCGTGACCTCACTCGACCGATGCCTTGCAGAGAGTGTTCTGCGCGGACTCGAGCGATATCATCACGACTCTGTCGAAAGCGCACTGAAGTTCAGCCGAACCACACCGAAGTCAAGTTCACAATCGTTGGTGCGCCTTTCTTTCCATTGATTGATCGGATGCGACATATATATATATATATATATATATATATATATATTTGATTTATTTATATAACAAACAATAATGTATACATGTAATGTCTTTAAGAAGAGAGCCCTTTGCTGAGCACTCAAACTCCTGTTGTATTTTTATGTCTCTATCCAAGGTCCAGGCTAACTATAAATTCTACTCAAATTTAATCACGCTAATCGTTATTCAGTGGCTTAGACCTTATCAGGTAACGGACACTCACTTTCTCATTTATAATACTAGCTGAGAACATCCTTCAAAACCTGATAGCATGATTCTTTAACGCTTAGGTATAATTATTTTCTAATAATAGTGCATATATTAAATGTATGCATGCCTATCCTTGTAATTTAAGTTTGCGTAGTACCAAATTTTATTAAAATCAATTCTGTGGTTTAGCCGTGAAAGCGCAACATACAAACAGACAAGAGCTACTTTCGCATTTACACTATGAGTAAAGACTAGTATATATAAGAAAAATACAATACTAACTTTCAATAATATCAGAAAAATATGAGGAAAATGATTAATTGATAATAAATGGTCATGACCGTTACCATAATGGCATTTCTGTTAGCCATGCGTGGTCAACTATTGACACGATTTGCTTTGTAAACTCAGTAAATTACTAGTTTTCGATCTTCGATACGTATATAATGAAATTTCAAAGCAATATATCTTATTCAAGGTTTGTTCACAGTCAAGATTACGTTTATTTAGAACGAGGAAGGAAATAGATAGGAATTTCAAGAAACAAACCCTTATTGGGTAAGTTGTTTTTCTTTAAGCGCCTTGTGGTTTAGCAGGGTAGTAGAACGACACTATCCCACTCGTGGGTATCGTAATCATTGATTGGGGGTTTTTATTGAGCGCATCTATTCATTATTCCGACAAGTTTTGGTGAACCAACCCAGCAGTAAAGGCATTATCAAAGAGGATCGGTGTGAGGCAGGCGGTCTGCCGTTAAATCTTATTAATTAATTTTCTTTCGACCCTAATAAATAAGGAGGGCAAATACCACATAAGGTGACGTAATTGAGAAGATCACTATTTATTACATACCATGCCGCTTGTTTTGACCGATGAGATGTTATTAATAATAACTAATCTCCACGGAATGTTCGTATTTCTTTGTTTAAAAAAATCATTCGTGTCATACAAATGATGTTAAGATGTTAAGGTTTCATTAATATGGTTGTGTGACGTGACTGACCGTAAGCAAAAATCTTGATAGAAAATTCACGAAATGTCCTCTAATCTTTACATTTTTCAGAAGTGAGAAATTATGACAGTGATTTGTATTATTTATCATATTATAGTAAAAAGAATTATACCTTATTCTTCAGAATAATTTGTAAAATATGTGAAAAGAGATTGAATATTACCCTTCGTTATAAATAGAAAAGGCATAAAAATATGATTGCGTCGCGAGAAAAGCGCGTATAGGACGCGCGGATGACATCTGAAATTTTGATAGCTTTTGGCGAGCTCTTAAGAACCGTAACAAACAAAGTATTTTTTTGCATTAATATGTTAGTAAAAAAAAAACATAAAATCAAAGTATACTTACGGCATATTGTTGTTCAATGTTATCAAACCTTCTAAATAACATTTATATATTAAACAATGAATTAGTTGTATTTATATTTAATCTAAATTTACAATTAAATACTAATCTCGTTAAATTGTAATCACTTTTACAAAGGTGTTATTTAGTCATTACTCGCGGCTAAAACTTACACTTCAAAGTAATTTAACTAAGATGCGGGAACCAATTGTTTCTATCCACTTAAGTGTTGATTTTCACGTTTAATTTTGTATAAGCTGTAAATACCTCCAGGTAAATTATATTTTATATTCAATTAAGCGCTTGCGAGTCAGTTCCTTAAAATAACTATAGTTAAAATATATCAAAATGTTATATAAATTTAATTACTTTTTTAGGTTAAGCCGGGAAAAACAATATCAAGTTTATCTTTATATAATTCTCTTAACATCGCTTTCATTCGGTAGGTATGATATAAGAGTCAAATAAAATCGCAGGCTTATATATCCTTATCTACTAGAGCGAAAAATTGCATGAAATTTATAATTATATCACTAATCCCACCAAAAAGGTCTACGGACGAAATTTGCAAAGTATTCCTCGATAAATAAAATTAGTGAAAATTTAAACTATACAATACAATGAATAATAAATGAATAACATTGTATTTTATGTTTGTTTCAAAAAAAATGCTTCTTTTTATGTGAATATCTATCTCAGAGTAATATATATATAATAATATAATAATAATAGTCTATCTCCGAGTTATCAAGAAAAAACAAACTTCTTTTTTGACTACCGCTTCTACATAATCAAATAGGCATTAAACTTTAAATGGCAGATTTTTAAAGGTTTCATCACGAACTGAATTCCTCGCTGGTGAATCTGCGGATTTTGCTAGTTGTTAGTAACAGGATGAACTTTACAAATTTGTTTTAAATAATTAATTTCAAATACTATATGTATTTCAAATACATATATTAGGTACAAAGACGGTTAAAGCATTATTTGCTTTGCACACGTTAAAAGCATTGGTTGCTTAAAGCATTATCTTTCATACTAAGGAAGGACGGAAGTAAGTGTTTGTAGAAATGGATAAAATCAATTTACCCATACTAAAAATTACAAATAAAGATACATATTTATACGTACTATGTTAAAAAGCGTAACGTCAATTATTACATATAATATTTTATAAACTTGTCGCATTAAAAGGTGTGAAGTCAATAAACTATCCTCCTCTTAGTAATAAATATACAATATTACTGTCGTGAAATAATTATAAAAATAGGTCGTAGTGTCTAGAAAGTCGTTTAAAATTCGAAACACTTTTTGAACTATCGATATTAAAGTAGCGTCCATTTTTTATACTGCAAAAACAATCTTTTCAGGAAATTTCAAGCTCGTGCAAGATATGGCACCGTTTCTGGCGAAATGAATTACGTGACGTTGAAAACGTTTAAAATGAAATTCACACTTTCCATACTGGCTGTTATATTCGCATCATGCTCGTGCCAGATGAATGATTCTGATACTTATGTGACTAGATTGATAGCTGACTTCTGGATCGAAGGAACGGATATTGTGCGAATTATTTGGAGAGATTGTACGAAAAAGGTATTATGTAATATATTATAATTCTTCCTCTATATAAAACAATGTAATTTTTGTAGAATTTTCTAAAAATCAAACATTCATTAATTTGAATATAGAATTATTGTAAATTTGATTATAGAACATTTATTTAAAAGATTGATTATTATGATAATCATATATTCAATCGAGTCACGTTTTAAATAACTTTCCTAGCCAATCTGCTTATTTCATTTTTCATTGAAGCGAAATATTCAAAATATTTCGTTATTTTCTATCTCACAGACTGTGTCAATAGCTTCGTATACATTTACAACTAGACGTTGTTTTCGAACTAAAAAAACATTTTTTTGTTCTATAAAAAATTCTAGTGGTTATAGCGTTAATGCTGAGGCACACAAAATTTTTCAACATATTGGTTCTGGCTTTGTATCGTTAAGTTTTTATTAAAAATTCTTCTACATATATGAAACAATTACAACATATTTTGTACCAAACTTCATTCTGAAATATCATATACATAATATAATGAATGAAAAATGAAAGTTAGCATGAATTTATTATTATAAACGTTATTTAAGAACTATTTAAAAAAATAGTATTGTGTACGTTGTATTTATGACATATAAATATTATTTTACATTTATTTATTTTACAAATGTTACATTTTTAAATCATCTTGGAAATACTCTTTTACTTACATGTAGTCTCAACATGTACTATCATATCACAAAATGAATATTAGCTAAACAAATTAATATTCTAGTCACTAATGTCATTCTTTTTCATTAACCATTTTGATAATATTTTTTAAAGCCATTGAATGTTTTGCTATAATATATTCTCTTAGTCGATAAAATATGTTGACCTCATTATGTAAGAGATTGCTATAAACGTTTTTATTGGTTTTATTACATGAAAAAACAATTTACTCCGAGGTAGAAAGAGGTTGACACAGTCGTTGAATAATGTGAAAATAAATTTAGGCAAATAAAATGTAAATGCCGGGAAACCTTTATTTTTACACAATAAAACAGTTTTAGGAAGCAGAGGGAAACAATAATAATCGCAGGGTAGTTTGTTTTCAGAATATTTCAGAAATTGTTTTATTAAGCTTTTATTAATAAGTCACCTGTTAGTATCTGTGGTTGAATGAGTTGAAATAAACACTTTATATATAACACTATAGCAAAATTTTATCAATTACAGAATTGCATTTATATATCATATGAATACTATATATTAAGAGTTATTCTTCTATATATGTCTTTTAGTCTTCGCTAATTTCTTTTTTTATTAATTTTTCAGTATAAAGATGTGAAAGATATAATTGATAATAAGGAATATTATCCAAAGTTTGTAAGGTGTGTAAAAAGAAAGACGTTAAAAGCTCTGGACCGCAGCCTGAGCCTCGACGTTGTTCCCATCTTAGATGGAGTGAACTTAGTGCGATTTGAAATTATCGATCATTCAGGAAACATCTTACAGGAAAATGAGACAAGGTATGTTTCGTATGACTCTTATTTTTAAACGCTTCTTATATAATTAGTTTTATTTCTTTTGTGATATAGATAAACTTAAAAAGCAAAAACTTATTTGAATAAAAAAACATGAGATAAATCGTTAGAGCCGCTTCTGAGAAACACGAAATAAATTTATATGTAGATATATATATATATATATATATATATATATATATATATAAATTTATATCTACATATAAATTTATATATTACATCTTGTATATATTCATCATCAGCCGAAAGACGTCCACTGCTGGACAAAGGCCTCCCCCAAGGATTTCCACGTTGCCCGATCTTGCGCTGCCCGCATCCAATGGCTTCCCGCGACTCGTTCTAAGTCGTCGGTCCACCTTGTAGGGGGCCTGCCCACGCTGCGTCTTCCGGTTCGTGGTCGCCACTCGAGAACCTTTCTGCCCCAGCGGCCGTCGGTTCTGCGAGCAATGTGCCCCGCCCACTGCCACTTCAATTTAGCAATTCTTCGGGCTATGTCGGTTACTTTGGTTCGCCTACGGATTTCATCATTTCTGATTCGATCTCGCAGAGAAACTCCGAGCATAGCCCTCTCCATTGCCATTTGAGTGACCTTGAGTATATATATACACACTAGAATTGCGCCTTTAATACTAGTACCTGGGCAACCATCTGTCATCATTAATGTGAAATCAAAACATACACACGCACGCAAATTTTTTAAACTAATCATCTCCTAAACAACCGTTATAGTTAAAATCGTTTTAAGTCCATAGAGAGATGTAGAGATCTTTTTAGATGGATATGCTTTTAAGTACGACGGTAAAAAAAATTGACATATTATCTGCAAGTCTAGACAAGTTATGTATATAAATTACATAAGTATTGTAATATCACGTGATCATTGGAGGAATAAAGACAATATAGACATCTCTTCGACTTAAATTGAATTCAACATGCCAATTGGACAATGCCATTCCCCGTTGGCACCATTTTGTACGTTTTATGACAAAAAGTATCCAACATGTTGTTAAAAGCTATATCACAAATTTTATTATTACTAGTAAATTATATTTCAACTTTCATTTAATAATAATTTTTTTATATATATAGTAAACATGACCCTTAATTTGCTAAAATGTTTATTGTACGTGCTTATTCGACTAAAGTATACTTCCTTTGTAACGACGACAAATGTGTGATAAAATAATTAAAATCGATTCTATTTCGTTAAAATTCCAATTCCAATCCTAATTCTAATTAATTCCAGAGCTTTTGATATACGTTAATTACAAGCTTTTGGTATTTAAATATTAAATACAAATAGTATTCTATTATTCATACTCGAATTAAATTAATTTGCGACATAGTAAAAAATATATTAAATTATTATAACATTCAGCTAAAAAATGTACGTTGAAGAAAATAACGTGTGGGTTGAACAATAGAGTAAAAATCTATTCAGTGTATGTTGAAAGACATTTTGTGGGCTATAAGAATGAGACTTATCATTCATAGAATTTATAACATAATATTATAATAGTTAAAATTCGAGGAATATGAGGCGATGACGAAATTCAATGGCGACGTCACAATTGAACACTTTAAAAAGGTTTGACCGAAATTTTTATTAGATATAAACTATTATTGAAATAGTATAATATATTACAGCCTATAAATTCGGTATTATTGAGAATTTATTTAAAAACACGTAATTTTATATATTATTGATTCAGTTCAAAAAAGGTTTTTTTTTTAAATTTCCAGTTTATATATAAATTATGTATAAATAAATTACAGACATATTAAATATGGTACGCTTCTACTGAAATAGTCACTTATGTGTTTACTATTGTTTGCTGTTTAGAAATATAATAATTGCACGATATTAAATAAATTTATGTTGAAATTTTAAGATGATATTAAACATACCCTTCGTTGGAGATGCAAAAACATTAATATAATAAAACAATTTGTTATTTTTGTATATCATCTTTTTAATAGCCGAGATAGCAAAATGGATAGAACAGATGGAACTTAAATGAAGGACGTGGTTCCAAATCCAAGCACTGAGTTTTCGAGTTCTTAGTTTAAGTATGTTTTGAATTAATTCTTCCTAACTTCGTCCAGTATATAAATGACAAGCTCAATTACAAATAATTCTAAAGATTCGACGTACGGGATGTCTTATATAAAATAGAGATAAATCACAATCTCGCGAAAAAGTCGATGTCGTGATGTTTGTTGCCTGTGAAAGCCAAGGTTAATGCACGCGAAATAATTTGTCAACGTCATGTAAAGTGGGTTTCAAATACAATTGTGTAAGCGCTCCGGTTTCGTCAATGTGGCAAAACAATACAGTAGGTAGAATAAATATTTATAGCTTAATAAATTTTATAACGCTCGCCTGCAGTTTGATCGACGTAAACATTTTACATGTATAAAGAAGATTTGTTATGATGTACATGACATGGTTCATTGGATTTGGATTGATTTTGGACTGCTCCATGGGAATCTATACGAATATGATGCAAAAGTAACTCTGTCTGGCTGTTACCCTAAGCCTAACTACTGACTCGATTTTGATAAAATTTTGTAAGAAGATTAGCTATCTTCATACCAAACTTTATCAAAATCGGAACTAAGGATGGCATACTACGACATAGGCTACTATTTTTACGCGCTCGAAGCCTGAGGCGAATTCATGTAATTTATATATTGCACACTATATTTTACGTCCCAGAAAGAAAATAAAGACAAGTATGTATCAAAGGTATTTATTTTATATAAAGAATTTCCTCTGAAGAGATTTCTTCGAGTACACTCAAGAAGGAAAAATATTATAGAAAAATAAATAAGAGATGTGAGATGTCGTGACGCACAATGAAAAACAGATATATTAAACGCATACTCTACATACATCCTTTAAACATATACTATAAATAAATATATAAATATACATCTATCGAATGAAAACCCTGTATATTAACGTAGATTATGACACAGGTGCCTTTTTTTTGCCGAAATGGCCTAGTGGTTGGAACTCGTGAATCTTAACCGATGGTCGTGGGTTCAAACCCGTGCTAGCACCATTGAATTTTCATGTGCTTAATTTATGATTATAATTCATCTCGTGCTTGACGGTGGAGGAAAACATCGTGAGGAAACCTGCATGTGTCTAATTTCATTGAAATTATGTCACATGTGTATTCTATCAACCAGCAGTGGAGCAGCGTGGTGGAATAAGTTCTAAACCTTCTGCTCAAAAAGGGAGAGGAGGCCTTAGCCCAGCAGTGGGGCATTAACAGGCTGTTACTGTGCCTTTTTTTTAAACATACGTTACTGTTTCTGTGTTTGGCATACATAGAAGTTTTTGTGAAAAAAATTCGATGTCTGTCAATGGTTTCTTCAATTGCGTCACTACAATGCTATGGAGTAATGTACAGTATTAGGGCGCATTTAAAATACGTATATAAACTCCCCAATGAACAGCAATAACATAGACTGATCATTACTGTTCAAAGATATTAATTTTATAAATTAATACTAAATAAATGTCATGCTAGTCTGCAATGGTCATAAAGCGGGGCGAACACAGTCCTCTTTAAGCTTTATTACTATTAATATAGAACTCAAAATTGCAATAACATCTGTGAAAACATACGTACGCGAAATCCGAAACAGTTTACCGATTAAATAGAAAACGCTACGTCTGTACGATCTCTTACAGTACGTACATATGTCATTCAATTTGTTCTAGCGTTATGAACCGATAAAAATGTAAGTGTATTGGAAGCGTGAATTGAAATATGAGTCTAATACGTATTAACGATCCAATTTATATTGAAACGGACTATAAACAAGATTTTTATTGCACGTCTTAATATAAACTGACGTTATAATTTTATTATAAACTTTACTAAGTTAATGGTTTTTTTTTAATTCACTAAATGTAGTCATATTATTTTAGGTAATTAATTGAAGCCGAGATGGCACTGTGGTAAGAGCGCGTGAATCTTAACCGATGATCGCGGTTTCAAGCCCGGGCAAGCACCACTGAGTTTTCATGTGCTTAATTTGTGATTATAATTCATCTCGTGCTTGACAGTACAGGAAAACATCGCGAGGAAACCGGCAAGTCTCTAATTTTGCTGAAATTGTGCCTGTGTACATGTGTATTCCACCAACCCGCATTGGAGCAGCGTGCTGGAATAAGCTCCAAAACCTTCTTTTCGACAAGGGAAAGGAGGCCTTAGCCCAACAGTGGGACATTCACAGGCTGTTATTAATTAATTGTACCTCTTCTTATTCGAAAATGAATAATTTAATATTATGATATAATCGTAGAATAAACATATTTTTTGTTTTCAATATTGATATTATGAAGTATTTTCTTGTTTCATCTATGTATATTACAATTAACCTTAATTTTTCTGATCATCACAAAGAAACCTTGAAACAAATATAATTTATAATATTCAAATACAACACTTATTCAAAAATTAATACAAAGATCCGAAAAAGGAGAAACACTATTAGCCATATTTTATGACTAATATTACTATTTTCTTGTTTTTATATTCTTCAAGCGGATTGGAACTTAAATCGTTATTGCAGAGCCCGATGTCTCTAACCACTGCATCTATCGATCGTATTATTTTTTTTAGTATTAATACATTTTTTAGATCATTACCTTTCAATTGAATATTTATTTCAATACATGCAATTAACAGTAAAAATCAATGTCGAACTTGTGCTTGGAACAAAATAAACCAGAAGGGAACTGTGCCCCATCAAAACGTTTGTTATTTATTCATACTTTAACAGCATATAACACATCTATATATAAATATGCAAATACAAAAAAGTTCAGTAACAGTTCAATTTCTCTTCTGCTTGTGAAACGATTTTCTTTTGTTTTTGTTAAGTATCTATTGACGAGCTGTACTTTTATCGATAAAAATGGCATAAAAGTAGGAAATAAATGTTCATAAAGTGTAAAATAATTTGTTTTCCAAACTAAATTCACTTTACCAAACTTCGACCACTGGGCGTGTGATATTAATCTATAAAACTAACACGACATTCACTCCGTTTCGTTCATTTATGTTTTTTTTTCAGTTCGTGGACCGAAAAAGAGCTTGAAGAAGACGAATGGAAAAACCTTGCACTGAAACGATTGGCGAAAGTGTTTCATACGCATGTTATAAAATTCGACTTTGAAGATGACAACATTTATGATAAAGGTAAGGTTATATCTTTTTTTAATATTGATTTTAGGTGTATAATATTAGTTTTTGGCTGGCCTTAAATATTTTTCCTTATTTAATGAGTGATAATTGAGTCGCTTATTACTTCATTTAACTGCCAGAAGCCAACAAAATTAAAAGTAATGAGATTTTTTTGTTTATTTTTTACTATTTCTACCTTTCGCCTGTTCGAAAGGTAGAAATAGTTGTTAAATTAAAATTAAGTTTTATTTCATAAAATGACGATTTAAACTTAAAGTATATATTAATGTTTATTTGTTTAGAGCAATAAATAATTAAACCTATACGTATCTTTCATGGGAAATGCTCTGAAGATTAGTTTCCATTAATCCCGGCCGCTGCTTTTTACCACCAGACATCGCGTCAAAATTCCAAATTCCATCCACTACACCTCGATGTCTGGAAATCCACAACAGCCCGATTTTCAAGGCATTTTCAGCCTCGAAAAAAAATCCGTGTAACCAGTTTTCGTCAGCGGTTTTTCGAACCGATACGACCTGTAAAACCTTACAGAAAAGTGCATACTCTTTCTTTAAAGGTCGGCAACGCCCCTGCAAGCCTTTCGGTGCTGCAGACCTCATGGGCGGACGTTACTTTCCATCCTCCTATGTGAGCGTTCTAGCCGTTTGTCTTCTATACTATACAAAAAAAGTATAATAAAGCAGTAGAAACCATACGAACTCGAATAATTTAACAAAAACCGACTTTGACGCGGACGAAGTTGCGGGCACCGTTAAGTTTAAAATATAAATCATTTAATAAGTTATCAATATAAAATATGAGCTGGATAAAGATAGCAAATGTGCAAATGATTGATAGATATGGTGCGTCATAGAAATGGAAATGACTATGTAAAAATATTGCTGTCAACCACATATCACGCATGAAACTGTGTAGGCGTGATGATGGCTTATATATTAAATAAAATATTATGTACAACGTTAAGTTCATTATATGTGTATACGTTTCAATTCAAATTAATAACCTTCTTATCTTCCACTATAAGAGCAAAGCCTCATTACACTTTTACGGGTTGATGTTTACATATAGAATGAATTTCATCCGAGATACGCAGACTTACTCAGTAACAGGATGAGAAAAAATATAAAGACGAATTAAGCTCAAGAAACCGCTTGTACCCACAATCTTTGGTTAAGATTCACAAATAGTAAAGCCATTTGGCAATGTCGGTTTTTAAACTTATAATAATATATAGTCAATTAATAGTTTGTACCACAAGATTATTTTTTAATATAATAAACACGTAGTGATGTGCGACGATATCTTCCTGCCTCTAGGGCGACTAGCTAACGCGCGGGACAAATTTTAGAGTATGCGCATCCAAGTCTCTATTCACTCTCGTAATTCAATGGAACGGCAAATCCGCTACGACCGGAAATAATTCAGGCGCAGGACCAACGGTTTTAAGTGGTTGTCAAGGAACAATCAATATTTTCAATCTCCAAAATTCGTGCTGCTACTGAGAATTACAACAGAAAAAACCAAGAGCTGTTTTAATAGTCCAAATTCATAAGTACATGTTATAAATAAAGCCGTGTATTGTGCCCTCGTGCTCTAATTATACAGGTTTTGTGCAAATTGGCTGAAAAATGACGTGTCCTGTGCAAAACAATAGTTATATAAATCACGATATAAACTTTTTATGCAGACTTATTATACCCGTTCGAAACCAGCACGGGTAGTTATTAATAAATAAAACATTTATTAAATTATCCTTATTAACACGGCCATCTGATCCCAAATTAAGCTTGTACAAAGCTTGTGCTATGGAAACCAGACAACTGATATACTACATATACTACTTTTTTTTTGTAAATACATACTTATATAGATAATTACACCCAGACTCAGGACAAACATTCATGTTCATGCACACAAACGTCTGTCCTGGGTGGGAATCGAACCCACAACCTTCGGCGTGAAAGGCAAGTGTTCTACCAACCACGCCAACCGGCTCAAATTATTTTACTACAAGTATTTCATTTTAATAAACGTATATCATGTAAATTTGTTATTATAATAACTCACTAATTATATTCCTTAAACTTCAATTACGAAGGAATATTCAGTAAATTTGATATATTTAATCGTAATAACGCTGTAACGTAACTTGAGAGGTTTTTTATATAATTATATATAAAACAGTGTGGTGATGAGAAGTTGTCTGAGCAAAAATATATTATAATGAATTAAATTTAAATATAAAATTTGAAGTTGGTGTATCACAACTTACTATTTCAAAGTAATACACATTGTCACTGATTGGCCGATCACTATGAAAGTTTGTATATATATATGTATTTTTTCAAGGTGAAAGTCTTTTTACTTTCGCCTCTTTTGTAGCTCATTACTTGATGGTAATGCAACACACCATGATAATAAAATTGGTTTATGTACGTACTCATATACAAAGATTTTCCTTACCTTGACTGTCGAATTACATAACTTCATACATAATATAAATAAATAAAATATTGTTTCAAATAATGGACTTGAAATATAAATGTTGCTTCTTGGATTAAACAATGCTCCGTCTTTTTCTTTTCGATGTTAAATCAATAATGACAGAAAGAGAAAATTCTGTATTTATCTAAACAGCCGTTAAATAACGTTTATGAAAAAGACCGAATAATTTATATCATAAGGATTCGTGAATGTAAATAAAAAATAAAATCAACATATGTAGAATACATATTTTAAGTCATAAAATTTATTACACTATGTTGCATAGCATTTATTAATATATAATGTAAATGAACCAATAATAATTAAAAAAACACTTTTGAAAATGGAACAATAATAGTGATGAAATTTGTCTAGTCATCACAAGTTTAGCGTGTAGGCTATCTTGAGATACTGAGGCGTACTGCATGTGTCTAATTTCACTGAAATTCTGCCACATGTGTATTCCACCAACCCGCATTGGAGCAGCGTGGTGGAATAAGCTTCAAACCTTCTCCTCAAAATGAGGAGAAGGCCTTTAGCCCAGCAGTGGGACATTCACAGGCTGTTTAGGACTGAGGCGTATATTATTGAGGGACGGATCCAGGTATGAGGCTAACCAATAGTCAAAGACCGAAGGAATAAGATATATTTATTTACGACACGTCACAATTGCTTGAGTACCCTGTACTGACTGATTGATTAATGTATTATAATAATCTAATAATAAATTGTTATGATTTCGTCATGCCAAATATGGAGTACAATTAAAAAGGCGATGTGCTGACGGCACACAAGCGTCTAATGATGACTATGATGGCATAGCGTACATGACAGAAGGCATGTCAATTAATTGTCTCGTATTCGACTGAGCCGTGACAATAGCTCTAAATCTTCTTCTATAGGCGGTTGGTAATCTACTTTATAAACTCTTAAGAATAACGTTTGTTTTAGTAGTAGGTTCGAGAGGAACTGGGGATGTGTCCCCGTATAGCGTTATAAATGAATGAAAATATAAGCAGCGTTAATGTTCGCAGTTGAATACAGAGGTCGACGACGTCACCATATGTTGACCATGATGATGTTTGGTGTCGTGTCCATTGGAATGGTCCTTGTACCAATGGGCTTTCAATTTCTTGCTGTATTGGGAGGAAAAGCACTTCTCTTGGCCAAGATGGCTCTTATACTTGCTTCGATTCAAGGACTTAAAAAGGTAACTATTATATAAATCAATGAAATTTTCATATAGTTTCAAATTGTAGGACACATTAATAATATAGTTTTATTTCAGAAAAAAAAAATACTAATCAATATAATATACTATTTGGCAGAGTTGTAAATAAAATGTATTTTGTATTTATCTCTGCACTTTGTTTTTAAAAACATTGTTTAATTTAACTTAGTTACAATTTATTATCAATAATAATTATACATCAACATAATTATTAATTTGATTTTCATTCGGGTACACATATATTAACATTATTAAATAGCAATCGCACGCCATAATAATTTAATTGAATTTACGCGTTAATTTAACAGTCACTGAGGTTAAATCAATTTTACGATATTTAACGAAATTCCAAACAAAATTGTCCCACATTAACACACTTAACATTCTTGTTCTATTTTAGGTAGACACTTATGATGGGTATCATGAAAGAGGGAAGGTATGATAATCCATAAATATACACTTACTTTAACCCTTATCTGCCCAAGGGATCATTTTTGCACCACTGAAAAAAAGGTTTAAAATACGTGTATAAATTATTTAAATTTAAATCAATTCAAATCAAAATGTTTGGGCAAATATGGGTTAATAAAAAAGGAATACATCGAATGAAGACTAATTACTAAACTACAGCACGTTACTAATCAAAAACGATGATAAAAGGTTAACAGATGTTCTGTTCCAGATTGCTGCAAGTCCGCTAAGCTACGGCTTCTACCATTCCTACCCTCCTTTCGATCATTACGATAAGAGAAGTCGTGAAGGTCACGTGTCATCAACAGCTTATGAGCCGCAGGCATTTATGAAGAAAAAACTCAATCAAGCTGATGATTATATAGCTGATTTAAAAGCACCACAGCAAGATAAAAGAATTGCAAATATTGGTAAAGAAATGCCAAAAAATGAAGCGATTAATAAGGAAGATTTGAGACAGTATCCAATTTATACAGGACTCACTTCACCAGATGAAATGACTTCTATATATTCACAACCAACATTAGTTGACCTTACAACTAGACCAGGAGAGGTTCAAGTGGACTATTCGTTAGATTTGCCCTTCAATGGATTTCATTTTCAAAGTCCCACTTCTGTCGTTTCAGCTTGACGTATTTGCAAGGCTCTTCAGAGATCTTTTCGATGTAATGACTAGAATATTTTCATATTTTGCACAAGTGCTATATCCAAACAGACATATATTATATAATATTTATTGAAGAAGTAAATTAGACATATACTATTGTTATGTGTAAGTAATATATGATCAATAAATAAAACTAGAATTGGTTTTTATTAATATCCACTTACATTTAAATCTTATTTGGTTAAAATATTAATCATATACATAGTTAATAAATAAATAAATTTTTTCAATTCGGTCATTAAAAAATTAGTCATGAGCAATATTTTTTTTTTATATAGAATAGGAAGGTGGACGAGCATATGGGCCACCTGATGGTAAGTGGTCACCAAACGCCCTTAGACATTGGCATTGTAAGAAATGTCAACCATCGCTTATAGCCAATGCGCCACCAACCTTGGGAACTAAGATTTTATGTCCCTTGTGCCTGTAATTACACTGGCTCACTCACCCTTCAAACCGGAACAACAAATTTCACTCATATTTCCTATGTACAAGTATTGTGGACGTGTTTCTTGCATCTAGTGTACAATCTTAATTTTAAGGATTACAAAACTCTTAAGACACAACTTACGACATTATAGCGTAATTTAATCTTAATCTTGAAGTTCATAGAGAGAGATTCCCTTCCGAGGAATTTAATACAGGAAAATAAAGAATGTAACTATGCCCTGTGACGTCATATTTTATGATCACATTAACATCTAATGGACACTTCATTTTGAAAGCAATTAATGGTATTGCTCATGCTTTTATGTGTTTTTACTTTATTATTTGACCCGACATTTATTTAAGTTCATATTTTTAAATCATAGATTTATTCGCAAATATATAATAAAGTAATAAAAAATCATTTATTTGTTGCATTTATTTTTAATTAAAAAAAGTTGGTTCTCTTTATCATTATATTTTTAATAAACAGACCTTAGCACATTTAAGTGCACAGACTTAGACCAGTAACCATTGCGTGTAAATTCGCGAAGCAGCTAGGCACTCTATGTTATATTCACAATTGGAATTATAATTGTGTTATATAATGTGTAATAAGATGTCATAATTATGAAACAAACTTATTTTTTAAATATGACTCGAAGTAAAGTGTATTCACGTCATATTATGTGGACTATTTAAGGTACAAAAGTAAAGTAAGGGTTGGTGGGTGCAGACTTAGCAGTTTTAATGAAATTAGACACATGCAAGTCCTCAGGGAGTTTTTCACCACCGAGTACGAGATTAATTATAAACAAAAATAACCATCATCGTTATCATCAATTCATCAGTTAAGATTCACACGTTCTAACCACTGAGCCCTCTCGGCTCTATAATCGTTCGGTTCGGATCTAACACAATAGGTACAGTCAAATATAAGAATGTTAATCATTTGTCAATCGTCAATCGAAATTTACTCATAAATATACTTAATTTGATTTAATGGAATTAATAATTAATTTATATACTAAGATTACAAGGGATATTAATTAAACAAATGTGATGTTATGGAATTTCATAATATAATATTTATAATGCTATTGTCAAATGTTTTACATGATTTTTATTTTTTTTTTTTTTTTTTTTTTTTTTCTGTTCAAGTCTGTGCAAAACAATTTCTGCCAACCTTCGCTGCCACCGCTCAGAAATCCGGACGGATCGCTAGCTCACAGTCCGCAGGAGAAAGCCGACCTCCTGGCTAAACTCTTTGCCGACAACTCTGTGATCGATGATTGTAGTGCGCAGCCACCAACAATACCTTCATGTGGCCACACGATGCCTGACATCAAAATCAGGCAACGTGATGTGCGTGCGGAGCTGCAATCACTCGATATACGGAAAGCTAGCGGTCCCGATGGAATACCAGCCATTGTGCTGAAGAAGTGCGCAGCGGAGCTGTCTCCTGTGTTAACGCGCCTGTTCCAACTTTCTCTCTCTTCGGGATGTGTGCCGGAGGCTTGGAGAAGAGCTAATGTGCAAGCGGTTCCCAAAAAAGGGGATCGGTCTGACCCGGCAAATTATCGGCCAATAGCTATCACCTCAGTACTTTGTAAGGTGATGGAACGGATTTTAAACAACCAACTGATCCATTACCTAGAAGATCACTGTCTAATTAATGATCGTCAGTACGGGTTTCGACCAAAACGGTCCACAGGTGATCTTCTAGCGTACGTAACGCACCTCTGGGGTGAAGCTATCGACAAGCATGGAGAATCGTTGGCTGTCAGCCTCGATATCTCCAAGGCTTTCGACAGGGTCTGGCACAGAAGTCTTCTCTCCAAGCTACCGGCATATGGTCTGCCTGCTCAGCTATGCACCTGGATTGCCAGCTTCCTACACAAGCGTAGCCTTCGTGTTTTAGTAGATGGTTGCGCTTCACAATTCTATGTAGTGAATGCTGGGGTCCCCCAGGGATCTGTGCTATCTCCCACACTCTTTCTTTTGCATATCAATGATATGCTCTCTCTTGGGAACATACATTGCTATGCAGATGATAGTACAGTGCATGGTGGATACCACGGACGCGCAGTGGCTGGGCGGGCGGAAACTGAGGAGAGGCGGGAGAATCTTGTCATTGAACTCGATAGGACATTAGAGCTCATCGCTAAATGGGGTTCTGATAATCTTGTTGAGTTTAATGCCAAGAAAACACAGGTGTGCGCTCTCACAGCGAAAAAGTCACCATTTTACCCTCATCCCTCCCTCTGTGGCACACCGCTGATGATACAAAGCAAAATCGCCATGCTGGGGATGGACGTTCGCTGCGACCTTAGTCCAAGGGATTACATCGAGGCTATTATAAAAACAGCTTCACGAAAACTCGGAGTTCTGAACAAGGTGCGGCGTTTTTTCACGCCACAACAACTGTGCCTGTTATACAAAACACAGGTACGGTCTTGCGTTGAATATTGCTCGCACCTTTGGGATGGCTCCGCTAAGTACCTAATGGAGGCCTTGGACCGTTTGCAGCGACGTGCAGTACGCATTATTGGCGACGTAAAGGTCACAAACACCCTTGAACCTTTACAATTGCGTCGCGAGATAGCAGCACTGAGCGCTTTCTATCGTCTGTATCACGGCGAGTGCTCTGAGGAATTATTCTCTCTAATTCCTGCTTCCCCCTTCCTTCTTAAGTCCACGCGAGCTGGTTCTCGATGTCACCGCCTAACTGTGACATCAATTCCATCGCGCACAAAGAAATTTGGCAACTCCTTTCTTTGCCGCACTACCAAAGAATGGAATTCCTTACCAGCTCACGTGTTCCCCTCCTCTTACAACCCGGGTTCCTTCAAACGAGGCGTGAAGAGGCATCTTGCGGGCCGGCATGGCGGGGACGGCTAGTACAGAACATTCTTCCCGACTGTACTGGCCGTCGTCGCGTTTGGACTCTACTACCACTTACCATCAGGTGGAGTGGAGTCATTTGCCATCCCGGGGCATAAAAAAAAAAAAAAAAAAAAAAAAAAAAAGAATCAACGCCTGTTGTTTATTTCTTGATGTAAAGCAAAATTGACGTCGCCTAATTTTTGACACATTTATAAAAGGTACAAAAAACGTCCGTTGTAGTTTTGAAACATAATTTAATTATTTGCAATCGAATAATTCTGACAAAAGATTAGTAAGACAAGTAGTCGTTTGTCTTACAATTAATGTAGGCCAGTGGATTGTCAAGATATTTGTTTACGTTTGACTAAGAATACTTAGAATTTAACATAATGTATTATACAACAATAACAATTATATAGGTAGTAGCTTTAGTTTATCGATGTTTTGCATACTGAGCTGAGATGGCGAAGTGTCATAACAGTAAGTGAAACCAAAAAGTGCGATTACAAGCCCGAGCATGCATCACTGGGAAAAACACCGTAAGGATCAACACGTGTTTTCCTTAGACCGGGAAGTTAACTGGCCGTTCTTTTTATTGATTTTGTATTTTTTTTTTTAAATGTAGGTTGACTGACATATCGGACCCCCGATGATAAGTGGTCACCACCACTCATAACATTGGCGATGTAAGAAATATTAAGCATTCCGCAAATCGCCAATGCTCACTAGCTCACTCATCCTTCAAATCGGAATACGACAATACTAAATATTGCTGTTCGGCGGTAGAATATCAGATAAGCGAATGGTATTTACCCAGACGGGGTTGCATAATAAAATATGTTCTTAATATGTTACTTTTCTAACTGCACCCTCTTTAAAAACAAATCGCCATTTTTTAATATTGTATTCTTAATAAATTTCAAATTAATTAAAATTTGATAGAATTCTTATTTCAAATATAAAATCACAGTTATATAAATGAATATTTAAATTATTTGAAATTTGATTAAAATTTAGGACCGAGATTTTTTAAAAAATAGCATCAAATTCTAAGTTATTTTTATTACTTAACATGTTTACTTGTATTATACTTAATTTTTATTTGAAGCCGAAACAATGACATATATGTATATTCGCCAATTAATGATAAATTATTGAAAATACACGCACTACACCATTTTTATAAATATAACGTTCTAATAACATCCATGAAAGCAGAGCCTACTTAAGTATTCACCTTTCGTAATTAATTCACAAGTTTAACTTGCTATGAGAACTACTTTATTTACTGAAGTCGCGAAAGCAAAAGGTTGAACTACGAACTCGGTCAAAACAAAACATGTGAATTAAACTCACACTTTCGAAAACCGTAATTGTTTAAGCCAAGAAAACTGTTCAAAGTAATTTACACAAAAATAACAAAAATAAAAAAAAAATAACATGAATTAGACGGAAATTAGATTCTCCAGCTAGAAAAGCTTCAGGTACTAGATAGTCTGGATGTCTATGAATTACTAACGTCCATTGATTGTCAATTTCCATGGATATTGCTATTACGGGCCAATTTGTATGCTTTTACGCTATCTATAAATAAACACACCACCACAATCACCATAGAAAGATCTTTATTAAGAGCGGGTATAAAGCTAAATTGCTAATCTTTTATGTTATTTTCTTTGAGTAAATCCAGTTCAAAGTTAAAAAATTAAAGTATTCTATATATGTATATTTTACCCGGTGGTAGTAGGGCTTTGTGCGGGATTGTCTACCCAGGTAGGTACCCAAATATTCTGGTTTGAAGGGTGAATGATCCAGTGTAACTACAGGCACAAGGGACATAATATCTTAGTGCACAAAGTTGGTGGCGCATTGGTGATGGGAGGAATGGTTATCATTTCTTACATCGCCAATGTCTATGGGCGGTGGTGTCTACTGTAAAATAATTTCTTCCAGGGTGGCGATTATAACTTCAAATTATTGTCACACAATTTTATTTTTAAATCACTTCACACATCAATCATTAAATCATAATACAATTATGACCTTAATTAAAATTATTAGTCCTTAATTAAATCGCGATTACAGCTTATGAATGTGACGACTAAGTTGCCTTCGGGTAGCGTAACATTAAAACTGATCTCGAAAAACGTTTGAGACCCTTTTTATACTTTTTATTTTATGCATAAAAATGTGGGTACATCGTAATATCTTACACTACTTACCATCAGGTGGCCCATTTGCTTGACGGCCTGCCTATAAAAAATACAATACTTTATATATAATGTAGTTAACATTATATCTTCAACCATCACCCATACTTTGCTTTGTTTAAAAAAAACTACACCATATTATTAAAAATTAGAAAAAATTAAATACGTTAATGCAGGTCGTTGTAGGTAGAAAAATGAGATCGAATATTGAGAGGCGCGTGTAAGTGTAAGTTTTTGAAATAACTATAAGCGCTCCTAAATAACAAAATTTGAAGCTAGATTATTTCGAGACGAGCATATGGGCCACCTGATGGTAAGTGGTCACCAACGCTCTTAGACATTGGCATTGTAAGAAATGTCAACCATCGCTTACATATCCAATGCGCCACCAACCTTGGGAACTAAGATTTTATGTCCCTTGTGCCTGTAATTACACTGGCTCACTCACCCTTCAAACCGGAACACAACAATATCAAGTATTGCTGTTTTGCGGTAGAATATCTGATGAGTGGGTGGTACCTACCCAGACGAGCTTGCACAAAGCTCTACCACCAGTAGGATGTAGGATTAAGCTACATGGAAATAATTGTCATAATCATAACATCCTTCCTTAAAATTACTGCTTTATTAACAACAAATGCTGTTATACGTTCTAAGCAACTGCACTGCTTCAGTGACAAGTTCCTTATATCTTTAATTTCATTCTTGTAATTTATTAGAATATGGGGTTTAAATGGAATAATAAACAGCAAAGAGAAAATGGCAATGACAGGCATTAATTAATATTATGTAATTATCATTATTTGTATTTAATACAGTTGTTACTTTAAGGAATTTATTTATTTATTTATAAATTGTTGTGTTCCGTTATGAAAGGTGAGTGACCTTTTGTAACAACAGGCACAAGAAACAACTTAGTTCCCAGGGTGAGTAACCCGCATTGACAATGTAAGTGATTATTAATATTTCTAACAGTGCCGTACAGTCGATGGGTGGTGGTGACCACTTACCATCGGTTGGCCCATTTGGAAATTCATCTACTTATTTTAAATAAAATAAATAATTTTTAGTAATATTGGTCTTAACATAAATGCCGTCATACAATGACAGTATTTATTTTAACGTGACATAAGCTGACTGGCAGAAAATGCCTAATATTCCATAATCCCGCATTTTCGTATAATAATACATTACATATTTTTAGTACCATACACTTATTCTGCAAATTATTGTCACGCTTTATATTTGTACCGAGTCTCCTTAAAGTATCTCCTGTTACCAATCACTCTATGAATTATGTATAAACATATTTCTCAGTTTACCCGTAGGTCAAGTATATACGAAATGAAATCTCAACAAACTAACTACCTATCGATTTATTTTTGTACAAGTGTAATTACTTATATTATCCCCGATCCTCATTAATCGGCTTGTTCTATCGATTAAGCAGTATCGCTGAGAACAATAGCTGATCCAAAACTAATGAAATAGGGATACTCGCACCAATTACAGAATTTGCTGCTATGGAGTAAGGATTAGGTCCTGTTTTAATCAGAGGCTTAAGCTTCTTTGTTGAACCTAGTAAGTTTGGACAAACAGTGAATTTCTCTAACAATTCCTTTGACGTAAGCGAATACAAACAAGATTAAACCTAGATTTACATTTTGGTGAAATCTTCAAATATGTTATTAACTAAATCAGGAGAGTGAAGATTCAAAATGGCTATAAACTTTTGGTCAGTGTTTTAGTGTTCAGAGTTTGCAAAGATAAAGACGATTTCATCACTTTCTAATAACAATTACATTTTATTTATATTGGTATAAATGCCTCGTTGGCTTAGTGTTCCAGCTTATAAGACTGCAGATAATGAAATTTTGGGTTGAAATCCAACCCGTGCTAAAAGAGATCTTTATTGGGTTTTTCTGTATACTTAGTTGGCTATTATTCTTTTAAAATGGCCGCCGTAACTGAAATCGATGAGGATGACACCATCATCATCACATTAGTTTATAAGTACATTGGAACAGCATTTATAACAAAGATATTACTTGATAGCAATTCTTTGCTCGTTGATTCAGTAGAGAATAATTCAACAGCAAAGAGATAAAATTCACTAGCAACAAATGGAAATGTATATTTTATGAAATATTATGCTCATCAGTGCATTTCCAGCCTTAAATGTACCTTTCTGTACATTAATGCATTGCACTGAGACACATTGGCAGTCGACCATTGCTTCGAGACGTATTTTCCGCTGCAATAATTTCAAAACTAGATCGTGTATTTTCTATTTGCTATATCAATATGAATGTTTTGTTTTATATGTACATTTATGGTATAAATGTGTATTAGTGAACAAGAACATTAAATAAAATAATATAACAACGTTTTTATTTGATCTGTTTTGGTTTTCAAATTTATTTTTTTAATGATAAAACAATAAGATATTAACGTAGTTGTTACAATAAATACACTCCAAAAAATAACTCCAGCGGAACCAATGGTTGGCAATTGTCATGCAAATTAATATAGGACTATAATTATATATGCTATGTTTTAGCTTGTTCACGTACATAGTTGGGTGAGCTTTGGCTGTATTTGAGAATTCGAAGCCTCACAGCCTCACATACACCACTATTCAAGGTCTGGTGGCTATTCCATATGGTTTGTTAGTGTGTATTAAGAGTCAGGATTTAACCCAAGACCTTCAATTAAAAACCACGTGTTGTTTCCACTGGACTACCTCAAATATTGTTTTTGATCTATAGCCTATTTGAAATTTGGCACTTTATCGGAGTAATTAATTATGGTTGTGTCCATTTTGTGTTATTGGTTTGCTGTAATTAATCCCAACTGCTACATTTGATCTGCTGCGTAATATATCAGATATTATATGTTAGTGAATCTGTTCGTGTAGATACAGAAATACGTAATATATATAATAATATTGATAATTATATTGATAATTATATTGTTTCATTTTATCCAAAGCTTTCTAAACATACCCCATTTTAATAATTGAAATAGGCTATTTGACAGCATTAAAAATATACTACAAATTATGGTCGACCTATCAGATAATATCGTAAAAACATATTTAACTGTTAAGTAAATTATATACACTTATTGAAAATTACATGAAAATAATTATTTTTTAAAATTTTATTATAGGTGCAAACGCCAAATTTACTTGTGGTAGAGCTTTGTGCAAGCTCGTCTGGGTAGGTGCCTCCCACTCATCAGATATTCTACCGCAAAACTACTTGCCGGAACACAACACTACTGTACTTGGTAGTGTTGTGTTCCGGTTTGAATGGTGAGTGAGCCAGTATAATTACAGGCACAAGGGACATAACATTTCAGTTCCCAAGGTTGGTGGCGCATTGGTGATGTAAGCGATGGTTAACATTTATTACAATGCCAATGTCTATGGGCGTTAGTGACCATTTACCATCAGGTGGCCCATATGCTCGTCCGCCTTCCTATTCTTTCCTATTCTTCACTCATGGAGTGCACGCTTTATATATATAATTTTAAATCTTCTCGGAGCTATTTCTAAAGTTTTGTTAATTCCAAAATTAACACTTATACTTCATCTAACTTTAAATAATATTAGCTTAATTATATTATGATATTTGTAATGAATAGGTAACATAAATTCAGACTCAATAATTTCTTGTACCACATTTCAGTCTTTTTGTAAGCTCTCAGCATTGGTTTCCGAAGCACTTTAACTTTGCAGACACTCTTACAAGATCAACCCTTTGCCTTTTAAGGAACACTTCATCACTCGGTATCAGCCTTTTCTGCGATTCACTTTACAATGAAATATAGCTGGCACAGACTCATCTGCCAAAAGTAATTTCTGACTAAAGCCTATTTTATACTTCATGCAGTTAGTTGTGTTTTTTCCAAATGCAATTCAACATTATTAAAGCATAACTGAAGTATTTACTATTGGGCTTGACAAGACTATATAACAATACAATAACATAAAACATTTGAAACTCTACCGAGTGGGATGTTGTTCGGTAATGTATGTTGAATAGGATCCTTTCAAATACCACTGCACATTTAAGCCGTATTAAGAGGTTAGGTACTTTAGGTACGTTAGGTATAAAGATATTATATCGATTTATAAAACACACACTTTTAGTTACTATACAGTATACTTACTTTTATTTACTAATCGTAGGGCTTTGTGCAAACCCGTTTAGCTAGGTACCACATAAATTTCAATGAATATAAGGTATTTCATAAAAAAAATACACTAACATACATAAAGACATTTGAATACGATCAAATGCTCTGTGTCTCTTCGGTAAAAGTTAGCTAACCACAAAATAATGCCGTTTTTGCGAACTTTTTATTTCTACATTGTGTATTGCAAGCGCTATTTCAATCACCATTATATTATGAAATTATGGGTTATGCCATTAAAAAGACTGTATATATATAAATATAAAATATGACTATGTCATGTTTTTTTAAATGATGTGTACTTGGATGAACACACAGTATAATATTACTGTGTGTTCATCCAAGATCTTAAAAAAAACTACTGTACAGTTCCATTTTCAAAGGCTCATAAAAAACAAAATGAGCGCCTGGAGACAAGCAGGATTTAATTATATAAACTACTCCAACATTGCTGCAAAAGTTTTCCGGCTAGCTTTAAAACCAGAATTACGAAAAGAGGCATTACGACGAGATGACTCTCACGTTCATATCATACCGTGGGCTAACGGCAAGCATTTAAAAAAACAAGCTGCCAAGTAGATGATTACAACAATATCTGAAAATTCAAGAAAATCAAGCATGAATTATTTAATTGTATAATAGTCTTACTTAAAAAAAACCTTTTATTGAATCTATGTTATCACGAAATCCATAGACATGGCTTGAAATCAACTTGCCTGAATTATTCATTTTCCATGTTTATGTAACATTCAATATTCTTAAGAAAACAACATTTTTTCAGAATCAAACACATCAGTGATTCTGTATTTTCATAGGTCATAGCTGTTTTTTTTCGAAAAACAAAAATAATTCCATCACTATCGATTTTTTTCAGAAATATTCTTTATAATACAAAAAATATTAACTAAAAATATTAATTATTTATATAGTTACGTTATATTATTAATAAAACGTAAATGTTTTAATTCCTTTAACTTTTTTATTAATTTAATATTGAATGGTATTTGTTATTTAAGTGTCCATGTGAAGTTTTGAAATATTATCTTAAATCCTGTGCAAGTATGTAAATGAAAATGAGTGAAACACGATTTCAAAAAATTAAATTTATGTCAAAAATTGGTTCATGGGGATTAAAAGAACGTATTTTTATAATCCAAGTGTCCAAGACTGTTCAGTCTGTAAATTTTTGTATATCAATGTAAGGAATATAGTACATCTTTGAAATACTCTTTGTATTTCAAAAACATTATTTCATTTAATATCATCTTTAGCATCTTTAATTTAGTAATTTTAAGTTATCATTACGACATATAAATCCAATATTCCCTTATCTTAGTCGATTTTTTTCCTTTTCCGAACCATCAGATAGTTTATTGCAATTAATGCGTGGGAGTAATGCCACTACGTGGAAAGAAAAATTTTGACGTCATCTTTGACAAATTCTTCGAAATTAAAGTCGGGGGCACAGTAGTAGATAAATGTCATTTTTATCATAACATTTAAAAATTGACGTCATTTGTAGATCATAGAACCAAAAGTTGATTCCATTTCTTCCGCGCCCCCACGCGTCCCATAAATTTATAAACAAAGCCCTATTACCAGTAAAATTTACCAGTGATCTGCTTTCCTCATTTAAATAATATTAAATTTATTTTAAATCATATTTAATTATTAGCAACCCATTAGTGTATCTGAATCTGAATCTTTCTGTTTCATAGGTTTTTCTATCCACTGCACCAGTGGGGGTTTGCGTACAAATTTGGCTGAAGTTTATCCTACGCAATCAAATTCTTCTTGATATTTCGCTTATTGTTGAGATCACCTACGCGCACAAATTTAACAAAGCCAGTGATGCTCATCTGGATTTAAAGTCGCGATCTATGTACTAAAATATACACAAAATAAATGTATAAAATATACTAATCACAATATAAATAGAGTGTGTCTCCATAAATTCTGAAACGTGACAAATATTTGCTTAATAATTATTCTCATTAACCATTTATAAAATCATAAACGACTGTTTAAATATTTACTGAGCAAATAATAACTGATAAAATTCGCTCGTGCGCTTGATAACATTTCTCTCCAAGTGGTCCTACGTCTAGCATATGCTTACGCTACTATTAAATATATTTTTCAATTTTATTGCATATATTATTGCATTTGGCACGCAATATATTCAACCAGCGTCGTCTAAATAGATACTAATCCTACTTTCTACGTTATTTTAATTATGTAAAATAAAAGTGTAGTAAATTAATGTACGTCAAAGGAAGGCGCATCTGAGAGTGCGCAGAACATTCTGAAAACGTATAAATGTAACGGGGAAGGCTGCCCATTCACAATTTAGCTGAAGCCGACGTCACCGCTCCGAGACAACTTTGAAAACGGTGGCAACTTTAGGTGTTACGAACGATTAATTCTTATTTAATATGAAAGCGTTCTTTTGTATTATCGTGGCAGTGTTAGCTTGCAATGGCATTGAGAGTCTGCTACTACCGGTAAGTAAACTTTGATTCATATTTTGGAAAAAAGTTTTATATTATTTATGAACAGAACAAATATTTAAAAATAAATTTTTTGAACAAAAATAAAATAATCCTTTATCTCTAAGAAATTTATTATTCATTTACAATACACGAAAATTAGATTTGTATATTCAATATTTATATTCCTTCTATAAATGAAATAGATATAATAATTAAGCATGATTTATAAATCTTAAAGGCATATTTATTTTCCGAGTCAATTAAACTAAGATTATATCGAAAAGGTTTAAGAAAGTCACCAATTTTTATTTTAAATATTAATTTATTCTTTATAAAAGAAAAATAGTTCGGTCTAGGAATTTGAAATAAATATTTTTAGTATTGTTGTTTTATAAAATATTGAAGCAATAAAAAAAAAGTAACATACATGAAAATAAATTAAAATAAATCCTAATTATAATTATTTTATGATTTAAGAAGAGCTTATTTCTCTTAAAAGAACATGATACTTAATTCTCTTTCCACTGAAATTGTATCTTGCTAGTAATAGAATTATAATAAAATTAAATGAAAAAAACTACCTAATAAGATCATATAACAAATGTATAAAAATAAAGAAAAATTTAATCGGAAGTTAATAATTATAAATATAATATAATTTATTAAATGAAAAAGTAAACTGTTTGTTATTAAAATATTCGATAAATAACAAACTTTATGAGAGCTACTTTGATCGTGAATAACACATTCGTTCAAATATTTAAATAGAACCAAAACATCGTCACAATTGTACACGTTATTTCAATTGCTTTTAGAAATACAGTATGTTATTATTTAATCAAACCACAATTTTAATTAATTCAACATAAAATTACTTCATTTATTTTTATAGGTTCAAAAATATTCAATTAATTGAATCCTTTTTCAATTTGTTGTTTTCATTTATAATGTATTCGATTTATGGGGATATATTTCGGCACTACTCCTTTAGGGTTCGGTTTGTTTTAAAAATATGTTTTTGTGTTTGTTGGAGATTTCTTTTATCTCGCATAAGATGATGATCACATTCTCTTAACCTCCCATTGCCAATGGATGTTATTCATATGTGCAGCACAAATATGTGTTTGTAACTTTCTATACCCTCGATGAGGTAACTTCCTGATAGGATCGGGGATTATTTTATTTTATAGGCCTTGAACCCAAGACCTCGGAATTACCAGCCTGATATACTAGCCAAATTTAAAGTTTGACAGATGTCAAACTTTAAATTTGTTGTTTAAAATAAAATTCACTATGTTTCTAATTAGTGTATCAAAAGAAGAAGATGAAATGTATGAACTTAATTTTCGTTATTCTCGAGTGTGGATAATTATCATTACAAGAACTAAAATAAAGTTTCAGGGAAATTATTTTTTGTTTTCAAGGCTCTAAATGTTTGTTATATAAGAAGGCGAAATCCCATCCAAACTTCATTTTCATTATCCTCGATATAGGATCGCAATAATTGCAGAAAGTAAAATTGGGAACTTGTTAGTTTTAAACATAGTCACCTTGTTGTATAAGAATTTATATCTTAAAATAGTTGTATAACAAGAAGTCCTTGGGAATAAAACGATTGCCTCTGGGCAGCTTAAAATTTTTGACAAGTGTCAGTGACATTTGACATACCGGTCCTCGGTAGCAAATTTTTTTATAAACAATAAGTGAGTGTAATGTTAAAAAATGCATTTCAATATGCATTTTTAATTACTAACTTAAGACTTTAACTTGTAGTTACTAGTTATAAATCTTATTATAATATAAAATAGGTGCAATTGATAGATTGATAGGACTTTGTGCAAGCCCGTCTGGGTAAGTACCACCCACTAATCTAATATTCTATAGCCAAACATCAATACTTAGTATTCCAGTTTGAAGGGGGAGTGAGTTAGTGTAACTACAGGCACAAGGGACATAATATCTTAGTTCCCAAGATTTATGACGCATTGGCGATGCAAGGAATGGTAAATATAAGAAATATTACAGTAACGATGATTATGGGCGGTGGTGACCATTTACCATTAGGTTGCCCATTTGCCCGTCCGCCTACTTTTTTTAAATAAAAAAATATATGTATGTCATATATAAACTATTAGTATTTACTATTCTGGTTTCACGCATAATGTTTATCGTGAAATGCCCGATATGTTTCAAGAAAGATAAAGTTTCCCATCATCGTGGAACGGATGCCTCGAAATCGTTTGCCGTCTTACAAACTAACGGCTATTTACTATTTGCCTTGAAAACATCTCATTATTATATAATATATTTCAAACGCGCGTTAATTTTGTATTAAATATACCTGTTTCATGGTTTACATTATTGGTTGACATACTTTAAGGAACTCCGCTCCTAAGGGACGTTTCATGAAGTTATAAAGCAAATAACCTTTCTCGATAAATTCACTATCTAACTTAGAATTATTCAAATATCCATAGCGGTTGATGCATTTAATTAAGTAAGGTCTTTTTTATAAAATTTAAATTATCATTTCCTTTTATGATCGCTTTGATTATCGAAAGTATTGAGTTCCTCAAATCCTTGATTCTGTGTTTTTGTTTTCTTATAATATATACTGTATTATATAAGTTTAGCGCACGTTTATTATTAATAACTATCATATCTTGAGTAAAAATATTGATATGGACTGTTTTCATCTGATGCGTAATTTGATATTGATTACTATCACCGTGCACGGGATCTATTGTTAAGATGATTTTTTTGTTTGGATTTGAACCCACAATCTTCGGTTAAAAACTACTGTTCTATCCAGTGGAGAGTCAAAAATAAAAAGTACAATATAATTATTGTATTTAAATTGATTGAATGATTTTTTTTTCTTGGAAGAATATCCAATTCCACGTAGGTGTGGAAAATAATTAATTGTTAGCCCATGAATTAGTAAATTACGCTACGATGAAATACTAGGTAAATTAAGCAAAGTATATCGCCAATTTATATTGGATCACTTAATTATACATTTTATTAAATACCATATTATTGATATCTTTGAATAAGCTTTCCCGTTTTTTTTTATGTGTGTTTGAAAATCTTGAACGGAATATATTGAACAAATTTCGTTGACCTTGAACGAATGCTATTTCATAGATCATATCTGATGGTAAATGATCACTTGATGATAATCAATTGATGATATCGGACGGACTTGCTCGAAGGAAAAGTTAATACTTATAAAGCCTTGTGAAAATAATGATTCGCATGAGTATTATATTTACAGTTACAGTTAATTAAATATGAGCAAAGCGATAGTTTGCGCAGAACTTCGTTATGCCTATCGTTCCAATCAGGCGTATATCAGTCAACACGTTAGTAAGTTATTTTTTATTCCACCTATATATGTATATAAATTTAATACATATAAGTATAATACATTGGCTTCATATTGAGGTATAAAAACATTTTTATATAGATCGTAATTATATTAATGCTATTTTTTGAGATAGACGTAGTATGTTAAATGATACAGCAAGTGATTATATAAGCAAACGATTTGGAAGACTATTGGGAGGTGGCCTGTTGCAAACCCTCGATGGAAATATTTTGCTGACGACCTGGTTTCCCTTCCTGCGGGTTTAACGCACTTACTGCTGGTGAATTTAATGGATGTGCTTGAACAGCATTTTTCTTAGTGAACTCTTAATAAATAAGTTTTAACTTTGATTAAATTTAATTTGGTATTTACCACGGTTTCTATGTGGCTTAACCCGGACGGGAAAAGATAAAACAGAAAAGATAAATTCAGTCAGATAACTTTGTGTGAAATTTTTGAGTTTAAGAAAGACTAATGATACTTTTTTAAACATATATTTGAAAATAACTTAGAACTAAGGAACGCAATAGTTACTAAAGTATACAAATTCGTATATAATTATAAATTGGGATGATCATTTTGACTATTAAATAATTAAATAATTATAAAATTGCATTTAAAAGTATTATCAAAATGCTTTCAAAAATGTTCTAACATTATTCTAGGTGGTATTGCTACATATAGGCTACATTACTAAAATATAACTGAGAAAATGCAGAACCGATTCCTATATCTCTATTTATATAACATAGTAGAAATAATGTAACTCAGTTGTCAGGTTACTGAGAAATAAAATTAAAAATCCGTGACAAGTAAACATTAATATTCTCAAGTCTCGTTAAAAGAATATCATTAATGTACTGATTTTCCTAAATTTCCTGAAAAACGGTAAATTATATGTTAACGAAAAATTTATGAAACTATCCTAAGGCCATAACTCAATAAAATAGGGTGTAAATCATCCAAATAGGTTTGGCTACTTTCGAGTAATAGTCATTAAACATATTAAAAAAAAACGAATGTGACAAAACAAATCTTCTGTCATTTTGAAATTGGAGAAAATTAACGGCCAGTCTTCCTAAACCAGCAAACAGTCTAATTCTGCAATAAAAAGGTTTATTTGCAGGACTAAATATAATTGTAAAGTCCTGCAAATAAAATAAAATTGACAGTTCTTATACGTACTTCAATTTAACTTTTTTTTTCTATTTTTAGTTCGTTAAGCAAAGTCATTGATTCATAAAAGAAAAAGCAATAAATGGCTGCATTTTTTTATAATTGTGAATTCAAATATATTTTTGTAAATTTTTTTATTGATAGAAAAACATTATAAGAAAAGCAAACAAAACAGAAAAGCTGATAAATTAATAAGGAAAGGCGAACTAATCCACAAAGGATCGTTTCCAGTCAATCTCAAAGCGCTTAGTAGGATTTAAACATAGTTATTATCCAGCTAAAATAAGAAGAAATTGTGCAGACTATCAGATATCCGGAGGAAAAATACTTCAAAGTCTCAGCAAGAAGTTTTATAAAAATAAATAACCATACCTTTTGCAAGGAATTACTAATTAAGCGTGAATCTTTGTTTAATGGCCCAACGGGTCAGGAAATTATCATAGCTTTTTATTTAAAATCATAACAACTGTGGCATTTTTCCTTTTGATTATTGGTGGTTTGAACCCGCAAAATTCTGCTCAAAATTTTGTTTTTAATTCAACTAGTGCTCGATGGTGACGGAAAACTTCTTAAGGAAACTAACTAAATATGTCAAATGCAAATCTAACTCAAGTGTACCACCCACCCACTGGAATAAGCTCCATATCTTATTCGCAAGAGGGGAGGAGATCTTTGCCCAGCAGTAGGACATTTAAAGGCTGTAACATTTTATCGCGTTCCTTTTATAAACTTATCAATAGCTACCATTGCTTGAATTATCTATAAATAACGATAAGTAACAATATTACTTATCGTTAAACTTAAGCAATAACCTCCACTTAAGAACAAATATTATCTTTTCACTTAATATGAGTGACGTCAGGACAGTAACCCACTGAGATATGAGTTATATATGAGACAATAATCCATTGTAATTCCTTGTATTATGATTTACAAAATAAAACTAGATCCCTACATATTAAATCAACCTTTGTTAATTTAATAAATAATCATGAATAGCTATCAGGTATATGGTCAGTATAAAACAAGGGAATTAAGTAATAAATGAACTAATTTTAATTTAATCTGAATTTTAATTGGTCGATGGCAGCCGATGACGCAATATATGACCAATCAGCACTCAGTATATAGTCAGATTAGTAAATCTGACTAACAAGCCTTTCGGATACTGGTAGTTAATCTCTGTATAAAACTAAATCAATAATAAAATACTACATGCATTGTTATATGTCACATAACGTAAACAATGAATAGAATGAGTCTTTATAGTTTGTAATCATAGTTGAAATTTTTTATAGTTTTCCGAAGTTAATATGGTCTTGAAATCAAATGCATCCTAAACATTTTTATGTCAGTTTCAATCTTACTAGACTGGTATGAATCTGACTAGACTGATACTATTTATTTCCATAAGAATTATATATGAACTGAAATAATTATATACAAATAAAAAGTAACAAAATGTTCCTCACAAATTATGACCTTGTGAAATGTTTAGAAAAAATTCTAGAAGCATGTCTTCTTTGAAACGCAAGAAGGGATTTCGCAATCAGTCAGAATCGGCAAATCTTTGACAGTAATCGATTATTTTAGCTAAAATTTAGATAGCGCTTATATGATTCTAAATAAGACAAAATATAAGCAAGTGAGTCAGCCAAAGTAACAAATCGAGATCTCATAATATTGTTTGGCAACGTAATGATAATAATTGGAGGAGTTGAATTCTCTGAATGCCGTTATATCAAGAGGCCTATTTGTCAATTTTCCTTATTACTATAATCAATATTTATTTTTATTTAACACATGCTGAGTATCAGCACGTGTTGTAAGAGCTCAGTAACAGTACAGTAACAGCCTGTTAATGTCCCACTGCTGGGCTAAGGCCTCCTCTCCCTTTTTGAGGAGAAGGTTTAGAGCTTATTCCACCACGCTGCTCTAATGCGGGTTGGTAGAATACACATGTGACATAATTTCAATTAAATTAGACACATGCAGGTTTCCTCACGGTGTTTTCCTTCACCGTCAAGCACGAGATGAATTATAATCACAAATTAAGCACATGAAAATTCAGTGGTGCTTACCCGGGTTTGAACCCACGATCATCGGTTAAGATTCACGCGTTCTAACCACTAGGCCATCTCGGCTTTTAAAGAGCTCATTTTTTTCTATTTATTGTCGCATCGCACGTCTGCTTTTCTAAATTTATAGTAGAAAGACACAGATTTTAACTCGAGTGGCAACAACAACTTAATAAAGTTTCAACTCTAACGCATATGACATACTAACAGAACCCGGCAGACAATGTGCTTATATTGTCGTGGCGATCCACGATACAAATTTTTATGTGCTTTATGTGATTTTTTGTGCTGCAGCGCACAGAACCTACATAAAAATCAGCCGTTATCAAACAAAATTCCGCAAAAAAAGGAAATATATATCTACAATATATAATCTTGTTTTAGACGTTAAAATAAGTTAATAATTACATCTATATACCCGACGTAATTATATTTTACGTAAATAAAAATAACTAATTATAACAAATGTTTACGAATTACGAATACGCATAGGTTAATAGCGTTGTCCTACTCGTACATTTACCAATATCACTGTGCTTCACAATGATTCGCCCATTGAAATTCAACGAACAAATCTTCAATTATCAAATAAGAATTCAAATGGCATTACGAATTGCCACCAGAGATGGATCTTCACATCACCAGTTCTCTAGCAATAATTGTCGTATGATATGACAGCAAGCAATTGTCATATTTATTAAGTTGGCTTAAGGAATGTCCGTTTCATTTTGTCGAAATTATTTCTAGTTAATGGATCTTTTGTGCATTCCTTTAGTATGTATTCATATAACAAGTAAAATAATTTATTGACTTATGATTAGCTTAAAACCAGTGATATTATTTATTGCAATATTATAGATGATGAAATGATGATAATGAATATACCACGAGAATGAAACTAGCGACTCCAGGTTAATAAAAAAATATATAATATGATTTTTATAAAGCGTGTGTAATTAATTGTTTGGTTTAAGGTACAAAAATCTCGCTTGCTGGTTTAAGATACAAAAGTTTCTTTCGTTTTTTCTCCGGTCTGGATTTTTCTTTCAAAAACGGTTGTAGATTTTTTATAAATATGATAATATTATGATTGTATTGAATGAACAATTTCACTTTGATTTTTGATCGAGCATAATAATATATAACATATAAATATATAAATAACATATCTAACATGTAAATTTAAGCAACTGTAATTTATGCGGTCGATGTTTGTTATAATAAACTTCTAGTATTATTACAAAGTACAACTTTATTAAAGTCAGAAGTTAGTGAGCACAGAAATGAATTTCCAAGTGATCAAACATAAATTTCATTAAAGAGTTTTTAAACGGTTCAGATATTGAATATCGTTTTGGTTGAATTTCAAAAGCTTGAGAAATTTAAACCTTTGACTACGTTTTGTATTAAACAGGATTGTCTTTCCTGTTTTTATATTATCAAAGTTTTTTTCCTTCCTGATTATAAAACACGAAGGCGTAACCATGATCCTGTTTAAATTGATGTTAAATATGGATGCATATATGTCTGAATATAGTTGCAAATTAATTTCTATTGAAATTTTCATCTCATAATATTATGAACATGGACTAAATGAACTTGAAATATTTAAAGTTATTCAAACGTTATAAAATGTATATAACATACGCGTTAAGCAATTTTAATTTCATGTTATTAAGGATATTATTAATAACTCTAAATAGCAAATTTATTATGCATTAAAGTATTATACATACTGTTTGATAAAAAAAACCTATATCGGCTGACCTGTTAAGGGTGGGCGATAACTGATAAAAATGCCATGAAAAGTAAGTGGCTATTGATAATAAGGGTTAAGAGGAAATTGTCACTTATAAGGAAATTAACCGCTTTTTATATAAAAGTAAAAGGTCGGAAGTGATTACGTCTAAATATAAAACAAATGAATGACAAGGATTTGAAATACACTTCTGTGAATGATTTTATTTCACTAAAATGTATTGTATTCTTAAAAAATACATAATAAATACCTAAAGTCTTGTATAAGCCTTTGTATGGTAAAATATAATTATATAGCGTAAATTTGAGGTAGATACGTGCTCTAGCATTATAGAAACTATTTTATTTGCTCTTAAAAGATAAACTTAATTATATTTTTTTCTAATCTACGAGTAAAGTACGCTACAAATATGTGTCTTATGCAAATTTTTCTGTATTTTTTATTTAAGTTACAAAAAATAACTTTGTCTAAATAATAATTATAGTGTTTTATAACTTATTCTAACGTAAGCAAATTCTCGCTTTAACACTAATGTTTATATATATTTTTAATATTTATTAAATGTTATTTAAAACCATCGTATAAAAATTTACACGCCAGTTAAACCGAATGATATTAGCCCTTGTCCGTGCCAGGAAATCTTTTTATCACTAAAACGTTTTAAGGGCGTCGACGTGATGTGAAGTGCTTTTCTTTAAGAACACTTTGAATTTAGGTATAGGAATAAATATTTACACTAATATTAATAATTGTTGGCACAAAACATCCAACACTATTGCATACAATCTTTCCTAATATAGTAGTTCATTTTTGACAATCAATAAATGCAATGAATAAAGATTTATATAAACATATATGTGTTTAAATATTCATATTATCAACTCAAGTTTTTTTTATGAATTTTATTTAAACTGTTGTCTGAACTAGAAGATTATAATACATTATAAGTAACTAACTCTTAATGAGGAGCAAGTAACTAATGTATTAAAATATTACATATAATTTATAAGCTAAAATTCATTTATAAAATGTAACATTAATTTAAGCAGTTTGTGACTTGTTGGATGTGTGATATCATATTCTATATCAGTAATCGTGTTGCGAAATTATCTCCCTTGGGTATCTGCAACGGCAGTCACTTGTCTAGAGGATTAATTAAAAACTGAGTTGCTCTACTGCACCCTATATATACTTTTTTTACTAAAGACGTTCAACTTTGAAATATGGAACTGCTTTATTTATGGAGGACGTGAAGTCGTGGTGTGCGCTTAAGCATTCGTTTTATTCATTAGTGTTGCTTAAAAATGATGCTGTTTTCATTTATTTTTTAAAGTAATTATTTGATGTGTTAGATTTTGTGGAAAAGTCTGTAAGATACTTAAATTCAATGTCATTTATCTTGAAGATATCGATAAAAAATGAATACATTATAATTTTTTTAAACACGTTTTTAATCTTTCTTCAAATTGCAGTATTTTTAATTAGTTACCATTTAGTATGGGGTTCTACAAATTAAAATGAATACATTCATGGTTCACTGGTCTAACACCCTCCTTCACGGTAGCATGCGAAAGCGATCTCAAGCACTCGTCGTTAAGACGAAAAGTGTACCGCTGGTTTTTTAGTGGCTATTCGGATGTTCGGGGCGCACTTGGTGCCTTGGACACCGGTGAGCCCCACATACGCCCCACTGTTCCCGTGGGGGAAGCGCGTAACGCTTTTTTCCAGAGTTAAAAAAAGGTCTAACTAAATTTTGTCTTTTTCAACCATGAATTAAAAAAAACATAAAATTATGTCATAACGACACGTCCTCTTAATATATTCTACGTATGTTTGCCGATGACAGTAGCACGGATGCATTGACAGGGCACGTTTTATTTCATTTTAATTGTTTTCATTTAGAATTTTTAAAAATTATGTAAATGAGTCTTATGATAATTTATTGTTTTAACAAAATTTAAAAAAGCATCGATGCTATGAAGTAAAAAAGAAAAGAAAGATTAAAGATTTTTTTTGAGGAGACGGCTTGGAGCTTTATCCACCATGCTGATCCAATGCGGGTTGGTGAAAATGTGGCAAAATTTCAGTAAAATTAGGCCATTTATTTATTTAAAGTAAAGAAAGCTAATGGCCTGTCTGAGTAATTATTGAGCAGGTTCTTCGCGATAGAATCTATATTATAAATGAGTACATTTAGTACGTATTTATAAAATATTTCAAAGGTACTCGTGAGAGCATAATATGTGAATAAAGTATATTTATTTATTTGAGATTGTCAATAGAAGTATTTGCTGTAGACCGTGTATAGTGCCTTTTTAAAAGCACTACACATGTCAATTTAGCTTTGGACATTATTAATAAAAATGAATGATATAAAGTATTGAAAATTACTTTGAAAAAAAACACTACAGCAAACGAGAATTAAATTAATAAAAATAAGTCTTTAGTTAATCCATGTAGAAAACGAAATTATACATTACAGAAATTTGTATTGTCACCTGTAGGAAATGTATTCAAAATTGTAGTTTTCGGTTGGATAGAACTGATTTAAAATTTTGTTTGCAAGATGTAAACCAATTGATTATTTATATAGATATTAAGTTGTATAAACAACAGAAATTATATCGAAACAACTTATTTCATAATATATCTTCGCATAATATATATATATAATTAAAATATAAATTAATATATATATAATAATAATATCCTGGGACATTTTTCACACACGGCCATCTGATCCCAAATTAAGCTTATACAAAGCTTGTGCTATGGAAACCAGACAACTGATATACTACATATACTACTTTTCTTTTGTAAATACATACTTATATAGATAATTACACCCAGACTCAGGACAAACAGACATGTTCATGCACACAAATGTCTGTCCTGGGTGGGAATCGAACCCACAACCTTCGGCGTGAAAGGCTAGTATCTACCAACTACGCCAACCAGCTCGTCAATATATTATATATATATATGTATATAAATTTATATTTTCATTATTTAATTAGTTGTGGTGTAGGTAATATGTGTGTATATTACCTACATCACAAGGAATTACACGTATTACCTACAGGATGTATGTACAGTGTAAGATGCATGTATATATTTTTCAAGAAAACAAGCCAGTGATGTTAATTAATCATCGTGTAAGAGAAACTTAGAGATCGTAACAATGAACAGAACCCGTTGAGTTCAGCTTAGTGGCTTAAAACTTTCATAGCTGTAAAACTCGTTATATTTTAATTAGTTTGATTTGATTTAAATTACAGATAAAACTCCTAAAGAGATTTAAAAACAGTTTTTATGGTTTACTTTTATTCTTTCAAATAAAGAACGCATTATTTTCTGATATCAATGTATAAATTCTCAAATAGATTTGAACATAGATAGATATCATTTCAAGTAATACAACGCCCATGAAAAATAAAGTACCGTATTCTAAGAATTATAATCGTGTAGTTACCCGTTATCTGTTAAAGTAAACAGTTGTGTTGCATAGAATTTCTACTTTAAAGATATTTATATTAAATATTAGATTAAATTATTATTATGATCGATATAGCAATATAATTTATCACCAGTATTTATTCTGAATTCTGATAATAATAACCATATCTCTGATGCGGATCTAACTAAGATTAACTAGGAAATAATACGATTAGTTTACGCAGAGCTCATCGCAACTGGGATAGCGTACTATGTTAATTAACGTGTTAGCGTAAAAAAGTATTGATAATAACTATTAACGAATTATGGTCCCGATGTATTTAGTTTTTTTTTTTGGTGTACAAAATAAATAAAAAATCCTTGCTGTTGTAATAGATAGCGTTTTTTTCTTGTAGTACTTCGTGTTAGTGTAAAGGCTGGGATTGTTTTAATATTTTTTCTTCGTAGCAAGCTATAATAGTAATTTTTATGTTTTCTTGCCAGTGACTTCAAAATGTTATAGATTTTTTTTTAAATAAGAGGACGCCTTAGCCCAGCAGTGAGATTTTAACAGGCTGTAACTGTCTGTATTAATATTTTACCATTAAGAAAATAAGTAATGCGCCAAAATATCTTTATCCTTATTATTACAAACCATTATAGTAATGTGTATATTTGTTACGCCTAAGCAATGAAATATGTATACTACGAGTAGTATTCGCTAATGTTATGAAGTCCGTTTGTTTTGCTCTTTAACTATTACATAAAATATTTAAGCAAGTATTACGTTAAAACCCACTTCCTTCGTTATATCTTTGTTCATTTTAAATGCGAAATGGCTTAAATTATAACTTTATTTTAGAGCATGTATGTAAGTCATCCGTTTAATTAATTGGTTGTAATGTATAATAAATTTGTATGAGCATTTATTTTGGTTATGGAAGCTTTAAAACAATTAATTATTGTCAATCGTGTCGTCTATTAAATACATTTTATTGAATTATTTTCGAGTTTATTTTTACTTTAATTTTATTGTAAAAATTTAATAACTTTCATTTGAACTTTAAATAACTTTAATGAAATATTTATCTTTACAAAAATAAACATAATATTATGTATAAATTTTAATATAAGGTTTCGTTACCGTTTAATATCAAATGTTTAACATCAGTCTTTGAAATTTTCATCTTCTGAAATTAGACATTTACACATCGTCAAATAAATATGTATGACTACGAAAGCTTACGCAATCAAAATAAGTATATGTGGCTTATTCAAATATAATTTGAACTTAATTGCATATTTATATCATCTTCTTATACCCACCGTATATTCGCCACCCATTCTCTGCTCTCTTCGTTGCCTTGTTGGTCTAGTGGCTTGATATAAGGCCCCAGACCCTGAGGTCGTGGGTTCAAATCCCAGGACCATTAAAAAGTTATTGAGTGTTTCTCGAAAATTCTCAGTAGCAGCCCGGAGTCTGGAAGTTGGAATTATGTACACTCCCGTGGTCACCAAACGCCCTTAGACATTGGCATTGTAAGAAATGTCAACCATCGCTTATAGCCAATGCGCCACCAACCTTGGGAACTAAGATTTTATGTCCCTTATGCCTGTAATTACACTGGCGCACTCACCCTTCAAACCGGAACACAACAATATCAAGTATTGCTGTTTTGCGGTATAATATCTGATGAGTGGGTGGTACCTACCCAGACGACTTGCACAAAGCCCTACCACCAGTATTTATTTGTCCTGTGGATTTGGCTAGTCTATCTTGAGATTGGCCGCCGTGACCGAAATCAGTCTAGAGAATTTTTATTATTGCCGAAGGGGCTTACTTAAGTCCCTTTTGAAATTATTACGTCTTTAGTTATCTTTAGTTGAACCTAATGACTGGTAACACTATGATCTAAAAAGAGGGGGTTGCTTGGAAGGTTGGCGTAAAAGCTGATTGAAGGTAATTTTTGTTTTGCATCCGTCAAGACAATAAATTCATCAAAAAAATAATAATGAAATAACAAATGTGTACACATTAGATTTACAAACCGAAACCCAGAAACTTTATTGGTAAATGTGGTAATTTGTTTCTTCTATATTAGGGTATTAATTTATACATATGTTTATAAGTTATTATGTCTGTATCCCAAATATAATAAAAAAATGTACATAATTATTACATATAAGCTATACGAGACAAACCAATACGAGGACGACGAAGCTCCAAACATTTTTAAAAGTAATATTTGTATCGTGCCTTTCAAAAGATCCCATAAAAATGGATTTCCCGAATCATCTTCATATGCCTTTCACGTACAATTATTGTACTCTTACGCTGGAAGTTACTTAGAAAAGGACATATTTTGTAGATTTTCATAAAGGATACTCGCTTTTGACAGAGAATAAGAAGTCTCGAAAATTATATCTGGTTGAATGACATTTTTTCGTTTTTCGACACATCAATGCATTTACGCTACGCCATTACGCTGATTGTTTTTTTTTTGTAATAATTTCAACAGATTATAATAAGAATAAATTAGTTTAAAAATTAAACTATTACAAGAACTTTTATATTTTTTTAATTATCAAGTTTGGATTATAAAGTGGTAACTCCTATTAAAAATAATATTTTAACTTCAATATTATTATCGTTACGAAAATGTATTTTACTTTTAATCGTCAAATACATAATTTTTAAAAATAAACAAACATAATATATAGTCATAAATTAAAATTGACGACAAATCACATCAATAGATAACATTTATAATCTTCTAGCGGACGTGTTAAGAGGTATTCGTAGAGGAGCCCTTCATAAGGGTCCTATTAGACAATGGTTACAGATTCAACATATAGGATATGACCCTTTACACTTCAGCATGCCAAGTATATATATTAAGAAGATCAATAGAGATCACAAGATACATAGACCTAAAGTCAATCAATGGTAGATTAATTATTTAAAATTAGAACATAGATCGTTATTTAATGGCGCTGTTATACTTAACGACTTATTTGTGTACTGTTTACATATTATGTTGTTTATTAAAAACCATGTAAGCCTGTTCATATCCCTCAGTGTTTAGAAAATCGTAAAATCTAGAAAACGTCCAGTCAGATTACTTAGCAACATAGCACAAGTCGCGCTTTTGAGTTAACTGTGAAGTAAGAGCAAAATTGTAGTTTAACATGTAGCTGAGCTTAACTGAGTATATAGAATGTCACAATTATTAAAGACAGCGCCACGTCACAATTCAAAATGGCATCTGACGCACCGAAAGAATGGTCGCCATTTTGAAATGAAACTACTAGTTGCCAAAGGTTAGAGGATTTAACTGCTGAAGGAATTTTTTGCAATGTAAACCCCTTTTTTGACTAACCAGAATGGGCTATAAAGAAAAGTTAAGCTGATATTAAAATTTAAAGATTTATGATAAATATTAATGATGTTCAGTATTAATATATAAATATATTGTATTGTATTATTCATGATTTTTACCAGTCCGTCTCTTTAATTGCAAGCTTTTTACTACTCTAAGGTTGTCCGGAAGAAATAGCTATTAAGCGATAAGCCCGCCTTGTTGTACAAAGGTGTTTATTATGATAATTATTTCTATTATTTATTTACGCGTACAATAAAAGAGTATCTATTTGCTTATACTTCGTAACTATGTAATATATTTTCTATCAGTTATATATTTTGATATGATCATCATTATCCAATGTAATTAGATTTTTACAACAAACCAACATCATAAAAGAAATTGCTGTCTAATAAAAACTGAAACAAATTTTTATATTTCATAATTAATGTTTTCCATTTATAGTAAAATCATTGTCAATTTATAGTTTTAACAAGATCTATTTTGTTTCAAGTCATGGAGAGGTCTGCGGAGTCCAGGCCAAGCGCCATCTTGGTTTTCCAGGGTCCGTCGTTATCCGATTCCTACACATCGCATCATTGATCCCACCGAAGGTATGTTTAAATAATCTTAATATGTATTGCTTATGACCATTTATATGATGATAATAAATAACATATATTATAAAAAAAACAAGTCATTGACTAAACTGCACAATAATAAAAATTTTTTTTAAAGGAATTTATCGACATTATTATCGACACGAAAAAAAGTAAATATTTATCCGTTTTTAAAAAGAATAAATGCAGACGTTGTCACAAAATTATTTAGCAAATAATAAATATATTTTTCAAGTGGGCAACTTTAATACAAAGTGATCTTAATAGTAACAAACTGTTATACAATAAATAATTATTGTATTAGTTATTTAAAAATTATTAACGGCGGTCGGGAAGTGTCATTTTTTTCTTTAAGCAAAGTGTTTGTGAATGATTTTTAAGCACCAAACGTTTTAATCAATTATATACTCAAAACAACATTTTTATCTAAGAATCATACAATAATTGCTGAAATAGAAACATGTATTTTTTTATTTCATTTATTATTATAATATTCATTTATAAATAAATTAACATCATTCACTTGAGGTTTTTTCAGTTAATCTGACGTCGCACAGTTTGTCTTCGACCTCCATTTTTTTCCGGTCAGCTATAGCCTTCACACTAACGCCTATTTTGTGCATATCATATCCCAATCCCTACATAATTACACGAGTGTTACTGATTTATAAATTATCAATTTGAATATTATTAATTTCATAGATATAAAGCATAAATTTTTTCGTGCCTTCGGTTTATTATTTTTATTTATTTATTTGTCAACACCAACAAGCTGTATAACAAAAATGTATATACAGTAAATGAAACTGATATTAATATATCACTATTTAGGTAATAGTATAATATAATATAATACTTGAAATATACCCAATATCGTAAAAAAAATAAAAATAAAATAGTGACGTATTATAAAATTTACAATAATATTGAGGTAATAAGATAAGATTAAATACATTTTTATCAATAGATTTAAAGTAAGTTAAATAAAATAAATATATTAGGAATTTAAGTACACATTAAGATTATGTAAATTAAAATAAAATCATAATGAAAATATTAAGTTTGAATTATAAATATTTTAATTACGACTTGTATTATTATAAAACTATATATCTATGAAATATATACAGCTTTCATCGACGATCGATCGGGTTCATCGACGCTCAAGGAGTATTTTTTATAATATTAATTTGTTATTTGAATTCTATTAAAATATATATAAATTGTTTTATATATATTTTACATATTTTTAGATACTGATTACATGATTATGTTCAAATAGACTGTTTCCTGGTAACGTCCGAAGAAGGGGAGCTGTTCTTCAAGTCGCCGTCCGACGAGCCAACAGTTTGTGGTATCTACATGATAGCGGAGCCTGATAAGCGGATCCAGGTCATATTTAACTATTTAGATGTGCCATGCGAAAACGGTGGCTTAGTCGCGGTAAGTTACAAGCTATAGTACTAATATTTATTTTAATAAACCACAGATAAAATATATAAAATAGTAATAATGAATTGATTACGAAAGCTTCATTACGTGTATACGTATTTTGTAAATGGTTACAAAGTTGTCAGCGAAAAGCAAAAATGGTGAATTATTTTGTTAGGATCACAAATCTTAAAGCATATATCTATTATAACTTTTATTTCTCATCGGACATTCTTTCCTTATCTGGTGTTCATTATTACCATTTTCCCAAACTAATCGGAGCAGCGTGGTGAAGTAAGTGTTATGCTTTACACGGTGTTAAAAAAGTTTACAACGTTTTAACAAAAAGAAAGATGATTGATATTGATTGGTCACTGGTGGTAGAGCTTTGTGCAAGCTCGTCTGGGTAGGTACCACCCACTCATCAGATATTCTATCGCAAAACATCAGTACTTGGTGTTGTTGTATTCCGGTTTGAAGGGTGAGTGAGCCAGTGTAATTACAGGCACAAGGGATATAGCATCTTAGTTCCCAAGGTTGGTGGCGATGTAAGCGATGGTTAACATTTCTTACAATGCCAATGTCTATGGGCGTTGGTGACCACTTACCATCAGGTGGCCCATATGATCGTCCGTCTTTCTATTCTATAAAAAAATATATAGATAAATAATCAATTTATTTTTTTGCAACAAATACATTTGATGTGTATGGTAAGTTTTCTAGATAGATGTCTGTGGGTGGCGATAAACTCTATGATATATAAGTAATAACTACAACAACTAGGTAATAAAAATATGTAAATTTGAAGAAATAAATCGATTGACTTGAAAACAAAATCCTAATGAATGAATGATTTTGGAACGCATGTTTTGCATTAAAACTGTAATATGTATTATGCTTCAATGAATATTCGCAATAAAGTCGCATTCAAACAACTTTTCTTTTAATTGGAAAGCTGGCGTAACTCGGCAGCGTGCATTGGCTGACATAAAATTTAAATGCAAGCCAAGTGTTCCAACTTTGTTGAAAATTTTTTCTACTCACCATGTGTAACAGTTCGATGAGTGTTTTATACGCGACCTACAATCCGTAACAAGTCGGTGATTTTAGTTAAATAAATGTTGATTTTACGTACGTTTCGCATGCTTATTTTTCGACGGAAAATCCTAATATTTTTTTTTATTGTCCTTTGGATTTGAACCCAGGATCATGTCATGATTTGCGACCTTATTAGCTGGCCACTAGACCACTGACGCAGTCTCATGACCACTATAATAAATCATATTCCATAATTTTAATGCAAATATAATAAACAAAGTTTGAAAGTTATACTTCAAGAAAAGATTCAATTTTCCATTGCTGGGGATTAAATTGGAATTGTTACTTAAAACCTAACAAGATTGCAGTTTATAACTTGATTACGTTATAAGACTTTTTAATTGTATTCTAAGAAGTTGCAAATTTATAAATTAAAGGCAAAATAAAAAAATGCGTTTATTATATCTTAATACGATGGAATTTAGATGAAAATACGCCAATTCTAACTTTTAACTTAAGAGAACGAGATCATCGATCAGAAGTTTAACTTTGACAAAATAAAAACGCATAATATGTTTACTTTGTGAAAAACTTTATTAATCTAAATAAATGGTAAGTAATACATAATAACATTTAATCAAGTGCCTAGTTTATAAGACTGTCAATCTTTAGGTTCTGCGTTCAAATCCTTAGTTTGACTATATAAATAATTCGGGTTTTCCTATTAAGAAAATAAATTATTATATATTATGTATGAGAATGACAGAGTAGAGTCATCTGTATTAACGAATTCACATGTCCACTCTAATATCTTTTCTAATCTGATTAAAGCTATTTTAAAATAATTTAAACCTTTTAAAATAATTTCAAATGTTTCACCGCAACTGCTAATCAATTTCATACAATATGACGGACCAATTTCAGTTTGATCTATTATTAAATAATACCTACATCACGCGGCTTCACCCATAGGCCATACCATGAGCTTAAAGCATATAATTTACAAAAATTTAATTTAAAAAATTCAACTCCAAGCTCAAAAGATTAGCGCATTTAAACAAAACGAACAAATGAATAAAATCAGCTTTATTATATTAGTATAGAATAGAAATATTGTTTCTTTGTAGTGGATCGATGGTTGGGAATTGAATGGGCAAGTCTGGCCAGCGGATTCCTGGGACGACGACAGGGTTGTGGAATCATGCGATAGTCGACCACAACGCAAGCTCGTTTCCCGACAAAACGCTGCGTTAGTTCAGTATCGGGTACCGGCTCGTGGCAAAGGATTTGCGATAACAATACGACATTTAAGAAATGCAAGACGTAAGTTTTTATACGTCTTATCTGTTTCATATAAGTATAAGTATAAAAAAGGTAATAAAGATATTCAGCTGATTTACTAATTGTTATAATATATATATATGATAGGCGAAAAACTAAATAACTATTACTCCAGACATAAAGCCAATATCTTTCAACTTTTGATAATATTCATGGGACCCATATATAATATTATCACACTTGACTCGTACATACAGGACTAAATTAAATGTAAAGCTATCCCCGGTTCGGAATAGAAATTACACCTTTATTATTTTTCTCAAATGAAATACGAACGGCACGTGTAGATTACACCTTTATTATTTTTCTGAAATGAAATACGAACGTCACCCTTTTGTTATTTATATATTCTTGTATTAAGTAACAAGGAAAGACAAACATTTAAAATATTTTGAAATAGTATTTATTGTATTTTGATTGCATTTTGACCATTATCATATAAGATAGAATATTTTAAGATTTGGTTTCGGCTATATATCGATTTTTTGTCTACCACATATTACTGTTTACCTGTTGTATAATCCAGCCAAGGCTCAAAGGTAACAGAAACTATGCATTATGCAAGCTTTCGACGCCCGCTTGCCTTTATACTCGTTACCTTACGTCACAAGTAATTTATTTTTTATCTTTTATTTTAGGTTCTTTAAGAGTAGTTATAAAGCAAAATTACTTATATTTTATTTCATCTTATTTGAGTGAATTCAGTTCAAATTTAAAAATAAAATATTGCATATAAATTACATTTGCCTAATTTAACAAGTTTTCGAAAATAAATCGTTCAATGATCAACGTAAAGGGATCGTTTACTAAGAGCCTTACTTGTTCTAATCTCTTTCAGGCAACAGTTATCATTTAGCACATTTATAACTTTAATTAGGTATATAAATATTAGAAAACTAATTTTATCAGACTCGAATACTAGTCGCGTGTCATGTTTTTAAAGTGATAAAGTAGTCAAACAATGTGTCTTTCATATCTGTGTGTGTTTATATGGAATATACGCTACTACGTAAACTATGACTCCATGGTATACTATTGAAAAACTTTTTATATACACACGCATACATCATATGTAATCGCTATAATAATGTCTATTTTTATACTACTAGCAAAACCCAGCAGATGTTGTCCTACCTCATGTCATTAAAATTCCTTTGAAATTTCCTTTCCTTTCCAAATTCCTTGAAAAAAATACACGTAGATACATATGTGTAATTATATTATACATGTATAAAGAAGTTGTGCCTAATTTCGTGGTGATCAGTGTCTAAGTCTATTCATTTCAAACGGATATACTACCATCCATTTTTATATATAAGATAATACAGAAACAAATAAAACAATTGTAAGTATAACTAAAAATATATTTTACTTTTAAATAAATTCGAGTTTACAATAGATTTTATTTTATCAAATGAAACATTCAATAAACCGAGTAAATGCAATTCTAAATTCTACCACAAAATTATTTTAACGTTTCCTAACTGCAATGCACAAATAGAATTGGAAGCAATGGAAGCGGAAAATATACTCGAATTTAAAATGGATTTGTTATAAAATCGTTAAACGATAAAGAAAATAACAGTATAACCTTTATTAAAGATAATTTTTTTTTTTTTTTTATATCGCCGGGAGGGCAAATGACTCTACTCCACCTGATGGTAAGTGGTAGTAGAGTCCAAACGCGACGACGGCCAGTACAGACGGGAAAAACGTTCTGCACTAGCCGCCTTCGCCTTGCCGGCCCGCAAGATGCCTCTTCACGTCTCGTTTGAAGGAACCCGGGTTGTAAGAGGAGGGGAATACGTGAGCTGGTAAGGAATTCCATTTTTTGGAAGTGCGACAAAGAAAGGAGTTGCCAAATTTCTTTGTTCGCGATGGAATTGATGTCACAGTTAGGCGGTGACATCGAGAACCAGCCCGCGTGGACTTAAGAAGGAAGGGGGAAGCAGGAATTAGAGAGAATAATTCCTCAGAGCACTCGCCGTGATACAGTCGATAGAAAGCGCTCAGTGCTGCTATCTCACGACGCAATTGTAAAGGTTCAAGGGTGTTTGTGACCTTTACGTCGCCAATAATGCGTACGGCACGTCGCTGCAACCGGTCCAATGTGTAATGTGTAGTGATCGCAACTTAAAGCAATTTAAAATTCAATATAAAAATTAGAGGGATATACAGAACGTCAATCACAATTTTGTTTCCTAAAATTTTTTGGTCTAATAATGAAAAATAGACGTCAATTGACAGTATTATTAAAAGTAATGGTGGTGTTATGCTTTTATATTGGAATCATAAGGTATATGTCTATGTTTGCTTAGGTAAAATAAGAATTTATTTATAATTTTACTAACCACATATTTATGGTACCTGTAATACAAAAAACTGTTGTTGATAACTGATGACTGAATGACGAGTGGCTAATATCAAGAGCACTGAGCGTGCGGACCACAGCAGGGGAAGGGTCGACGATTCCTGGATTAATTGAAATAATCCTGTAGCCTCTTACATTCGACGAAATGCTTTCAATGAATAGAAATTCCACATAATCAGAATCCCTTCTAGAGGCTCGAAATCTTTCTGAAGAAAACTAGTTTTTATTATATAATACTATTATTTATGAAGTGATACTCTACAAAAAGTAACATAATATTAATTAAATATAGATTTGAATTAATTTACTTTCTAAAGCTTTATTATAGAAAAGGATTGAAATTATGACCATTTTATTGTTAAGTATGAAAGCTAAGCAAAGTAACTTTACAAGCTTGACTCAATCGCTTGAACAAAGCTCTTGACTGGCTTTATTGGCCAGATATTTTTTGATCCCAGCACTTTACTGGCTTAGCATATGCACATCGTTTATTATTATATCAGTAACTATCATGAGCATAATAAGACTCACGCAGAAATAAGAATTACCTTAAATAAAAATGGATTTTCGATTTCCAAAACAGTTATTTTTCTAACATTGTAATAAAACATTGTTTTATTTTTTCCACTATTGATCCAACTATGGACTACAAACGGCATAATAGATTTTTTTCTTAAGAAATCCGTAATACAACTTAGTACTGACAATATTAATGTAATCTGTCTTATCAGGATAAATAAATATATCTATATTCGAAGCGGTGGTAGCTTTTTTTATTAATATCGTTTAATGATTATTCTGATGTGCTTGAATAAAATTCGTTTCGTTTTTTTTTAACTCTGTGCGTAGTATAAGATTTATTATTAAATATGTTTTTCTAAAGTATGGCGTATTTTATTAGCTTGCAACCAGATGCTGTTCGGTACAGAAGGTGTATACACGTTACGTAATCACGGAGAAACTGGGAACTGCTCGATGATCGCCGTATCTCCAGCCACTGTACGTGTTCTGGATCTCAACATCGGCCAGTCGATTAAACGGGGAACACTGCTAGATGTTGAAACAGGAACTATTTCCCATGTAAGTATTCTTAAGAAATTCCATAAATAAAAGTAAAATTTAACGTTTCCTTTTAAATTTTTCTTCTTAGTTTATTGAATTTGAATTCGAATACACAACACCAAATCTCCTTTAATATCTCTTATTGAATGCGTGTCTGTGTGAATGAGATAAATTCAAAAACAACCGAATATATTTTTATACCCTTTTCATCAGTGGATGGAGGATTTCCTAAGAGAAGTTTAGGTATATAGTTCTTTAAAGTTTTGTAAAAATTGCCTGAAATATGACTATAAATGCTGAAGACGGAAAAAATCCTGCCGACTGGTAGCTTTATTGATGTGTGCCGCGTAAACCGTTGTAGTATTACGATATAAGCGTTTTATGTAGAACATTATTCAGTCAGTGCGAAGCCGCGACCTGTAGCTAATAGTATATGTTATAATTATATTTGTGATAGCTTGGAATAAGAAAACGGCAAAATGTAATAATTGATATTAAAAAACAGTAAGATTTAAAATTTTAATGACTAATTTATTATCTGCATAATTTTACAACTGTTTTTTGTAATAAATTTAATCGATTACTTCGTTTTCTGCTATATATAAAAAAATACCAACACATAAAATTTCATATTTATAATATAAGTATGTATTACAATTAACTATGATACGAATACTTTCTAGTCCACATAGACCTGGCGCCTGTGTCGGCTTATATGAAACACACACTATTCATATACAAATTAAATAAAAAATAAATTTTGTTTATAAAATATTTAATCGCTTAAATTCCAGTGGCATCACTGGAAAAAAAGCTTTTGAATATTTAAAGTGTAGGATGAATTTCCATTACCAAATAACTTAATGCCCGACGGTACAGTATTTTATGAAGTGAGCAAAAGTAATATTAAGGTTCATGTATGTACATACAATATAAAATACTTTATCTTAAATATTAATTTAAGTTGTGGTATTTTTATGAGCTATCCCAGTTTTACTTAAGTTATTAGTCGACGAAATATATGTTTCGGGAAAACTACGGTCCCCATACTTCTATAGCAGACACATATGAATCAGTAATCAATAATAAATAATTATATAACTAGCGATACTTTACTAAGATAATAGTTTGACGTGTCTCGGGAAGACCATAGTTATACCATAGACCATAGACCATAGATCATACATAGATCGCATTTATAACTTGCGTTATTTTACAATAATAATTCACTATTTTTTATTAACCTAAAGAACTATGACGTATAAAATCTGAAATCTGGAATGCCGAGAAATTATTTATAAACGCTATATATATATATATTTAAAATCTAAATAAATATTTAAAGTTATAATCAGTTAGGAATTACGATTATCGTAAATGTCTATTTACTGGCGCTGTTTTTATTCAATACAAATCGCAGTTAACGTCACGCTACAGTTCGTGAACTGGTGGTAGAGCTTTGTGCAAGCTCGTCTGGGTAGGTACCACCCACTCATCAGATGTTCTACCGCAAAACAGCAGTACGTGGTATTATTGTGTTCCGGTTTGAAGGGTGAGTGAGCCAGTGCAACTACTAGCACAAGGGACATAAGATCTTAGTTCCCAAGGTAGATGGCGCATTGTTGATGTAAGCGATGGTTAACATTTTTTACAATGCCATTGTCTATGGGCGTTGGTGACCAGTAACCATCACGTGGCCCATATGTCCGCCTTCCTAATCTATAAAAAAAAAACAAACAATACTATCTACGTAGAAATAATTTCAAATTTGATTATTAAAAGCTAAAATAATCGAGTTGATTCCACGTATTGATTTTTGAAGGAAAGTATAGTTTTTTCTTAAAATGATAAATGAAATTAATTTAAAAAAATCATCTCAAACTTTGTGCCTAAGAAGGACCTCTATCTAAACATTGACTTACAAATTTTCATGCATATTAATTAAAATTTCAAGAAATTGACAATGTAATAAGCGGTTCGATGGAATTTGATTACGGAAATACGAATATTACTCAGAATCCCGAAGCCATTATAATATTTAAAGTCATTTCTTAATTATATTAATTGAAGTAACAAAATATAATACTGCACTTGTTACATACCTAATATTGAAGATATTTACTTAGAAATTCGTTAAAAGATTAATTTTTGAGTGTACATTCTATTTACGGTAAGCATTTGTATAGTTTATATAAATATGAGTTGTTTAGTAACGTGCGTGTTTCTCGACCACTATTCGGCACAGATTTTTCTAGCAAGAGCCAAAAAGTGTTAAGCATTTATTAATTTTATAAATTGATTAAATTACATAAGGTTTTATGTAATATATGTAGCAAGAAATAGCTTATTAACGTTATAATAAAAATGATGAAATGGATTTCTTTCCGTAATACGCTTGAACGGATTAAAAACCTTATTTATAATCCTGCATTCATTACAAAACGGCTTAGCGTCCTGCCTTAATATAAAAATATTGTGTGTATTTAATGTAAAATATTTTTTAAACATAAAAGATTAAGGTGCTTAGAAAATAAATTAACTGTTAAAAACTGTTTAAAACCAAATTTAACCGTTAGAATATTTTCGGTAGAGAATTAGCCGATATAACAAAACTGCTCTTTGGTTTGCTAAGGTTAAGGTGTATTTTAAAGATTTTTAAATAAGTATATAAAGTTTCTATCCTAATTACTTAAGTTGAATTTGAATTTTGATATCGTCTTCGCTATCGATATCGATATCAGTAACCGACGCCGTAGCACTTAACGGGCTGCGTGTCTAATTCATTCCTTGAGGCAATTCCATAGGATGAATTCCAATGGAATTGACTGGCACTCGAAATATGGTTAAGAGAATTGGCGAGCAAAACTTCTATACAATTTATTTCATCGTAGACGTTATGAATAGCGATAACCGTCCTATTTACAATATTAATATATTAAGAACAGCTGCTATGGTAGTACTGCTATGTCCATTAACATTCCAATTCCGAAAAGGAAAAAATGAATCGCTCTTGTGACATATCTGTCTCTGAATTTGATGTAAATACACAATCAGCCAGTCATATTTTCCTGTCATATATCAAAGCATATTCTGTTAGAACTCACTTCATTACTCACCTGTGAAATTTTAACAACCGACTTATGGTGATATACTCGATGCGTGTTTTTTTTTAATGTTATAATTATTATGTCGCATATTTATTGTATTTCTGACACTTCACGACCGCTGTCTCCGATGAATTTCGAGTTTGCTCTTACAGAATAGTACTACTGATAGCCGCTATTAAGTATGAATATCTGGAAAGAAGTATTTTTATGTCCTTATTTAAGATATTTGAAGCGTTTTACTTAAAAATCCAAAATCACTTAATTGACAAAAAGCCGAGATGGCCTTGTGCTTAGAACTCGTGAATCTTAACTGACGATCGTGGGTTCAAACCGGGCAAGCACCACTGAATTTTCATGTGCTTAATTTTTGCTCATAATTCATCTCGTGCTTGACGGTGAAGGAAAACATCTTGAGGAAACCTGCATGTATCTAATTTCATTAAAATTCTGCCACATGTATATTCTACCAACCCGCATTGGAGCAGCGTGGCGGAATAAGCTCCAAACCTTCTCCCTAAAAGGGAGAGGAGGTCTGAGCTCTTGGTACATTAACAGGCTGTTATTGTTGTTGTTAATTGACATTAGACGAAATCTGATAGGTATTTATCTGAATTTGATTCCTTCTTATTATGAACAGTCACTTAACTCGCAAGTAGTTGACTTTTTTTGTTGACTTATCCAATGTTATGTGTTTTAAACAACAACTTTAAGCTTTTCGGATTGTTTCCTATATTTGTGCTATAAGATATTGTTTCTTGCCAAATTTCTAGGTCAACGAGAAGTACTCGTAAGTATAGGTTTTGATTCCTTTTGCGAATGTATGGGAAATGCGCCATGAACAGCACTTAGAAGTTTGATTTTTTCAATGATCCAAGGGACTGCAGACCTCAATATTTGTTATTAATTTATTTATATCTCCACGCATTCCTGAGAAAAAGGGTCTTAACGGACACACAGATAGACGGACAACGAAATGCTTTTATAATTTTCCTTTAGAGGTACGGTACCCTAAACACAGGATTCATTTCATCGTGAGGCGAAGGTTTGGAGGTTCCACCAAGCAAGTTTCTACACACTGCAATCATGGCCACTGATTTCCGAAAGACAAAATTTAAGTACATAAATTTGAACCTGCTTCAGCTAAGATTCACATGTCCCAGCCACTGTACACAATAACCAGTTTAATGTATAAGACATGCGTTTTTTACCTAAAATATAATTATAAAGGATGGGTACAAAAACTTATAAGAATATTAAAATATTCTCCATGAATGTTATCTACGACGTTAAACGTGGATGTAGGTAACCAAGCTTGAATTAATTAACCTGTGTTTACATTGTCTGTTTGTCAAGTGCACAAAGCGTGGCCTTGTGGACTACGCGGACATTGGGGGAGCCAGCGGCCTCGACCACACCAAAATGGAGATCTTCGACAGTATATGCGGTCTCGATTCGAATGAAGGTAACTGAATAATTATTCCTACCTAGCTAATTATTTCATGACTATATCTGTTATAATTTAAAAATTAAATGTGCGACACATTTAATTTTTAAATGTTTAATTTTTATCTAAAGCTTCCTCTCCTTTTTGAGAAGAAGAGATTTTATTTCACCACGCTGCTCCAGCGTGGATTTAAAAGATTTTCCTCGACACGTCATACAGATTTCGATTATTATGGTGAAGATTTACGTATTTTTCCACTATCCCATCTCGGCTTGTTCATAGTAAACTTTAATTATAAAGTGACTTAGCAGATAATAAATAAATAATGCTCTGTTTTTTTCTTTCGAATGTCAAATTAATAATGACTGAAAGAGCAAAATCACTGTTCGACTAAATAGATGCTAAGTACAGACGATAATTATTAAATATTTTTTTAAGTATAATACTTATATCTTAATCTATGTTTAATTTTCTATTGTTTTATTATTAATTTGAACCAAGTACTAATGTAAAACTAAAACTCACTTTTATTAATTAATTTTTAAAAATAATTTTATACTAGGCCTTGTTTTACAGTCAAAATGTAAATAAGAGTTACGTCGTACAAAACTTAGTCCGCCTAACTGTAAATTCAGACGTTCACTGTAAACGAATTTTACGCAAATCCTATCAAAAAGTTTTTTTTCAAATTTGGAACATAAGTTTTCAACTAAATTAAATATTATGGGGTTACTTTGTATAAATTTTATCGGAACGAGGTCGACACGGGTAGCTAGTTCACTAATAAAATCCTCATACATTTTAACTCGATAATGAGAAATTCCATCAACACTTGAAAATGTCATGAAACTAAACTTAATTACCTTGCATCCACAACGCAATGCTTTGATGTTAATTCAACTAGTAATTTCGGTTTTTAGATTTATAAGAAAATGTAAAATACATCTTATTTTTTTTCTATTTTATAAAAGTCATGTTACAAAATGATATACTAGGTATATCTTTTATCCATATAAATAGTTTTTTATAAGATTTAGTATAGTCTGTATGTTCACATCACCAGATAACTACTAAATTGGTTTTGATAAAACTCGTCATGATAATAGTAATTAGTCTGTATATCCATGACTGTAATTAACGTTAACATGGCAACCTAAGTTGAATACCCTATTCTACTCAACACAAATATAAATAATACAAAATCAACATGTGAATAATGTTTCTATAGAAATATTTGAATATGAGTATTTAAGTTATCATTCGCAAAAAAAATATTATTCCCTGAGGGGGTTAAAATGACTTTTGTTAACAATTACTATTCTTTTTTTAAATAAAACGAAACATACACATCAATCTTACCTTTAATTGATTTCGCTACCGCTGCATCGAACTGAGAGACAAATCCATTCTCACAGCCCTTTCAAGTCCTTAACCCTGCTTATAATTATAATTTATTTGATTACCCAGCTTGTTGATTTTCTTACATTTTAATAAAAAAGACGAGATGGCCTAGTGGTTAGAACGCATGAATCTTATCCGATGATTGTGGGTTCAAACCCGGGCAAGCACCACTGAATTTTCATGTGCTTAATTTGTGTTTATAATTCATCTTGTGCTTGACGGTGAAGCAAAACATCGTGAGGAAACCTGCATGTGTCTAATTTCATTGAAATTCTGCCACATGTGTATTCTACCAACCCGCATTGGAGCAGCGTGGTGGAATAAGCTCCAAACCTTCTCCCCAAAAAGGGAGAGGAGGCCTTAGCCCAGCAGTGGGACATTAACAGGCTGTTACTGAGTCAAATCAAAACCATATTTATGTACAATATACCTTTCTTAAAATTACATAGCTTACACTATTTATCAACAGCGCATACGCAGATAATTTTATCAAAGTTCACGAGCCACGTAACCCCGCAGCCAAAACGCGAAATAAATTTATACTATTTTGTATTTTATTAACATAGCTGTATGATTTGTACCATACATGTATGAATACCTATCGGAAGCTTTATTGACACCAGACCTCTTTTATAAATAAATATAATGTCTGTGAAATAAAATTAATTATGAAAATGGGTGAAGATAAGTGTTGTCGGGTAATTATAATGTGCAGTGTGTGTGTGTATTTGTCGTATGTATTTAGGATGTTTCTTTTTATCATTGAATTGATGTGAAAGCAACAACATTTTTTTACAAATGCTAACGGACGTTTCACTAATAATTTCCTAGTAAGTTTTGTCAAAATTTTTTAGTACTAGTAATTTAAAATAACAATAATATCACGCACATTTTTGTACAGAAATTAAAATAATATTTTGTTGTTCGCATAAGGATATATATTTTTTTAATTTTAATAATTAAATTTTATAAAGAGAATGTATTTTCACGTAACACATAATTAACGTGGAGTTTTAATTCTTGCTCTTTATTTAGGATTTTTTATAAATTTAAAAACCGATTTATATTAGATTCATATTGGAGTTCTTTTATTAAGAAATTATATTCTTTACTGTCACCATTCCAAGTCGTAGCGACATCTGTTCTTATTCATAAACTTAATATATTAAAAATATGGACAAATAAATCCGTAAAATATTCAGATTTGTGTATATCTTGAAAAAATATTTGAACTATTATTCCTTTCTACTCCGAATAATAATATCGCAAAGTAACACGTAGTTCGACAAGTCTGTCACGAAGTTATAACGACAAACTTATACAAAGTTTACTTTAATGGGAATAAGAATCGTAAAAGAGTAAAAGTATCAAATTACCCGACCACTGATGGGTCATAGTAGATTTATGAAGGTATATAGCAAAATTGCTAATCGTTTATTTTATTTTGCATGGTTTAATCCTGTTCGAACTTAAAAATAAAAGATTGTATGTAAACTACATTAAATTTTCAAGGTTTGGGTTTGATCATAACCAACAAACTGCTCGATATATAAAAATACACGAAGTTTCCTTTAATCTATACATTTTTTTTATTTATACTCGTAATGGTATGTATTATTGAGGAATTAATTGTTTTACAAATAATCTAGAGCTGTCTTTACGGATTTTTTTTAGAAAAAACCTTTATTTTATTTTTATAACATAAACAACCTTTTTGCGCTTACAAAACCACATCTCCTATCGCATGTCACCTACCTTATATTTTAAACATATGTGTTTCTTAAATCAGTCGCTACAGCGCTGTTAAGACATGAAGCTTACGAAAATAAATTGACAACGCTTTGTATTAATTATAACAATTTTAGGTCTGAAGTGAAATATCGATTATCGGATCATTTCAATATCTTACACTTGCTGATAACCATTATCCGCGTAAATTTATACTAAAAAAAAAAACAAAAGAACACCGTGTAGGCTACGATGTGTTTGATTGTGTTTATTATCCACAGATAATCGCTAGCAATATTATACTTAAGAGCGCGCCAAAACGCTACCAATATTTATTAGACAGATTCCGGATCACTTACACGTCCACGAATTGTATTTAATAACAAAAAATCGCGTTGCACATATTTTACTTATTATAAAGAATATTGTATAGCTTTAAATATATTATGATCTCCTTGTTGGTCTCGTTCGATTGTACAGCTTCGAGAGGTTCGATTGTACAGCTGTAATAGTCGGGAGTAACGAAATTAACACTAAGTTATTAGTCCTAAGCGTGATGTTACCGCACAAGTACAAATGTACTAATTCTTAGTTCGATTGCATGGATAATTCGACGCGATTTTGAAGAGTTCACACGGAGTAATAGCGGCTTTGCGAGGCATTTAATTTATCTAACCCTGAGTTTGAACCCAGGACTTCGAAATTTATCGCTCGGTATAAGTTACCCACTAGAAAAACGATACATCCAAAATAAAATGAAGGTTTTATTATGTATCAATATAATAGCAATAATAGCAATACAATGATATTACGATACAACTATTTTTATATAAGAGTAATGAGATTCTGAGCAAATATTAAACTTGATAAGATCATATTGACTGTCTTAAATGATTGATGTATATGATTGATTACAATGGAAAGATAAAAAAGTCCAAGAAAAGCTGATCTACTTCATGATATATTCATTAAATTTAATAATATTAATTTATTTAAAGAAGTATATTTTAATGTTTTTACTAATTTAAAATACACTTGTATATTATTATAAAACACATTATTGTAAAATAAAATAAGTAGTAAAAACATTTTAAACTTGAAGAGTAATTTGAAAAGTTCTCGTCTGGACCCAATGGTGGGTGTAAAACCAGGTCAAGTTTAACATAAAATGCATCATCAGAAATTAACCAAGATGTAAAATTTCTACTCCATAGGATAAGAGGAAGTGATTTCAATTCAGCTTGCAAGATTTGACCTAAACAAATAACAAACAAACATTGCACGTTAAATAAGTAAAAACAAATATTTGAAATTTCAATATGCATTGAAATAAATTACTTTTTTTTAATTAAGTAGAAGCATTACTAAGATTCGTTAAAAAACATATTTAATGTCAAGGCAATTAAAATTGTAATCCTGATATCAATTGAGATTTTGTCAGGAGGTTAAAACATGCAAGCTCGTCAAATTAATAAACCGATTCAAAATAATAAAAAATACCCCCACAGGCACGAAAACACTGTTGAAGAGTTAAAAAATACTTAAAAATAGAAACGAAATTTTATTAAACATTTATTTTTGTCAAACTCCATTTTTTCTAAGACTTGCAAATTGAATCGACTCTGATGAGGTTAGAGCTCCTTGTACATAATAATTGTATGCCAATTTTCCATCGTTATTGACATGTCTCGTCTTAGCTAGAATCGGGAGACGTTATTTGAATAATTTCGTACAGCTATATTTAAAATATCTTATTATTATGAAAAAAGGAACATTTTATAAATTATAACATTAAATTCTGATGGGTCATCGAATATTGTTAATATCAAATTAAAGTAAGTAAAGAAATATCATTTACATTTTAGCATCAAGATAAGTTCATTGACCCACAAACCAGCTTAGATTATTTTGAGCAAGCGAATTTATTAAAATATTAAAACTAATAAGATTAACATGTTATATATATTTTATATAGTGTTTACACGAAAAACAAATTGTTTACCAATTTTCACATTATGACAACAATACTATTCTGTAAGAACTTCTTTTGCGTTTGGCATGCGTGTAACATTTAATGTTATAATAATTATTATAGTCAGTGTCGCATATTACTTTCTGGCATTTAACTATCATCTTCTGCAAATCGAGTTTGTTATTACGGACGTTGATGAAAATGAACGCATTCAAAATTTAAATTGAAGCGCTAAATTCGCAAAACTAGAACACAATGAGTGAACCGGTATGCGTGGAAAGGAATTTTAAACGGCTCTCATTTGTACGAACGTTCACACAATACTCTGTAGTGGAAAGTTATGATTGGAATGAAATCATTATCATTTCATTGTCTATATTTTTGAATACTTTGGATGTTTTAAAACCACTGGCGCTTTGATTGTTACTATCTCAATGACGGTATGAATGAACTTATGTATTTGACGAAGTTCGCGCTTTGATATATTTGGATAAAATGTATGATTTATATAATTTGACGACTTTGGTTGTATGAAAGTTATTGATCACTTTAGATGAGTCTATTTATTTGATAATGTTGACTGTTACATTATATATGAAGCTGAATGTACTATTGTGTTTATGTATTTTTTGAAATCATTCAGTGAATATTTCTTTATTTGTTCCAGCTCATCGTCTCATGCTGATCGCGTGTGAGGATACTGTTATTCGACTCGTATCCAGCGGACGATATCAAAATTCAATTACCCTTGCATTCTCTCCTCTTCCCCTCGAACACTACGAACATGCCGATTTGATCTGCGGTATCAATGATATTTAAATACGAAAGTCATTACCTTGGACATCGATTTGCGGCTCTAGCGATTCGACGAATTCGAATGTTCATGGCTTTTGATTTTTTTCTATAGAAGTCATGTCTAAGTACGACGAGTATTATTTGTCAATAAAAGTTTTATCGGTATTAGACTTGTAACGACAATTTCGGTTTTAGCAGTTTACTGAGTAGACTACTTACTGTTTGATTATTTCAGTGCTTAAATTAAGAAAAAGAAATTAAACCTTCATTGTAATTGTTAAGATATTCTTAACAAATATTTTTAATTAGAACTTTGTTGTAGAATATCATTTATTTAATATTATATTAAATCAGGTATTAATAAATTATTAATAATTTCTGTACCATTCAATTGATTCGATTTTAGGTTCCGATTTTATTTGTCACTAATAAATGGATAATTTCCGAATTCTCGTTACAAGCTTAGATGGAATATATCTTAATATATTATAATATGTAAACATTTTAAAGTAAATTTCAAAGTAGTGATAGCATAACAAAGGAATACTAAATGTGTACTCATATAATAATACTTCAGAAGTAAATATAGAACCTGTATCTAGTCAATCGGTAAAAACGGGTAGTTATTTCCCAACCGCAAAATAAATAAGGTAGTCTATATGAAAATAATTGTTTAATTTTAACTTATAAGCAAATATTAATGAAATTATTATGTTTCAAATGAGATGGTTTGTTTTTTTTTATTTTATCCCATCATTATACAATTTAAATACCTATTTTAAAAGAGTTAAAAATATGAAGTATTATGTTTTTTGGTAATAAAATCACTGTATACAATATACAATATTGTTTAATTAAAAGATCTAACAAAAAAGTATAATAACCAGTTTTAAACCAAAACATGAGATAAGAAGACTGAAGAATATGAGTATAATTATAATCAAAGCAGCGACCACGTGAAAGGGTGGTCATCTATACTAATATTATAAAGAGGTAAAGTTTGTAATGTTGTAGGGGGTAATCTCTGGATCTACTGAACCGATTTTGAAAATTTCTTTGTTAATAGAAAGCCTCATTATTTTTAAGTATCATAGGCAATATATTAACCTGAAAAATTAAAAGACTTTTTCGTGGTAGTCGGATTGGCAAAGTAAGTCGGAGAAAAAACGGTCGAACGAAAACGTTTCTTACGAACGCTGCCTTAACGATGAGAGATATATGATTGAGTTCTACAGAAAAGTTGTAGAGCTTGATTAATTTAATGTCTACAAAAAAGTTAACTTTTATATTTAAGTTACAAAAAGGAGTTTTTTATATTAAAAAAATAGTTTAAATCGTTAGGTCAAGTATATTGGTCATGTTATCAACAATTATGAATTATTATTAAAATAAGTACACTTATTGTCTAAAGTGCTTAAAATAAAAGAATTTTCCCTTTTACTGCATATAATTTGGGCAAATGGTTAAAGAGATAATATGATATAGGTATGGAGCCGCTATTGTGTCGTAATCTATTGAGTGATATTTCTATTAGGTCCTTACATATGAATTTGGCGTTTGGTACGGGAGGAAAATAAAGTTAATTTTTTTTTTTGTAAAATATATTTAATTAATCAAAGTGCATAGATAACAACGGTGCATCCGTTGTTATCTATGCACTTTTGCCATTTCATAGGTAGTTTATTGATCCCTTTACTAAAAAAACCATGGAGGCGAGAATCAACAAACTCTTTGAAGGCTGTTTGGTCTGCCGCATCGGAATTGAATTTTTTTCCTTGTAAGAAGTTGCCCGAATTCCGGAAAAAATGGTAACCTGTTGGAGAAAGGTCTGGGGAATTCGGTGGATGTCGCTGATATTCCAATTGTAGCTCATCTAACTTAGTGGTTGTTTGTTGCACAGTGTGTGGTCTTGCGTTGTCGTGAAGCAGCAGTGGCTTAGAGTGATTGACCAATCTCGGTTGTTTAGCAGCTAGTTCTTCCTTCATGGTTTGCAGTTGTTGACAATAGATATCTGCCGTAATCGTTTGGCCAGATTTTAGAAAGCAGTAGTGAACGACACCGGCGCTAGTCCACCAAACACTTACAAGTAAATTTATCTGAGTCAATTTTCGTTTAGGGCAGGATTTGGCTGGGTCTCCAGGGTTCAGCCATTGCGACGAGCGCTTCCGATTATCGTACAGTATCCACTTTTCATCACAAGTAATGATTCGATTTAAAATGCCCTTCATTATTGTGTCGGTTGAGCAAAGTAACACAGCAGTCGACGCATGTTTGCAAGTTCGATTCACTCAATTTAAGAGGTACCCATCGTACAAGTTTTTTTAATTTCCCGATTTGCTTCAAGTGGATTAATATAGTTTTATCACTTACCCCGAAGCCTGCAGCTATCTCTGAAGTGCTTTCTGATGGATCCGCTTCCACAATAGCCTTTAATTCTTCATTTTCCACTTTGTTTTCCGGCTGTCTACGGGGTTGGTCCTGAAGGTCGAAATTTCCAGAACAAAAACGTTGAAACCAAAAACGTACCGTGCTTTCTTGTGCGACGCCAGCGCCGTACACATCATTAATCCTTCGAGCTGTTTCTGCAGCACTGGTGCCACGGTAGAACTCGTACTCGTAAATATTCGGTATATTTACGTGTATTTTGTATTATTTTAAAATTGAAATAAATTGCTTTATCACCAAGGTATTTATATAGATACAAATATTTTTTTACAGTAGTATATTTTTTGGTTGCATAGTTTAAGAGATAATTTAAAATATCAAATACGCGAGCCAATTTTATTAATGTTCGGCCAACGCGACTTTTGGCAGTCAGGAAATAAATCATAGCACTCAGTACTAACCGAACCACACTCATAATTTCATCACAAGTAAAAATGTTTACCGCCAAACGAAGTGGGCACGGGTCAGCTAGTCGAATAAAAATACACCATACAAACATATACATAGGGCACAAAGCCCTACCTGGTTGTTGGTGGCTTTGTGCAGGCCCGTATGGATAGGTACCACCCACTCATCAGATATTCTGCCGCTAAGTAGCAGTACTTAGTATTGTTACGTTCCGGTTTGAAGGAAGACTGAGCCAGTGTAACTACAGGTACAAGGGACATAATATCTCAGTTCCCAAGGTTGGTGGCACATGTTGCGATCGATGATCGGCGATGTGAGGAATGGTTATTATTTCTTACCTCGCCAATGTCCATTGGTGGTGGTGACCACTTACCATCGGGTAGCCCATATGCTCGTCTGACTACCTATAACATAAAAAAATACAAAATAAAAAAAATATACTATTACCTTTTGAATATTAGATAAATAATAAACCATTGATTTGTCTGATGGTCTATAACATGTCCAATTTTTTTAATATATTTTTTATATTTTCTTTAAAAAATATGAGAGATATTTCATTATTCGATGGCGTTTTATATAATAAGCCGAGATGGCCTAGTGGTAAGAATGCGTGAATCTTAACCGATAATCGCGGGTTCAAACCCGGGCAAGCACCACTGAATTTTCATGTGCTTAATTTGTGTTTATAATTCATCTCGTGCTTAACGGTGAAGGAAAACGTCGTGAGGAAACCTGCATGTGTCTAATTTCATTGAAATTCTGCCACATGTGTATTCTACCAACCCGCATTGGAGCAGTGTGTTGGAATAAGCTCCAAACCTTCTCCTCAAAAGGGAGAGGAGGCCTTAGCCCAGCAGTGGGACATTAACAGGCTGTTACTGATGGCGTTTTCATCAGTAGAATATAAAAATAAGTAAGTCTTGTACTCTTGTGTATTCTCGACATAACTGATTGCAAGACCCCTTTGTTTGAATAAAAATGATCTGACACGTTAATACTTAACAAAAATTCTGCTACACTAAGGTAAATAAAATTGGACTAGCGTGGTGAATTCGGCCCGGAAGACAACAATAATATTTATTTTTCCTTTTATAAGGCTTCTTTGTACTTTGCGTGTTTTTGTTATAAATTTGTAACGAGTATTTTTTTTTAATTTTGTATATTATAAATATGTCTATTATATAACTTCAACAAATAAATATATGATCACTACTAATTTAAATATTATTTTTTATTTTATTTATAATACAACTCAATCTTTAGAAAAAAAGTATCTAGTTTTTTATTTCTTTGGGAATGAATTTGAGAACTTACTTCATTAATAATAGAGGAAACCGAATAGAAACGTTCTTATTGGTTAGAGGTGCGATTACAGCTCCACATTCGTTGAACTATTCTCTTGTTATCGATATTCAAACTGGCCGGTCGATATTTTACGCGCTCTCATAAAAAACTCTGTGTTCCCTGTGAGTTATATTATCTATACCTAAAAAAATGTAACTGATCGCTCTCTGTACATAGAAGATATATGAGTAAAATTTTTATGGGGGGGAACTCAAAACAATGATTGTAAAAATATTTGTCTGTTTATCTGTACGTTTGTTCGCTCTAATCTTAGAAACGACTTAACTGATTTGGATGCGATTTTCATTAATGTTTCGTGGTAAACTTTACTTAAAATTTAGTGTTTGTTTATTTGAATCGGCATATAAGTAAAAAAAGTTATGTCACTTTAAATAATCTTGTCGAACATTTATTCGATAAAAATGCTATAAAATAGCTGTTCAGTTGAATTAGCTGAAACTTTATCTACCTATAAATGATAGTCTGTAAATTGATGATGATTGAAAGTTTATAGGTATAAAACAAAGTTCTTCTAATGTAAGTTGCACTCAGATCTATATGATCAATCATACGTCTCCACGCGTAAATGTAAAATGCTCCGACTGCAGAGGTGTTGCCCATAGCATTGAGGTATATGCAGTGAAGTCAGGTATGTCGGACAAGCACGGCGCTCACTGACAACATGGACCTGGTAAGCCTCTGCTGTATTATTTTGTAAAAATTTTTTTTAGGGTAGTGGCTTATTAAAAAATATATAAATATATAACAACTATATTACACATATTACGGATTAAAAATATTAAAATATTTGTAACATACATTTCTTTTGTTTTTCGATACTAAGCGTTTAACTAGCTAATGACAGCGGCTTCGCTCGCGCCTAAGTATAACTAAAGGATAAATGTTGTATGGAAGTCTCCGATTTTAAAGTAAAAAGTCGTACCGGACGCGGATTACTCTAATCTTGGTTCAGAGCGAATATTAAGACATGCGCTTGTACCAAGAGGCCAAAAACAGTGAGAAGGTCTCACCGAACTAAAACTAAATCTAATCTAATAAACTAAAATCTTAGTTTGAAGCGAGTATCTCATGTACCAGGAGATCATACACAGTGAGTTGGTCTCACCGAATCTTGTTTAGATTATATGGTTTCATGATAATGACGTAATTACATTTAGATAAATCGGTTTAACGTTCCGTCTAAATTTAATCATATCCTATATAATAATACATTTGAATATTAATATATAATTGGTAACGAAGTACTATCGAGAATAGATTCATGTATTTAAGAGATTGCTTTATACAATTAAATTCCATTATACAGTCAATAATAAGAGTTCGGACGATTAGATCGTAAGTTTATGGCGTGTATATAAAAAAACAATTATAATTAATAGAAATAAATATGCAAAGTACCCTCTGTTTTAATTATTATAAGCGTTTTTAATCGAGCTACGTCAAAGAAAACTGGTACAAGAGTCCTTCCATTGAAACATAAAATGTATTTGGTAATATGTTTATTGGCTATTGCTTTAAATTAAGGAGGAATGAATAAGATTTTAAGCTGCAGGTTTAAAAACGTGTTCTTTTAAATAATGATGTCACAAATGTATATTATTGTAACGAGATTTAAAAACTGATGATGAACTAAGGCAGAAAGGAACGGAAGACGACACGTAGTGGGATAAAGACAGGACGAAGATGGACTAAAAGTAAATTAACATGATTTTTATTTTAAAAAAGTTCCAATTCAGAGATGTTTTATCAATGAATTGTAAAATATTATGAGAAAACCTAATTTTTTCTGGACAAATCGTGATGTATTTATGGTTAACAAGTCATAGCAAAACAGCATTGTGGAATATCGTGCGTACATTACGGCTATAACTGTTACAGAATTGACATTATATTTTTTATGCGAGACATTTTTAAAATGACGTCATTCCATACAATATTTTTTAATTCGAATTCATTGTTGTTATAAATGTTATTTTCTCTAAATGTTATAAAATAAAACCAGAATTTTAATTAAAATTTATTGAATAATTGTCTGAATAAAGATATGTTATTTGATATTTAAAGCAAACCATTATAACTATAGTCTAGAATATTCAGATAAAAATATTTGCTTTACTACGGTGAAATTTATCATTATATCGATGTACAGTGATTTACACATAAAAGTAAAAATAACAGATCGTAGATATCCCGCAGCTTGACAAAGCTTGCTTCTCCTTTGAGAAGATTGCTTGAAAATTCCCCCATACTGCTTTGCTGGAATAGATTAACAGATGTGGCAGAACTTCATCCGACCCAGGTAAGTTTCCTCTCGAAGTTTTCCTTCACTACTGTCCACGATTACATGACAGATTATAAATGTGTAAATGTTATTATAAAACAAATTTAGGACATGAAACCTTATTGGTACATAATCGGATTTATAATCTAAATGACCTTAACATTCAAATTTTTAAAATCCATTTCAAATCATAGATGCATCTATATAGGTTTGTTATACAAATTGATGATTTTGTGGACACAAATATCATTGTATACGTTTGAATAACTATGTCATTAAATAATTTCGAGTTAAATTAAATATGTTATTTAATATAATAGCATTGTTATCTGTAGATCACTGTACATAAGATACAATAATATCGGAATTTATTTAATTTATTATTTTAAATTTTCTAATAAATAAATAAATATAAGATGAATAATTGTAATAGATATGTCTAAAGCGTAGCACACAATGAAATCCAAAATTGTTAACAGATATTGTCAATGTCATTTGCATTTCAGTTTTAGGGTCCGTTCACACAGACCGGCTCGGAGAGCATCGGCCTGCTTTTTTCTTTTCACACAGACCGGGTCGTATACGCTTGGAATTGGCCGGAGCGGAGCCGCCAACTATTTCACATCGACCGGCTGGAAGAGATCTGAAAGCGGGTGCGAGCGAGAAAGAGCACGCAAGCGGAGCCGGTCGGCTCCTTTTATTACTTCACACGAAGCGCGTTCAGGCATTTTTAATGACAAAAAAGGTGCAAATGCAAAAATAAACTTTACTACAATCACTCAAAACACTGTTTCCAACGTGATAAAAATCTGCTCTCCTCTCCGAGCCGGTCTGTGTGAACGGACCCTTAATAGGTATTTTATATGAGTAAGTGCACATCTATATGTATACATTACATAGCACCTAATTTTTAAGCAATACCTACCAGATTTTGAAACAGTTAATTTTTATGAATATTATAACATTCGAAATTATATTAATGTGATATTACGGTCGATAGAATAAGAGTTAGTTTCTGAATGGATAAATTAATTAGCTGATAGATTTCTATATTTCCGAATTGTTGCTTAATTATCCATCCCATTATATTAAATTTTTCATATCAATCATTCAATCCAATAAAGTTCAAATTCAAACGACAATATTACTGTACTTACGTCAATCATAATTAAATATGTTTGTTTCTTTCCCAAAATGTGATTATGAGAAAAGATATTTTTTTATGAAATCATAGTAATTATTTGCTAAAATAAGTACCTAATGTCAATTGTTTTCAGTCAAGCTTAAATATAATTTAAATAACAAAAACGAAATAAATAATTATAAATGAATACACAGGTATGTTAGTTACAACGAAACCATTAAATTCTCATAAATCTGGTGAAAATATAAAAATAAAGCGAAGTTTTCTTTTCTCATTAAAACAATTTTTAAATCATCATGTTTCTTAAAAATTTTAAACGTATCATTCGAGTGAAATCAAGTCATCATTCAATTAAATAAATACGCAGTATCATTCTGATATCAAGATTAAGCTGTTCATATACTTAGAGATTCATTCATTCATTTATCTTAAGTCTATCAGCCGTAATATCATTAAATATATATATTTACAATAAAATTTTATATAAACATAAAAAGTATCTATATTATATATAACCAAGTTTATAATTTCGTAACTTTAAATTGAATTAACATCGGAAATACAATTAAATTGTCACCTAACACACTGTCATTATAGAAATTGTTTTAAGCATCCACGATAATTTTACTTATACTGTCAAAAACATATCGGGTTAATTTTTACCAAACAGTTTAGAATATGATAACTACTAATTTAACGTAAAAAGAAAGGTTGAAAATATCGATACCATAGTGTTTTAATGTATTTATGATACGTTTATAATGTAATGACAGTCTTTTCAGATACGTTCCTTTTCATCATCGCGTATCTTATTAAATTTAATATAAATACATCACATAAAAATTATTTTTGAGTTTAAAATCATATTAAAATAAAGGTATTAATAAATTATAAAAAATATTTAAATACAATATATATTTCAACAGCGTTACTATATCATAAACATGTTTGAATAAGTTATTATTATTTTTTAACTTTATTTCTTTATAATCATAGCATTTTCAGATGAACATATTTTTATATTACTTGATTTCGTGCGTTATAACTTTTTTATTTTGCCTGTTGTTATCACGAGTACGCAAGGCATCTGCTATAGTCACGATTAGTGGTATAATCGATGCAATTTTCGGAATATAAATTACAATTTATTCTTAATTTTATCCTTCAATCATCATTTTATCAAATCAATGAATTAAAATTTTATTCAGTTCACAGCAATAAATACATAAGAAGCTTGAACTGTTAACAAAATATCCTTTAGTTATCATATAGCAACGTCATTGATTCTATATTCAAAAGTGACAATTTGAACTTCTAGATTGCATACAGTTGCATCTTTGTTTATTCGTAAGCCGATCTAACACATTATCGAACATCAATTCTTGCGTATCACATAAAAGCTCACACGAATAACATTTAAACATTTAATTTCTAACAAAGAGTACGTTTTCTAAGGAACTACACATTTATTTACCGAGAATTATGTTTTGAATAACTAAGAAGGATTATCTGAACTCTTACAAATAGTTATATTATGTATAATTCATATTATAGTAACCTTTAAAGTATTAATTAAAAAAAAAGATATAAATGAAAAAATAAAATAAAAGCAATATACTTTTCTTTCAATTATCAAATATGTAGTTACATTATTTGAGATATTATTTTTTTTCTACAACTGACAATATTTTTTTTTTACATTTTAATTTTATATAATATATTATATATCTTAACTTTACACTGAAGTGGAAATAACACTAAAATAGTGTGCAAATATAATAATTATCTAAATAATTTCAAACATAGTATTTTTATAATAACGTATAATAAAAACTATTTAACATACGACATTCTAATCAAAATCACATTTAATCTAACAGATATATTTCTTAAAATTTCAACAAAGATCAATTATAATTATTATTCACAACTTTAATAATAATTAGGATGATAATTATTACAATGTTGGTAAGAGACGCAGTTCTAGTTTTAGGCCCGAATAAAATAAACTAATACGTAATATAAGTGTATTATTAAATTTATTATTTTTTATCAGAATTAAAACAGACAACTATTTAGATTATTACATTTAAAATATGTTCATTGAAAACTACGAACTATATATCCTTGGCTTTGAATCATATTTTTTTATTTATTTATTTATATCGCGTTATTATTTTGTGCCAGATTTAAAATATTCATTTTTCCCTGGAAATGAGTTTCCGTATCGCTATTGTTTATTCGTTATTAAATTTTGAATAAATAGTTTATATTCAAATTATCAATCGCTGTTCCATTCAAAGCATGCAAACGTAATCACCTAGAACCTTCTAAAAACTATTTCCTAATGATTCCGGTTATCGCTAAATATTATATTTCATTTATCACTTTACATCTTATTTTTAACTAATTAAAGCTATCCCATACAACTCCTCAAATTGTGCTTAATTCGACGAAAAAGCAAGATAGTGCGTCATTTATCTAAACAGTGTATAAATTGAGAAGGAAAACATCCTTTGAAGTACCTATTTAGTGTTGGACAGATGCTTGTATAAATGAACACTACGTGCTTATAAATTCTTAGTTATAACAATTCAGTGTATACTAAAGTGATCGCTACCATATAATTAACTAACAGCGACATTTCATACGAATATTACAGTTGAATAAATTGATGACAGTATTAATTTTGAGCGCACATTAAAGATTTTTAATAACCTATAGTTTAGACGTTATCGAGCGATATTTCCGTATTAAATCACGTTTGGAAACCGACTAAACTGTAAATTAAACAATCACCAATGTGCGGATAAGATAAATGGCACAATTTATTTTTGTGTGTATAACCATTTATATAATATATATAATACATATTAAAATCGTTCAAGATATTAATTGACAACCACATATAAATATTTATTATCGCTAATGTTTATTCATTTTAGAAATACCATGTTTTAATATTTTATTAAATTCATAAGATGATTTCCTTTCAAAGCATTTTCTTGCTATAGGTTACGTCACTTTGACGATTTTTTTTTCACGTTGAGTAATTGTATTAAAAAAAATCAAAATTGTCTCATATGCCTGAATACTTTGTAGGTGTTTGAAACGCATTTAATTTTGAGAAATACGTAGAAGTCTATATCGTTGGGAATATAAATGTTTATTTATTTCACTAAATAATACCACAATGAGGTGTGATTAGATCCTCAACCATCTGTTCCGTTATAATTGTTTTACTACAGATGTAATTTGCACAGCAGTGCCATTAGCGTGTTATATAGCTTAGTTAACGATTACAAAGGTACAATATATACGTCCCATTATTGTTACATAGAAAAGTTTCATTATATTTAAAAGTTTATCGGGATATCGCATCCTAAATGTAAGAAGGGTTATTTATAAAATATAGTATTATTTGTATGAAGTCATAAGAATTGGATTTCATAAGATACTCGAGTGGTACGAGTAGATAGCCTCCTAAATATTAAATATACTGTTAAAAATTCGTCTCACATCGTACACACTTCTATACATATAATATAAAATTCTAAAATTTCGCTCTAATTAAGATATGTATCGTTTGCTATTAAAGCAGAGGCACACATTGATATGTATTGTGATTATTTCAATGTCATGTTAAAGCTGAGCAACGCTTCAACGATTAAAGCCGATGTGTAAACATTATTTTTTCTAATTAAACTAACACACACTTAATCGGTCTCAATAATATATGACCAAGAACTAAACATACATTCAAACATACCTATATAACTACTAGGTAGAGGAACATCGTAAGAACTAATCACATAAGCGACTACTCCATTCTCTTATATAAGTAAATACAGAGATTATAAAATATTTTTTTTTTTTTTTGTTTCTTACAATATAATTTTAGCCTGTTTCAACTGGACCGTGGAAGGGAAAAAAATAACAGAACAGATAATTTAAATAATTTTGCAAATAGTTTTTAAAATGTCAATTGTTTTGATGCATTAGAAATAACTTAAGTCTAAGCGATATAATGTGGTTTCCATTTTGTTTTGCTTGTGAATAACGTTTTACATTAACGTGCGATTTGTGATAGATTAATTTATAGAGCCACCGTTGTTGCTAGTGCAGTTAGCAGGATGATGGGTAGCGTGGTACCAGCGACGCTCGAATAGGGCCCGGTTACGGCGCCATCGCATGGAACGTGTTCCAATTCTGAAAATCGAATAACACAATGTTTAAATAAGATTAATATACGTCGAAATAAAAATCAAAATGTTCTTTCAAGTAGAATCTTAAAATCACTTTTGTATTTAAAGCTACCACCGCACCGAGAAAAACCGTTAATTACTTAACTTGACTTATTAGTCACTATTTATCCAATTTATATGGGTATATTAATTAAATGCAATCAAATTATTATTCATCCAACATGAAAATGAACTAATACTATCTTCGTGCTTTTTAATTATTAAAATATTTATCGTGACCTACCTATTCATCATTGTTTTTTTTTTTAATTTTAATTAAATGTAATTATGTATTAATAGGCCTAGTTAAAAACATTGATGCCTAATTGTAATAGAATCATTATTTGTTCTTAAACCGAATTGAATACATTTTAAACAAAGTTATAGGTACATAAATGAAAACCTTTACATTTAAAGGTCGATTCAATGTTATTTAAAAAGTTGAGTTTGTATTTGGAACTGGTTTAGCGAAGAATCGAAATTGCACGTTTTTACTTAACATCGCGGAGTCCGTAATTTCGGCACAGCAAAAACTCTTTCGTACTGACAATTTAAAGTCGTCGACTGGTTTTGTGCCTTTAAAGAATGATAAATTTTAACGTTTAAAGCTATACGGCCTTTTATTAAGAATGTTTATTTGGTGTTAAATTAAACATTGTGTCCTCTATTTCTGTCGTCATTGATGTAAAATTCAAAAGAAGAAGACGGCAAATAAAACGAACCCCTTAAATAACATTTATAGCTAAAGCCAATAATGACAATCTAGTTGACCTTAATGAACAATAAAATATTTCATATACTTACTATATAAAAACAATATTGTTCTTTTGTTTTTAAGCTACGCATATGATTTCATTGTGTTATAAGTAAGAAGTTGCTTGCATGTATCATTTTTTGGGATGTTTTATTAATTGTACAAACTAGAAGATGCCTATCATGTCAAAGCAATCTTCAATTAGTCATACACAACTACTTTTGTAACATCCGTGACGTTATATTTCTTCATTTATGAACAATTTTCATTCGTTTTATTTACAATATACAATTCATGAAAATAAGTGATAATACTAATATTAAAATTACAATTTACAAAGAAATAACAAGCACTGTCCGTAAGAAAAGTTATGAAATTATAATTCGAACCAGTTTGCAATTTCAATAAAGAGATATTTGTTCGAAAAATCGTATAACGAAACCTTGTTCGGACATCGAGTTTATTGAATTTATCAATTCCAAACTGCATTATTACCATTAAGCTTGTTCAGGAAGTCGTTCCAGAAAGCGCAGGCGGAGGCTCGGGGTCCGCGTGGTCCGGCCGGCCCGCTAGGACCGTCAGCCGTATACGTGTAGTAGTGGGGCGACGACCGCGAGTACAACGGCCATTTCTCGTCGGGCTTGTGCGGTTTCCTGCAATAATATAATACTATTTACTACTAAAACTGATGCACAAAACTGGTTATGTCGTATTACGTAATAGACTTATCAATTTTTTTTCAATTCATTTAATATATTTAACGTATCCGCGCATAGTTATTGTTTAAAATTTTGATCTTATTTTATTTATTTATATTTTTAACTTAATTTATTAAGTATATATAACAAATATCCAAAACAATATATTTAAATAAACACACTATATGAAGACAAGTGAGAATTAAGAAGAGAGAATGTTACAACATTTTTAAGAACTCAAATATAAATATATTTTAATCAAAGTAAAGTAAATTAGTGTAACGCAAATAGCATTACACTAATTTACTTTACTGCGATAAAATATGTAAAACAATTATATAATAACGAATTCAGAAATAAAGCGTCCGTCATTCAATTATAAAACATTAATAAAATATTATTTGATTTTTTTTTTAGAAATATTCGCCAATATAATTTCTTGAAATGCAAAAAAAGATCTGAAAACCGAATGACCGATATGACCAGTTAAAAACATTCAATCACTTATGATATATCTATACTAATATAACAAATTCGAAAGTAAAACTAAATTGATTTTGATTAAATTTAATTTGAAATTTGGTATGAAGCAACAGCCTATGAATGTCCTACTGCTGGGTTAAGGCCTCTCTAAGTTTTGGAGCTTATTCCACCACGCTGGTAGACTGCGGCCAAATTAGACACATGCAGGTTTCCTCACGATGTTTTTTTTCACCGTCAGTTACGAGATGAATTATAAATACAAATTAAGCACATGAAAATCACTACTGAATTTTTGCCTTGCCCGGGTTTGAACCTACGTTCATTGGATTCACGCGTTCTAACCACTAGGGCATTTCGGCTTGCATGAAGCAAGCTTGAACTCCGAGGAAGGACGTAGGCTACTTTTTTATATCGACCCATCTCACCAACAACAACATCTTTCCTTAGATGCGAGCGAAGCCGCGCTTAAAACTTAACCGAATCTGGACAAAGATCGTATGACACGGGCAGTAATCGTGACTGGGTCTCCATCTCATGTGTTAGTTGCATTAATTGGACATCAGACACTTTTAACTAAATGGATTAGCTCTTGGTTTTTCGAATTTGGACTAATTTATTTTAATTAATATAATTATTATGTATGTTATGCCCTATTCGTTGTATAGGTAGTTATAAGTTTTATTATCTAAGTAATAACGTCTACTGTGAAAGAATTATCTTACCCTATGCTACAAGCTGACTAGAATTATTCTGATAACTTTTTCATATCGGTGTTTTTGGTAGAGCCTGCTTTTCTGTAAGAACTCACTGCGTATCTCATTCGTAAAATGTGAAAAATGGACTTACGGTGATACGCTATTTTGTTGCATGTTCTTTAAAAGTTATAATTTTTAATGTCGCGTCTCACTTTCCGACATTTGACGATCATATTCGGTTAGTTTCATATGTGAGTATATTGGTATTATATCATGTATTTGAAATTTTTTTTAGGAAATTAACTTTTATTTCGGAATTAGATTTAAAATTTGTAATTAAATCAGGTACAAGCGTATACCACCTCAATGCGTAATAATAATCATTATTTGACAGAAAGTAATAATAAATTATATAAAGACCAGACGCTTGACTCAGTTAAAGTGAATCTAATGAAAGATTGCAGAGCGTAGGCGTTTAAGTGTTGTCTTCATCTGAATAAGAAAATATGTTTCTACATATAGCCGTCTCACAAGATACAGCATACATTTAGAGACAGTAGACTATCATGACACTGATCAAAGTCAGATTAGTAAACCAAATTAATTCAGTGTTAATATAATATAAAATATATATATAATATAAAGTATGTTGTTGTTGGAAGAACGTTGGGCTTATGAAATGATAAAACAATACAAATGTTTCGACGTAAGTGAAGACTTAGGGTTGTTTTGTTTAAAGCTCATCCGCCAATAGGACAAGCGTTTAGCGCCTCACCAGTCTGTCCAAAGCCAACTGCTGATATTTGTAGTATAACTCCCAAAGGTATCAGGCAGATGGCCAGCAATAATTTTTTTTGGTATTCAAATGAATGTGATGAAAAACGATTAATGGTAATAATCGCCTTAAACTTATACCATACATGCATGTAAATCGACTTACCCAGTTAAAGCGAATCTTGTGAAAGACTGCATGATATGAGCGGCCAGATCTCGTTCCCGAGTGTGGTACTGAAGGGACATGTTGAGAGGATGTCCGAATACGTATTCCATTTCGTCGCCATGCATCACCCCCATCCATTCACCCCAAAGGCTTGTGCTTGTACGCTAAAATTAAAAAAATAAACATATTTTTAAAAATATACACCTATCTTTGTTTTATTTAATTTAATATAGTATGAATACTGGCTGATGGTAAGTCCTCAAATAGTAAGCCCCACATCAGCAATGCGCCACCAACCTTAGGAAGTAAGAATGTCTCTTGTGGCAGTATTATACTGGCTCGGGCTTAAATTAATTGCACGCATAATAATTTTCTTTTATTAAACTTAAATTATTTTAGTGTCATTTGAAAATATCAATTCACTTTATTATCAGCGCCATCTATTGATGTTTTTAGAAACACAAAAATAGTTATAAAACAAGCTATATATCGTAATATATTTGAGTTTATATATTATATTATATTTCGATGGCAGCAGAGTAGATACGGACATCTACATAATAGCAATTTTTTAGGAGAGCACATTAAGTAAAAAATAGTTACCATTTCGACATTTATGTATCAATTAACTTAAACTTTTCCATGACGCTTTAAAATAACATTTTTCATTTATTGTATAACGGGTTTTATCACTATTTCGTTGTTTTTCTGAAATAATGTAGATGTTTTTTTTACTTTTTAAAAGCCTCAACGTAAAAGAAGACATCTGCCTGATATCCGTTTATTCGTTGTAATCAAAATAGAGCTCATTCTAATTAAAATATTTAATAAATTAAGGTGACAACCTCCAGAACTATTTTTTAAGGATATTTAAAGAAATCTAAGCGACATAAAAACAATATTTAACATTTTTAGACTAAAATTTTGTAGATATCTACTTTGCATATAACACGTGAAGTGTATGTGATAGCTTCATCTACGTCTCTCAGTTAAGCTCATTTAATTTCCTAAAACACACAAATGTTTGGTTTTAATAATAATGCATATGCAATAATACTATTTTATTTATTATTTATTCATAATAATTATATATTTTTGTTTAAGGACAAAAAAATCAAAACTATTTTTAAATAAATTTAATTGAATCTCTCATACAAATGCTTTCGTATTTATCATTATTTGTCATGTAATTTGAATCCAAATCCATTCTATTAAGGCTTAAACTTAAAATATTTCTTTAATTGTTTAAGGCCTGTCTTATGTTATTATAATACGAACTACGAATTTTGTCATACTTTGTAATATGTTAGGCATTATATTAAAAGAATGATTTGTTAGTCTTATTATTAAGTGTCGAACATGTTGTCTACTTGGGTAAATAAAGCCTATAGGCTCCAGGTTAAGCTTGTGGCAAGGCATACAAGTACTACAACGGATACGAAATCTATATAATCGCCGAATCCAGCTAAAATTTCTAGTGATATGATAGGTCCTCCCGACCCTGAGTCCAATCTTAGAAAAATTATATTTAAGAAACCTAAAAATGAGATGTTTTTAGAAGAAATATATCGAAAATTAAGGATGGAAGTACAGGAATGGAACCACAATTTTTGGGCTCCGCACAATTCAAGGTTTTTTGAGAAGCGTGATTTATATTTGAAGAACAATTTGCCTGAAGGGAAGACAAATCTTTCTGCTGAAGAGATGAGTGTATTTTACAAAGCTTATCTTGATAAAAACTGGAAAACTCATCTGAACTTTAATAAGGAGTGGTATAAAAAGAATTTAAAACTACTAGGATTAGCTATACAAGTCAGAAGTACAAAGTTGTTTCGAAAGAAAGATTCAAATTAATGGTTTACTTATATGTAGTAATTGAATGTGAATATTTAGTCTAGACATCATTTACAAATCCATTTTTAATTGTTATATAGTATGTAATAGGAATGTAATATAATTTAAAGTAATAAAGTTTTATTTTTTAATAAATTATACTTTAAATTAACTATCAAAGAAAATCAATTTTTTTAATAATTAATATAAATAAAGTATGATGCAAGCATAGAGATAAAAAAATGAATATCACTGTTTCTTAAAAGTATAATCAGCCTTGAAATTTACAGAATATCAGGCTATTTTTAATCACTCAGTTAAGTGTTTTATTGGTAACGAGCTGTGCCCCGGTTCCATCCGTGTATAACTTAAAGAAATCACTAAAAGTGGACTTATAGTATTTAAGTAATAACAACATTTTTAGTTTTATTTTTGTGGGATATTAGTAAATATTGGTTTTTGCCGCATCCAGATATAGATAGGGCAACATACAATTGGCCATGAGAAAAACAGAATTCCCTTAAATCTGTTCCGACATATTTTAATGTCTGTCTCTGTGCTTTATTTATTATGAATGCAAACAATACCTTCATAAGAAATTGTATCCTTTTAAAACTGAAAGGTAAATCTGTATTTAAAAAATAAGTACTTATGATTAACTATTAAAAAACGAGTAATTATAAATTTAACAAAACAATGAGAAGAAAATCTACGCAAATAACGGATTATTTTAGAACTAATTTGATTACCTTAAAAAAAGGTTATAGTAAGTCATCCTTAAATGATACACGTATATCGATATATCGTTGACGCTTTTTTATCTTTTAAGAAAAACAATTTCTGGCATACATGATTGTTCCTTAACTTTAACCGTTTAGGCAGCGCACGCAACGGAAGCTCTCAAAAAGAATACATTTCCCCGTTTCTGCAACATTTTTTTAATGCTTAGCTCCTATTGTTTTTTTTTATATAATAGGAATGCGGACGAGCATATGGGCCACCTGATGGTAAGTGGTCACCAACGCCCATAGACATTGGCATTGTAAGAAATGTTAACCATCACTTACATCACCAATGCGCCACCAACCTTGGGAACTAAAATGTTTTGTACCTTGTGCCTGTAATTACACTGGCTCACTCACCCTTCAAACCGGGACACAATAGATTTTTTTTTTTTTTTATATGCCCCGGGATGGCAAATGACTCTACTCCACCTGATGGTAAGTGGTAGTAGAGTCCAAACGCGACGACGGCCAGTACAGTCGGGAAGAATGTTCTGTACTAGCCGTCCCCGCCTTGCCGGCCCACAAGATGCCTCTTCACGCCTCGTTTGAAGGAACCCGGGTTGTAAGAGGAAGGGAACACGTGAGCTGGTAAGGAATTCCATTTTTTGGTAGTGCGACAAAGAAAGGAGTTGCCAAATTTCTTTGTGCGCGATGGAATTGATGTCACAGTTAGGCGGTGACATCGAGAACCAGCTCGCGTGGACTTAAGAAGGAAGGGGGAAGCAGGAATTAGAGAGAATAATTCTTCAGAGCACTCGCCGTGATACAGTCGATAGAAAGCGCTCAATGCTGCTATCTCGCGACGCAATTGTAAAGGTTCAAGGGTGTTTGTGACCTTTACGTCGAAAATAATGCGTACTGCACGTCGCTGCAACCGGTCCAAGGCCTCCAGTAGGTACTTAGCGGAGCCATCCCAAAGGTGCGAGCAATATTCAACGCAAGACCGTACCTGTGTTTTGTATAACAGGCACAGTTGTTGTGGCGTGAAAAAACGCCGCACCTTGTTCAGAACTCCGAGTTTCCGTGAAGCTGTTTTTATAATAGCCTCGATGTAATCCCTTGGACTAAGGTCGCAGCGAACGTCCATCCCCAGCATGGCGATTTTGCTTTGTATCATCAGCGGTGTGCCACAGAGGGAGGGATGAGGGTAAAATGGTGACTTTTTCGCTGTGAGAGCGCACACCTGTGTTTTCTTGGCATTAAACTCAACAAGATTATCAGAACCCCATTTGGCGATGAGCTCTAATGTCCTATCGAGTTCAATAACAAGATTCTCCCGCCTCTCCTCAGTTTCCGCCCGCCCAGCCACTGCGCGTCCGTGGTATCCACCATGCACTGTACTATCATCTGCATAGCAATGTATGTTCCCAAGAGAGAGCATATCATTGATATGCAAAAGAAAGAGTGTGGGAGATAGCACAGATCCCTGGGGGACGCCAGCATTCACTACATAGAATTGTGAAGCGCAACCATCTACTAAAACACGAAGGCTACGCTTGTGTAGGAAGCTGGCAATCCAGGTGCATAGCTGAGCAGGCAGACCATATGCCGGTAGCTTGGAGAGAAGACTTCTGTGCCAGACCCTGTCGAAAGCCTTGGAGATATCGAGGCTGACAGCCAACGATTCTCCATGCTTGTCGATAGCTTCACCCCAGAGGTGCGTTACGTACGCTAGAAGATCACCTGTGGACCGTTTTGGTCGAAACCCGTACTGACAATCATTAATTAGACAGTGATATTCTAGGTAATGGATCAGTTGGTTGTTTAAAATCCGTTCCATCACCTTACAAAGTACTGAGGTGATAGCTATTGGCCGATAATTTGCCGGGTCAGACCGATCCCCTTTTTTGGGAACCGCTTGCACATTAGCTCTTCTCCAAGCCTCCGGCACACATCCCGAAGAGAGAGAAAGTTGGAACAGGCGCGTTAACACAGGAGACAGCTCCGCCGCGCACTTCTTTAGCACAATGGCTGGTATTCCATCGGGGCCGCTAGCTTTCCGTATATCGAGTGATTGCAGCTCCGCACGCATATCACGTTGCCTGATTTTGATGTCAGGCATCGTGTGGCCACATGAAGGTATTGTTGGTGGCTGCGCACTACAATCATCGATCACAGAATTGTCGGCAAAGAGTTTAGCCAGGAGGTCGACTTTCTCCTGCGGACTGTGAGCTAGCGATCCGTCCGGATTTCTGAGCGGTGGCAGCGAAGGTTGGCAGAAATTGTTTTGCACAGACTTGGTCAGACGTCAGAAGCTACGGGAGCCCCTAGGATGCGAAATAAGGTCATGACCAATCTGTACAATGCGCTGTGCATCCGCTCTCGTGTATGCCTTCCTACAGGACTTGGAATTTTTATTGTAGTTTGCTTTCAGTGAGACAATGTTAGATGCCCCGCTAATGCAGCCGTTGATCCACGCGCGATATGCCGCCTGCTTAGATGATACAGCGTCGGCACATTCACGCGTGAACCAACGGTTACGCGTATCCCTATTGATGAGATCTGAGCTAGGAATGTAGTATTCCATTCCTAACATGATCTCATCAGCAACAGCAGCGGCACTAGCTGTCGGGTCATTCCCACTGAAGCAACGTTCCTTCCAAGGGACTGACGCATAGTAATCGCGCATACCGTCCCAATCTGCCGACTTATAGTGCCAAACGCGACGTTTGCATACCGCTGATGGCGGCAGCTTGGCCTGTGGCACTTTGGTAGATATAAGGCCGTGATCCGAAGAACCAAGTGGAGCTTGAACCACAACCTGATATTCCACCGGGTGAGAAGTCAGCAGAAGATCCAGTAGAGAAGGCGCTTGCCCATCAATGTCTGGGATCCTGGTGGGCTGATTAACCAGTTGGATCAAGTCGTGTGTGAGAGCAAAAGCATGAGCAGTTCTTCCAGCATGGTCAGTTTTGAGGGATATCAACCATGATTCATGGTGAGCATTAAAATCCCCCAAAAACACCAATTCCGCGTTAGGAAACTGCTCTTGCGCAGCATCTGCCACCTGACTAAGATGGTCGAATAATCGGCTTGTCTTCAAGTCACCATTGTGGGATCTGTAGAGGCACACGTAGACTCGACTCTGACGAACCAGGTCCACACGTACCACCAATATGGAGAAGGAGGGGTCCTCCAAGCAATGATGGTTGTAGCTTGATGTTAAATATAATAATAGCCTCTGATGAAGGGGTTATTCAACACTAATATAATTTTCAATTTGAACCGGTATTTTTTGAGATTAGCGAGTTCAACCAAAAAACTCTTTAGCTTTAAAATATTAGTAAAGATTAGTTACCGAGTATAAAATTTAAAAAAAAAATCTTATAACTTAACAATTATTATCACATAAGAGATCAAAACGTTAACGATGAGGTGCGAATAAACTAAGTTATTATTTAAATTCTGCGTCGTCAACTGCTGTTGATTCTAATACGCTACTGTGTTTGATATTTTTGTAAAAATCATCTTGATAGAAACTAATATTTTCATTTATAATTTAAACAAAAATGCGATAAATTAACCGCGTACCCGCGTAACCGCGTACCCGCGTAACCGCGTATGCGCAAGAGTGTGATAAGTGACTGATGTCTTTGTTTGCGGTTCAATCATCTGTGGATACTCCGAAGTAAAGACGGACAAATTCAAATGTCCGTTTCTACTGCGACGTTTTATAAAATTCGAGTGTAGATGTATTCATTTACGCACCAGAAAATTTAAATTACTTAGAAAAATTAAAAAACTTTAATACAGACTTGTAGATAAGGTTAATATAAGATTATTTTCGAAAAAAATGCATGCATTTTCACAAAAATTCAGATGTCCGTATCTACTTTGCTGTCATCGATTTATGTGTATATGTAATATTGAGTGAAAGAATTATAAGAAAGCATTCAATTTTCAGCCAAATATCGGATAGATATTAAAAATTTAGTATCATGACTTCTATTTAAAAAGACTGTTTATAAAAATAATTAAATTAATTTATATTATTTTAGTTTTATGTACTCAAAATATATAATTAACTAAATCGTCCGAAACATAACAATCTAAAGATACTTAGGGTACATAAGATGAAAACAAAGCCAATCTAAAGGTTAAGTCCACATTTTAATGCGAAATGTCAAATCCATCAGAGAATGTATGCGGGGTTTAGTTGAAATAATAGAACCCACTAACTTTAGTTTACTGAAATCAAAATAAACGCCTACATAATAAAGTTTGAATCCGATTTAAATAGCAATCCTTATAGGATTCAAGTGAGAGTAATATAACTTTGGGAAGTACACAAGCAATGTTAGCATGAAATGTTACCAAAATCATTTCATTGTTTATTTTGTTAAAATGACTTAAGTAGCGCTTTTGTTCTTAAAGCCGAGCTATTGCTAGTGTTTTCCAGATTTGTAATTTATTGTCACGAAAATTATTGTTGTTTGTTACTCTACCATTTTTACCTATTTTAACCCATGCTTAATATTATGAATGTAAAATTGAGTTTGTTTGTTTGTTACGCCTACACGTTTTAATTATCATCATGATATTTTGCATGCATGTTCTCAAGGATACAGAAAAGGACATAGTATATCTAATACATGTGAATAAAGCTGCGAGCGAAAACTACTTATTTATAAAATCACAATTCAATATGATACATAAATTTTTAAGTACTTACTTAAACAGAAATCCTTATTAAATTAGACATTAACTATCAAATTTAAACTGTTATCAAAACGGAACTAGTTCATTAGTAAGAATAAAGCAAATTGCACTGAAAGGAATAAATATAAACGGTAGTAGCTCACAGCCAAAAATAGCTGTCGTTAATCTGCGACCTTTGAACCTCAGATACGTCTGACAATGCAGAATTAATTATTAGGGTCATGTAGTGGTAGGATACCATGTTTAGTTAAGGAATTACTTAACAGGTTAAGACATTCCTAAAATGAAAAGAATTGTTTCGTTTTGTTTTAATTTAAATGTGTTTTAAAATGGTTTTTGTAAAACATGATTGTTATATTATTAAATTACTTTAAGAACTACGTCTGTTTTTACTTTATATAATATTTATGAATGTCGTTTCTAATTTCATATCACATGATAAGTATTTATTAATTCCAGGGCTATTTATCGACTCTTATTACTAAACATGAAGTTGCAACTCAATTGTTTATTCCTTCCATTATTTCAAAATCTATAGAATCCATCTTACTCGTGTTTTCGTTTTTAACGGCTAAAGTTGTAATATATGTGTTTTGTTCAGCTGGTTCCATTCAAAGCTATGACAAGACGGCAATATTATTATATACCTCCAATGCGATGAAGTATGAGAGAATGTATCGTTCTTTACTTTAAATCCAAATGTGAACCGAACACATCAAACCTCTGATAATATAAATAACATATAACGATAACAATAATGCGTAATAAGTTGTGATGTTTAAAAAAAATATAAGTTTGCCTGGAGAAAGCCGAGATGGTCTAATAGTTTGAACACGTTAATCACAACCCCAGGTTGCGGGTTCAAGACCAGGCTTTGAAGGAAAACACCGTGAGAAATATTCATGTGTAGAATATTCACCGATGCATTTGAGCAGGGGAATGAAATAAACTCCAAACCTTAAACACCTTAGTCCAGCCAGTTTAATGATCAAGATATTGACCTACTTATATTCCGTTATCGTCCATCTATCGAAGCGTGAGTCTATAAATCGTCCCCTGCATTGCTTCCTGATTTATAGCGTACCATTTATGCCATTTATTCATAATATTTGGGTCGACTTTGAAATTTTTTAACATAAATGTTGGGATTTCTAAAACGTTTCATAGTTAGAAAGATGATTTATTGAGATCATTTGTAAGCGACATCATTATACGATGTTTATCATATTATAATTTGTGAACATTTTTACGAATTCAGACAGTGTTTTGTTTAAAATACATTGTGAAAATAAATGTACACAATATCAGTTTTAATATTATATTACACACTAGCATTTTGCTTAGACAAGACATTATGTGCATATACGCTACTTAAATATTTTAAAAGCGTCCCATGATAAATATCACTAAAACCTTTGTTGTAAGATCAACTTTTTATTCCTTTCCTGTTCAAGCCAGTGCCGTAATATCTTGGTACATATTTTATTATCTTTTATCATGACAAAGAACTTTAAACATCTAAGTTTCTATTCAGTCGCTATGATTATATAGTCATAAGACTATTAAAATTCACTAATTTTAGTTTGCTACGGTAAATGTTTACATTGGATGTTAACAACAGAATACGATTTTGGTTAATCCGACCTTTTGGTTGGACGAAAAGCCATTAGGCAAATAATTGTTTGACGATTTTCATCACTAAACTTAAGTTGAGTATTTGGATGCCTTCAACCTAACATTTATATCGGAGATGTCACTTAAAGTAATAATATCAACTAGATTTTAGTTTCAGGCAGCATTATCGTATATTTTATTATTTAATGTACGAAAAAAATTACCTAAAGAAAGAGCCAGTTAAAGTCTTACTACTGGGCTAACCCAGGCTACAAGACATGAAGGTCATTCTACCACGCTGCTCCAATGTGGGTTCATGGATATATATGTGGCAAATTTCATTTGAAACATGCAGGTTTCCTCACGATGTTTTTCCTTCACTAACAACAAACAATCTTCGATTAAGATTGACGTGTACGAACCACAAGACCATCTCGTCTCTTTGAACTTATATGTTTTTAAAGTACATACAAAAATAGATAATAAAATAGAATAAACTAATATAGTCCACATTATTGCGTTCAAATTACAAGTAAAACTAATATGAAGATAACATTGTTCTGTACATAATAAGTATTGAGGTGCATAATCAAAGTTACATTGTCTTTTCTTAAATTCTGATGGACGTAGAACAGCGACATAAGGTTTAAAATAAAAATAAAAAAAAATAAAAATTTTGTTTAAGTCGAGACGAATAAAACGGTTATTAGAAAAAATGGGTAAATTTAAATATAACATAAAAATCAAGCTAGCTTTCTTTCGCCGGTAAGAAAGAACAAACAAAATAATAATGTTGAAGCATTCAACAGATATGTAGTATACAAATTAACATTTTGAAATATTTAACTAAGCTATCAAAATCGCCAATTGCAACGTTTAAAAAAGTTCAATCAAACTTCGTAACGCGAAATGGCAACTAAACTGCAGACCAACAGTTTTAAGTTCAATACTGTTCAAATATTTATCCAATTCCACTAATTTAATCCAATGACTGCATTCAAATGAAAGCCATTGAAGTTTGAAATTCATTCCCTAGTGAGGTTCCACTTTAACAGAATAATAGCTTCAAAACACCGAGTACATACGTCCAATTTAATTTCCGATCATTGGCTACACTATTGTTACACTAATTTAAATTTAATTTTGTATTGCTTTTTTGAAAATTGCTTATTCTATTCATGCATATGTGCAAAAGTATATAGATAATAATAATAATAATATCCTGGGACATTATTCACACACGGCCATCTGATCCCAAATTAAGCTTGTACAAAGCTTGTGCTATGGAAACCAGACAACTGATATACTACATATTCTACTTTTTTTTTTGTAAATACATACTTATATAGATAATTACACCCAGACTCAGGACAAACAGACATGTTCATGCACACAAATGTCTGTCCTGGGTGGGAATCGAACCCACAACCTTCGGCGTGAAAGGCAAGTGTCTACCAACCACGCCAACCGGCTCGTCATAGATAGTATATTAAATTCGAGTATCTCAATATCATGTAATTATTTTGGGTATAACTAATTATAACAACACAAGAAAATACAAATCCAAGGATGAAGCTGTTGAATGTAGGCATAACTATAAAAGATATGATGTTTTTATATATCTTAAATCAAATAACTTAGCTCAACCTGCGGTTTCAACCCAGGACCTCGGGATCTGCGGTCTTTCATCTAGTCACTACGCCAACGAGGTAGTCATAAGAGATATACAAATATATTTGTATCTTAAAAATATCTAGAAAAAAAGTTTAGATCAGAAGTAGAAGTAAGAGTATATCGTTATTTGGCAGAGTAGCGTAAACCAAAGGTGCGGCAGGTAGGCCTGACCTCTCCCTTACTCTTTAACATGTATGTGAAGGCGCTGATAGAGTGATTTTATGCATGTTGGTTGCTTTATTAACCGGGTCTGTGCTAGTAACCTAAGACACGTGAAGGTTGCTTTACATGATTTCAATACAAGTGACTGGAAAATCTGCCAACTTTGAGTCGCAGCTGAGAACAACTCAACAGTAAAACCTAATAATAACTTTTTAATAGCCCAACTTGAGCTTGAAACCAGGACTTCGAGATCGAGATACAGCCTTATGCATATATTTTGTAGATACACTGTTAAATAAATAGAATATCATATGTATTTTTTCTGTTAAACTAACAAGTTAGATAAACGTAAAGCTTATTTGGGCGAATTATCAAATTTCTCAATACTTACTTATTGTTAATGTTTATATATAAATAGGCAAAGACAAAACAGATCAGTATGGTTTGCTCCTGTGTTTGTTGACCGATTTTATTTTAGTTTTATCAATAAAAAAATTGGGGTTGAGAAAAAAATGTTCAATACATACAAATTGATATATTTTTCTCATATTTTCAATACCACGGCGTGAACATTAATATTAAATAAAATCTAAATAAATTTAGGTGGTTGCTAGTTTATTTAAACATAGCCATCAATTTTCACTTCGCTTTGCATAAACTTTACAGGAAACCTTCCCAGAATAGGGTCGGGCATTGGTACTACATAAACCCTTTTTGGATCATTATTTAAAAAAAAAAAAACAAATGCATGAAGTACGTTCTCATAATTAATAATATTGTTAAGATCATATTCGATGTGATTGTTAAGATCATAAGATTAGACAACAAAAGACGCAAGAATACCCAAGGCTAATGATTTGCGAACAATGTATTGACAGTACTAGACTTGCAATTGAATGACGCAAAGACTTAATAATCTCTCATGATAACAGACGTGACGTTTACGCTTCCTTGCGACTTGCATTGGAGATTTAAGTTATATATTTAAAATTAATATTATGTACCTATTTATGAATTTAAACCTCATATTTAAAAAAAAAACATTCATAAAAAAGGCTTATTTCTTGAAACATTTAATATTTAAAAAAAAATGTATTTGATTAACAAATCAATATAAATTAATGGAAAAGGGTTAAGTACTGAGTTTTTGCCGGTTCTTCTTGATAAAATCTACATTCTGAACGGTGGTAGCTTTGCATTTAATTCAATATTGTAAAATAATGATTCTTCTATGAGCCTATTTGAATAAAGAAAAATTCGATTTAATATTATTTAGTAGCTCAAAAAATATTAAGCACTAGATCATAGGTCTTGCAGCTTTAATCTGTTTTAAATTTTAAATATCCTCGTATTTTACATATAACGTCATTTTAAATTCGATCTCCGATATCGTATGGCATTTTGAATTATGTTTTACATGTTTTGAGCTGAGCTATAAATAAAAATTTATTTCTTTTATCATTAATGAACAGTTAAAATTAGGTATACGTTAATTTCTATTGTATGTCTTAAAAACTTTAAAAATATATTTTTCTACTTTTAATCATTTCAATCAGTCGTTTTAGTCATATAATTTTTGCTTAGAATATTGAAATGTCTAATCGCCGGATAAGAGTTAATTGTGCCAAGCAAAATAACGTACCTTTATTATTTTTAAAAGCAAGCAAGCGCCTATAATATCCAAAGGAGAAGCTGTCAGCAGCTAGTTAGATCAAAGACGGTAAAATGCTTTGTATTTTCTTTAGTATTTCTCGTAATAAATTCAATAAGCCAAGGTTAAGCAATCTTACAGACTGAAAACATTTTTCACGCGGTAGTTGAATGTTCTTTCCGTTCTCTCTTTTGTGAAGAAGTACAATGAGGAACAATACACTATAGTAACATAATTATGTTTTAATGAAGTATTTGCGTTACATATTTCTCTGTAGACGCTTTTAATTTTATACAAGAAAGCAACACAAGCGAAGCGAGGCTGTTGCTGACATTTTAATGCATACTTTGTTAGCTTAGTTTTAATTATTAAAAATCTCTCAAAGGAAAAGTTTCTTTTGTTTTCTTCTCTTTATAATCTTTTGTAAAAAACGGCAACGATGCACAGATTAAATGCCTGATACAACTTTGTTGCTGCTGAACTAAACACTTGAAATAATAAAAAAATGTAGAATGTACTTAAGCATATGCTTAAAAACACTAATAATCTTCTGAACTTTGATCTACAGCCTTATGTCCATTTTGTACGGATGAGGTGATTATTCAATTTTATTTGTTTAATATTCTCAACCTTTAATAATTGTTCTGTTTTTTTTGGTCTAGTGGTTTAGTTATAAAACTGCAAATCATGAAATCTTGGGTTCTAGCTCAGGGTTAAACTAATAAAGAATATTGGGGCTTTCTGTCAAAAAATTCTCAGGCGCAGATTTTATCTCATTGTAGTTGGCAGAGTTTGTAGGAGATGATTTAAAAGATTAAAAGAGTAAGTTGATTCGATTCCGTCATTCCCTACCTCCTAAAACAGAATAAGCAATTCCAAGGAGGGATGCAGTCAAACAGGTGGTAGGCCTTATAGCATACCCTCGTTCAAGAAAACGCAATTGCTTACCTGGACATGGCTATGTCGGTAAGTACCTGTGCTTTAGAACTGATAGAGTAAGACACTTTGGAACTTTATCATGATGCGACTCAATTCAATCTTCTTGAATCTGTCCACGGAGCAATATTAGAAGTGAAAGCCATGCTAGAGCTAAAGTAATTCTTGATACAACAACACTTGTCTATGAAAAGGGTTACAGTCGGGACGTCACGTTATCATACCTAACTGATCCTTTAGTGTACCACAACGACAGAAAGATATCGATTTAGTTTAAATTGTTAAGAAACCCTGGTTGTTCGTATCAAATGACGTAAGTAACCCTATTAAAACAATATATATCACACTACGCAATCAATCACAATTTGTTGTAACGGTAATATGTAAACAGATCGGTTTTTAGTATAAAGTTTTTTAAAAAAATATGTATATATATAAATACTTAGTATATATATACAAATACTTTGTATTGTTATGTTCTGGTTTGAAGGGTGAGTGAGCCAGTGAAATCACAGGCACAAGGGACATAACATCTTAGTTTCTAAGATTGGTGGTGCATTGGCATTGTATAGATTTGTTAATATATCAGTTGGCTGGTTATTATATATAATTATAAAATATCTCTTCACCGGTGAAGTATTGATTTCGCAGCTCGATTAGCCATTGCATGTTTAGGCAGAAAGGTCATCACTAATCCTAAAGGTTAAAAAAATTACTTAATGCTGCTATTAGGTCATTCTGAAGCATCTCTGCTAGTAATGTAGATGGTGTCTAACAATAATATTAGTGCTGCCTTCTAGCGAAAGTCCAGAGACTTTTGCATGTAGACACCGAGTTTTGTTTACAAATTAAAATCAAATTTAGACCAAATCACGTACGAACATATTAAACAACTTATATAAAAGTAGAAAGTAATGCTCCAAGTTCACAGTTTTCAAATATTATTTTAGCTATTCTAACTAAAAATATCAATTACTGAGCGTCTAACAGCCGAGATGGCCTAGTGGTAAGAACGCGTGAATCTTAACCGATGATCGTGGGTTCAAACCCGGGCAAGCACCACTGAATTTTCATGTGCTTAATTTGTGATTATAATTCATCTCGTGCTTGACGGTGAAGGAAAACGTCGTGAGGAAACCTGCATGTGTCTAATTTCACTGAAATTCTGCCACATGTGTATTCCACCAACCCGCATTGGAGCAGCGTGGTGGAATAAGCTCCAAACCTTCTCCTCAAAAAGAGGTGCGGAGGCCTTTAACCCAGCAGTGGGACATTCACAGGCTGTTACGGTACGGTTACGGAGCATCTAGACAACGAATATAACTAAGCAGTGTACATAAATTACAAAATTTTAAATAATGAAAGTTATGTAAATGTAGTGCTCTCTTTCGAATTACACAGTATTTACATGTGCTCCACCACGTTTCACATAATAATAGAATAAAAAGAGCTTTGGCATCTTTTGACGTGATTATTCTTATTGATATATAACGTGATGATAGCAAGATACCTAATAACCTACATTAAACCTTGTTATTTACAAATAACAATCTGTTAAGGAAAAATGATTTGAGATTAAGTACAAACGTTTGTGTATCATTACAGGAGAACAGTGGATAAATATCAATATTGTTTTCAATTTACTCAAGTAAATAAAGCTTAAATCATCTGAGTCGCTCAAGCCATTTTCCAGTAATCGGTCAACACACATAAAAATAAATAAAAAGAATAGTCACGTCAAACATTCAGCATCTTTTTCTCTTGAAGTTGGTTAAAAAATAAATTTCTTTCAATAACTTTCTAAGAGTCATTTCTTTACTTATCTCTTAACTCGGACTCTCTTTAAAGTTTACGTAAGAGTTAATTTAAAAGAATGTTAACCAAGTATGTTTCTTTATAAATTTAAACAACATTCAAATACGTATTTTTTATCCAAGCGACGTGGTTGTTAAGGAAGCATCCATCCACCGACACATTTCCTGCAACTGTAATTAATGACAAGATCCTGTTCTACTTATGAAGGAAGTACTGGAGCATGTTTATATATATGTATATATATATATATACAAGAAATAGGACAGATCGTACGAAAGATATTTTTTTCATGAGTCAGTGTAGCTATTTGTGTAGGTTTATTTCTTAAGGAATTGCATTCGAAATCGTTAATTAAATGAACTGGTTGTTTGTGCTGTCTGATAATTCATTTGAAAGAGGTTTCTAAGTGTTACGTCACGTTACGCTGTTGGGCTGCTACAAGTATTTCCCAGGTCAGTGTAATGCTACCATATTTGAAAATCAAATAAATCCGTTGGTACTGCGCCTGAACTCTTTCCGATTATGTCGGATTGCTGTCCCATCGGATTATGAGAGTGAGGGAATAGAGAGTGCATATGTGTTTGCGCACACACTTGTACAATATAATATAGTAGTATGTTAATATCTCTTGAGATTGGCCGCCTCGACTAAAATTGATCACGTCATCATCATCATCATCACCGTATTCGATAGGAATACAAAAAGTAGTAGTACAGCCCGTAAATTGTCCACTTTTGGATTAAGGCCTCCGGTCCGTTTAATCAATTTATATATTATTATAAATAAAAACTATTTATTGATTTTATATTTAGTCATACAGTATATTTGCACGGAAAAATCAGAGTTCTTCCACCCGTCCAATACGTAGTTTTATAAAAAACAGCACTCTATTGACCATGCAGGTACTCCCAAGCGAAAACGAACATACATATGTACAATGTACACCTATAGAGAGTACTTTTAGCTTCGATTGCTCTTTGACGTCCAAGTTTAAATTGCAAAAACAGTTTTCCCACTAGGAAAGCCTTTATGGCTATATATGTGTTTCCACCATCAGATCGAAAAATAAATGTTGCTGGCAGCCTCTTTGCGAGGGCTCTTGCGTATGGTTCGTTAGCTAAATTAACGTGTTAGCTCAAACGGGTCTGCAGTTTGAAGTGCTTCTTCTGCACGAGAATATGTCTAATATTTTATGTGTATTTCGCTGGTTTAGTTAAAAGTATAAATTTGCGGGTAGCGTATTTTCATAAAATATTTTATGTTTAAAGGTCACGTCGGATAAAACTGTGAGGAATTTAAGTAATTTTATGAAATAGAATTTTAATATTATTATCTTCATACTGACATAAGATACCACCAACAAATGCTTTAAGTTGTAGAAAGAAAATCTTAATGCCAAAATTCAACAGAAACGTTGACGTTAAAATAATAAAAGCACTACACAATATTATGACAGCGAGGGCTTTTGAAATTTGACAGGTCGATTCAGAGAGAGCGTGAGTAGAACTTAAATGAATTTTAAAGGAAGTAAATATATTTAAAGTTATTTTCTTTTATTATAATTTTATTATGAATCATTAATATCACATGGCCGTACAATTTTAAGCATATTAAATTCTTTTTTTGTTTTTGTCTGTTTTGAGCATTCTCATATTGTTTGTCAGATTAAGTTAAAAATTAGTACAATTATTTTTTTTAGAAATTACGAGAAATCTTAACATACTATTAATAATAAACCATATGGTTTGTGTCTCGTATAAGGAAATTACTTACTAACAATTTTACGAGGTATTACAACGCATGCCTGAAATAAATGTCTATATACAATAGTTATGAAAAAAACACAAATTATTTTGAACCTAAAGTAAATTATATGAAAAATTACTTACATGTGTAAAATAGTAATAATACACGTCGACTCCAGAATCCGCCAACACCTCAGCGAAGTAGTTTGTGGGGCAAACGAAGAAGTAGTCGCCAACGACATCCGCAATCATCTTCTGATTCAAGTACCCATCAGTGATCTCCTCCCAGTCCGTGTACTAAGAATAAAAATAAAATAGGTTGAAATCAGAAAAATGGTGTTGCTTTTAAATTATTATAATTACTCAATTCTTAAAACTGTTAACATAATACATGAATAAACAATTATAAATAGCGTTACGAAAATGAAGTTAAATTTTTTTTATAAATTAAATTATTCACCAAAACATAAAATATAGAATATTTGTTAAAATATTCAAATAAAAAACTCAGAAACAGAATTCCTTCACATATTGTAACTACAATTTATTTGTAACTTAAAATCTTTTAACTGTTCAATGAGAGTGGCAATAATGATTTATTTAAATAATTTTATCAACTTTAATTGTTCAATTAGAGGAAATAATCTGAACAAAAGACAAAGTACGCATCGGAGCATTTTCCACAGAAGGAGGCAATTTCAAATGGGAAGTCCTCATTAGCCGATTCCGTGAATCTAACTGAAGATAATGTAGTCGGGACATTAGGAAATGGCCATTTATAAGGAAATATTGTATATATAAGACATTGACAATTTACAGCTAATAAAAGAGACAATTTAAGAGATAACAACTTAAAAATCATATGAATTATTAATACTTAAGGAAAATGTTAATGTAATCAAAGATCCAAAAAGTCTTAATTAAAAATATATATAGATTTTTGAACTTATGTTTAGTTATATATTTATATTTTATTGCACATTGAAAAAATTAACTTAAAGTATAAGTGAAAGTGAAGTCATACCAAAAAAAAAAAAACATAAAAAATAAATATATTTCAAATTCAGTTAAATATTATAAAAAAGATGGTGACTTCGTTCATAGCGACCTCTAACAGCCTTTATTTCTATAAAAGTAATATTATTTAATTATTGAAGATTGATGAATATTTTCATTAAGTTTCAAAGGAACGGTTCTTAGGAAGGTTATTAAAGACAAATTTAAAATTAAAATAGGTAATTGTTATTATGATAATTTTATTTTGTTACTTCGTTTTTATGCCTTTTTCAAAATTATACGTGTTTGGTATTTACCTGTTTTCTAAGTATTTTTTTCATTTAGATACAATTGTACATATTTCCTGGTCGATTTGTTTTTCTGCTTGTTTATGATTACGCTATTTTGTACATATGTTTAATTTTTAAATGTAACTTGAATGTAACTAACATATGACATTTGGTAATCCTCTTTAAAAGTAATTAATGTACAAGACACACCCTGAAGAGCTCTAATTTGTCCTAAATGTACCATCGATCATTCCCTTGTAGGATGAAAGACAAAGTCCCATGAGGTTCATATCAGTGTTTATGGTGGTTGTTATATAAACAAAAAGTCATAAACGTGTTTATGGTGGCTGTATGGTTTGTTGTGATAAGTTTCCAGATTATGTCAAACTAAACAATTTTTTTATGTTAACAATTTACGCTTATTCAATACAAACTAAACTGAAACCATGTTATTATCTAAAACGCATACAAACGAATGTTTTATAAACATGTATTGACATAATGAAACGCCTTATTAATCTGCGATTAAATTAATTATTGAATATGATATAACGATACCATATATAAAAACATAGCGATCTGTAAACTCAGTCTCAGATTTTAATACGAAATTAAAGCAAACATTGTATATAGATGACATTCATATTCGCTTTATCATTCAATTCGATATTATAAAGAACATACATGAAACATACACATTATGAAGCGCAAAACAAACTATCATACCATATTTACACTGGATTTATATTTCGTTTCGTCGTGGCCTAGTGATTGGAACGCGTGATTCTTAAATCGATGATCGTGGGTCGTGGATTCAAACCTGCCCGGGTGCTACTGAATTTTCATGTACTTAATTTGTGTTTAAAATTTATCTCGTACTTGATAGTGAAGGAAAATATCGTGAGGAAACTTGCATGTGTCTAATATGTATTCCACCAACCCGCATTGGAGCAGCGTGGTGGAATAACCTTCTCCTCACAAAAGAAGAGGCCTTAGCCCAGCATTTGGACATTCACAGGCTGTTACGCTTTTATATTTTGGATAGACATGTCATATAGAATAGTTTTTTATTGAAATTGAGTGTAAAAAAATAAATCAACAATGACATAAATCTTAATAATAATATAAATATAAGTAATATTTTCTATATTTAGAATTGTTCTGAATCTTTTTATGTGATTTTTCTTTCTGAATCTTTTTATTGATTGTTGTGTATAGATATGTGTACAACTCGTTAAGAAATAGATATTTATTATGCATAGATAGGTTGAATTTTATTTAAAATATATATATTCATTAAAAAAAATCTAAAAACTTTAAAATAAATTTGATTATCGTTTCCATATGAAAAAAAACGAAAGCGATAAATTTTATACAAATTAAATAAATATCAGTATACATATATTCTAAAGTATATTAAATAATTTTAATTAATAACTTACCTGAAAGACAATAGCTTCCCGTTTGATTTTGGAAAATTCTTTGAATATCGTGTCTATAATCTCCAGGAACTTTTCTCTTTGAAGAAAGCTCGGACCATCTTTTTCAAAGTAGTCGAGGAAGTCGTAAAGCAGAAAATATGTTCCTGAAAATAAATATTAAGCTATAGCGCATGAAATATATCGAGAAATATCCAAAAAATGTTCAAGTAACGATTAGATACCGATTATTTGTAATCGGTATCAGCATCAGAATCTGAAGGACTTCTCTGTAAATATAAAAAATATTTAGTTTGTATGTTTGTCCTTTATGTGCTTCTAAAAAATTTATCCGATTTTGATGAAACTTTGTTGAGCTGTTCTGCATACGAACGAAAAGGATTAACCGTCCAAAAATAAGATTTTTTTATTATGGAAGATTATTGAAGTGTATAAAACATAACCCGTAAAGTTGCTTTAAAATAAAAAAGTCACCGATGATTTTATTAAAAAAATGTCGATTTTATTATGGACAATAAATTGTTACAAATTCAACAATTATTTAACAAACTGGTAACAAACTAATAAAAAAAAAAAAAATTAAATGGTCTACGAGTTAGTCGCAAGATATTCCACATTATATTCTATTTAGTGTTTCAAGGTCTCCAAAACGTAGAGGAACAATGTCCTAAATTATTCAGATATGACTATGACTTGACGGTACCTTATGTTAAAAGCGTATATTATTCAATATCAGGGTCGTTTCTATATAGTACTGTGAATCTTTTGTATTCTATTTTCCAAGAAAGTATTCAATTTGTACGTTATAAGCATATTTTTTTTATCATAGGTAAAATGCGCTATGTCTGTGTTTCGTAATGAGATAAACAAATTTATGCGCAAGCGCTGGTGCACTCCCAACTTTCTTACTCTCAAAAATTAACAGGGCGGCAATCCAATACAGCTGAAAAGAGTCCAGGCTCTAAACCATTGGATTTGTGCTTTCGAGGGCTCGGCAGTTAGTACTGCCAACTTCCAAAATCCAGTTTGCTACTAGGAATTTTATGACGGAAATCCCCAATATCGTTTTGTTTTGCATGGATTAACTTAATAAGACACTTGAAAAACGAAGCAGAAATTTGGTTGTCTCCCTTTCGTCACTATATTACAAAATATATTTATATTAATAATCCTCATCTTCATAGAGTTTATTTATATACATGAATATAATATTATATTGCTACAGAAAAGAGACAGAGAATCGGTTCAAACAAATAAAAGAATTTTTGCGAAAGAGACACATATACATTTCATACTTCAACTTTACAAATGAACGAGGAACACTCATAACCCCTCGCTTATTACGCTTTTGAGTGCTCATAACACGGCTAGAGGCAAATCATTAACGATAACAATAGATTCCTTCTTGTACTCTGACGTCTCTGCACTGCTATTTTTCTCAGAGCTTATCTAATAGAAATAGCAATAGGAATCAAATTCTACCCAACATTTGTCTAAGATAAAATAGCTTTATAACGTTCGCTTACTCAACCAAGCTAGTATCCTAATAAATTATTACGTCGTTTATTTCGAATAACTTTAAACGATGTAAAAAGCAAATACTACGCTTTAGGATTTACTGCAGTAGATAATATTCAAACTGAAGATTTGAGCTAATTGGAAGGATTTACAAAACCGAATTTTGGATAAAATTTTACAATGATCATTATTCTTAATGAAGCACAATAGCAATAAATCGTTCTAGTTTTTTTTTTTTTAATTCTGCTCGTTAATATCATAAATACTTTTGTGCAAGTAATGATATATCTCATTTATCTATTTTTAAATATTCATTACAATTACTTTTACTTTTTCGTGCTTGTCAAAATTCGATATATTTTTTAAATTTTATATTAACCTTAGAAAGTAACAATGAATTATTATCTTAAAGTAAAGTGACAGTCTGCATACGTCCCAGTGCTGGGCTAAGACCTCCTCTCTTCTGAGATGGTTTTGCAGCTTCGATGCTTGTCCAATGCAGATAGGTGGATAAACATGCTTAATGCATGAAATACATAAATTAAAAAAAAAAAACATGACGGGATTCCCTTAGATATGTCGAATATTCAAAATCTCAAATAATATTTGTAAGATGTAAAATGTACAGAATTTATTAAACGTATCGACGTAAAAAATGTTATCTTTTGAAAAAGTTATTACATTTACATATTTGTACATGAAGATCGACGAAGAAAATGCAATTTGAATATGAAAATTTTTCTTTGAATACCATATCGCATGTATGAACTATATGTTGCATTACTATTATTTTGAAAAATAATGGATAACTAGCGTTAAAATTACATTTATAATACTGACTTTAGAAAAAAAAGATTTGACAATTGGTACTATTCTAAAAATAAATGTATACGACGGAATCAAATGCAGTATGTCGTATTGCAAAAGAAGATCAGTAGTAAAAAATAATATTTTATAAATTAATATCAATAATATTTACAAATGATTAAATGCCAATTCCGTTAACAAAATTGTGAACTGATTAGAATCTAGTAAAGTAACAACAGACAAGCAACAAGCATTTGTTTTTTTGGTATGAATAGATCGTGACCAAGAGCAATTATTGATATATGTTATGTATAGATAGATTGATATTTTATTGTGCTCCTTAAACATAAAAAAGAAATGCAGAAGTACCGTAACAGCCTGTGAATGTCCCACTGCTGGGCTAAAGGCCTCTTCTCCTCTTTTTGAGGATAAGGTTTGGAGCTTATTCCACCACGCTGCTCCAATGCGGGTTGGTAGAATTCACATGTGGCAGAACTTCAGAGAAATTAGACACATGCAGGTTTCGTCACGATGTTTTCCTTCACCGTAAAGCACGAGATAAATTATAATCACAAATTAAGCACATGAAAATTCAGTGGTGCTTGCCCGGGTTTGAACCCACGATCATCGGTTAAGATTCATGCGTTCTTACCACAGGGCCATCTCGGCTTTTTGAAATGCAGAACTACTTATTACAATATATATGTTTGTTAAAGATGGTCGTTTTATCGTAGCAATTTATTCCAGACAACCTTAGAGTTAGAACTATGAAGTGAAAGAGGTGCAAGGAAAATGTTATAAATATATACAAAATCTCATATAAAAACATACATATACCAATAAACACTATCACAATATCATACAGAGACATATTTATGAAATATATAAATTTTACGGAATACTGATTTACAATCAAACAAGGGATAAATAAAAGTCTACTGGTTGTTTTTTTTTAAGTTGACGATAGTTTAAGATTTGCGAATATATAATAAGAATAACATAGAATAATTGTCTGCTCTTCAAAGGATTGTTGGAAGCATGTCGTCTTATGTATATGCAACCTCTCAAATTATTCGAGGAGAGCAGTACCTTGATGTGATCTCCAGCACAGCAAAACTTTTATTTTAAATCTAGGACTAGTTAGAATATGTAGAACATAGTTTAAATACAAAAAAATAAAGCAATGTATTCCTATTAAAAGAATTAATACAAGGTTTTTTTTTTATTTCAGTTAATTAGTCTTTTTTATGTATTTTTATTTAAAAATGATTATAGTATTAGCTATCGATAAACTATTTAAAAAATGTAATTTATTAAATTGATTATTAAAATCATTAAAAAATAAGCACGTGAAAATATAAGTAAAGAATATTATTATTTTTAAGGAAACTTTTTATAAAGCAAATGAATATAATATTGAATACGATAATGTATGAAATAGAACAATATATTTTATTCAAACACTAAGGTCAAGCATATAGGTCATGTGAAAGTCAACCGAATGCTTTACAAATTAAATTATATTTGAATATATTTACACGTAGAACATATGCGGAACGAGTGATTCACGAGTGTCTTCATTAAAGCACACTTGCAAACACTTGCCAACCTGGAGCATGCTTTTGGATGCGTTATAACATTTTTCTATGCTACATCTTGTTTGATCAACAAATATTACACCAAACATTTTGTATATTTATAAATATTTATTCCAAAAAAGTTAATTCATCATTTGAATTTTGAATGAAATAAATTATGCCTGTCATTTTGGTCATCAATCATTATATATTATAGTACAATAAATGGAGAATTATACAAAATTTGGGTCAATATTTTAGATCAACCGGTTACATAACCGTTATCGGGTTACATAATCCTTACTAACATTATAAATGCAAGAGTGAATTTGAATGTTTATTCTGCTTTTACGTCTTAAATATACAACTGATCATCATAACATTTTTCATACATATTTTCAACCTAACACCGTCACCGCCCTTACGCGAGCCGAAACTAATAATAATGTATAACAAACGTTTTTTTTTCGATCTAATAGAATATTATACAGAAATTACTGAAATTAAACGGATTTTGGATTTTGGACTAAACAATAAAGCTCCTAAATGTGAATTGTCACATTGAAGCAGGGCAGTTACAGACTATTATTTTACACATTTTTACTTGGGACTATTCTTGTAATAACTATGACATACTTCTGAATGAAACCGATTTCGTTTAATGCTTAAATATAATAATTGTAATTCTCGACACGAAACATGATCACGAAATCAAAAGTATCAAATGAGAGAAGTTTCTGCTTATTTGAAATGATATTTTTCATTCAACTTTTAAATTTCTTTTAAACTTAAACTTTTGATTTGACCCATAAACTTTAGTGATTAGATCTATTTTTACATAAAAATCAAACACGACTGTTTGAAATGTAATGCAAAAAATATATTATATAACTGGATTTAACAACATTAATATATTAATTGATTTAACTATTATATTAATTGTAATAGAATTGCCTAACATCATCAAATCAAATCAAATATTTTTTTTTTTGTATTGTAAAATGTTCTATGTTTATTAACATTAACTATTTGATTAAGCTTTGTGCAAGTCTGTCTGACCACCAAGTGCTCCTGAAATTTGATCTACTTCAGTAATAGTGGACATTCTTAACAGATAATAGCCAACTTCACATTGGACGTTATGGTGCTCAAGTGTATGAGCAATTACAGGTTCTCTTTATTCCCTTAATCTCATAATCCGATGGGATGGTAATCTGGAGAGAGTTTACGGGGATAACGAATTTACGTGCATTCCGATGCACGAGAAGACATCACTGCCAGTATGCCAACAGTCAAATTTTGAGCTGCTTCAATTTTTGTAATTTTAGTAAATGATTGTGAGTTCAAGCCTGAAAAGACACAAATTAATATTCATGTACTTAATTTTGATCTATAATTCATCTTGTATTTGGCGGTAAACGAAAACATTGTGAGAAAACCGACATGTGTTACTGGGGGACGTTTACAGGTAATTTATATTACACAATGCTTTACGATATTCGAGGCAAGAGAATGTACTATCACTGACCTTCTATATCCGAAATGCTACGGGTATTTTCCCGTCTTTTCATTTATATAGGGAACTATTTTTCGCCCACGGTTTCGCCAGCATGTTGAGGTTCGGGCTAGTATCAGATATATAAAAAGTAGCCTATGTCTTTTCTTGGAGCTCAAGCTTGCTGAATGGAAAATTTCATCAAAATCGGTTCAGTGGTTTGGCCGTGAAAGGGTACAGACAGATAGAGTTTCTCACTTTATAATAATAGTTTAGACTAGTGTTAAAAAATAAAATTGTTTTCAAAAAGTATTGGCTAGTATAATGTTTTTCTGAATTAATATCAGTTAATATTACAAAAAATATATTTGAGTTGGGATATAAGAGCTTACAAAACTAATATCAGAGGTTTATACAATTAAAATTGTATTAATAAAAATAATTATTATAAAATATTACGACAGCCCTGCTAAATCCTGAGTACCAGATAGTCCTGTTAGGAGTACGTAGCAACAAGGAGGATGGGCAAAAGGGGGGATGGAGGCCGCCTAGATACGTGGGCGAGTCTGTAGTACTTAGTAGTACGGGCTCAGACCGCGGCGTGATATTGTGTTTACGTGGCATTGCGCACGCGTATACCAGCTCCCTTCACCCCTCCCTTCTTCCAGGTATCTGCCACGCAGACGACCTCGAACTCTATGCCCGATATTGATATGTCACGCTTTACAACAATAACAGGGCGGCTAAGGTCATATTTAGGAAAAATGTGATATTAAACGTTTTCTTTACTTAGAGGTCATAATGAGCTTAATAAGGCGTTACATTTAAAATGTCCTCTTGAGGTAGTTGACGTTAATTTCTTCTAGTGATTAGCTACTAATTAAATAAGACGAAGATATTCTACTACACTTTTCTTCTTTTCTAACTTTTTTCTTTCATTGATTTTTTCTGTATTTTACCTCATTGCCTCGTTGGTCTGGTGGCTTGATGTAAAGCAGCAGACCCGGAAGTCCTGGGTTCAATTCCCAGATTAGGCCAATAAAAAGTTATTGGGTTTTTCTGTCAGAAAATTCTCAGTAGCAGCCCGGAGTCTGGAAGTTGGAAGTGTGTACACTCCCATGCTTCGAAAAGCACGTCCTGCGCCTGAACTCTTACCGGTCGTGTGGGATTGCCGTCCCATCGGATTATGAGAGTTAGGGAATAGAGTGAGCACCTGTGTTCACGCACATACTTGTGCACTATAATATCTCCTGCGTAGTTGGCTAATCTCTCTTGAGATTGGCTGCCGTGGCCGAAATCGTTCTGAAGGACATTATATCTCACAAAAATAAATTACACACTTTAATTATTGCACCGTTATTTATTTAATAATAAACATATTTGAAAAAGAAAATTAATTTAAGGTAAGTAAAAACTAAATAGAAATGCCTAAGTATTGTAGGGATATTGTGATATGAAAAAAACCTGGTTTCATTTATACCTACATTTAATTCTGAAAGCAAACGTTTGCGGGCGGGCAGCTCTCAAGTATAATGTAAACTCTGGGTATAGATGCTGAGCTGCATTTTAAATTAATGAGTTCTTACATAAGAACCACTATTAATCATGCTAATATTATAAAAATGTAACTTTCTTTTTTTTAATTCAAGCTAAAACTACACATATCCGATTAATATGTAACTTTCACGTTATATTAGCGTATAGTTATAAGATTTATATAATAAGAAATGTATGTATATTAAAGCATCATCATCAAATCATAAATGCGATACAAAATCTTCGTATGCACTTTCATAATAACTAAATGTAAAGATAGATTAAAGTCAATTACTTATATTTTTCATTAATCAATTAAATTTTATGAAAGTATCATTTTATCCTAATTTTTTTGAAACTGAGGTTTCGAATACGTTATCTATGTGGGCTCTTATAAGCACTTCTTAATTAATTACCATTTTAAAAAATCATATTAAAGCTTGCCGCCTATTGAAACAGGCTTTCAAAGATACTATGAGTTAGAAGAAAATTGATGAGGATTGCGAAAATATTTATTAGTGCTGAGTAGGCTGTATGTGTACACTGTACATACATAGATGTCTCTTGGCTAAGTAATTTGTTATTTATTAAAGTATTGGAAATTTGTGATGGATAAATGAATACTGTCATCAAAACCTTTTAAAATATATTATGTCGTGCATACTAATTAAAATGAACGACAACCACTGTTGAGTGTTGACATTTGAGCTCGGCCACAAACCGCAATATTTTGCTTTGTTCCCCATCGCCTAGTGTCCACGTTCTACGATTCATACTTAATATTGAGTGTTTTATGAAACACTCCACAAAAAAATGGAATACTTTTAAGCCGAGATAGCCTAGTGGTTAGAACACGTAAATTTTAACCGATGATCGTGGGTTCAAACCCGGCCAAGCAACACTGAATGTTCATGTGCTTAATCTGTGTTTATAATTCATCTCGTGCTTGACGGTGAAGGAAAACATCGTGAGGAAACCTGCATGTGTCTTATTTCTAGAATAAGCTCCAAACCTTTTCCTTAAAAGGGAGAGGAGGAAAAAAAAATACAAAATTGACAGTAATTATATTTTTTTTTTGTTTTCAACACTTAATCAGAAAAGTTAGAATTCTACTTTAGTTTTCATATATTATACAAGTTTTAGTATCTAATAATTAATTATTATTCACTATATAATAATAATATAAAATAAATAACGTTACCCCCAAACTACGGTTCGGATGTGGCTAAAATTGTTCATGATTAATTGATAATTAAAATTTTGATGATTGAATTCAATAAAATTTGCAAGTACTGTTCACTATTGGTGATAAATTGTAGAGGCAATTAGCGTTTACGACTTTTTTATTATAAAATAAAACGATACTCCGATCGTTAATTTCTGACGGTTCGTTTTGTTTAGTATTTCCAAGTCTGTTTTAGTATAACTATAATAGCCTTGAGTTCCTAGTAGATCTTATAGTTGTCTTATATGGCAGCATATTCCAAGCGTCAAATTCCAAGTCACACCAATAAAAAATATTGGATTATTATGCCAATAATTTTTCATTGATTATCTCTATCTGAAGGCGTCAGATTGCCATGCCATCGGATTATGAAAGCAAAGAATAAGAAACACTGTAATATATGTACACTTGTGCACAATAGCATCTACTGCCAAGCTATAAAGTAGAACTGGACACCATGACCTAATTTGGTTTAGGAGGACTTCAGTTGTACCTATAATAAAATTATTATTATTTAAATAACTTACCTTCGTCTTGGTTGCTTCCGAGTAGTACTTCAGTATTATGAAAATGTCCCTCTTTCATCATAGTGTCAGGGTCCTTCGGCAAAAATATACCATCTACGGTTGGGGCCGATGGGAAACCAAGAATACCAGTATAAGAGTTCCATTGCTGCACAGATATTGTTTTGGCGTCAACGCCGCGCATGCAGTCCATGACTAGACTCGGATCAGCGCTTAAAAGGCTACTATTACAACTACAATCATCTACCAGAACCTTTCCAATATCCTGTGCTCTCTCTCCTGACATCCAACTCCATGGGGCATTCAGAGTTCCTGACTGTAAGATTCCTCTCTTAAATAAACCTTTCATTTCGGGCGACAACATGTGCAGGCTGACACTGCCTCCACCAGCTGATTCGCCAAATAAGGTAATTAATTCAGGATCTCCACCGAACGCTCGGGCATTATCTTTAATCCAGCGAATCGCTAACTGCTGATCCCAAAGACCCATATTTCCAGGAGCTTCTTCACTTCCAGGAGAAAAATATTTATTTAAATACAAAAAGCCGAATGCTCCGACCCTGTATTGCATAGATGCTACTATAACATCACTTGATGAAGCCATTATGTCTGCTTTATACAGGTCAAGTGTAGCTGTTCCACTCATATACCCTCCACCGTAAATCCATACTAGTATAGGCACTTTAGGCCTTTCCGTAAGAGACTTATCTTGATGATGTCGAACTCTTAAATGTTGCGGTACCCAAATGTTCAAGTACAGACAATCTTCGGATATATTAGTATTAGGATTCCACATTTCCTCGCCCTCAAATCCTGGAAAATATTCATATCTTTCTTGATAACAACTATTTGGCATTGCCGTAGCTTCGAGGACGCCATGCCAAGGATCAATCGGTACAGGTTTTCTGAATCGCAGTGGTCCTAGAGGAGGTTTTGCAAACGGTATGCCTGTAAAAATATGCACTTCACGGCCCATCACAGTCTTGGCATAGCCTTTTACAAGACCACTCTTTGTCTCGACAATGAGAGGGTCATTGTGAAAATTCTTGGGTAAGGAGCTAGTCGTGGGCGTAGTCTGCGTAGTGGACGTAGTCGTGTCGTGGAGATTCGCCCACGATCGGCAAGTTACAGCCGATATACAAAAACAAAAAAATATCTTTGCTATTACGATTTTGTAACTCATTTCGATGTATTTAACTTCTCTGTGTATTTAACGAGATGTATGTAATCGAAAGTAGTCCGCGAGCTTTATCAAATATTTGTTAAAACACATTTCTATTTTACTTGAACTTGATGCCGATGCTTCACATGCCTGAAACAAAAAAAAAACATTGAAAATAATACTCATGTACTCGTAAGTAATCAAATTATTAATATATTTATTAAAAATTAAATTATAAAAATTAAAAATTAAATTATTAAAATTATATGTTTTTAAAAGCGCAAATTATTTATATCGTTATTATATGATAAATGATTTTAATCAGAACAAAAATAAGTAATCTAAGATAATGTACATTAAGATCAATTAATTAAGAAAACTAATTAGTTCTAAGTTATTACTTAAAATTACTAGAATTACTGACGTTTGTTGTCAGTTTTTCAATTGTTTTTATTAGTATTTTAAGCTATTTTAAGCATAATTATGCCTAATTTTATGTTGTGTTCTCATATAATACGAAGTAATTATATTTGGTATTTAGACATTCTTTATTAAATATTAGTATTTGCATTATTACAATAAATGGAGAACACCGGAGAACAATTATAAATAAATCTGTTCGTGTATTGTGGATCCATTAGTCGGTTTAAAATCAAAAGAGTTTTGAAATGGTAAATCAATCACAATAAAATCCTTCGAGTTCGAATGGCTCCGCTTCTTTAATGGCTATCGGTGAAATTGGACTTTGAGTAATAAAGACGATAAAACACAAATTGGCACTATCCTATATCAAGACCATCGGATAATTGATAAGATATCAGTGCATTTATTTTCTATAAGCATTAGTATTATAAAAGTAGTAGTATTCATGAGCCTGGAATATTTATATATTTTCGAACCTTCTTGTTTTAATTTGTGCCAATCATTATACGATACCAACAAATCGTGCGATCAACAGATTGCCGATTGGAATCTATTAATATGTTATGTCCTCGTATGTATCAGAAAACCTTCGGACCTAAAGCCAGTGGGTAATCATTATTTCATCGGACGTTGGAATCGTTCACCAGGGAGATATTACATTGTTTCAACATTCGATATGGAGTTGCGAATGAATATTGAATTGGTGCAACGCGAGGTCACCGTGAAATTATTTTGTGATTCGAAAACTTAGTCGACTTGTCACATTTGTCTTTTAATAAAAAAAATCTAAATATCGATATTAAAAATTTTATTATATTTCTATTTATCTTTTCTTCAAATTCATCTATTATATTTGTTTGTATTTTTATTTTTACTTTTATTACAATATATACACATATATCGGTACGAAGGGTAGTTTATTATTACCACGAAATTTAACGGTTCTCAGACATAATAAACTCACAGAACTATTTCAATTTCAAAAGTCCACAGTAACGCGAGTTTGCGTGTCCAATATCGAATTATGTAAATAATATCTTTAACCTGGCCACTAAAACTTCAGCCGAGAGTGTAAGTAATTAGCACAATGTATTATGTAATTGCAACTAAACAATTAATTTAAGGTGAATAAATTCTGTCCGTGTATGGAATGGGAGAGCATATCAAAACAACGTTTGCCGAGATCACCGATCCCTCGGGAACCGTCGTCTGTAAATTAACTTAAGGCACTCTGTATGCAGACGATCGCGCTTTGTAACGAGATTCGGGCCCTACGGAACCCGATACGTAATTCTGTCCCAAACTTTCTCAACCCTATTAAATTTTCTCTCCATAAATACAAAATAATCATTCGTCTGTGAATTATATACGTCATGAGGTATTGACGAGGAATTCCCAACGTTTCTTAAAAGAAGCGGTGTTTCATAGCCAGCAAGCTAAACAATACAAATAATATATTTTTACCGAAATAATATAACTAAGAAAATGCAATGCACATTAAACAAATGAAATAATTCACGCATTGAACGATATTGAAACAAATAAAATTTTAATGTTTAAAATATATTTTGAAGAAAATTTGAATAAAGGAATATGATATACCATTTGTTTTTTATTTCGTATTGTTTTATATATTCTTTCAAAAATAAATAAAACATAAGCCAACTTGGCACTTTCGATCTACTTTACTCTTTAAAGAAAACAATCCTCATGATGCAATATACATTCACAAAATAAGGTAATAGAATCTTATGTGAGGAAAGAAAAAAGCTGTAGGTAAGTCTCCCATTCCTCCACTCACTGGTGGGGAGGCAGGGTAAGTGGGGCGGCGCGCGCCGTTCGATAAATCGATGTTTGTAATACAATGCTATGCGGCGCGACGGCCTTGGTCGCCTGCAGCCAAGACACACCTCCATGCTCTCAAGTTCAATGCCAACCCGTATATCCTGACATCAATTATAAAATACATCAATGACTAGTACTGCTTGTTTTGATTTATATTAATTTAATTTGTTAGGTAAGTCTTAAATTATTATTTTTTACACAAATTTATTCCAATCGTGCTCTACATCGATGCTGAGGAATGTGGCTTAAATTCCTTTCTGTAATTTCCTAGTTAATCGATCCTACCACAAATTTATACACGAATAAATTACATACAATTTAATAATACATAATTTACAATAAATTATATATTTTTTTGTGAACTATGTTACTTTGAGATTTTTTTTTGAATATTTTATTTTTTTGTAATAATCTTTATTTGACTTTTATTTCTCTGGTACTCATAAACAATGTCACCTACACCGTACTCGAGAAATATAATTGATAGTCTTAAAAGGTAAATATCTTCTGACAATTTTTACTTTACATATAGCAACGGCTTGACATGAATGATGATGGTGATTTTATATGGCGACATTTCTAGAGCTTCTTTCTTGCTATCTTATAGTACCAAAAATATCAATGACACGCCCCACCCTACATTTGAGGCAATGTCTACTGTGTATGATATGGCAGCAACAAGTAGACTTCGTTTTTTAAAAGTTTATAATTGAATGTCTTAATAAAATTTAAATTATATACTTTAATGTGTCAAGAATTTTGTATTTTAGATATATCAGATTAGATGTGTTTTATGAGAATTAATATTTACATTTAAAGTAATGACCAATGTAAATTGCTCACTCAATTTACCTCACAAATTAGCTTAAGACTTTTAATATAACTGATAACGTCCAGTATAAAAGAAATGTTTTATTTATTAAGCAAATTTAGTGCCAACGAAACAACATCAATAATACTGAACATTCAATGAGTCCGTAAGTAAATTAATAACTAAAAGATAATATCAATGGATTTAACCATGCAGCGAATACAGCGTCCACGACAAACCGGACACCGCTTAAAAATAAATGGTATGTTGTAACGTAATATCATAAATAATCATTCGGTAGCGCTGCTTGCTATTCCATATATTTTTTTCGTTAACACAAATGTGTGTTTTCACCTCGATGTGTCAGATGAAACCAAAAAAGATAACCCGAAGTGGACCAGAATAATTAAATAATCTGTAAAACTTTTTTTACTACTATCACTACAATATATATATTTTTATCTCATTTCATTAAAATATAACCATAATATGTAAAAATCTGTAATTCTCAATGTCAAATGTTTTTTATCAATAGAAGAATTAACGTACAACCTTAGATTTAAAGCCTTTAAAGCCAGAGTCTAAGCCTTTTTATTCCACTTTTCTGACGGTGAGTGTTCATAAAATATGCACAATACAAGGCCATAATACATTTAAGCGAATGTAATCCATAAATATACAAGATTGTTATAGTTGCATATTATAAGTTTCAGGATATGTTATTGTTATTGAAGCAATGTGATCCAGGAAGAGGTGGCAAAAAAAAACTGCTACAAAATCGAAAATTCCAATTTCAAAGTATATATTCACGAGGCTTTATTTACTTCTAAGTTCGAATGGAATTTTGAACACAAAGAACCTGAAAACTCAATAGTGATTATCCGACTTGTAACACGCGATTAACACTCCACTTAAGATCTTAGTGTTATATTTATTAGGTCATCTTTGCCATATACCATCTTCTATTAATTACAAGCATTGTCTAAACAAGAGGAAAAAAAGTCTCAAAGACTTTATTTAAGAATTCTTAAAGCCCGGAAAAAAACAATTGAATATTTTAAAAGAACCTTTTATCTTTCTCTTTGAGGCGAACGAATAGAAGTACTTCAATTATGACTTATTTAACACTAGCAAAACCCTCGGTATTACCAAGATTTTTGTCAGCTTGTGACAAAAATCCTTACAAAATCTGTCATTTAACTTACATAATTCCTATTTCATTAATACGTGAAACAAAATAATTATATTATTAAGTAGCAGCGGTAAACTGATAAAAACGTTTCTGTTTTATTTTGGTCAGTGGCAACTAGCGATGTTAACTTACAAAGAGGCAGTTTTTTTTAAAATCAAAGATAGACAGAATAACAGGCTTTAATTTTATTCATTTATATAGGTACATAAATAGGCCTAAAATGGTAGACAAGTACGATGAATATACACAAAGTATAACCTTTGAGTTGAGTATAACCTTTGATAGATCGATTTTGATGAAGTAAAGACTAAATAAAATAACTTGGAATACTCCTTATAATAATTCATTTATTTGCGTTTATAATTTTTAGCTGTTTTGAAGATTACCCTGGACAGACAAACAGACAGACGGTTATCATTAAATGATTATTTTGGTTTTAGTAATTCGTCATATAAACATAAAAATTTTGAAAGTGCTGTACTTTCAAAATTTTTCACTTCAATTATATTTATTTGTATAGCCGACTTTCATTTCGAACGAGTATTTTTTTATAATTAGATATGAATGAAAATAACAAAAATAGTTAAATCGATATAGACGCATGTACGAAGACTTCAGGGCCATCTTGATAAATGCTTTGAATGTGTTCTTGACCTAAATCTAGTAATTAATCTGAATAGTATGGATCAGAGTGGTCTAACCAAATCAGCGGCTAATTGGACGCTTTTGTTGTTCAGACATCAAAGAATTCTTGGCATTTTTAACCCTTTCAAACTTCGTCAGACACTTTTAAGACTATGATGTGATAAGCCGTTTTTTTTATTATAATGGGTTCTGAAATCAGCGAACACAAATATAGAATTAAAACGCCACATTATATTCCATTGGAGTAAAATTCCAACCTTAGCTTACTAGTAAGTTCAGAAAATAGTCCAATTATGTATCAAATATTCAAAAAGTCCATATCAGTTCACGTTTATATAGTATCTAGAATTACGTTTTCGCTTTATTGTTCCATAATTTGAAACTACTGGTGACTATTGTGCGAAATTGTCACACAATATACGTTGAAACTTTATACCATCAATGACATTCAGCGTTCTCCAAAGAGACATTGTTTTGCATAAAGCGAACTACACGATTTATAAAATGTAGCAGATAGTGGTCCTATGGGGCTCGTAATGCTGAGAATTGTTTATCGATCCATCTGGTTACCACCACCGTTTCAGATTCACGCATTCGTAACGTGCGTAATGAATTTACTGTTTTCAATGTCAGAACATATGGTAGTCACAAGAAAATAAAAGTGGGGTTCGCTTTTTGCTAAGAATCTTTATGATATTTTTGACAATCAATACTAAAAATAGTTTAATAGTATTTACTAACATTAGATTGAGTTTTTAAAAAATCAACTCTACGTAACGAGGTATTTTATACAAATATTTTTATCTCACAATATATTCACAGAAAGTCATTAGACGCTAAAATGATCTTAAACTAAGGCAGCCAGCAATTGCACTCCGGGCGACCACTACTGAGTTAATATGTGCTAATTGTGTTTAAAATTAATTCGTTTATTTTTCGACATAGTTAATTAATTAAAATAAATGTATGCTATAATTATGTGCTAGAAAACAATACCTAAACATATCTCCTAAAAAAATAGTATTAATAATAATGTCCTCCAGACCGATTTCGGCCACGGTGCAGGAGATATTATAGTGCACATGTGTGTGCGCAGACACAGGTGCACTCTCTCTTCCCTTACTCTCATAATCCGATGGGACGGCAATCGGACACGACCGGAAAGAGTTCAGGTGCAGGACCAACGGCTTTACGTGCTTTCCGAGGAAGGCGGACGAGCATATGGGCCACATGGTGGTAAGTGGTTACCAAACGCCCTTAGACATTGACATTGTAAGAAATACCAACCATCGCTTACATAGCCAATGCGCCACCAACCTTGGGAACTATGATTTTATGTCCCTTGTGCCTGTAATTACACTGGCTCACTCACCCTTCAAACCGGAACACAACAATAACAAGTACTGCTGTTTTACGGTAGAATATCTGATGATTGGGTGGTACCTACCCAGACGAGCTTGCACAAAGCTCTACCACCAGTAAAGGAGTACACACTTCCAAGACCAAGAACATCCAGACCGGGATATTACTGAGAATTTTCTAACAGAAAAACCTGAAAAACCGACCTGGGAATTGAACCCAGGACCTCCAGGTGCTGCGGCCTTACATCAAGTCCTAGACCAACGAGGCAGTCAAAAAATTATTATTATTAAAAAAATAGTATCCATATACCAAAATAGATATATAAAACAGAGTAACAGAGTAAAGAATAATAATTGTACTTGAATTTTGATATCATTACCTTAAAATACAGGACAATGCTATCAAATTGGTGACCTAAGACTTTCTCTTAATAATGTGACAATCTTTGAAAACGATGACATTACAGATAAAATTTGTCATAGAACTACTTTAATTATTAGCCAAGATGATAAAAAAAATTGTCACAAAATTATCTAAAAATATATGTTTAATATTTTATAATAATGGCCAAATGGGGCTCTGATAATCTTGTTGAGTTTAATGCCAAGAAAACACAGGTATGCGCTCTCACGGCGAAAAAGTCAACATTTTCCCTTCTTCCCTCCCTCTGTGGTGCGCTGGTGATGCAAAGCAAAATTGCCATGCTGGGGATTGACGTTCGCTGCGACCTTAGTCCAAGGGATTACATCGAGGCTGTTATAAAAACAGCTTCACGGAAACTCGGAGTTCTGAACAAGGTGCGGCGCTTTTTCACGCCACAACAACTGTGCCTGCTGTACAAAACACAGGTACGGTCTTGCGTGGAATATTGCTCGCACCTTTGGGATAGCTCCGCTAAGTACCTACTTGAGGCCTTGGACCGGTTGCAGCGACGTGCCGTACGCATTATTGGCGACGTAAAGGTCACAAACACCCTTGAACCTTTACAATTGCGTCGTGAGATAGCAGCACTGAGCGCTTTCTATCGACTGTATCACGGCGAGTGCTCTGAGGAATTATTCTCTCTAATTTCTGCTTCCCCCTTCCTTCTTAAGTCCACGCGAGCTGGTTCTCGATGTCACCGCCTAACTGTGACATCAATTCCATCGCGAACAAAGAAATTTGGCAACTCCTTTCTTTGTCGCACTTCCAAAAAATGGAATTCTTTACCAGCTCACGTGTTCCCCTCCTCTTACAACCCGGGTTCCTTCAAAGCGTGAAGAGGCATCTTGCGGGCCGGCAAGGCGAAGGCGGCTAGTGCAGAACGTTTTTCCCGTCTGTACTGGCCGTCGTCGCGTTTGGACTCTAATACCACTTACCATCAGGTGGAGTAGTCATTTGCCCTCTCGGCGAATATAAAAAAAAAAAAAAAAATATAGTATTAAAGAGACTGTTTGTGTAAATTTCAATGCTATTTTTGATATAATTTGAACCACCTCGTCGTAAGGAATATTATATTCTAGTGGTTCTAAAATGATATTAAATTCTATCGTGTTTTTCTGATATAATCGAATCTCTACACAGACGTGTTGTCCGTGTCGTTGGTGTATCTTTTCAATTAATTTTATATATCTGCGCGGTTTTTTTTTATTACAAACAACGAAAATATTATTATTATGTAGATTTTTCAATGAAAAAATAATTTTAAGCAAAGCTGGATTTAAATAATACATATCGACTTTATTCAGGGCGTCATATTCCGATACCTCAATTCTTAAACAGATAAGTCACGCAAAGTTTCGTAATTTAAGAGGTCCTTAAAATTTTGTATCGTAGTATTTTTGTTAACCGATTTAAAAAAAAATATAGAGATTCTAAATTCGTCTGTATATTTTATTGTATGTTTTTATTTATTTTTACTTGTAATCAACAGCGTTACAAAAATGGTTGTACAGTTATTACTCATTACTGAAGTAAGGCCACATAGGATTACAATTTTATAATACGAAGCTTCAGAAAAAATAAAAGTAAAGACATAGTATGAGTATTAATATTTACAGTAAAAAAAATAAAATAAAAACATTCTTGCTTAATATTAAAGCGAGAATTCGTATGTATTGTTTGTGTTTACTTGTTTTAGTGTGTGTGTGTTTATTATTCATTTTATTTTTTTTCAATGAATTTGAATTATTTCTCCTTTCAATTACATTTTTGATAAGTGGAAAGTCAAGGTCAGAATAAAATTTGTTATAAGTTCGTGCCAGACGTTGTATGATGGAATTTTAGGCATAGTTAGAATTTGACTTACGCACATAGAAAAGGTTGGGCTTACGGGATCTAAATGAAGATGCGTTTAACGAAAAGGCTGATAACAGGTCCGGACAGTCAATTTTGCCTACCAATATTGCTTGAAGTAGCAGCATATCACTCTGTTGTCTTCTGTGTTCAAGTGTGTCCATATTATAGTGAGCACATGCTTCTTCATAGCTGCTAAATTTTTTATAATCCTTAGAAGCTAGGTATCTGATAAAATGCTTTTGAATGGATTCGAGTCGAGTTTTGATAATTTTTTGGTTATGGTTTTAATTTTTCTCTTTGGACTGGGTTTGGCATTGTTCCAATGAGGTTTTTTTGAAGTCGATTAATTATATTCATTATTATATTTATCAAGTTAAGATAACTTGCCAATGTTTGATTTTACTTTTTTATTTATCATTTTATTAAAAGTAAAAGTAAATCAATTAGACATCGTGATATTATGTTATCATATATTTTTAGTTTGTCGTGTTTTATATAATAAATTAAATATGTTTTTAATTATATTTAATTGGTAAGCTTTTAATTAAAAAATAATAGCCTATTTATATATCAATAATTAATTAATTTAAAAATTATCCAGCAAAATGATTACAATAGATTCGTTTTAAACAATCAAGTGACCTAAGGGAAGATTTATGTATATGCATATTATCCCGTTTGCATTTAGAACAGGTATTTTAAGCTAAATACCCTTTACAGCCCACTGGAAATAGAAACAAGGCCGTGTGCCAATACGAGGTCACAACGTCATATATATTTCATAACAACCAAGTGAAGCTCGGATGTTGTAAAACTTGAAAATCTATTAAAAATGTTTTTTACCTGACATAGAACTTAGGAACGTTAGTTCTCGGAATGTTTTTAACAATTGCCTTGTTAGTAGTTTCTTTCGTAAAAAATATACTGTTAGTGAATAATAAATTGAGCCCAAATTATCCAGTTGGTATAACATACGGATTAATATCCGAATGAGAACATTTTACGTTTTTAATATTTGTTTACAAATCGGGTCTGTACCCGAATGAGATGGAAGATACTCATATACACTAATCCGCAGTGAAATACAGTGATGAATTAAACTCAGCCGGCTGGTGGATACTGAAACATTTTCATAATTAAAAAAAGGTATATATTCTGAACTATGATATATTTGATGATGCAAAAATTCTTTGAAGATAAAAACAAAATAACGCATATATATATTGGTCAATAATATTTTTTCAATAGTATGTAAAATCCTATTAATATTATTCCTAATCAGTTTATAAGATTGTACATGAAAACATTTTACTAGGAAAACTTTTTCGTAAATTCAAAGTGCGAATATACGAAATAACATTATTAAGCATGAATATTCAACCCATTAATGATAATAGATTTATGAATTCTCAATTAAAGCAAAAACATAAAAAATACTAAACGTATTTACCACCGATATAAAAAATCAGGATGCTCATTATAAGAGACGACACGATAGAAATTATGCGGACAGAAAAAAATATTCCGTCATCAAAAGTATCTGGCAATTGGTATTGAAATTAGAACGATTCCTCCGAGCATTATTGATTTATGTAAATACGAGTTGAAGAAAATTTCTTACGGTTTTTTTTTTCTATATGAAAAGCAATTTGCATTATTTTTTAGGAGGGAGGCGCTTACGAGAATTAATCATATATTTTACACGTTCTTATGATCATTATATGTAAATAGTGTATAATTATTATTATATTTATACGTTTTATCCATATCAGTATGTTAAATATGTAATTCAGTAAAATAATTAACATATATAATAATAATGTCCCCGGACCGATTTCGGACTTGGCGGCGAATCTCAAGAGAGATTAGCCAACTGCGGAAGACATATTACGTATGCACAAGTGTGTGTGCACTCACCATTCCCTGACTGTTATAATCCGATAGGAAGACAATCTGACACGACCGACAATATCAATGGTTTTACGTGCTTTCCGAGGCACGGGAGTGTTCACACTTCTAAAATAAACTCGAAATTAGAAATAGTTTTTAGGTTTATATTCATGAAATGAACTAATGTATTCACTTAATACTCGAAAGGATATTTTTAATTATTATGTTTCAATTTAATTGTAATTAAGAACCACATAAAAATAGTTTTATGATTTTGTTACCCCCAAAATGTTAAACTAACTCGTTTTCTCCCTCCGTTTGAATTTACGATTATAATCTCAGTTCTTTATAAATTAAGATCGGAGACGCCAATAAAATCGCGACTATCGAATCACGCAACAAAAGAAAAGCATAAAATAATAGCCTCGAAATTAAGCTTCGCAAGCTAATACAAAAAAAAAAATAGTCGAAGCGCGTACTTTCTAGAAAAAAATGAATAAGCCGAAAGGAAAAATTTAAATAATTTGATTTTTTCATTTCAGCTACACAGGTTTCGGGGTCCGAGGTCATGTTAATTATACGAAATAAAAAATCTGTGGAGTTATTTCATATGTATGTATGTGTTTTGTTAAAACGCAACTTTATAATAAATTCCTTTACTATATAACTAACATATGCTTCATAAAAGTAAAGGACAGCATAGGCTGCAAAAAAGTGGCAACAGCTGAAGCCCTACAGTACACTTATCATGATCTGTGAGGAAAATAATCAATTCAACTTAAGAGGAATACAATAAATGTATATTTTAATATACTACTCGGAGCACAATATTATTTCTAATAAACAAACGCCACGGGTCACGTCAGCCTTTAAAGGTTTACGGAAACTGTCAAACTAAAACTACTTTTATATATACCGATAGTTTTAGTCTAATCCACGGATAAAAGTGACGGGTTCGGTCCATTTCACCAGCCCAGCTACTTCACTCTACCCTTTAAATAATTAAGGTAAAAATTAAACTCAACCTTCTAATATTGGTCATATTCAATGATATTGTTAACCTTGTCAATTTTGATCCTTGACTTGTGTAAGTGGAAACAGTGTGGATCGAAATGAGTGGTGACGCTCAGTCACGCTAGGGTAATGAATGTTCTAATTCCGATATACGAAGTGCTGTTCAAAGACAAATAGGCACATACCAATGTCATTAGTTTATTCTTCATTACTTTCACAAAATTAATTTGAAAATTTTAAATATGGATCATAAAATGTTACTTTTTTATGGTAAGCTTCTGTTAGTTTTCTATTTATGTTCGCGTGTTAACTTTTTGTGTTTTCTTACACGCTTGTACAGTTTTAATAATCTTAATCTAAATAATGTCTCAAAACTAAATAACAACACGCGACAAGTATCCTTTTTCATTATTATGAATCATCGTGAAATGGCACTTAGTTTGCAAATGTTTTGCAAAGGCATGTAATATTTGGTGCTATTAAATGGCCACACTACCTACATAAATGTTGGCACTGTAAGAAATATTAAGCCTCTTGTGTTGCGTCGAGATGGCTATAAAATGTAAATCTTAACCCAAGATTGCGGAATCAGACCCGGGCAGAACCAAGCTTAATTGTCGTAAACGTGTGTAAGATTATGAGGTACGTGTGTGAAAAAATCTTCAAACCTAGCTTTAAAGAGACGTAATTTCTTTTTCAATAGTATATGCTTGAACTTAAATTACAATATCATTGAATACACTTAGTGTATGGGTATATATGACGTTAAAAGTCAATCATATAGCTGATCCTATAGTACTTATTCAAGCAAAATAGTTTATCCTCTTTTAAATATTCATTTGCTTGTGTCTTCGCACTACACGACATGTTTTTTAATAATACTATTTAAAATACTAATTATATATAATAAAGTGCTTATTATACACTATAACTGTACTTGTTCCTATAGTTAATTATTTTAGACCAGTTATTAACTATGATTGTTTTATCGTTTAATGTTTGCTTGATTGTTCTAATCAGGTCAATCAAAAATAAATCTCTTTATTTTATAAGTGTTTAAAGAGACAATTCGTTCAAGGACCTTCAGCAATTAAGTATACGACTAAAATAAGAAGAAGGTAAATTTTGGTTTCAAGCGTATCATTATATTATCAGAACGGAATGTCTCAATGCAGATGGTAGCGGGAAATGTATCTGTCAACAAAATAATATAAGAAGCCAAGAAGAATCACGCTGGTGGTCAAACGAAAAAATCTGACTAATCCTATACCTTGCAGTGTTCTGAAGGCAATCTGCTTTAACCCCAAATATATTGGAACGAACGAGAACAAATCGCATTCTACTGAATGCAGTAATACAATTCGAGAACCTTGTGCTCAGGACTGTGTTTGTATATAATTATAAGTGCATTTTGTGGTGTTAAAAGCTAAGATTTTTTTAGAGGACAAGCGTGAAAGTTTTGCATTATAATTATTATGAAGTTAACAAAAAATGGGAGATTTTCAGAAAATTTAGAGCTTTATAGAGCATTATGAACAATTTACAGTTTTTTAATTCATAGAAAACGTATTGCATGTAAAAAAGCAACCACTTGCTTAAATATTGCCACTTGCTTATTCTACCAAGTTTTGTTTCAGGCTGAAGAAATTATACAACTTCGAGAAGGAAGCCGATCGAAGAATTCGCTTGGGATGGGCAGCATTTGGCAACCTTCGTCAAGTCCTCAAGTCGTCTATACCGCAATGTTTGAAGACGAAAGTCTTCAACCAATGCGTCTTACCTGCCATGACATACGGTGCCGAAACGTGGACACTAACTGCGGGACTAGTCCACAAATTCAAAGTCGCTCAGCGTGCTATGGAGCGAGCTATGCTCGGAGTATCTTTGAAGGATAAGATCAGAAATGAGATTATCCGGAAAAGAACCGGAGTCACCGACATAGCTTGCAAAATTAGCAGGCTGAAGTGGCAGTGGGCTGGTCACGTATGTCGTAGGACCGATGGCCTTTGGAGCAGACGAGTCCTAGAGTGGAGACCGCGAATCGGCAAGCGCAGCGTAGGGCGCCCTCCAGCCAGGTGGACCGACGACCTTAAGAAGGTGGCGGGCACCAACTGGATGCGGAAGGCGGAGGACAGGGAGCTTTGGCGCACCTTGGGAGAGGCCTATGTTCAGCAGTGGAAAACGATTGGCTGTTGATTGATTGATTGATTTGATTGAAGAAATTATAGTAAAAAATAAAAGTGTTTTTATCTTTAAGACCCAAAATTACGAAGTTACATACGAAGCGAGCGGGTAGTGGAAAGTACATTATAAACTTTCTTTATAAGTAACTAACTCATAGGGATCAACTCTCTCATATAAACATTACCTTTTTTAGTAATGAAATAAACCAGTTCCTACTGGGAAAATGTGGAAATTGTATGGATGAAATAGTGAAATGGATCACAAAGTCGATTATACTTCAAAAGAAAGGATTGTTTACTAAATAAATGACTGAACCTTGAATCTATTGGGCACGATCGGACCCGTAAAATTGTTGATAGAATATAATATAATATTAATAATGATTTGTAATACTATTATTATCGTATGTACGAGTACATGTATTTTGTCACATTGTAAAATCTATTTTACTAATACATATTATTATGCTCATTTATTATTAAGTAAACAAAAACACAATATTCTAACCATTGCACAATTAAAATTATATGTATTTTTTTTGTCAAAACAATCTTTTGAAACAGCAATTTTAATATTATAAATCGAAATCTAATTGTTCCATGTAATAAAAACAAACGTTAAATCTTAGCCTTAAATAAACACGAAGAAAAGAAATTGGCACAATTCGAGCGTGTTAAACACACATAAAATTTGTACTTCTGTTTCAACATAAACTTTGACATTTAAGCGTGAAACTATTATTATCAATATATTAATAAATTCATCATAATATGGAGTAAAAAGAAACTTTTATAATATTAAAAAGGTACTGTGACTTTTATATGCACAAATAAAAATAGTTGAATATTGTCCAAAAAGTTAAACGAATTTTAATCACACTATAAAACAGTATACGGTAGACTGTGTTGAAAATATTCTTAATTTGAATACATATGATATGTTAGTATTTATACGTAAAAGTAAACAGATTTAAAAATATTATTATGAAAACCTACTCATATACGTGTGCATATATAGGAATTGTCGATATGCTTAATTTGTAATTATAATTCATCTAGTGTTTGACAGTGAATGAAAATATCGTGAGAAATCCTGCATGTGTCTAATTTTACTGAAATTATGCCACATTCCTCCAATCTGCATTGGAGCAGTGTGATGGAATAAGCTTCAAACCTTCTACTCAAAAAGGAGAGAAGGCCTTAGCCCAGCAGTGGGACATTCACAGGCTGTTACTTACTTTTAAAATAAAAAAAAACAACTTAGATCGTCTTGTTGAGTTAGAAAAAAAATAATTTCGGCTTATAGCACAATTAAATTTAAAAGACAAAATACATAAAAATACAAAATACTAGTACTTTTTTATAGTATAGGTTGGCGGACGAGCTAATGGGCCACTTGATTGTAAGTGGTCACCAACGTCAATATTGGCATAATAAGAAATGTTAACCATCGCGTACATATCCAATGCATCACCGACCTTGGGAACTAAGATGTTATGTCCCTTGTGCCTGTAATTACACTGGCTCACTCACTCTACAAACTGGAACACAACAATACCAAGTAGTGCTGTTTTGCGGTAGAATATCGGTGGTACCTTCCCAGATAAGCCTGCACAAGGCCCTCCCCTCCCACCAGTGATCTTTGAGGAATCCTTATATCAAAATAACATCCAGAAGGTCTTTTACCTTTCACGCCATGCCTATGAAGGTTAGATATCAAAAGGTCTAACGAATATTCTGTAATTCAATAGTGGTATAATTTGTTTGGTAAACAGTTTCAATGCAAATAATATCAATATTCATTTTCAAATATAAAAAAAAAGTTATAACGTTAAAAATTACGTAATAATATCAGGAATTTGTCTCGCCACAATTCTGCTGATGAATTCAAGTGTAATATTTTCCGGAGGGACATCCGATTTTAAGCGCTCGCTCTAACAATTATAATTACTGTTTGAGTTGACCTTAAAATCCCTTGAGTTCGAGAAATGTTTAACCTTTTAATTTGCGTTATTTTAATAGACTGCGCGATAAAACACTTTTGTCATAAAATAAATTACACATAATAATTTTAAATTAGAAGATTATGTTATTTTGGTTCTTTACTGAGGCGGAACGGAAGGATTTCGGCTTGTTTCCTTTGTTAATATTCTAGTATTAGGATGAGATTTAATAAATCTTATTTATAATTCATTACATATATTAGATAGGTCTCTACATATCATAAAGGCAACCTTGTATAAGGCATCCACATTGCTAACAATTGCATTCAGTGTTAATAGGGGTGACTTTTTATTATCAAGTGTCCTATTCTCATTGTCATATAGAGAGTACAGAAGCCGAGATGGCCCAGTGGTAAGAACGCGTAAATCTTAACCGATGACCGTGGGTTCAAGCCCAGGCAAGCACTACTAAATTTTCATGAGCTAAATTTGTTATTATATTTCATCGCGTGCTTGACGGTGAAGGAAAACATGAAATTCTGTCACATGTATATTCCACAAACCCGCATTGGAGCAGCGTGGTGGAATAAGCTCCAAACCCTCTCCTCAAAAAGAGAGGGGAGGCCTTAGCCCAGCAGTGGGATATTCACAGCCTGTTACAGAGAGTAGTATTCTTTAATACATTTATATTAAACATAATAAAACATAACAAAATAATATTTTCTATACAAAGAACTGTTTCTATTATTTTATTTTCGCGAATGTCGGTTTAATTGTTTTTCTTCATCGTGCAAGTGCTGCGAGAAGATCCCATATGGCATGGTTACTTTGATACAATCGGTTATATGTTTACAACATTTTTCGAACAATTGTGTTTCAAAATTTCTGTATTTAAAATTTAGTTATTTATTTTATACTTAAAAAAATAATAATTACAGCCAACTACAAAAATAAATTTTCCGTAACATTGTTCATTATTAGTATTGAGGAAGGTTATGGGCTATATAACTTCGCGCTACGACCCTAAGTAGCGGAGTGTAAGCCATAACGTCAACTAATCAGGCAAACTGTAACGATATTATAGTACCAAAATAAATAAGATACACTTAAATATCTACTATAGGTAAATATATAAAATAAACATTGAATGACCTGATCCTAAGCTCACGATATTAAGGACAGCAGCTAGCTGCAGTGACAACCAATTTATACATTTTTAATACCTTCAGATAATACAAGCAAAACCTTTTTTTATAAAAACGTAATCTGTTGTCTAATTGTACATTAAACCAAAAATGTTGGTTTGTCTTTTGGAAAGATCTACATAAAAGAATTACTGCCCTAGATAATCTGTACAGTGCGTTCAACCCTGAACTTTAAAATGGAGGCAACTTAAAGGCATTAAGTTGACGTTAGTTAAAGTCAGGCTTACTACAGCCAGTTCCATATTTCTTTAAAAGATATTTCTGTATTAATGTCCAGCGCTATTGTTGTAATCATCAATAAGCTTAAAATTTCGATCGTGTTGCTAATTGTTAAAAAAAATACAAATATAACACAATTTTATTAACCTCACGTAGGCTGAATTGACTTTTTTACATTGCGAAAATTTAATAATATAATATAACTTTCCCAATTTTCAAATCACCGTTTGTTCGAAGTTTCGAGTTTGTTTAGAGATAACTAAAGATAGTTACATTTTTTCATAATTCTGTTATATTTTACGCTCAGCGAAGCGGGCAGGTCAGATACTCTAATCTAATAAAGATTAGCTAAAAAAACCGAGATCGAAGCTAACGAGAAATATACTACGTGATAATATTTTTATTATATTGACCTTAAAAATGCTTGTAAATAAGGCAAGGTAAATAAAATAAGGCATACTCACTGTCAAGTTAAGTCAAGCACTATGCTTAAAAAAAGTTATTTTAGGTTAAATTTTATAAGGAAATTTTAAAAAATATTACATTTGTTACTTCAATTTTTAATGTAAATTTTGGTATCAATAACTTAAACATACTTTTCTGTATAAGATTATTATTAGTAATATTCTCGGAAAAATTCACATTTTTGTACTTTTGATTGTAAGGTTTACTAATCGAATAACAACAACTTCTTCAACTATTTTAATATAGTTTTTTTTTTATTAAATGCTATTTCAAAATTTTACTATTGCCTTGATTTAAAAAAAAATATAATAATGGCGGGGACTTGATTAATGGCGTTTCGATTTCAACTCGGTTGTAATGTAATTTGTAACGAGTAAGTACTCCATGCGTCTTTCAAATAAGTTATTGTTTTGCAAAATAAAATATAAATAGTGTTTTATGTAACCAAACGTACCTAGGTTTTTTTATACCTAGGTTATGCCTAGGTACCTAGGTTTTCTTGGATAAGTTATACGAAAACGGTTTCATGTTAAATTTACATTACTTATTTGTAATGACACTTTAAAGTGCTTTAATAAAATATTCATTTTACATTTTCAAATGACATTATTAAGCTCATTCATTTTTTTTATTTCAAATTAACTGAATTTTACAGCTGTTCGGCCTGACTTAAAATAAAATAATTGGTAAGTATTAATGGTGGATGCACTTAATGCAGAAAAATTCCTTAATTCAACTCTTGGGATACCCACAAGTTAGGATAGAGAGATTTTCTTTTACTCTATCGGAAATCGTATGGCACGTATTAGAAGATATATTCGTATTATATATAACAATAAAAGCCTGTAAATGTCCCTCTGCTGGGTTAAGGCCTCCTCTCCCTTTTTGAGGAGAAGGTTTGGAGCTTATTCCACCACGCTGCTCCAATGCGGGTTGGTGGAATACACATGTGGCAGAATTTCGATGAAATTAGACACATGCAGGTTTCCTCACGATGTTTTCCTTCACCGAAAAGCACGAAATGAATTATAAACTGAAATTAAGCACATGAAAATTCAGTGGTGCTTGCCCGGGTTTGAACCCACGTTCATCGGTTAAGATTCACGCGTTCTTACCACTAGGCCATCTCGACTTTATTATACATAAAGCACGTAAAGCCGTTTGTCCTGCGCCTGAACTCTTTCCAGTCCTAGAGTGCAACACTATAATATGATCTGTGCAATTAGCTAATATCTCTTGAGATCGGCTGCCGTGCCCAAAATCGGTCAGGATCACTTGCACTTGCACAAAATGCACGCTTTTTTATGTTAATAATTTTAAAAAATCTATACATTTCCTAATTTTTAAATAAATATTTCAGGAAATGTGAGCGCCTTTTCATACATGTACATTGATATTATTGTATATCCAAGTATTATAAAAGATAAGCAATTTTTAATCGTCATAACGAAATTTAAAAAAAGCTTATAGGCTTCATTTATGAAGCATATAGTCATATGCATGCACTGTAAGCTTTATAGACTTTTAAAAGGTTCAGACTGTAATCCGATTATTATGAAATAGAAAATGTTCGCAACGGCTAATGCAACTGCCTGCTACACCCAAATCTGCGTCCATGTGAGTCCTTGTGCACAATACGCCCGAAATAAATTCTGAATAAGTGTAGTATGTGTGTGTATTTTATTTTGTCAAATTTTTATTTAGTAGTTTCCTACTGTATGAAATTATATTTTAAAATGATTACAAAAAGTAGCACTGTAAATGTCCCAATACTGGGCTAGAGCCTCAGGACTTGGCTTATTTCACCAAGCTGTTCAGATGAGAGCTGGACAGATGTGACAGAATTTCATTCAGCACATGCAGGTCCAAACATTGTTTATCTTCACCGCTGAGTACGAGGTGAATTATAATCAGAAATGCAATCTTGGGCTAAGATATACGTTTATTTAACCCCCGCAACATCTCGGCCTTCAATTATAAAAAAATATATAAATATTAATACCCTATTCACCTTCTATTCTAAACATAATTACATAAGCCTGATGTATAATATTTTTTACAATATAATTACATTTTGATGAATGGTAGTTATATGCACGCAAGATCACGGTTAATTAGCAAGTCTTACGTAATCTTCAAGAGTCATACGAGATACGACATTTGTTTCATTTCACATGATTTTATTACCTATCACTTAACAAGGAATTATAAAAGGCCATATAAATACTACATTCAACCAGCAATTAATATTAATGTTAGCTTAATATTATATGATTAAAACAATTACGGAATATTTAGAATAAATCAAAAACAAGTTTAACTATTTTTAAACTATTGAAAAAAAAAATTGATGAGATTACTCTGAATGAGATAAATGAAACAAAACCAATAAATAGTATCCGAAAATAATGTATTATAATACATAAATGTAAGTACATGTGAATAATAAAAACTTCAAATTCGTAATAACTATTTATTTACAAATATCTCACTGCCTCATAAGCATTGCTTAGCAAATGCTTAGTTACATACTGATTTATCTCTCTCTATCATTATTGATTTGACATTCGAAAGAAGAAGACAGCTTTGTTGACTAAAGCATCAGTCAATGATTAATATTATTTTATACTGAAGACAAAATGCAGAATTGACTTTGGAATATTTATGTGTATCCTTATGCTTATGTAATTAACGTTTGTTAAGAGACGAAATAGATGTCAGACCACATTGTATGTCGTACAAACAACATCATTGTAATTTCGCGTGTAATTTGCCAGAAAATTAACTAACACAGCGAATTAATTTATTTTTCATATCATTTTTTATATATAGGTACGGACGGGCAAATGGGCCACCTGATATTTACGATAATGCGCGTAATTTAATTTCATGTATTTATTGATTAGCCTAAAGGTTGACTGGTAGAGAATGCATTCCGGCATTGATTCTGCCTTCTGTACCAACTTCAATAAATAACTTTGGTCCCTAAAGTTTTGAACTAAATAAAGTAACAAAATAAGCCTTTGTGCTATCTTCAAAAACGAGAGGAGGCTTCAACCCTAAAGTTATTTTACTTTTTTTATTTGATTCGACTATTTGAAAGTACATTAAAATGTAATTTTTATCACTATAAAGTAAAATTTGCATTAAATTAAAAAGGTAATTCTTTTACATTATATCAAAGAGTCAACGTGCTTCAATAAACTCTGATTTCTTTTATAGATGCTGCAGAGCAAAAAGTGTCCTATCATATTAGAGACACGCAAATAAGGCCGCTTGAGGCCGGAGGGCTCATAAAAGTCGTTAATCATACTTAATTCTCTGTCAGAGACACACTCGCTACCCGCGTCCGTGAGCAGAATACCTATATACTTTCTCCGTTGAATTTCTTTTAGTGTCAAAAATATGATGCTTTATGTCATCAAATAATTTATTACATTTTTATGACTGAATATATTTATTACATATTTATCTGAATAAAATCATCATAGACAATTTGAAACTTGGCTTATTTTGTATAAGTGCTTGCATAAACTTAACTTTATTTGTGTAAGATAACGGTGCAATTTTAATTTGATTTAGGTTGGCGCCCTGTTGTCGAGTTTCAACCATACCGGTTGAAACTCGACGAGCCGGTTGGCATAGTTGGTAGATACTTGCCTTTCACGCCGAAGGTTGTGGGTTCGATTCCCACCCAGGACCGACATTTGTGTGCATGAACATGTCTGTTTGTCCTGAGTCTGGGTGTAATTATCTATATAAGTGTGTTTTTACAAAAGAAAAGAAGTATATGTAGTATATCAGTTGTCTGGTTTTCGTGTGTGAAAAATGTCCAAAAAAAACCATAATAATTATTGATAATTTAACTTTTTTTTTAATAATAATTTTTCGAACATTTAATTTTTACAGTTGAATTTTTGTTTATTGATAACACTAAAGTTCTTCAATGGCCACCAAAAAGAAATAAGAAAATTGTTTGACTAAACAGAGGAGAAAACAGACTGTACTACTGTCTTTGCTTATTTATATTCATTGAAAATTTTATGAAAATCAGCCAAATTCATCAATCATCATTCATTGTAAAAACTTCAATCATAAAATGAATTGAAAAAATATGAAAACAAATTCAATTTCCAGTAATATATTTAATAATTTTCGTAGAATGAAAACATTTCCAGTGTTTTTATTTCAAGTAATTTGACGAAAGCAAGCTTAAAACGATTTATTTTTTAATGCTACAATAATACTGGGATGATAATTAAAATAACATCCAATGGTCTTACATTCATTATATATATATATATAAAAACGTTGCCTAGCTGCTGTTTAGTTAAGCAATGATTTCGCTCTTTCTTTCATTATTAATTTCACATTAGAAAGAAGATGCTATGCTGTCTGCATTGCTTAAACTATTAACCCGCTAAACAATATTTATAAATAAGGTCGTAAATGAACAATATCGAACACGGGTTACCGTTTTGAATGATATAACTATGGAATTATATTTGATAGAACAAAGAGAAGAATAATATTATATTAATATTTTTTCCTTGTTATAAAAAGGAAATAAAAATAATTCACAAAATAATGAGGATTTTCAGTTTAAATCTCAATATATAATGAAAAGTTTATCTGTAATAAGAAAAACAATCTCAGCAGAATCGACGATATGATATATTTTTATGTAACTTGTGTCCTTATTTATTCATATTTTTTGACAAATTATTTAAATTTATTACAGGCAAAGTTAAAAATAAATATTACACAATAATGTATGGATATTAAGGATCGGACGAAGCCCTATACAGTAAACTTCAATTTTTAAATAAAATCGTTAATAAATAATGTTATCCCTTAAATTATTAAAATGTATAGATAAGCATGAGTAGCGGGTGAAAACACGTCTGCGCAATCATGCGCTACTTTGCGCAACTTAACTATTGGCTAACAATGCACGTAAAGCAATTGTAAAACCAAAATATATTATTATAATTTCAATTTCCCTATGTCAGCTTTGAATAAAAAAATACTAAGTTTCATAAATAATTAATAAGTCACATTAATGTTTATGACACCGGTCCAATGAATTAGCTGTTAACAGTTCACTGATATTATTTCCATATCGCTATACACACTTAAACAAATCAACTTAAAATGTATTATGTTAATTATATTTTGTTTTTAATACGTTTCGTTTATTTTCCTGTTGTGTGTACAATTGTTTTGAAACAGCTACTTATTACAGATTATGCATTTACTCGTGTTTTTGGATGTATTTTATTGAGATTTAATTATAATTATATATATATTATATTAATATTATATATTATATTAATTATTTCGATTTTTTAGATACACGGATACTTCGATCTATTGTTCGACTTACGAATATGTTAACGTTCTACTTGAATTCATAAGTTACATGAGAAGTTTATAACAAAGATCTTAAGTTATCAAGAACAACCCTTTTTTTTTCTCGCAGTGGAAACCTTCAGAAAGGTACCCGGGTCCTATGCCGTCGCCGACGCCGTCGTCGTCTCCGCCGAGCAGGATCGGCCCTTTCCCGTTCCCGCTCCGCCGTCTCCTTCTGAACCATGACGGTCTCACAGAAGGAGGCTACGGCCCTCTACGCTGATTCCCTGCGAAGCATCGCTGACACAATTGCTCGCAGGGACAGGGCTTGTCCGACTTCACGGACCAGGATCTCCCTCTCCGCACTCCACGCGGGGCACGCTTCCAATGTATGCTGAGCGGTGTCCCAGTCCGCGTCACAGTGGTGACACATCGCCGTCGATTCGCGTCCGATCTTACACAGGTATTCTGCAAAACAACCGTGAACGGTCATTACCTGCGTAAGTCGGAAGGTGACTCGTCGCTTTCGTCTCATCTAGGCTTCGAAGGCTGGCAGGATCGTTCCAACGACGCGTTTGCGTGTGTACCGTTCTTCACAGAGACGATCGCGCCACGTCGCAAGAGCCCTCCGGTGTTCCTGCCGCTTCAACGCCTCGAGCGTACTCGAAGTGGGCGCGCTTTCACTTTCGATGCGGGTCTGTTGGTAGACCCTCGCATCCATATTCGCCAGAATATCCAAGGGCGGAAAGCGCGCTAGGACGGTTGCCGCCTCGTAGGATATCGTGCGATATCCCCGCACTATGCGGATGGCCACTCTCCGCTGCGAACTTTGGATCTTAGTCCTGCAGCGGCGGACGCCCGATAAAGAACAATACTCTAATCCAACGCAACAATCAATATTTCTGCGAAAATGCTATGGAAAAATAAAAGTAGAATTGTAATCGTTATATTTCAATTTTATTTAATTACATATGCAAAAAAACTGCTGGAAATGAGTAACTACTAAATCTGTTACTTCACGATATAATCTACATTCGGAACCTATACCTAACCTATTTAACCGAGCCGAGATGGCTTAGTGGTTAGAACGCGTGAATCTTAACCGATGATCGTGGGTTCAAACCCGGGAAAGCACCACTGAATATTCATGTACTTAATTTGTGTTTATAAATAAATTATAAACACAAATTTAAATTTAAAACACAAATTTAAAAACTCGTGCTTGACGGTGAAGGAAAACATCGTGAGGAAACCTGCATGTGTCTAATTTCATTGAAATTCTGCCACATGTGTATTCTACCAACCCGCATTAAAACAGCGTGGTGGAATAAGGACCAACCCTTCTTCTCAAAATGGAGAGGAGGCCTCAGTGGGACATTAACAGGCTGTTACTGATACTATTTAACTCTATCTAAATAATATTAACATTACTATCATCAAATTAAAACTAAACATAATTCTTCAATTGTCTTTGAAATATATATTTATGATCTCAAAGAGAGTGGAAGATTATCAAATTATTATTATACCCTTTTTATTTTAATGGAAGTAGCCATACTCTGTACTACAAAGACGAAAAATGGTTTATCTTTCATCTTACAATCTTTATACATAGCTTAGTAAATAATACGTTATTTATCTGTACGATGAGTTAAATGTTATATTCAAGCTGACAAATATTTTTTTATGTTAGGTAAGTAGGTTTTTCTCAGGCTTAGGTAGGCGGTCGGGCAAATGGGCCACCTGATGTTAAGTGGTCACCACCGCCCATAGACATTCGCAATGTAAGGAATATTAACCATTCCTTGTACAAAGCCCTACCACAAATAGACAATAGCAGGTAAAGGTAGCATGACAGGAAAGTTTCCACCACACACCTTATATAATATATGCATCTTACGCGATATGGTGGAGGAAAATTTTATGAGGACATTTGCATTTGCTGGATTTAATTCTGCCAGTGTGTATTCACCAACCTGTATTAAAGCAGCGTGGTGGAATAATCATGAGTTCTCAACTATGTTGTGGGATATAAAATGGATTTGGACTATGCTGTCGCTACTATCCTATATTTTGTCGATATGGCAAAATAAATGTTTTATTTTTGAATAAAAAGATATAAGCGAATATAATGCAATCACGATCACGAATTTTTGAAACTAACAATTTGTTAATGTTTTTCACATTAATGATACATAGATTTTGGAATTTTCTATAGACATCTCTAAGACTTATATTATTTAACACTTTTAAATATTGAATTAAAAACTTCTAAATTTTACTAATAATGTTCGATATTAATGTTCTATACACGAAAGTAATTCTAGAATAAATTGTATTAACTATGGCGTATATCGCATCAAAATCTATCCCGTAATTTAAAAATAGTAAGCGAACAAACCAAAATCGCAACGAATTTGAAACACAAATACATAACTATTGAAAGGTGATTAGCACTGATGCTTAGTCAGTCAGTATTGCTTTTCATTTCTCTTTGAAAATACAAGTCATTAAACGTTTTTTGGTATTTAAAAAAAATAATCTAAATATTTTGTATATGTGAAATATCTATAGCAAAATTCTCAGAGTCTAGCATATGCGATTAATTTCTTAAAGCTAATAGTTACTTCATAAAAGCTTATTATTGTTTTTTATTTGATTTTTAAGTTTTAATATTTATAAATTTTTAATACTTTTATAGTATTTGTGTCAAGTTTTAAAAGGTTGTAATAATTAAGTTTTATTACGACTAACTTAAAGTAGCGGGTTTAATGTGTCGGGTGTAATGCGAACTGAAGTGTCTACATGAGGCCCCGAAATACCACAGTGCCACCAATAATGTCACATTTAATGCTTTCAAGGAAAAAACTACATTGAAAGAAGAAAGACTAAATAACTTTACATGTTTATAGAGCTGGAAAATTTTAATGACAGTGATGCAGCCATAATATATAATTTACAATGTAACAAAGCAAGATTAAGCTATTGTGCATTGTGTAGATATTTTATTGCAAAAGTGTGTGTCCAAACACTCAATCTCATAATTCGATAGGACAAAAAATCTATCAGGACCAACTGCTTTACGTGCTTTCCGAGGCACGGCAGTGTAAGCATTGCCAACTTTCTAACTCCTGACGGCTATAGATAATATCTCGCAGAAAAACAAAAAAAAACAATATAAAATAAAATAATTAAATAACTACTGTGGACAGGAGTATCGAATGATTTATTTATAGTGTTGGCAGACCAAATCGGATACAGGCCATTTTTTAAATTTGAATTACATTTGGTTCCTATCCAAGCCAAAGGGCAAACGACAAACGTATTCAAGTGTTAACTCTTTAGAAACTGTGTCAACATCAGAATTTATTCACACGGCCACGTTAACCGCATTTTTTTAAATATCAAATAGATGTTATGAAGATACTTCCACTATAAAATGAAAATAAACCATGGTTAGACTTTACTAGAGAGACTTTACTATTGATCAGGTCCGTAACCCACCTATTATAATTATTCGATAAAAGTAACATTACTTTTTTTTTTTACTATGAAGTTACTCTGAATGTAAGTGTAAAATTAATTTAAGCCATTTTTGCAATAACACTTGTATTGAAATTGCGAGTATACTCGTATAATAATAACTTAGGTTTTATTTAGTAATAGTGACAAAATGTCATAGCATAATTATTTAATTTAATAAAATTTTAAAATTAAATTTTGGCATCCACCAGCTGTTCGATCGAAGAGAATTTAGATGCTTCTTAAATAATCGAAACTAATGTGGGTCGTCTATAATTGGGCTGTTGATGTCAGGCGGCAGTTACTGCGAAAAACCAGTGACCTGAAACATATCTATTTATAGAAAGGATCAAAGTTTATTTCGCAAAATAAAATCAGTTCAATCCGCCCACATTGTTTTCTAAAAATATATTCATTGGAATATCCTTCGTGTAAGCCTTGATAATTTTGATCAAGGCTTTGAGTTCAGGATATAAATAAATGTATAAATATATAACATGTTATCTCTGAATTATATTGATTCTCTAAAAATGCAGCATTAACATTTAATTTATACATGAGTGTTAATTGAAGACTACAAGCTTAGTCCTAGATAGCAATTGTGAGTTTTAAATCTTTTGTGCAGGTGAAGTCTTAATATATTTAAATTACATTAAAAGACTGCCAATCCCGAGTGACATAAGTTACTAAAATCTATATCTATTCCTAAAACAAAATATAATTTGTCCTTGTTGAATAATTACTGCCAGTTACTTTACTATATTGACCTATAAATAACAATAAAAACATTCTATCAAGCGAGTCTCAATATAGTTCAATGGACGGCTAGAGGTAGAGATCAGGCACGGATTAACGGCTGCCAATTTATCATCACATAGGACATCGGGATCTTTACCCTTATAAAATAAAAACTAGATCATTGAAGCGGCTTAGTTTATATACTTCATATATTAAGAAGAATAACAGACTATCAAATTGTAAAAATGAAAACTTTACAACCATCGAAGATGGAAATTAAATTGCCTAAATTAGATCATAAAAAACTGCTAACGTTAATTATTGCCAGGTGACCTACAAAATACTTATGCTTAGAAACAGCTCGGGCTGTGGTACAAACTTGGATGAACGTTATTAACAAATTTAAACAGTTAGATAGACATAACCGGAAACAAGAAACCTATATTAACCTGTATACTTTGCGACAAATTCATTAAAATATTATATAGTTTAATTTAAGACGTCATTTTCCGTTAAATAGTCACTATAAAATTTTATTACTTCATAATAATGTTATCTAAATATACGTTCGTGTCGTTACAACCATGACTACAGTGTTGCGTTAACGAGTTGTTAGGTTGCCTGTGTAGAAATTTTCAATAACAACTTGAAGTGACGATCTCGCCAAAGTTATACTTCTTTTCCCCGTAAAGCATAAATATCCGTTGATACTACGCCTGATCTTTCTGCGTTCATAGCACTATTAAAATCATTCAATATAAAGGATGATGACAATGGAAAAGTTTGCTCAGGCACTTACTTAACTTGGTATTAGTCTTTACGCAAGCACGTCTAGGCTGGTATCTCATCACGTATTATTCCGCCAAACAACCTACTCCAATCTTTCTCTAAGCACAAGAAAGATAGCATCTAAGTTCCTAAGGTTGCTAGCGCAGTGTCATCATGTAGGTGGTGGTGACCCCTTACCATTACGTGGCCAAAAGTCAAAAGCCAAAATATACTTTGTTCAAGTAGGCTCTCACAACCACATTTGAATCTTCATTTTACAATTTTAATATAAAGCTGACACAGTTTCGGAATGTGAATTATACCGACGAGAACCACTAAGAAACTCAGTAGTTACTCTTTAAAAAAATCAAAACAATTGAATGTACATGTAATAATGATATATAATTATTATATGACCATCACTTAATAGTAACTCCAAGCTTTTCTATCTCGGTAGTCAGTATGAAAAGTCTTATTTTTAACACGAGTTTTAAATTTACTTATTGGTAAATGTAAAATGGTCTGCAAAATTTTATTATAGAATCGAATACTCTGCCCTATGAAAAGGTCTATTAGCTTTGTGAAGTCGAAAGCTTGGTGTTATAAGTTTATTCTTTCTTTACTTCTCGTTATAAAATGTCATAGTTTCTTTCAAAATCATCGTAGATGTATTATTTTGCCATATATTAATGTATCGAGTCTCTAGTTCCAAGATTACAAATAGCCCGAATAAGCAGACGAGCAAATGTGCCACCTGATTGTAAGTGTCTCCACTGCTCATAGATATTGATCTATGAGCAGAGCAACATTATTTCTCACCTCGCCATTGGCGAATATGATAGAAATAATGTTCCAATAAGCATTCTCTACATCGCCAATGCGCCACCAACCTTGGGAACTGAGATATTATGTCCCTTGTGCCTGTAGTTACATTGGCTCACTCACTCTTCATACCGGAACGCAACAGTACGAAGTATTGCTGCTTAGCGGCAGAATATCTGATGAGTGGGTGGTACCCACCCAGCAGGCCTGCACAAAGCCCTACCACCAGCTCGTTTTTAAAGAGTGAATTCCATTTTTATGACTGAAGCATTACCACAAAGTAGTAGACCAACAGAAATGAAACTCTGAAAATAGCTAAAATATACCAAACGAGTATCAATATTAGTTAATTGTCTAACATTCCTATCAGTATATGCTAATAAGCTGGGTCTACATGTAAGTGATGAGAAAAGGGGATTCCATTGAAGCTTTGAATATAAAGTTATTCCTAAAAATAACTTCTTTTTTTTAACGCTGGAAAAACGCGTTACGCGTTTCCCCCACGGGAACAGCGGGGGGGTTTGTGGAGCACGCCAGTGTCCAATGCGCCGAGTGTGCCCTGCCGAAGCAAGTACTAAACCTAAAAATACCTGGTCCAATAGCCAGTTTGCTTAATTATTTTAAATGAAAAAAAAACAACTATAATAATTGTGCTTTATATTAACTCCTGCGCAGTTGGCTTAATTCTTGAAATAGTTACATGTTTTTATCAATCCAACAAATGGAATCATATTTTTTTCTACCGATAGAGCCTTAACGATTTCATAATCCCGTATGGGTCACACAATCATAATACCTGGATAACATCAACATGCTGCTGTGAATGTTCCAATTTAAACATTTTCTGCAGTACAAAAATAATTTTTAATATAATATCTTAGTAGTGTGATTAGCAGACCATTTTCAAGAGTACGCTTCTGCCGATGATAATGTATAGGGGCAGACGTTAATGATAAAGAGTCAGTTAATTATGTGGTTTCACAGACCGGCTTCCTTCTATGCATAAAAAATGGTACAACGCCTCTGGAATCAAATGACTGATCGGAGCGTTCTGCCTTGTGCATCGAGTTAAGGATGTACATACAATATTATACATTAAAAAAAATGTGCGTATATTAATAATTTCCCTAAAATTATATTTTGTTCTCCATAACATATCAACATTGAACCTACATGTTTTATTGTTAATAATTGCAATACGCTTAGAAATAATTTATCATACAAATTAATAATACCCGGCAATAATTAAAGAATATCATTTTGGTTTTATTTAAAAGTAAGATTTATTACGAGTATATTGTGTACGTTGAAAACGACTGTAAATTAAATTATTATTAAATGTCATTAACAATAATAATCTTAAATAATAGTCTGCAACTATCGTAATTAAACGTTAAACTTTTAAAGCGCATCCCTATTTTGAATTGCAGCTGTGAAACTGGGTTGCCCTCTGCTCAGCGTGAGATTTAATTAAATTATTTGAATGAATCCGACGCTTCCGCCGCCCTGTAGCGAGCCGACTGTACAGGATATATCAATTGACGCTACAAAACAATATATGTCTGTTTGTTGATAGTTCATATTGCTGCGACTGTTTACTTCAAACAAATCACAATATTTAATAATTATTATTATATACATATTTTTTATATAAAAATTTTATAAAACTTTTAACATCATTAACAACTTTGTCGTAACTTAATTTAACTTTCGAACGCTCCGTGATAAGATAAAAAATGAATAAGCTTTTCTTCTTCAGCGCAACTTTAGCTTTTTTGTTAGTTTTTAATGATTTATTCAAAGAAAAAGTTATAAAAAAACGACCTTGAACTACACGTGGGCCAATAATAATTAATAATAATAAGCGCTTGGAGACATGCATAATTACAACTTGATGCTAACGTGATTGATGTAACGTACATACGTATGGTGACCACAACAGGTTGCTGATTCCTGACGACCTTGGGTTTTTTAAAAGGGGTTGCGCACAGTTAGTATGAAGTTCACATACACTCACTCGCGTTTTGTATGTAATGTCATGTATGAAGGACTGAATAGAACGAAGATAAAACGCGATGTAAGCCCGTCAACGTCCCTGAGTAGACTGAGCATCGGAGTCGCCGGAGCTCGCTCCTAGGGTTGCCATGTAGATATTTTATTACTCCCCAGTCGAATTAAATATTCTTCCCACTCAAAACATAATTTATCATAGATATATGCAACGTTAAATAATCGACATTTATGACCATATATCACGGCTAGATAATATAAGACCAATACAAAAACCAAAATCCTATAAAAATCCATCAGGCTATCATATTAATGGCTATCAATGAAGTTGTTAAATTAATTTTATTAATTTTAAATGAACACATGTATTTTTTTTTAAATAAAACTATGAGCAAACGAAATCTTTTTATTGATTATATATTATATACCATTTCCGTATAATTTCGTGGTAAGCCCATTAGGCTGTCATCACAAAGTGTAGATGATCACTCCTCCCGACCGCCGTGCCCGGCCGAGGCACCCTATACGATGACCTATTACTAATACTTTTTAAGCAATTCGAAACATTTATCTTGTTTATTATACATTGCTGAATTTGTAAAGAAGTTTAGAAACACTCTGAGAGTTAACCAGCAATGTTGGTTTGAGTATGTACGTTTACCGGTATATTACAAGTTCATATTTTCCGTGAAGCAACACCTCGAAAACGATTAAATAATTGCAGATTCGTGGTTGTACTGGCTTATTTGGGAATTCACAACGAAATTGGAGCATTTGAACGAACTTTGATTGTACTGGTAAGAAAATACGGTGTCTGGTATTTCATTAGGAAACAATTTTGAAATTTTGTATTCAAATAATAAATACATAATATAATCTTGGAATTAATTTGATATTAACGACAACACAACATAATGACAATGTTTAGAAACAATTTATTAAAAAAATATACATTTGTTACATTTTACTTCAATATATATGCCATTTTTTTTCAACTCACATTGTTGTCTTTTCCTAAGGTAGGCAATTCATTGCCCGCATGTAACAGTCGCCTGATATACATATTCTTTAAACACATAATATAATTTAATTTAAATGTATAAACAAATTATACAGTATAATAGTTACAAAATCTTATTTATATAATAAAGCCATACTGGGGGTTGGAAATGAATCCACAAGCCCTTAGCGGAAGGAAGGGTCACTGCCAACTACGCAAACGGGCAAGTTAACTACCACTTGAAATAAAAAAATAAAAGTTAATATTTGTAAAAGATTCCCTGAAAATATTTAGCACGAGTTTATAAAAAAACGTTGAGATAGTGAAATTGTAAATATTATTGTAAATACCAATTCAAAGTGACATATTACAATAAATTCATAAAAATAGAAATAATTCATATAGCCCGGAGCTTGGAAGGTTCCGACGTATTTTATTCTCCCATGCCTGGAAGACACGTGACACCATTGATCGCAGGCTTGATATCTTGGATAACAAAATTGAGGCACAAAACAACGCATTATGCACCTACGTTTGCGCAAATACTTATGCACTATACTAATTATTTAATTTTGAGAAACATACATAGTTTAATTATATATAATGCCCTATTAAATTACATATTATTATTATTTTTTATTCCACCACCCACCTGATGGTAAGTAGTCACCAACGCTCATAGACATTGGCATTGTAAGACATGTTAACCATCGCTTACATCACCAACCTTGGAAACTAATATGTTATGTCCCTTGTGCCTGTAATTACACTGGCTCACTCACCCCAAACCGGAACATAAGTACATTGTTATAACATTTAATAACAGTACTGTTATTTATAATACATTTTTATTACTTTTATAATACATTATTATAATATTTAATAACAGTACTGTTATTTTGTAAAATAATAAGGCTCCGTAAAGCACCCTTGGACTCTTATAAGCGGTCAAGGCAATGACCCTACCTGCTCGCCAATTAATTTGCGGGCGAATGATTTACATTACTGTGTTACTTTGCGAACATTAAATAAACTGGTTAAATTTAGAGTAAATAAGATTTAACAACTTAGCTATGTATGTATATAAGAAATATGTTTATATATTTTATAATACTATTCTCCGTTTATTATCCATCAGGACGTAGACTGTTAAATAAAATAAAATTACCAAAGACGGACAAGATCAGGATTAGTACAAGCGAAAAAAGCCGGGAAAAATACTCAGTAGTTACAATTTTTTTGTTATCCATCTAATTATTATATTTATCAAATATGTACAATTAAATATATATATTCTGCATAAAAATCAAGTAATACTAAGTTCTAGGTTCTATCATCTGTATTATAATTTCTAGAATAAATCGTATTATTATTTTTAGATATAAGATTTAAATGCGTTATTTATTGCGGGAAATGTTTGCAGGATTTATAGAATTGAATATTTTACCCCTGAAAGGACGTTGACTTGGCGGAGTTAGAAGTTTGGTGTTTTAAGTACAGCTAAGCACCAATAATAAACTAGATTTTAAGCAAAAAAAAACATTAAAATAGATTCTATATTTCGTAACTAATATGTTTTAAACAGATAGTCATATTATAAGGACAGACAAAAAGCTTGCCCCTCTATTTCCTATTTAAAGTTAATTACACCAATTAATAAATAAAATTATTAAAAATAGCATGCAAATATATCTTAGATCAAAATTATATAATAATTTTCTTATTATATCAATTTAACATAAAATGGTCACAAAAACCGCGCCAAGTAACTAAGTTGATACGACGGAAATGACTTTTTTATATCTACAATTATAAAATATAAATGTGTTGGTATTAAAAGAATATCAATGATATTATTTATTTAAATATTAATTTGTAAAATTTATCATTGTATCCATTTTTACCTGTTTTTAACATTAACGACGCAAAAACGTTTCATTTACATACACAGAACACGCGCTTTAATTCCATACGTTAGACATAATATAGCTAAACAATATAATATTGATTGCTTTTGAGAATAGCATGATATTATTCTATTTAGTATTCAAGCAAGTAAGCGACTCGAGATCACGTTTCAGTCTCAACACTGCAGAAATATCTAACCAGGTATGAATTCATAACGAATATACAACAGCTACTATCTCTGTAAACGTGTATTTAATGCAAGTTTCAGTATGAAACACATTGTCTAGTTCACTCTCACTATTTCGCTTGTCTAGTTTCGAGCATTAAATTTTACGAGCATTGCAAAAATTTTTATATCTTTATACTGTTTCATATATCGGTTTTTATTATTCCAGAATCGCCGTAGCTATGTTATATAGCAGTAAAATTGTTCATGGTATGTTTTAAGCGTAATGATTCACGTTTGTTTAATGGTTTTGTGGATTTTATCAATCCACATATTTATATTGAGAATGCACTTATGTTGAGGTTACTTAAGTAATTCAAAGTAATAAGGTGTGCGTGCTATAATAATAATACCCTCCCGACCGAGTTCGGCCACGGCGACTGCTTCAACTCCCTGCATGGTGTCGTTCATGTGCTCGCATGTGGCTTATGTAGCCAATCTTCTTACTGATGATCCTCGCGCATGTGAGTACTCCATTGATATAATTGTAGTTGATTGCCGCGGGTGGTCGGGCTTTCAACTGGTCGCGTCTGGCATCAAGCTCAGCTCAGCATCAAGCTCAGCGTGTGCGTGCTGATGCACCTATAAAAGAAATTCTAATTTTTAAACTATGATTTTATTTTGATTTCATCATTATTTTTATATCATCACAAATAAAAACGAAGCCATCGAATGTCAATATTCTCTGAAGACAAGTAGGACTTTTTGCAGGCCCGTCTGGGTAGGTTAGTCAATCATCACATATTCTAACGCCAAACAGCAATATTTATTATTGTTATGTTCCGGTTTGAAGGGTGTGTGAACCAGTGTAACTAAATGCACAAGCGACGTAATATATTGATGTAACATTAGCATTTTAGGTAATAATTCATTGGAGATGAATTTTTTCCTTGTAAGAAGTTATCCGAATTCCGGAAAAAATGGTAATCTGGTGAAGCAAGGTCCGAGGAGTACGGTGGATATCGCTGTGGCGAACGCGACACTTACCAGATCCCTACAACCTATGCACATATAACTATACTATATATACTATAATACTTTATATACTTTTTTTTTTTTATAGTATAGGAAGGCGGACGAGCATATGGGCCACCTGATGGTAAGTGGTTACCAACGCTCTTAGACATTAGCATTGTAAGAAATGTCAACCATCGCTTACATATCCAATGCGCCACCAACCTTGGGAACTAAGATTTTATGTCCCTTGTGCCTGTAATTACACTGGCTCACTCACCCTTCAAACCGGAACACAACAATACCAAGTATTGCTGTTTTGCGGTAGAATATCTGATGAGTGGGTGGTACCTACCCAGACGAGCTTGCACAAAGCCCTACCACCAGTAATATTTACTTTATAATTTACTTATATAAATTATATAATAAATACATATTATATATTATAACATATACATGTAATACACAATATAAATATTAACACTTTAAAATCATATAAATAATTAAAATAAAATATAATAATTTATGTAATGTCGGAAGGCAGTCGTCGCGCGATCGTATAATAGAAATGTCTATTCTTTGATTATATACCGTTACTTTAAACAAAGAAACGTAAGCGCATCGGCTCAGAGTTGGCCGCCTTCCGCCAACCGGTCGAATAGATCTCGTACTGAACGCACGTCGCTTCTAGTTTGTAATTTGCTACACAATTTTGCACCTTAAGTGTTTGTAATAAGTCATACTTCCTTCTTGCATTAAAACTTATCTTCATACTTCGTTCTTCTCATTCTACTCTGTGCTGTGCCTATCTTTATGTTTATAATTTCTACAAGAAATAATTAGTAGTTGAAGAAACTGTTTTAATCAAACCTCATCAACAACATCAACCACAACTCCGCTACATCGCAGACATTCCAATTGCAGCTCATCTAACTTAGTGGTTGTTTGTTGTGCAGTGTGTGGTCTTGCGTTGTCGTGAAGTAGCAATGGCCTAGAGCAATTGACCAATCTCGGTTGTTTAGCAGCTAGTTCTTCCTTCATGGTTTGAAGTTGCCAATAATAGATATCTGCCGTAATCGTTTGGCCAGATTTTAGAAAGCTTTAGTGAACGACACCGGCGCTAGTCCACCAAATACTCACAAGTAACTTTTTCTAAGTCAATTTTCGTTTAGGGCAGGATTTGGCTGGGTCTCCAGGGTTCAGCTATTGCGACGAGCGCTTCCGATTATCGTACAGTATCCACTCCTTCAATCCGCTTCCTCAATAGCCTTTAATTCTTCATTTTCCACTTTGGTCTTCGGCCACTCTTCATTTTCCACTTTGGTCCACGGGGTTGGTTCTAAAGGTCAAAATTTCCAGAACGAAAACGTTGAAACCAAAAACGTACCGTGCTTTCTTTTGCGACACCAGCGCCGTATACATCATTAATCCTTCGAGCTGTTTCTGCAGCACTGGCGCCACGGTAGAACTCGTACTCGTAAATATACCGATATTTCATGTTTTCCATTGTGCGGTAATAAGCGACGCCAAAGAAAAAAATAATGAGAAAAAAAACAAATGAATGACTGTTTTCACAACTCAAATGTATCAGCTAAATGAATTTATAAATTTGAATTTGGAATTCTTAACCAAAGAGGAGATATTTCAGATCAAAGTGGTCAGTACGACAAAACGCTAATTTCATATGTAAGGACCTAATATTTACTGTCATTAATTATAACGTAAAAGAAATTTTGCTGAAACTTTGTTAGTTACATTACCGAATGGTACCTATAATATATTTTTCGAACTACCCACTTCTTAATAAGGCTTAACATATTGTGGTTTCACGGGGTTCTTATTAGCGGTGTATGTGTTGTAAACAAAACGCTTCGTTCCATAAATGAATGTAACGACGTCGTAAAATGAATAAATAACTTGCAAGGATTCGGTTGCCCTAAATTAGTGGCAATCTCGTTTGTGGTACACCCATTTGTTTGAATTGCCCGATGTTCGGTAGATAACTAAACATTATCTGTAACTTACCTTCGAATTCAATGATTAGAAATCAACTTCTATTAGACGACACGGATTGATACGCTCTATTTTTATATTCGAAGGAGGTTAGGGCAGGTCTTAAGTACCATATTATATCGTTTTTGTACCTCTGACATGTATGCAAAATTTCATGATACTTGGTTACGTAGTTAAGACGAGAAAGCGTAATAAACAAACTACATGTAATTATAATTAATGATATATTTATAGTTATCTCTGCTAACCCAGTAATAATTTTTGTATTCAGTTAAAATAAATAATGTTTTTTGTGTAATCTTCTATTAAAGAGATGGAATGGAGCTTATTCCACCGTTGCACCAAATATTTGTTAAACGTGCCAATAATTCCTTCCGCATTAAGACTTCTGTATGATGTTGTCCTTCTCCGACAAATAAAAGTTAGACAAATTATTAACACAAAAAAAATTAATTAGATACATTAAGGTTAACTCGGACGAATTTGAACTTGCGATCTCGACATTTTCGCTCTGCCAGCCGAGGGAGATCACCTAGCCAAAAATGATATAATTTTTCTCTAACAGCTTCGGTATTTGGGGGCCCCTAGGTGTCTTATGCCTGTAAACATTTATTAAAAATGCAATTAGTCTGCTTTCGATTCGATTACATGCTAATAGGCTTTTTTTCTATAGTCACCTAGATTCCTAAGTAAAAGTCAATTATAATATTTTGTAACAGTACAGTAACAGCCTGTTAATGTCCCACTGCTGGGCTAAGGCCTCCTCTCCCTTTTGAGGAGATATTTTGTAAATGTCAACATAATTGTTTTTTAACTATCTATGTAGAGAGATGTAAATTATCTTTTATACATTCTCTTTTTTATTTGAACCCTTAATCGTTTAATTTAAATCTGTATAGCGTGGGAGTCTTAATCACACGCATTAAATATACTAAAGGTCATATTAAAATAGGTTTCAGTTCCTTTGAGTTATAATTACCGACGAAACGGATCGCTATTTATATGAATTTGCCAATGTTATAATGTTTTGACAATTTTTTAATTTAATTAGATAAGCAGAATGGCCAACGGACTCTCAGTGGTCATCACCGCCATATTGCCATTGTTAGAAATATTACGTCGTCAATACATCGTCATCGTTTGGGAATTTATTGTAATGAACATTCTGCCAAATACAATATGTTGCCTCCGGGTACTAAAGCCAACCCGAAAATCCAATTAGGCCGTATAGCGGATGTCCGTTTCATCTACACAAATAAATAATATTAAAATGTTTGTATGCTATTTCAAAATAACTACTACCTTTTAAGTACTAAGTAAGTTTTACTGGTGGTAGAGCTTTGTGCAAGCTCGTCTGGGTAGGTACCACCCACTCATCAGATATTCTACCGCAAAACAGCAATACTTGATATTGTTGTGTTCCGGTTTGAAGGGTGAGTGAGCCAGTGTAATTACAGGCACAAGGGACATAAAATCTTAGTTCCCAAGGTTGGTGGCGCATTGGATATGTAAGCGATGGTTGACATTTCTTACAATGCCAATGTCTAAGAGCGTTGGTGACCACTTACCATCAGGTGGCCCATATGCTCGTCCGCCTTCCTATTCTATAAAAAAAAAAAAAGGTAGTATGACGATTTTCAAGTTACCAGAACCAAAACAGCAACTTTTTTTATTTTTGTCTGTCTGTCCGAGGTAAAAATTATCGATGCAAAAAAAAAGAATTATTATAAGAATTATCTATTCCAAGATACCGTTTAGTCATTTTCATCAAAATCAATTGATCTATCAATATTTATAATAACTTAAAAGTTCACGTACCTACATTTTTGTAATCCATTATTTTTGGCTAACGTAAAATGTCCAAAAGGATATCGCCCCAAATTGAATTCCACGCCGGCGAAGCTGCGGGTTAAGCTAGTCTCCAATTATTTAATTACGTTAAAGCGGTGTTTTTTATCGGTGGGTCGCACATACAACTTTGACCATCCCTTTAAGCCCATTATTTCCATTTACATAAGAAGTTAACCCCTTGTCTGCCATAAATTTTCAATAAATTATTCTTAAAATAGATCTCTCAATAAAAAAGAAAATTAAATACGTAATCTTTCAAATCCCTGCTATAGTTTTACTATGGCCTCGGTTTTTATGGTTCGGAGGTTAAGAGTAAGTACAGATTGTTTTTCTTAAGAGTAATATTTATAATTATGTAATCTTTTATTTTATAAATGAGTATTCTAAATCTAATGAAAAGGAAATGAGGCTGAAATAAAAGAACTTTTAATGAAACAAATATATTTCATTACGAAATTAATTACCCAACAAATCCATTTTCAACACGTTTTCAAACCATTTTTTATAATAGGAAAATGTGCTTTTAAGTGCCAAATTTTCATTTAACACACTAAAAAGTATGGTTACTTATATTGAGATCATCGTTATGTCGAAAAACATTTAAAATAAACGCACAGCCGATACCGCTGTCCGTCAGTGCTTGTAACCATATTTTTTAGTAAAAATTTTTACGCCTAATGGTAACACTACAACACACACATTTATTGCACATTTAGATATTTCGTGAAGTGTTTTTGTCTTTTTTTTTCTTAATTTTTAGAGATCCAAGACATTTACTATAATTTTGCACATCAATATTAATTGAAATAATATACACAATAGCAATTTTAAGTGACTTAATACATATCCAAAATATTGAACTATCCTAAGTTAGTTGGAAAATGGACAAGATATTTAAAACCAATGGACTGTTCCGTTGATAAAAATTTGACATAATATTTGCCAAATAAAAAAATCTTAAAATTCCTATTAAAAAGTTTGACGTGTTAAAACTATAAAACAGGACTTTCTGTTTAACAGTAATAATTATCTGAAATATACCAGTAAAAAAAATATATTATATTATATAACAGTATGTATTACACTAGCGTTGGCTTAAAATTAGGGAATTTATCCTCCAAGCAATGTTCTCTATTGCATATATGCTTGTAACATTATTAATATCCAAAGTCAAAATTACATAACAATACATTAATCTTCAAGGCTAAGAATTAAATATAAAACAATAATTAACTTATTAGATGGGATCTCTAACAAAAGTATAAGTTTATGTTTGGAGAATAAATTCCCGTTCAAAATAGACATATTGAATTAAAAACATTTTACAACAAAAACCTTTTTTAAACTACCTATCAGAAGTGAGACTAAGATAAAAATTCACCACAAGAATCTTCCCGCAGAATCTTCAGGCATTGATCTTGTACCATACGAAGATATTTTCTTAACTTCGCCATACAATAAAAAAACGCCATAAAACAAGTTAACACACGTGATCGAACATTAACGAGTCGATATCAAATTAATATTAACTATCTAGCTGTTCCTGTTTCGTTATATTAAATACATAATAAATTAAAATAAGTAACGTTAAAAATACTAAACGCTACTTAACAAAAAAAAAAAAAAACGATCCAGCAAAGTATAAAATAATTATGTACTTATTGTAATCCATTATTTCTACTACCAATTACATAAACCAAAGCTTTGAACGTCGTTAATAAAATATAATAAAAACACTTTGGTTTTAGAGACTCCCATTAAGTCAAGCGAAATAATCAATCTATCAATACTGGAAAAAGAATAATCTTATGTAATTATGTTCTTAAACCAAATTATTGCTGATGTTGTTTGTATATCAAAATGTAATGTGATTATATTTTAATAACTATGGAAGCATCGATAAATAAAATGTCTCTGAAGAACAATTTCTATCACATATTATTACACATTGTAGCACCACGCAGTTAATAGACCCATCTACGATATCTACACTTACCTCTATGCATTGTTTGTATATGGTCGTGTATAAAAATCAATACATCTGAAAAATAATTTAAGGTCCGTATATAAAACATTCTGTATAAGTTATGTTTAAAATTAAATAAACTCTCTGTTTTATATCATAAACTATTGAGACTGCGTTTTGGCTTTTAATAAATGTTTAAAATCAATACCTATTTATTGATTATATTACTTATTGACTGCGATATTTCTGGCCTACTTTATGTCTACCCGAAAATCAGTCTACGTTCGATCGTTGGCTAGGCTGTGGAGAGACTTCAGCTGTCAGGCATAGCGCGGTTACAACTAATAGTAATATCACAATATTAGCAACCACCAAGATAGCATTCGTTGTCTTTATTCCTTTAATATTAGTTTAATACATCGACTACAATTAAATAGTACAACATATACTATTTCTCTATTCATCCCCTGGTGATTGCCCTTTGAAAACCTTACAGAACATTTAAAAGACTTATGTCAATTAAGTTAGAAGTTTCGTCTATCTGTGCTCCTCGGTGTAAATTGAATTAGAGAAGACACGTCAGTTTGTTATTGAAAATAAAATATATTGACGTAGAAAAAAAAATAATATTGGTTGTATTAAAAATTATTCAATTAAACATAACTTTTATAAATTATAACCAAACGCGATTTTATAATTGGACGGAGATAATTATATAATGTTAAACACTTTTAAAATTGTGCGCGAATCTAAATTAATATAAAACTGTCCTTACATCGATCCCATATAAATCTGATGCTTAAAAACCTCTCTCACCTTGTGTGTATAATTAAATTAAAAAAAAAAATGATTGTAAATAATGCCCATTGGCTCACAGTACGCAGTGAAATTATTAAATTCATAAAATTTGCTTATAATCTGTGGCCATAACACAGATGAAATAAATTCTAGCTCCGAAGAAAAGGACAATATGTCTTTAGTGGTAATCATTATCATTTTGAACAGAATAATCACTTAATCTAATATATCACAATTGTCCTGGTATAGCACATATTTACAAAACATTGCTGTGCTCGATATATATTTAGAATCTGATTTTAAATTATACATTATAAATTACAGTAATTAGTTATGTGAACATGTATTATAAAGAAGACCACACCAATATTAAAGACTACTAGAATTCAAAATAATCACTCAAAGGTACCTCTCTCTGTATGACTGTATTTTTTTTTTTAGTTCAATAACTGCTATGTGTAAAAAATATATATTCCAAAACTATAGTATCGGAGTACATCTGTTTAAGAAACATAAACTTTGTTTAGGTTACTTTGAGTGATTTTTACCTTATATAATAAGACACTAATTTACACCACAACATCAAGTAACTACGGCTGATATAATTATAAAAACAGTCAACATCAATTTCGAATGATTATTTTTTTTTTTTATATAAATTTGACATAATGGCAAACATCTACTTACACACAGTTTAATGCGTTTACATTAATTTCAATGGTATTTATCATACCTAAAGTTTTATACGTAGAATTGGAAAAAAACGACAATACATCAGACTCGAATTTAGCATGTTACTAATGCCAAATTTATTAATAATATATTGTTATTAGAGTATTTTGGTAGTAAAAAATAAAAAATTCAGAGTATTGCTTCTCGTTTTATACTAGAAGTTTTCTACTACCTAAAATTACTTATTATAATATCCCTCTGGCAAATTCAAATATATCATAATAAATATGCTTTATTTATCTGTATAACAATGAACAAAAATAAAAAAAAAAAACAAAAGAAATTCCTTCTTCAAATATTCTTTTCCCTACGAGTCAAAGGTGCACGGTATCTGTAAACTATATGTTATTTGTAAACTGTATAAATATATATAAGTATTCAGCTATTGGTTAAATCAAATATAGAATGAATATATTTTCCATTCTATATTTTATTTGAATCAATGCATAATCAAGACGTTCGATGTTACTGAATTCGTCCAGTGAGAAAAAGTTAGATATCAGCTCTTTATTTTTATGTAAAATTATAGAAATAATTCTTCATTACTAAAATATTTTATAGTGGTAAAACTGAAAGAACATTGAATATTTACTAAGCAAACATTCTCTGAAATTAATGTGGTTGTTCGCACTATTATCCCATTTTAGTCCAGTTTATAGACAAAAGATCTTGCATCTCCCTTATACACGTTACAAAGTGAAATACCGCACTCCCTCGTTAACGCGTGTTTACCGGACTCGATTATCGGCGACGGTCTATGAACTCTTTTAATAATGACAACAGTACTAACTAAATAAATTACACTATTATATAACCCTAACTTCAATAATAACGGTTACCAAACAGCTTTTTCGTTGCATTGACTATTAGCTTACAAGAAATACGAACATTATTTTTTTATATTATTCTATTTTTGAGTTTAACGTTACGTTATGTAACTAATGCCCGACGGATTTTTCATGTTTAAAAAATACTGGCCCGCTTACTGGAACAATGACTATTATTCGCTACACAATACATGTTATATTCCCTTAATTATAATAATTTAATTGACAATGAGTTGCACTCAGATGCGACACCTAGAAAAGAAATACTAAAACTATTATTTAATCGAAAATCGAACATATTAAAAAATATATATGAAAAAGGCTTGCTGTGTACATTCAAAATAATTTTAAATAAATATTTTTATTATTTATTTAATCACCTGTAATAAAATTATCGTTTATAATAAATATAATAATAATATATGACTTCAAATAATTTATTTTTTTAATCTGTGTATAAATATTTCATTTTGTTGTATAAAAATATAATGTTGTTGAGGTAACTGTTTTACTGTTAATCGAACTATAGATGTATGTGACATAAGACTCTGGAAAATCCAGTAACTATCAAAAAATCAACACAGAAAATTGTCGTCTTAATAAAATCGTAACAAAATCACTTATAACGTTATTAGGTTATTACTTATGTAGGTGGAACATATACCGGAGAGTGAGATTGGCACTTGAAGAACGACTATCCTTAAACGTCATTTTTTGTATTAATATAATCATTCCCATAAAAAAAAAACGTTAGAGATAAATATTCCGTCAGATAAATATCGTGTAAATAAAATAAAATAATTTTAGTATCAATGTATCTCTGTCTTATTTAAACATTATAATTTAAATACATGTTTTAAAAGGCGAATATTGGTGTCGAAAATCTATACTCGGTATTGCTTATGAATTTATTTAAACGCTATAAAATATACATAGATGAGTTTTATTCATCTAAACGTATCAAACGAGTTGCTGTATTGCCATCCACACGTTGAGCTCTTACGTCATGCACGGTTTATATCTATAAATAATTATCACAATTATCGGCAGTTTATTCGTGAAATATAAAATTAGCGATATATAACGGTAATTATATTCCAGAGGGGCGGACTGAATGCGGGCAAGTATTTTTTTTTCTGTTCGGTTGATCTATGTGATCGTAACAGAAACTCGATGACATACCATTAAAATGATCCTGTAACAACATTATATGTGAAATTTGTAAACGTTCTGTATTAGTTTATCTACGTCAGTGTTTACTTTATGAGGTACATATTTTGGCACAGAGAGATTACTTAAATCTAATATGAATTTAAATCTAGACATTTAAAATTATTTTAAATTACATAAAACATTTTCGATGTTTTAAAACTTGGTGACTGGTCTTAATCATATTAATCACAGCTTTTTTTGCATTCTCTTACCTACCTATCGTCAACACTACAATTTCCTAATTTCCGTTCCATGGAATGAGTTTTCAATCTTATTAAGTTTAAAAAAAATATTAAATTAATATTTGGGCAACATAAGAAAATTTCTAAAATAAATTTAAGTTCCGTAAGTTTTTTTGTCGTCAAAAAATATATTCGTATTTGAAAACTAAAATCAAGTGTTTCGAAATAGTAAATTCAGAATTTCGCTTAACATTTTTAAATATAAATAATTTAGCTCTAGTTTGCAAGCAGAATGTAGTGTGACGTATGATAAAGTTATCCCCTCTATTACTTAGCGGCAATCGATAATTTTCTTTCCATTTATTAAATGTTATAGAATAAATATAGAAAATTATTTATTAAACTATAGACACCACTCCGAAAAAAAAGCAATATGGTAAAATTCTATTTAGACCTGCTTAAATATATCCACGATAAAGTTGTAAAGATTCAAAATATTTTAAAAAATATTCCAATTTGCTGTTATAAAATGACTCGGTCATTAACTATAGAGGTATGAGAAGATCGAAAACGGACGGCGCGGTCGATCAGCGTGCGTTGTGAACGTGCGTGGTCAGGTGCTTGGACAGATAGTCGGCCCGCGCGAAGCACTTCCCGCACGCCTCGCAGTGGTAGGGCCGCTCGCCCGTGTGAATGCGCAGGTGACGCGTCAGATCGCTCTTCCCGCCGAATGCTCTGCCGCAGAACAAACACACGAACGGACGCTCTCCGGTGTGCTTCCTCACGTGTAGCTTTAAATTCTCCTTCGATCTTACACATTTACCACAGAACGGACAAGCGAATCTTCTTTCTCTGTCTCTCTGCCTATCATCATTTTGCAGAAATCCCAGAATGCCGGAATGTGAACTAGAATTTTCGAGTTTATTGTCACCACGTGACTCGCTCTCGGAGCTGTCTGCCATAGAGCTCACGCTTGCGAAAGATACTGGAACCCGTCTTCTTTCATTTGTGAGGGACTCGTCCCTTTTGGTTTCGCTGTCTGCGCTCGAGTTTCTGCAGTCATTGGAATCATCGACGGTTACAATAGAATCAGTAGGCCCGTTCGAATCTACGGTACTATCTTGTTCGCCATCAACAGTGACATCGATAGGTGGCGTTCTGATGACGTCAGTTCTATTCTTTTTCTTCATGGACAAATCCATTTCCCCACACTGACCAATTAAAACTTCATTAGTGCTAGTGACTTGGTCGATACCCTCCGGTTGGTCGGTGTTTTTAGTATGAAGTCTTTCCAAAGTATGATTGAGGCGATGTTTTTTAAACGATTTAAGATATCGAAACTGCATGCCGCAAACGTCGCAAGTAAATAATTTATCGGCTGGTAATCTTGCACGGTGGTTTTGTTCTCTATGCTTTACGTAAGCGGATCTATAGCGGTAGCTCTGTCCGCATTGTTCGCACACGAAAGGTTTATCATCGGTAGAAGACTGCGACGCGTGCTGAAGAGCAGCGTGGCGTTCTAAAAGCCAAGTCGAGGGAAAGGAAGCAAGGCAGACGCCACATCGACGCCTTTCAGAATGAAGTAAATGACGGCTCTGGTATGCCATACAATCATCGCTAAGGTACCTGCGGAGACGGCAAGCTTGCAGGGCAAGAAGTGGCGACCACAGGGGCAGAGCTGTTGGGCTACTGGGAGGTATGGGACTTGCAATACTCGGAGACCCACATGTCATGTCCAAGCACATCTGTAAAAAAAAGAAACAATAAATATGAGAAAACGCAGTTAAAATTGTTTAATATTCTATCTTAAATAGGATACATACCTGAGATTCTGGTAATGTGGAAAAAATGAAATAAAAGAATAGTTCTGTAATGATTGTAGAGCTTTTATTTGTCAAAATTGTATTTTTACAGCTATGATATGCTTATATTTGTTTCAAAAGTTACAATGATCAACAGCGATGGATTTGTGTACTGTTGCATTTTCAATTGACGAATACCAATTTGATCCTCGACCTTTATGATATACTGTAACTATATTTCAACAAAACCATACTGCTCTCTGTTACAACATTATGACCTATTATTAATGATAAGGCAAAACAGATTTCACTAATCTAAAATGTCAACAATGAAAGTTAAATAAAACAGCTTAAGGGAAAAATAATCGCTGACGCTTCTATGAAGTAACAACGATTTAAGCTATATAATAATATAAATAAAGTGGACCTACGTTATTTGAACTTGTGCTGATTACAATTAATTTTACAGCATAATATACAAAATTCATACGAAAGCCCACAGCTGGGTACCGACGTTTTGAAACATCGAAACATTGAACGGTCAGCGACCCAGCGAAAACAGACGTAACACAAATAAATTGTATATGTATATCATGCTCTTATTCACGAAACTTAATCTAAATAAATTATATTTAAAAAAAAATCGTAATCATTAAAACAAATTGTACCAATATATAATAATCAATATACCTACAGGAACTTAGAAAAATTGCAATATAAGTTATATATTTATGTATGCCACTTAAAAATAGTAACATAATCACAAGTGACCAATGAACGCTCATCGCGGTCAAGGCTCTCCACCTTCCGGTCGTTGAAGCTTAACAGTATTATCTAAGACTATACAAATAAAACTATTGTCCTAGTATTGGTCATTAAAATAATTTTGCACTGGTTAAATTTTTAACGGTATAAATCACAAGATTGGAATGCGCTAACTACGGAGGTTTTATATCGCGTGTGTGCATTAGTCAAGTGTAATGGTGTGTCGTGCGGCATACGCACGTTGTCGGGCATCCCGAGACACGTCCTCATAGGGCTCATGTTGTCGCGATCTTTAAAACAAAATTCACCTGTTGCAAGTCACATATCATAACGCAACTTACAATTTTCACCATAAAATTACACATATTTCTCTATAATTCATTCCCTACATAAACTATGTATATTCCGTGATTTGCAGCCTTTATATAAGTCTTATATAGGCGAGAGGCACTCTAAATATAAAACTGTGGTCACAATTTATTTTATAAAAATGAATTTAAGTTGTATCTATTCAAAATGTTTAAACAACATGTGCTAATCTCGAATTACATGCTTGATAGGTACTCAGAGAAAATATAACTACATAAAATTCACATAAATATCGTATATAACTATTTATTTTATTTTGTGCTAACGGGGTGTGAACTTCGCAGGGACGTGGCAACGACTGGCGAATGTTAAAATTTGAATAACTGCACTTAGGGGCCATATAATATATACTATTGTATATAACAATCATCTTCATCAACAACCTCATACTGCCTATATACATGTCAATACATATAATTATGTATAATAATAATAATAATAATATTTCATTAATAAATAGTACCTCTGAAAGTTAGGAAACAAAAATAGCATTTAAAATTGCATTCAGTTCTATTATAAAAACTATTTCGATAAAAAATCGTACTTTGTTTAATCGCATCTTTACTAACCATTTAATTATTGCTATTAATTTATAATGTATATTGTAAATATTCAATCTTTCTTAAAACAAGAAGAGGAACATTAATCAAGGTTACAATATTGCTATAAGTTTGGTAACGTTTGACTCCGAAAAATAAGATGAGTGCAGCTTTTCAAATAGCAACATTAGGTGCTACTAATATATTTTTTTTTCATTTTACTCCTTTTCCACCATTCTAGCTCCGGAAAGTAGCGCATCTACCAATCTATATCCTAAATATGCATTTACATGTGCCTTTTAACAGCAGACCAAAATTAATTTTCACAGCGAATAAATTCATGGTATAATCTATGTACGCAGATATATATATATATATATAAAAAATCACCTCTATTTAAACAATAATATATAACACATTTATGAATGGGTGTTAAATTTTACTAACATCGTTTCGTTGAATTTAGAAATAATTCAAACACTAAAATGTTAGAAATTTAAGTGATTATGGCGTAAATTTTAACATCCATTCTCCCATTTGGAATGTTTTATTATGTTAGTTTAAATGATCAGTTAGAGAATATTAAATAATATTAATGAAATTAAGTGCGTACAAATACTGCATTGTCCATGCCTAAATTATTTTTTTTTTCGGCCATCGATGTAGCCTCCTACAGACTACGAATGACAATTTTTTTTTCAGTACGCCACAACATTTTGTAATAATTAAGATAACACCTTAGATATGCCGCGGTACTCAAAGCTACGTACCATACGTTATAAGTAATTGTCAAATACACATTAATCTATTCTAACAAAATATTTTGTCGAAATATTAAACCGAAGACAAGGGAATGCTGAATTTTGTAAATAAACAGAAAATTTTGTAAAATAAAAATATTACTAATATGAGAGTTTTTAAATTCAACTCCGATTCAAAACAAAAACAACTTATTTAATACGTTAAGATTTATGGATATTAAAATAAACTAGTAAGTGTGAAGTCAAAGCTATTATTTTCACATAAATATTAATAAATCCCTAAATACCTACGCTATATAATTTTCATCATCTAAAATTGTCATAATTTAAAATTTCGTTATAAAAAAAGCCTTATACTCTATGAAGTTGAATACTAACTTTAAAAGCAATGAGATCTGATAAGAGGCATTAATGGATAAAAATTTCTGATAAAAACTGTTACGAATTGAAAAATCCATGATACAAAGCATTGAAAAGGTTTTATTTAAAAAAATAAGGGATTGCGGACGATAATGAAACTTAAAAGAAATTTACTAACTTTGGTATAAACTAAATCATGTTTATGCATCAAGATTTCAAGCTAAATGTTATAATCCGCCCGCGATCAGAGTGGGATCCGACCTTTTGGAACTGAGGTAACCGCGGCTCGGTAATTGTAACGTTGGCAAACTCATATCGATGATTCGCGAGACGTTACTCGTTTGTTAGCGTGGAATTTTTATTTGTAATTTTCTAGTAATAGTCGCATTACTATTTTAGAGATTTATGGTTGGACAATCACAAGATTATTATTAGATTAGAAAAATAATAGAGAGAGATAAAAAGTCTGCAGTTAAACATACATACTTACATACTGGTATTATGTATCTCCTAAAATCTTATTAGCCTTTTTGGTTTTGCCAGAGTTGGATAATTTTTCTTTTAGATATTCTTTGCTAACGCTTCATTTTCTCGATAACTGTCATTTTTATATACTTTGTTCCGTCAAAGTTACAGTCTATTATCCTAGCGCGCGGACTATGATACCAAGTAACATCAAAATACAATTAATAACATAAATTTGAATAATAAACGTATATTTTTTTAATTGGTTTAAGAGGACAGACGACGAAATGAATCATCTAAATAATGCGCCGCCAAAAATGGGATTGAAGCTGTTGAAACTGTTATAGCCTTAGTGCCCATAATTCAACTGGCTCACTAATAAGAACGCATTAGTGCAGAGTCATTATATTATTATATATATATTAGAATAAAGGAAGACCGAGTGATACCCACCCAGGCCAAGAAGATCAAAAAAAAAAAAGATACGTTCAAATGAATATTCTTACAAGTTATTAAGAATAGGTTTTTAAGACCTTGATACTTTCAGGATATAAAATCGAAAGCACGATATTTATTAGGAGCAAAGATATGACGCTATGATTTTTCGTTTCATATATTAATTTAGTCTTACAGTGAAATAATAATCACTATTATTCTGAGATCGATAATTTTACTCCCAGATGTAATACCTTACTTATATATCACAGACCATTTCTTAAATTACCATAATACTTTATAGGGTTAATCCAAATATTATATGATAAAGAAGAAATATTTCTCTATAATATTTAAATTTAGAACGAATTCCAAACAATTTTTTTTTCATTATTTTCTCTATATTTTTCATAACACCGATGTTGATTTCTAAAAATGATATGCACGATTTTGAAATGATAAGGTACATCCTATTCTATTAGTAGTTAAAAAAAAATCATCTACCCTCAAATTTGCTACATACACATACAGCCAGAGTACCGTCAGCATATCAAAGTTAAGCTTAATATAAATAAGAAATAATAATCAGTCATCCAAACGTTGTTTAAGCTTATTAGCGCGGCATAACACATAATTTAATTTATGAATGAAATGACTTACATATTAAAATGTTTAGGCAAAAACAACTTCTATTCCAACCGTCTATAAAGCACATTATCGTGACCCAAAGCCATTACGATTTGCCGCGCTCAATAGAGCCACCATTCAATCAAGAACAAATCAAAGCTTTAGTAATATTTTTTTTCGGCTGTGACGTCGATGACAGTTCGTGGTTTAATTATACATATTTATGACAAATAATTTCATTTATAATGAACAATGTCGTCTTAAACATGTATCTATGTAAAATAATATGTTATCTATCTGAAATGAACGTTATAATCCATAAAATATCCCTGTATTTGACTCTGTTAAATTTCTTGAACACAGCAATTGTGAGATGACCTTCAAATGCTTTTTACCATTTTTTTTATAAAATGTTGTATATATGTATAATATAACATGGAATACATATAGCATTTGAAACGTCGTATAAAAATAAGAATGAGACAGTTAATCTGTATGAAAATAGATAAAAAATTTCTACATGGGTTACCATGCCTCTGTCATCCATAATCCTGTTAATGAAAGGCAAAATTATTCCCAGTTGTTAAAACCATATTTATGGTGTAGCATATGTCAAATGGACCCGGACCAAGAGGCATAGTGTTCTGTTCGAACTGAAACGGCGCTTAAAGCTTTGATTCCTATGATCACACACCCACAACCCTCCCCATATATTGACCTACTGAAGCATTATACTCTTATAAATTTCCTAAAAATCCGATATTAGGTACCAAACTATATATATTTACATTTTATATGTCGTAATATTGCTTTTGAATACCTCGGGGAGCGTGCGTCGTTTACTTCGAAAGACAGATAAAATTACTAAAAACCTCAAATTTCTAATTTATACATACAAACTATTTTGAGTGCGATATCCATAAACTCTAATAATGTTAAAGCACTCATTGTTAATTTCTCAATTTGGTTAATAAAAAAATCTGAGACAAACGCTATGATAAATTTGCAAATGGCCAAAGACTTCAGCTCCAAAGGAATATTTTACATTAATTGAACTTAGTGTTCTTATTATTGAAATCACTAAAACATTAGTAATATGTTTATATTCTTCTAAAATAAAAAGCAAAGCAAACGAGATCTAGATAATCTTAAATATAATTTTGAAAAAGATTTATTTTCTAATCATCTTTGGCTATGCCAATTAAGGGATTGTTGCTAATAAAATTACTCATTAGTATCTAAGGTAAGTAAAGCACCTAAATGTTATAAATTTCATGAAAGCAAAATTAAGGAATCAATAAAAACGCGCTCTTTATCATAAAACAAAAAAAAAAAAAAACTCAAAAACGTAACACTAACAAATTTCGTGAGTCAATTATCTATAAGTGAAATATCAAATATTTATTCATATCATTCAGATCACAGTTGCGGCGTTTAAATCACATTCTTAACTAATAACATATTGTCCTCCGTTTGTTCATTCAACTCGCACCATTGACTACTTCCAATAAAAACTTACATTATTGGCTAATATATTCTGATAAATTTGTGCACTATAGCCATCCCATACTCATTGATGTGGACTCTCCTCTTCCGTGTCGACGGGACTCGGCGACAGGAACTTCCTCGCGTACTTCGGATAATGTGTCTTCTCGTGCGCTTTCAGTATCGTTGACCGCGAAAACGTTTTGCCGCACAGAACACACCGAAACGGTCGCTCACCTACAATTTAAATTAAAAATATAAAATCTTAGCAACATTAATGATTGCTTGAACCAAAGTACCACTAGATATTGTTATAAATGTTTTGCCTACCTGTATGCACTCTACAATGGTCCTTCATATGATGCCTCAATTTAAACGCCTTTCCACAAAATTCACACTTAAAAGGTCGATCTCCGGTGTGCACTGGTAAATGCGCTATTAACGATGATACGTCAGGAAAACTCTTGCCACAAAATTTGCACAAAACGACATTTCCAGGCTCTACTGGACCGATATCTAAATCTAAGGGCGACTCTTCTGTCGGCATGCTCATGTAAGTCGGCTCACTAAATTGCCCGATCATTGGTAATCCAATAGGCCTGCCCATTAAAGCGTCGCGATACTTCAAAGTGTCGAGAGTGTGTGTCGTCAATATATGCCTGGTTAGTTTGCTCTGATGTGGGAACGCTGCTCCGCAATGTATGCAAGGGTATGCCCTCTCCCCTTCATCAATTCTCCCCCTACCGGACCCTTCGTACTCCTGCAACCACAAAAAGAACATCAACTTCTTTTTCTCTTGTTCGTTCTTAGCAAGGACCAAAATGTGTGCAAAATCTCTACCACTACTTTCTAAATTGAGATGCAATCTCTGTATATCTTTAGTTTCACTATCTAATTAAGAAGTTGACGCTCATTTTTGCCCAAAAAATGTGCAGGAGTGAACCCGGGAGCCGGCTACGCGTAATGCCTTGTTGTTTAGCATAGCAACGCGCGCGCGTACTGAATCTATGATTCGTACATGTATCGTATGCAATAATATGGCCAAAATTTAAAATAAAACTGCCCAAAATATATGAAACAAAATGAATGTATGTAAAAAAATGATGGCCAACAAAATGAAGGTCAACTTCTTGACAGCAAGGCATAGTACTCGTTGTTAAAATAGCGCAGCACATCAATAAGCATGCAATTAAAAACAAATCAACTTCCACAATAATTGCCAACCAACAACAATGATGAACAACTAGTACTCATTTAAAGCCTGTTGGCTTATTCATAAACACGTATATATAAACTTTGATTTAAATGAAAATTCTGTGTTGTATATATATAAAACTATATTAAAAATATTTTAAAACAACTAAATTCCAATATTATGTTATTATAAGAAGAAAGAACATGGAAAAAAATAGAAATTGAAATAATTTTGTAGATTTTAGGACTTATATACTTTATTAACTATCAAGATTTATAAAAAAAAAGAAAAATTATAATGGGCATTATTTTTTTATATTTAATCACGACTTTAAGAATGTAAGGTATTTTATCTACTAAAATGGCATAGTGGAAGAATTTACGGAAATAAAATAAAGCATACAATAAATTTAGGAACATCAATATTTAATTTTAAACTTTAGAAGCCAGTTTGATATAAATAACTTGATTTATGTAAAATAAATACATAATATGAAATATATAAAATAACGTAACAAGCGATAATGTGCAAAAGAAATTGACATGCATTAAATGTATTTATATAAAATGAGGTATTGTAATAATCCTTCAATTTTAACATTGACATTGGGCAAAAATTAAGCAAAATCCAATATATTTCACAAATGAATTTCAAAATCTTTTTAATCTCGATTTTGAATAATAATTTTAATTTAATCAAGTATTCATTCAGTTCACGTTTAATTGTGAACAGAATAATGTTAACTCATAGGCAACAGGAAAAAAAAGCCAATAATATACACTCAATAAGCAAACTACCTAAAATGAATTTTGAACAAATATATACAAATCTACCACAACCACAGGTTGTACAAAATACGAGAACAATATATATATACATACAGATTCATGCTGCATCCGGAACTCTGGTGCTGCTTCCACAATCTTTTCCTCATTACTCCTATCCCAATCTGCTTCTTTCTTCAAAGACTGAAATTGTGTTAAATCACTTATTTAAAAAATAAAAAATTCAATTCACTTTATTAAATTAACATACTATAATGTGTGAACATAAAATAATATATTTCGGAGGCAAAATTAGAATTAGTAAGACCAATTATAAAAGTATAAAACTGACATTTTTCAAAATATTGTGTACATAAATACAACGTAACATAAATCAAGGGTTTTGTACAAGACCCTACCCAGATGGGAGTGCTACCACTATCTCATAGTTCTAGATGTAGAATCAAACCTGAATGACCACAAAGTAACTTTCCATTGTTTTATTCTGTGTCTTACTGTATATTTTATATATACCGTTACGAGGCATGAATAAGCCAAAATATTTTTAGGCACCAGAGACTAGGCACTTTAGTTCCCCTGGTAGGCAATGCATTGATTAAGGAATATTTTCCATTCTTTATACATTATGTATTATTAGACCAGACCTTCAGCATCTGCCATCTTCAAACAAACATTGAGCTTTGGCCAAAATGGGCCAAATAAATATTTATATTTTGATAATCAACACATTGAATAGATATTAGCAAATTGCATTAAAATAAGCAAAAATTTGCAGGAAATTTAAGAGGCCTGTTACTATACATCTTTATATACCTTACATGAAAAATGATTAACTTATAAAACTTAAAACTAGCTTTTGATATAATTAAAGACATTATTTTTATTTTAAGGCAACATAGTTTTTATTTTATGTTTGAGTTATTATCATGTTCTGAGATACAGATCTCGATATCATATGTAAATACAAATTAAACATGTAAATGAACAATAAAATGAGTATATTAACTTGTCGAACATAAAAAAATAATTAATATTACCAAAGGTACTTGTTGAACAGGAGGCAACCCGGAGGGTCCTGCTATAGGTTCATTTCTTGGACTCGATAGTGAACTATGAGAGGGATGAGGCAATCCAGGATGTGGTAATGTGTTCAGCACACTAAGCCTTTGTTCTACAGGAGAGTAGCGCGGTCCCAGGCCACCATGACTGTTTATTATCATATTTATGCCTGAAATTTAAAATTACTTATTTTTTTTACACTGTATTTTACATAGTGCACTCGATTTTTTTTTTTTTAATATATTAACGTTACACCGAATGATTATAAATCAATAACGAAATATATTTATGCACTAACTAACACTGCAAATTGCATTTGACTAGATTGATTTTATTAACTAACAATCATTTTTTTTCTTGCAAATGAGATTCATCTTATAAAGATACATACATCAGCAATAATTTTATTTTTTGTTCGATAAATATCATAAAATCCATGGTAATGAAGTATATAATATTTTCTTTACACTTCACTTGATTAAATACCACAAAATACAGTTTTGTATAAGTCATTTTCCTAAATATTAGTAATCAACTCTTTGTATTTTGACGTAAAGACAATTGACATTGACATCAAGCAAAAGTGAACATGTTTTGAAAGAAAACTAACAATAGTTTTTTTTATTATTTTCTCTTAGAAAAGCAAAGGCTTCACACAATACAGCCTCACTGTCAGTTCTTATTTTTCAAAAACTCACTTATAACCTAAGTTCCAACTGACATTTGAGATGTTTAATTTACCCTATTATAACTAGGTAGTATAATAAAATTGTAAATATGTGACATACGTGTGATCATCAACAGTATTTGCAAAATATACGTTTATGATATTATCGCTTATTTTTTTTATCAATAAAACTGAGTCAAATTGTCGTGTCACCGTCGTGTCGTCATGTCGTGTTAAGAACATCTATACAATTTTTTTTACTTGTTAGTATAAAAAGTAAAGTTTTACCGAAAAATACTTGCTACCTTAATTAACGTGTAGTTCTGGTCTCTAAGTCAAATGATAAAGGCTTATCAATTCAATCAAATCAAAAAGATTATCAATCATACATCATAATGTGGCAAGTTTATTTTTAATAAAACTCTTGTCATTATTAAACACTAGTTGTTTTTAATAGTTTGTATAATTTAGAAAAAAAAGCAACAACTTGATTGCAATCACGGTAAAAACCAAAGATTACATAACATGACATATTATAAAGATTTTTATATAGGTAACTAGGTTGTATAGGTGGCATTATTATTTAAGTATAGCTTATAAAGAAGGAACTACATTGGTATATTTTTTCAAAATAATATGTATTACATAGTGACATACCCACGTTCTCATTCGCACCATTGGACCTAATTGAAACGGAGTCTTCTTCGGGTGACGATGGACGCATTGGTTCGTCAGGTGGTTCGTCTTTTGGTATAGGTGGATGCGTTAATGTTGGAATTTCAATTGACGTTTCAGGCCTAAACCGTCTCACAGAAAGTAACGGAGATATTCTTGGTGGAGAAGCTTCAACGGCTTCCCGTTGATCGCGAGCATCACGAAGATCTCTCGCGTCCCTTATTTCACGTAATTCTCTCTCTCTCTCTCTATTATCTTTAACATCTCGTAATTCTCTGTGGTCCCGTACCACGTCCCGTGGTTCCCTTTCACGTTCCCTGTCTCTTTCTCTATGCCCACCCAAATCTCTCGACTCTCGAGTTTCCCGTACCACGTCCCGCGGTTCCCTTTCACGTTCCCTGTCTCTTTCTCTATGCCCACCCAAATCTCTCGACTCTCGAGATTCTCTATGACATTCTCTTATATCTTTGCAATCCCGTTCACGGATTTCACGGCTTTCCTTTGCTTCCCTCCGTTCTTCTTTCTCGCGTATATCTCGCTCGTCTAACCTTTCATGCGATTCCGTACATTCCCTTATATCTTGTTGTTGGCACTCCTCCATCGGTTCCGGAACGTTCCTCGTGTCAATGCCGGCTGCGCTGAGTGTAGTCATTTCAGCTAGTCCTTTGACCTTGAAAATATAAAGAACACGTAATTACAAAATTGTTGTTTAAAAAAGTAAAATGTTCATTAATAATTAAAGTTCATTTATAATATTATAATTTGTTTATTTATAATTAATTTAACTTTCATTTTTATTATTTATAAGTAGTAAAATCAAAATATATAATAAAATAGTAATTATTTCGAAACTATTAATCCACTAATTTACCTGTAGGCTCTCAGCAGTTTTAAGGAGAGCAGGCAGTTGGCAATATTGGACGTTAACCTCGCCCTTGTACATGAAGTCTACGAGCGTTCGGAGCTCCTCCAAGCCCACGTCCTTGAGGATCACGATTGGGTGACGTGAAGGATGGTCCACAAATAGCGAACGGAAGTAAGATGAGCACGCTGATAGTACTACCTGAAAAAGATGAAGAATAATACACAAATCAATTTTAAAGTTTTAATAACCGTTTTATTTCCTATATAACGTAATATCATATCTTATTATGAATTGATTAAACACATTTTTCGCTCTGAAAATTTTATGATTTGTTAGGCAAACTAACGTGACAATAAACATTGGTCAATATCTGATTGGATTTTCCACGTTAGCCAGCAGTGTGACTCATAAATCTAAGCCATACCCTTCGTATCGAATAAATAAATAAACTATTTTTACTCTAATATTTTTTTTTAAGAATAACAAGTTGGAGGATATAGTAATTATGTATATTTTATGCTCTTTTTCTGATCCCAATATTATTATAATAATTTGTATCTATTTTGTGTCCAAAATAAATCCAACGTTTTGGTTATGAAACATATTTTAAACATGTGTAGCTTATACAGTTATAAAAATATTTCAATGACCGAAAACTATCTACCAAAGCTAGACTAAGTGGGGAGGGGGACCTAGCCACCTGGCCTGCTCGGCGCCAGATCATTCTATAACAAAGATTCATTGTATGTAGCCGTTTGAAACATCCACTTACGCTACCCATTGTAATCGTACATTTGCCAATAAGCGACATTATTTTTAATCGGATATCTTTTTTGGCATTCATATCTCAGATTTTTTATTGTTAACGATGTTCAATAAATTGAATAATACTATATGTATGTGAATCATGTAAATCATGTAAATGTGTATGTGAATCATGTAAATAATCATTACCTTAGGTTTTTACGTATGTGTAAGAGTGTGCAGAAGAATCGTCTTCAACGAAATTTCTAGGCATTTAGTTTTTTTTAAATACCTACCTTATGAGCCCGGATGGAGGCACCTTCGGAACAGGCGAGCGTGACGTCCACCAAGCTTTCGTCGTGTAGCAGTTGGCTGAAAACGCCGAGCAAGTTGCTCTGATGATTGTTCCACCTCAGGCAATAGTGCTCACTTCCCATGTCTGAGCTAGCTCCCGCCGCTATCAAAAGAAAAGAATAATTAAAATAAGCAATTGAATAGAGATATCAGATGGGCTTTCTATTATAAGCAATATCATACTTTGTTTTTAAAAGTATTACGCAGTAGTCATTTGTATTATTACTAAAATACATTTGTATCAACTAATAGCTGGTCGCTGAACTTTTAAAGTTACATCGTCTATTCAATCACAGACTTGTCAGGAACGTATTCTCTCAGTCCCCACATATTTTGACTTTAAAGTCTTTAAAGACAAAATGGCATTACACAAAGAATTGGACCGAAAAATTGGATCATTAGTTTTGAGACTTTTAGCTTTTATATTTCTATAAGATAATAAAATCAATAACCGTTTGATATTTTCCATTTAAAAAATGAGTCGGGAATTCCACAGAAATATGCGAAAGCCTGGAAGTCCTGTATATTTGATATACTTTTATTTTGACAACATTAAGCTACCTTAAAAATAATCTTAAGAGATTCTTCACCGCTTCTCTCTAAAGAAAGAAACGGTGATATATGTATATGATATTATGACATAACGTAAATAAATGCTAAGCAGAATATTTAATCGGATTCGGCTCATGAACAAGCGCTAAGTGTTAACCAAAGTCTACTTAATAATCTAACCCACTTTATAAAAGGTTAGAAGTTTCTCAGAACGATTTTATGAATAGGAGCAGATAGATAAATAGGAAAATATTTACGCATTTCAATTACAATAAATATATAAAACAATTGGTAGAAACTCATCATGTAATTGTGTACCATAAGGAATTTTATCGACATAAAAAAACCTTTAACAATCTGTGCCGCTTTTTAGTGTAAGTATAACAACCAGCGCAAGAGTGGTATTATTTCTAACAGTGAGCAGGCAATTCTAGCTTTGGTGGTGTGAGTTGCCAAATACATCTAGCATTTAAATTATTATCAGGCAATGATAGAAAATATCGCATCCTACTTTTCAAATAAATTATTTTCAGTTTTGTTTTTTATTAATTATTTTAAACATCCCTGTTTAACCGAAAATGTGAAAAATATCCTAAAATTCGAATTTCGGCTATAGTCGATTTCCGATAGGATATATCTTTAAACAATATACAAGTAAATGATTAATACTAGTGACGGAAATGTAGGAGAAATTGTAGGAAACAAATATGATGTCAGCGTCATGGAAGATACCGCAAATAGCTATATAATAGACGTTATCCGCTGCAGATATGACTATTTTTTTTTTTTTATTTGTACCCGTAGAGAACATCGTTACGGTATAAATATATATATGTTATAAATTTTAATTGTATTAATGGTTTCACAATAACTTTTTTGTTGTGGCTTGTGGTAAGAAAAACGCTTCATGCCATATCTAGTCTCTATTCTAACCCATCTTACGTCAACACTCCACGTCATTAGCAAAAACAATATGAAGCTTGTTCGAATTTGCACAATCATAATTTTATTTAAAAAAAATGTGCGTACTTTAACAATATACAAATAAGACAACGTCTTCTAAGCTCTACATAGCTTTGTTCGTGAATATTAAAATTATTTAATGTACAACAACAATACAGTAACAGCCTGCTAATGTCCCACTGCTGGGCTAAGGCCTCCTCTCCCTTTTGAAGAGAATCTTAATCCACCACGCTGCTAAAATGCGGGTTAGTAGAATGCAGATGTGGCAGAATTTCAATGAAATTAGACACATGCAGGTTGCCTCACGATGTTTTTCTTCACCGTCAAGCACGAAATGAATTATAAACACAAATTACTATATATTATAAAACCCACGATCACCGGATAAGATTCACGCGTTCTAACCACTAGGCAATCTTGGCTCTATTAATATATATATAAATGATTTCATAAAAATGAGAACAACTAAAGAAGAATTATAGGGTGGAAAGAATTATAGGCTTGAAAGGAATATTTAATTTAAAGCAAAAAATAATATCGATCAGTTTTATTTGTTTCAATATTAAAAGCTTAGCTTAGCTTGTAAATCATTTAGTTATGTTACATGTTTTATGTTTCGAGTTATTATTTTTTAAACCAATCTTAATCCTTCGCATACGATTATATGCCAAATCACAAGCGCTCACTGATCACACTAAGCCGGCTATCGATCAACGGGTCCTACGCAATTTGATTTTACGATCAGCTACGATTTTAGTTTAAGTAGCTAGTACGTACTTCAGTTGTGATTTTTATAGTAAATTTACTGTTTTATTGTTCTGTCTTGTATGCGAAAAATGCAATACGTTTTCCTTATTATTACTATGTGGCTATATAATCTGTTTAATATTATACAAATATAAAAGAACATTCGAAATAAATATTTATGACCACTTAAACAACTTATGATCACCTAAGAGGATATTGTACACCTAAAATAATATAAAAAAACATTTTCTATGATAAAAACATGAATGTGAATAAATATTAAATATGGTGAATGTCTCTATTATTACATATTCTAAATTATGGTAAACCAATGACGCTGATGTGAACAATAAATAGTAACATCTACAAGGTAATTGTTATTACAATAATCACACTTTTCCTCGTACCTCCAGGCTCCGACAATAACCGAAAGTCAGTTTTATGTCGAGTTTCATGTACAGTTAGAAAAAATAGACTAACAGAGGTTACCGATATAATGCGTAAATTATATCTTGTTTTGTTACAATCCTTTTAAGATTCTTCTAATATTTACTACTCACGTTTTATTAACTAAACTCAATGAAACCGTGACGAAGAAGTGAATTATGTACATAATTAAAAAAAAAAACACCTGATCGAGCATAAATTAAGAACGCATTAGTCTTTGCCTCGAATAAAGCAGTATTGCCATAAATTAAACCGCGTGTATTCAGTTCTTATCAGCACAGGCCTATTTCCTGCACGAGTTACGACTGATTAATAATATGCCAGCTCGCATGCGAATATCTGACCTGATTCATACGGTACGCATAAGAAATTTACTATTAAAATTTAATAGAACCTCAACCTTCTGCTTATCTATGACTTTTAGTTTTTTTTTTTAAGTGTCAAGGATCAACGTAAATTTTTTCCCGGCTTGGGACATCATAGATCAAGCATCAAAAGGGACATAATATTATCCAAAAGGGGTAATCACAGATGTTTTTATTTATCAACTGAAATATTATGTTTTAGCATATATTCATTTAGAGCAATAAAATTAACAATTCTTTTCCCAATTGTGAACAAACATGGCTTTTTTTCTAAAATATATGTTCACATAAGCAATTTGGAAGTCATTGAACTATTTATTTTTGATAGAGTACTATTTAACTCTAAAGACACCCTGCTCTTTAGTTTACATTGATCTCTTTATTAAAATGCACATATTTTAAAATAAAGCAATCGTCCAAATATAAAAAAGAAACTGTTTAAGTTAACCATTGTCTTTTATTGGCTTTGAACTGTCACTTTAAATAAATTAGTGTATATTATAATTTATAAGACAATAGCATTTTTGTATTACTTGATAAGTAATTCTATTCCTAAAGCCATAAATATATCCAACGTATTATCTTCAAAGCCTAATATTACATAAATTAAAAAAAAATATTGTCAAAATTGATTTTGTTATAAAATATAGACAGACGTATTATACATAAACTTCACGTTAATAGTATAGTTCTTTGAATACCGTTTCGCACCTCCATGCGGGAAGATAAATATAGTCGTGAGTGTATTTAAATGTAGTGTGCGCATACGCGTGCGGGCGCGACGCAGTCAAGATCAAGGGCGTGCGATTGCGCAAGAGCTGGCTGTCGCACCGCACTGCAACTCGGTGTGATGTCATCCCGTCTGCGCTCTCCCCCCACACCTCTCATCACGATCGTTTCGGAAAGGCCGCGGACGCGGAACGTTCTATTTTAAAATTTTGTAGCAACTAGGCGGCCTTAGCACTATCTATACCTTAATATGAATTTATACCTAAGGACTAATTGAGCTAAAGATTAATTTTAGTTCTACAACAATTTTTAAGGAAGCCTTTAAGGTTAGATATATATTAGCACTATTTAATAATAATTTGGTTATATTCAATTAATTGTCGTAAGTACCTATACAGTTAAACACGAACACGCAAAAAGGACTCGCGTAATCATCTCGTTTCCTGCTAAGCGACATACATATGACCTTGTCTTGGGAAATCACCTTGTGCTTTTATGAACTATCATTTGTTATCGAGCGATAATATTTAGTAACTATGTATAAGTACGACGTTATATATCAGAATTCTAGGCGATTTTTTTTGTTAACTAGAAAATAATGACAACCAATTTAAAAGACGTGAGTATTCATGTAAAGGTTTCGATTCTGACTGTATACTGTAATGTTAGTCTTTAAAATTGTTATATACTCGTATCCATGAAAATGTAGAGGTAAATAAGACGGCTTGCCAACGAGAAATAATTATAAAAATAAATATTATATTTCTATTTAAATATACTTACAACAAATATTAGATAAAGTCTCATTATAATTATTTTTTATACTGATTTTATTAGGAAAATCATAGATTTGTTTTTTTATATTTTTTATGTTTTTGTATTTGATACGAGCTTATACCCTGTTGGTTTTTCTAAATGTTATCACATATAAGTACTTAAGATATATATACTATACTAAGATATTTTAGTAGTAATATATAATATATATATATATATATATATATATATATATATATATATATATATATATATATATATATATATATTACTAATATATATATATATATATATATATATTACTACTAAAATATCTTAGTATAGTATAATACTATACTAAGATATTTTAGTACTACTAGTATAGTATAATACTATATATAATAGGCTCTTAACATATGAGTTAAGATTGACATAAATATTATGATGATGTAAAAAAGAGTCTATATTTTACATTCTATTAAAAAAACCATGAACGTTTCATATCGAAATCTATTTGATATGAATTAATGATTATTTAAATTAAAAGATTGCTTGTAAGATTTATGTGCGAAATCGAAAACTTTCTTACCAATAATTATTCATTTATCTTCTTAAAACACTAAAACGATTATATACGTAGACCAATTAAAAACGTCTATAACGCGATAGGATTCAAATGTATACTTTAAAATTCATAAATTAATCGATTTCCAATGAAAATCTAGGTAATAGGTATATCATAAAAACCGATGTCCCTCAAAGAAGTAGGTAAATGAATGACTAGTTATTTAGTTGTGTTCGACCTTCGTCGCACAATAGAGGAGCTGGCGTGCACGGCGTGTTTAAGGATGAGGACGTAACATCACAAAATGCATACTATATATATACTTAGCTGTAAGGCAGCGCCTGCGCAACTCGTGTTATTTTATATCCGTGTTTATTTTTTTAAGTAACTTAATTATTATTAAACTGAATACGATTGTGTAATTTATTGAATGTGTATGAAATGTAACTATATATAATTGACATAACGTGTTATAATTTTTTTAAAGTTATTTTGACGTGTTTATTTGCATTTGTATTAAGGAGTTTGTGATCTTGCCCTAAATCTACGTAGATCATTGCAGTTCGCATGTGGTACTAATAACTGTAAAGCTGTTTACATAATTGTTTATTTATTATATATTTCATATTATATATATTTCATTTTCTCTCTTACATTTGATATTATATCTTATGGAGTTATATTATGTTTGATATGTTATTCTATTAAAAGTAAGGGCGATGCGAAAATGCATTTTATTTATCATGACTTTATCTCTTAAGAAATTACCCTATCTGAGAGTGTAGTTGAATACTACTTATGATTGATAATTTCTTAAACATTCTAATCGATTAAAGATAATAATTTACTAGTTACGGCGCGCGTCTACGATATTTACATATCGAAATATATTGTTAGATAAAGTTTTAACTTCTGTATAAGGTAACAGAGACTAGCTTTGTCTATTAAGCTTAGTTCATTTACGATCTTTTGCTAAAATATTATACTTATATTTACTTTAATCTGGTTTTATAAAGAGTTTATCTGCTTAATTAAGATTTGGAAATATTATAATGTCTTTTTATATTTATATAATTTGCGTATGAAAATCATACTGTTTATTTAATTTTTAATTATCTTTTTTTGATTAAATTAATCTATTCAGTTCTCTACTTTAAAACAGAAACATGATGTAAGAAGCAAAAAATCCTTTTGCTAAACTTTTAGCAACTTAAGCGATATTTCACTTGCCAGCTACTATATAAATTCTAAAGCTAATAATGTCAGCACTTACCACAATGGTATGGAATTAGCCTTACTATACACGCGCAGCGCTGCGCGCGCTGCGTGGGGATCAAGGTCGTTTGAAATAACGCACACACTACATGCTAGCCATATTACTTACGTATCTCTAAACTTGCCTACCGATCGTAACTACGTAACCAGTCGGCTGGACATCCGGTCGCGCCTAAAAGAGCTCTCGAATGCGATAAATGCCGAAATGTGCTGAAAACTATCAAGGTTACATGTACGCATCACGAATGAGCATATTGTTATCTTGGGTGATATTCATAATACAGAAATAAGGACAGCGTTGTATTACAGCACCTTTATGTGCAATTTATACATTTATATGTGTTTAAGTATATGCATGTAACATGCATGCATGGTTTAATTTAGATAATCATGAAATCAATCTTTCAAAATAAGTTTAAAGATTCTTGTCGTTTCTTTTCATTAGAATATAAATTCCGAACCGGTAGTCGCTTTACGTTTGTAGTGTAAAATTTTACGAACTTTCAAACTATGTATATGTAGTCTATACTCATTACTTCCTCCGTCTTCGCAAAAAAAACGTAATAAGTAATTTATGTTGTAATGCAAAGCAAGCCGAGTCTCCTAACTAGTAAAAAAATTAAATAATTATATATTTATTATTAAATGTTTCATATGACAAAGTCGTCTAAAGACGGTCGCATATTATAATTTATATTATTAATCTAAATAAGCTACTTTAAATTTCTACAATAATATGCAATATTAATGTAGAAATTTAAGTTAGCTTATTAGTTACGTGAAAACGTTAATCAGCGTTGCGGTTTGTTTTTATAATCTAAATAAATTACTCATAATAATCTAAAATATTTTCTTTTCTTATACATCTTACTCGGTTCTCAAATATTGCTTCTCATTAGAATATCTTGTAATATCACTTACAATACTAAACAATACATATAATTATATGGATATGTTTAAATTTAATTGAATTGGTAATTTTTTAAAGAATCGGAGTCAATAAAAACGTTTCATTCTTAAACGAACGCCTTGCGTAATTTTTTCATACATGTATAATTTATTTGAAATTACTAGTTTTAATTAAAAGATTAAATTAGTTTTTACTGAAACTATTAAAATTCAATTTTTTTTCAAGTTTGGTAAATTTATCGGAAAGTAGGCAAACGTCAATAAATTAATATCTATAAGTCATATCTTAGAAGATTATATAAGTTACATGTTGCTATAATATAACTTAGAAATTACTTAATCGATTTCGATAAAATTTAATTGTAATTTATGATCTTAATATTTATAAAAATAAAAACGTTTAATCAATTTAATAAAAAACGTTTATCCAGAATGTCTAAAAAACGGTATGTTATAAGTACGTAAAAATTAAATTGAGAACCCGTAAGGTCCATATCGGTCTAGCCTTTTTCGAAAAAAAAACATATACAACGGGAAATTTCTTAAAAAAAACATACGTAACGAACATATAACCACTTTATTAAAAGGGAGAAGACTTTTTTAAATTAATGTTTTGTTAGCATTATCATATTTGTAGGCGTCCCACTCCAATTATAAATGAGAAGAGGTATGCATCACACCACACGAAAGACGGACATATGGGTGTGATAATTAATATCGCCTTGTTGATTATATGATTTAAAAATAATTAAAAAAATAATAATACATTCATTTATTTTATACTTTATTCCACAACCAAATTAAGTGGTAAAAAAGGTAAGCTTTACATTATCTACCAGCCAACCGCAAAACGTATAAAGCTTGTCGTAAGAGTGCAAAATTAAAATTAATAATAATACCTATTGTATATATTTAAAAAAAATGCGTATTTTAAATATTTATAATCAATATCTGAATGACCTAAGTCGTAAATATATTATAATTACTACAATACAACTGTTTTAAGGATAATTTTTTTAATATTCAAGACTCTTCAAGATCATATAAATAAAGGAGTCATATAACGTGTTTATTACAACGTGCTTGATTGTATAGTGATGTAATCTTCTTTACATAGGAGCTGTACCGTGTAATTAATCCAATCATTGCTTGTAATCAAAACTTACACTAAATATAATGCGATTTAATTCCGAAAAATATTTCATAAGCACATAATGAAATCATAATTGACTGCAAATTTAAGTTCAAAGCGTAAAAGTGAAGGATGACGAAATTTAATTTATCTAACAGCCTATAACTACAAGCAGTTGAGATGAGAATAGAGAAGAGGATGTGTGATGTCACGAGATAAGGAATGAGTACATAGGAGGAAGTATGAAAGTGGCTTCAATCATAGACGAGTTGAAAGGAAAACATTTATCGTGGTTCGGGCATGGAATGAGAAGGGAAATATGACATGTGACTAAAAGACACGTGTGAATATGAGTATTGATGGATAGAATAGGAGATTAAACGTAAAAAAATGTTTTAGGATTTAAACTTAACGGTAAAATTTTTTACTGAGATAAATGACATGAGTATAAATAAAGACGTAAAAGTTTTGAACATTTCGTAAATGAACAGTGTCTTCTTAACTTTGTAGACTATTGGAATATATTAAAAAAAATTAGTACAAATGACAAAAATACCAGTGTGGGAAGTAAGCTCATTTAAAACACTACATATAGGCTAATTTTGATCGCTCACGTTTCTGGTATCATATAAATGTCCCAAACAAAATCAATTTCTGATTTCAAGCGTTTTAGCACATTTACCGCTTTTTGTTAGTTTTTGTTATATATTTAAAATAAAATAAATCGTTTACAATTAATTAGGGTTAGGATTAATTAAATGTATGTTGTGTTCATATATTGTTTTACATGTTTAATACTGTACAACTTTTTATATATTATAAAATTTTTTATACCATTCTGATGATTTATATTCTGTTAGTGGAAATTTATTAATAAAATTAAAATAAAATTCTGTCCATGAAGTTTCATCCATATCCGCTTAGGACTTGATTTACGAACGAACATCAAAACGCTATAATTTCATATTAGCGCAAGCCATTAAAAGTTAATGCCTTTTTTAAATATTTTTTCGTTGCATGACGCTTGTCTAGGCTTATTAACGTATAATACTCGGATAAACTTAAAAAAAAAAATTATAATATGTTTTAGGATTTACATTTGACGGTAATTTTTTACCGAGATAAATGAGGTGAGTATAAATAAAGACTTGACAGTTTTGAGCATTTCGTAAATGAACAGTGTCTTCTTAACTTTGTAGACTATTGGAAGATATTAAAAAAAATTAAGTACAAATAACAAAAATACCAGTGTGGGAAGTAAGCTCATTTAAAACACTACAAATAGGCTAATTTTGATCACTCACTTTTCTGGTATCATATAAATGTCCCAAACAAAACCAATTTCTGATTTCAAGCGTTTTAGCACATTTACCGCTTTTTGTTAGTTTTTGTTATATATTTAGATGAGATTTTAGAATAGATTAATTGGAAGATATAAAAAAATTAAGTACAAATAACAAAAATACCATTGTGGGAAGTAAGCTCATTTAAACACTGCATATAGGCAGAGAATAAACTGTGACTTGAAGTTCGTATTCCAGACGCACGTAAACGCGAGGGAGGATACGCTGCGCCTACGCAGAATTTTTGCACGATACACTTTCTATCGTCGTCTGACATCGTCGCAATAAATCCAATATTATTGTCCGGAAAACCATGTCACAGACTGGGCGTGACAACTTCGATTTATGCAGCTTAAGTTAACAATATCAGATTATAAAATTTAAATGTCTATATGCCATATATCATATTTTATGGCTAGATTCGAGACTATATCCCACATCCGGGTGACATCGTTAAAACATTTGTACTATGTTTTATTAGGAATAATATAAAACTTATGCTTCGGTAAAGTTATTGTTAATTATAAATAGCATATTAATACATATATATTAATATAAATATATTGCTCTTAAAAATATGAAGCCAAAAAAAGTTCAGTTTTAAATATTTTTAATTACAGTCTACTTACCTACTTTGTAATTAAAATGTATATTGCTTTTTGTCAATCTAAATTGCGTAATTTTAACAACGACATAAATATTTTATTTACTTTTAATCATATAATTATAATATTATAAACCTAACTATATGGATAATATTGAATTATAATTCTTTATTAATAATTTTCATGAAGCGATAAATTATCCCGTAAAACAATAAATCAATTTCAATTATATATAGCCATTTTATTCATACTTGATAAATAATGCTATACCTATTAAATTATTGTATGCTTATAAAATATATACCTACATTGAATTAGTTTTCAGTTGTTTTTAGGTAGGTTAAACATGCATGCATATGAATAGAAAATCATTTCAATAAATATTTATTGAAAGACAATTTAAAGTGTGAAGTAATTCTATTTCAAAAATAAAAACATAATCCGTATTAGTTTTACACTGAAAATTAAGTCGGAAGTATACTGCGTCAATGCTGAACTAAGGCCTCAGGCGTCTCTGACCAGTATCGAGAATTTTAGTGGTAAAAATCCTATATTTGACGATAGCCAAGTGTATTGCCGGTTGTATATTGAAGATTTCCTATGCATAAAAAATATGGCATTTTATCTGAAATGGATGACATGTCATGTTCTTGTTTTGAGATGCATTACATATAAAAAAAAATCATTAACTTTTTTTTCTACCCCGGAAATGACTGTTAAGTTGTATATATGGAATGCCCATACGCAACCCCTACGATGGCTGAAAATTATAAATCAAGATATTTATAAGCCTGTCCTAGGTCACCGTTAGCTTTCCTTCTGTGAAGATAAATCTTTTTTTATCAAATTTAACGCTATGATGATGTTCTTTATGGAATGCTGACATATACAAATAAATTAAAAAAATATTCTTATTATTAGTAAGCATGTAACGTAGCCTAATAGCTAGCTCGTAAGATGCAGGTTCCAAAAGATTATGTAATAATTACCAGGTCAAGCAGTAAGTTTGTTAAGCCGTTTCTCCTGCGACTCTATCTCCGAAGTCGAGTCAATTTGATGGGACGGTGAGAACGATGAAAAAAATGTATGTACATTTTTTACATAGATTTAGTTATTTGGTTGGTGCATTCACGATGTAAGTAATGCTTAATATTTCTTACAATGCCGTCTATGGGCGGTAATGACCACTTACCATGTGGTGGCCCTTGTGTCAGCCTGCCAACCTATTCTAAATAAATATTATGAAATAATTATGTATTTATTATATAAATGTAGAAATTGAAAGTTTAATATGGTAAGCGGGATCACTTCATATATTTATTTAAAAAACAACAGTCGTTGATGACTAAGACAGTGTTGACATATGCACTTCCTTTCACTGAGCGTCGTTTGAGAATAACGCTTGCTAATATTTATACCAATAAGTGAACATCGAAATTTGTCTTATTTTTATCACTATTTTTATCATTATTATTACCGCTAAACAGCAATTTCTTTAGCCTTGTTGTATTCCAGTTTGAAGTATGAATGAGCCAGTGTAACTATAAGCACAAGGGACATAACATCTCAGTTCTCAAGTTTGGTAGCGCAATGGTTATAGGTGGTGTTGCCCACTTACCAACTATTTCTCAAATTTCAACTAAAAAATTCAAAAATCATATAAATTATCCAAACAAAACCTTACACATTTTAGTACATTTACCGATTTTGTTACTTTTTGTTATATATTTAAAATAAAATATATCATTTACAATCAATTAGGGTTAGGATTAATTAAATGTATGTTGTATGTAATTTTACATGTTTAATATTGTACAACTTTTTATATATTATAAACTTTTTATACCATTTTGATCATTTATATTCTTTTAGTGGAAATTTATTAATAAAATTAAAATACAATTCTGTCCATGAAGTTTAATCTATATCCGTTTGCGACTTGATTGACTAACGAACATCAAAACGCTAGACTTTCATATTAGCGCAAGCCATTAAAATTTATTATTTTTTTCATTGTATGACGCTTGTCTAGACTTATTAACGCATAATATTCGAATAAAAGTCCAGTCTGTCGAATCCAGTTACATTAACGGTATAATTTCAAGACCTAATAAGTTGAATATATCGTATTTATAATATTAGAAATTGTATTCATAAAATATAGTATTAAAAAAATTCACAATAACCAACGACTGAATTATTGATTGTATGCAGTAAAGCAACCATATTTCTTATTAACTACGTCAAAATGTACTGAAATTAAATATTTAATACAGATATAATACTATAATGGATATTCGTCTTCGCATTAAAATTTTAATTAAGATGAGTTCAATTAAATTCGATCAACAAATTGAATGAAAAGGATTTATTGCACATTTGTACAAATCGTTATAAAGCACACACACTCTTATACTCGTCTATATGAGTGCTAACACTGCATAGATCATAGTATTGACTGCCGCGTTGATATAGTGAGTAACTAATAATACTATATCCCGGGCTTGATACTCGGATTGAATCAATAAAAAGTTATTGGGTAATTCTATTGATAAACTCGCAGTAGCAATCCGATGTTAGAGCACTTAAAGCAGATGGTCCTGTACCTAGTCTCTCCAGCCATTTCGTATTTATTATATAGAATAGGTATATTATATTTATTTATCGCCACACAGCATTACTTAGTATCGTTATAACCCAGTTTAAAGGGTATGCGAGTCAGTGTAATTACAGGACAAAAGGAAATAACGTCTTAATTTCTAAGGTATATAAGAATCATACGTGAGATTATTGATGGTTACCGTAACAGCCTGTGAGTGTCCCACTGCTGGGCTAAAGGCCTCCTCTCCTCTTTTTGAGGAGAAGGTTTGGAGCTTATTCCACCACGCTGCTCCAATGTGGTTTGGTAGAATTCACATGTGGTAGAACTTCAGTGAAATTAGACACATGCAGGTTTCCTGACGATGTTTTCCTTCACCGTAAAGCACGAGATGAATTATAATCACAAATTAAGCACATGAAAATTCAGTGGTGCTTGCCCGGGTTTGAACCCACGATCATCGGTTAAGATTTACGCTTTCTTACCACAGGGCCATCTCGGATTTTTATTGATGGTTAATACAAACCAATAGTGTTAATATGCGGCGGTGATGTCTACTTACAATCAGATGCACCATTGGCTAGTCCGCCTAACTTTAATAAATAAAAAATAAAAATGTTCCGGAGTATGCACGCGCTCTTTACGCTCACACTTAAGCACAGATACATAGTAACAGATAAAAAACATATAATTACGCAATTAGACTCCGTTGTAGAAATATTGTTAGTTCACTTTTTCATAATAAAAAAAAACTAATAATCTATCTAGGTTGAAAAGGTCAAATAGCTGCTTCTCTTAAAAATTGGTAGTCTGCCAAACCAAGATATATGCATACTCTGTGAAATGCAGCCAAAACGCAAAAGAAAGTTAATTTTGTTTTCTAGATAAGCTTTCTAACCTAGTTTCTGTATATTATCATAAATATATCATATATCGCAATATACATACTTAATCGTTTTACACAGTAGAATACGTATACTTTTTTAATTAGCTAGTAAAAATTCTAGTAGCTTTGAAATATAAAATTTTAATTAAATCAAGAACATGAAATTCACGCTTGTCACGTCTATAGTCAAAATTTGAAGCGGATGAAACTTTAAGGCGCAGCCACTTGTATAATAAATTTTATACTTTTTCCGAAATGCACTGCATCTTCTGATACGAGTTTTATGTATGTCGGCTTAGTAGTTTTTTTTTTCAGTTAGGTATTACAATACAAAACATCTCCTAATTTATTAGAATAGGCTCCGTAATATTATCAATTAGAAATTTAAATTGAAATTATTTTTATAGATCTACATAGAAAATTTCATCATTATATTATGAAAATGTCTAAAATTTCTTTTTGATGTATCAAACACACTGCACCGTTCAAAGATTAAGTTACAATATTTAATCCGGTCTTCTGTAACGTAACTATCGTTGGCAAACGTAATAAATCTTAAGTAATTAAATTATGTAATCAATCAATTTCTTATTAATTTCATGTGTGTCGTTGTTGGAAATATCGTGGGAGATACCGTGTGTGTGCTGAACTTCTGCCACATGTGTATTTGGCAATGGAGTAGCTTGCTGAAATAAGCTTTACCCCATAAGGTGGGGAAGCATTTACCTTAGTTATTTATACTCATAAAGTACATTTCCTTCAATGCGACGAAAGAAGTATTAGAAAAGAGACGAATATTTGTCAAACTTATGTACAATATATTTTCGGCTATCTTATGTGACTTAGTACGCATATATGTAAGCAACGCTTTGATATATTTTATTTATTTAATTTTCTTTCTTAGGACAAACGCTAAAATATATTATGTTTGATATGGTCAAGCTGCAAAAAAATAGTTTAAGAGGGAGTATAAAGCAAAATTGCTAATCTTTTATTTGATTTTGTATGAGTACTACCAGTAAAAAGTTAAAAATAAAATATTTTGTCTAAAATACATTATATATTAAAAAAAATAAAATTATCTCGACAGAAAAAATCACGAAATGTCCTCTTTTCTTTACATTTTTGGATATACACTCTAAATGCTATAGATGTTTGAGACTAAAAATTATTATTTTTTTTTTTTTTATAGAATAGGAAGGTGGACGAGCATATGGGCCACCTGATGGTAAGTGGTCACCAAACGCTCTTAGACATTGGCATTGTAAGAAATGTCAACCATCGCTTATAGCCAATGCGCCACCAACCTTGGGAACTAAGATTTTATGTCCCTTGTGCCTGTAATTACACTGGCTCACTCACCCTTCAAACCGGAACACAACAATATCAAGTATTGCTGTTTTGCGGTACAATATCTGATGAGTGGGTGGTACCTACCCAGACGAACTTGCACAAAGCCCTACCACCAGTAAATAAATAAGAACTATACCATATTCTTCAGGATATATTTTTTAAAATATGTTCAAATTTTGAAATAACATTAGTTATATATAGTAAAAACATAGAAACGAGCTGGCGCACAAAAAAACGTGACTCGCGGGCGAAATGTAATATTTGGTTTCCTTACGATGTTTTCCTTCACCGTAAAGCACGAGATGAATTATAGTCACAAATTAAGCATATGAAAATTCAATGGTGCTTGCTCGTGTTTGAACCCACGATCATCGGTTAAGATTCACGCGTTCTTACCACTGGGTCATCTCGGCCATGTCTATATTACTAACAATTAAATATTTTTAATTAATAACTATATCGAATGGTGCAATAAGATTTACAAGTAATCATTTCGTATGAGGAACGATTCTATATGAATTTAAAACTCAAAATTAATCTCTTACTTGGAGTGAAACGTAATGCCATAAAAAGTAATTATTTTTTCATCGATGACGTCTAGATTTTAACTTAAAGCATCGCATAAGTTTGAAGAACAGTAATTATAATTAGTTTTATAGCTTCTTTATTATTTTACTAGATATAATTGTCGAGGTTTCGTCGATGTAAATTAAAAAATATACAAATTAGGAAATTTTCAGCGAATCGCGTCTATTTAATATTAAAATCTTATTTGAACGTATATTTTATCTCTGGCTTTGTTTAAAGGAAAGACGCCTTGAAAGGACCGATTGTATGAAATTGAAGATTGTAAAACGCAACCCACTCTTAATATAATCGTTTGGCTGACACAGTTTGAGATAAACTTATAATATCATCTGAATATCATCTGAATGTTTTGTGAAATTAGAACAGCTTGATAACAAATGGCTCTTAATATTAAAAATTCGCAAAATCTTTTCTTAGTGCGCATCATTGCGAAACAATCCTCTAGTTTATATTTCAATCTGTGAATTAAAGTTAAAGTTGTCAGTTGAAAATAAGTTAAAATGTTTCCATTTAGTTAAAAATGTATTTCATTATTTAAAAAATGTAAAAAATAAATTTTAAGAAGTAAAAAAATCAAATTGCTAAATCATCATGTTATTTTTTACATTGAATATAATAAAAAAAGTTGTTACTTGCAATAAAACTTTCTATATTTTTAGCTACTTTCAAAATTAAGACATTTTTTCGATGCATTTACATCCAAAATAAATTTAGGTCACAAAAATGAACAGATAGTAAGATAGCTGGTATTTCTATGCTTTTGTTTGTCTTGTTCTTATTGTAGACATTATAGTTAAGCATCATGGGGATTTCCCAAACTCAAACGCTGCAAAAAAGATCAACAAAAACGAGGTTAATGACCCTAAATTTGTTCTTCGCTTAATAGTCACTCTGCTTTCCAACGCTAATGTAGAAGCTCGAGCAAAGGTAATCGGAAATTAGAAAACATTTAAATTTTATGTGATTTTTTCATATAATTCATTATCAGGATCCTTACATCAATCATTTTATTTATGACTTTATAATTCATTAATTTTATCACTAAAATATATAGCTAAATTTTGGACTCTTTTCTTATGAAAAGTTTATTTATACTGAAGATTTTTATTAAAATACATCAATACACAATCTCCAAATCAAAATTGTTATAATTTTTGGCTCTGATTAAGCTTCGCATGCGTAACATCCGCTCATATCAATTGTCGTGTGGGTGTTTCCTCCAATCGTTGAGTTCTAATAGCCGTCATCGATTCCGGTTTTTCTGATTAGCATCTTACAATCATCGTTAACTTTTAATGCGATCAAATTAAACTAATTACGTCACAGTTTTGTGTCGTTATAAATTATTCTTGATTCATAACATTTGAATACTACGTATAAATATTAGATATAATTAATATGAAATGATAATTGTATATATTTATACTTACGAAAAAAAAATGTAATATTACAATTACAGTGTATTATACAATCTTAGTATTAAAATTAATGAGTTGAACATATCACACCATTAAACTTTTTTATAAACAAAGTCTATAAAAGAAGTAAATGAAATTAAAATAATATATAAACAATACACACTGTTATTGCTTTAAAAGCATTATCCCTTTACAAAATGAAAGGAAACCTTTAATAGACATCAACGGGCGCTCACCCTTTCTCTACAGGAGTAATTTTATAAAAAGCCGAGCAACTACATATATAGTAACGGTGTGTTCATTAAAAATAAAAATATTTTTTTATTGTTTTACTGAAAATTTGGATTTCAACTATGTAGTCAAACATATCAAATATCTTAGCTTGACCGGAAATATTAAAAAAAAAAGCTTAACATCCGAAGCGCACATTATATTTGCTATTAAAATATTTAAGAGCCCGTGTCTCCGGCGCAGACGATACGCCAGACAGTTGTAAATTATTTTAAATATATCATTAATTATAAAGAGAAACACCTTGGACCGGTTCACTGTGTTATTTTTTTGTCAATGTTACGAATACCGTATCATATAATTATTAAACCAGAACGTTTGTTCGTGTTTTAACACAAGTTAACAAGCTTTAGGCGTAACTCAAAAAAACCTCTTTATTTGTTTCTACACACTAAAATGTTTATGAAAAAAAATTAATTACCAACTAATGAGATCCTAAATAACACGATTTAAATAATTACATATATGACTGAATATATAATAATGAATGTATAAAATAGTAATTAAAAAAATTTTTTTGAAATAGCTACCCATATAATTTTCGAAAATCTATTGATTTGATGTGACTTAATTATGGAGATTTATACTTTTTAATACGAGCCCATCATTCCAGGGTTATAGAAGATCTGTCGATTTTGTTTCCTAGAATTTTTAGACTGCTATTCAGCTTTACACATAACGCAGGACCTACAAGTAATAGTTTATCCACAGTTTGGATTTAAGTCATTTTGATGTGCTCGAGGTTTTTATTACGCATTTTTATAAAATTTTTTTTAATTTAATTTTGTTTTTATTAAACTTAAAGAAATTTCAAATTACTTATTTCGAAAATAATATTGGCTATCGTAAATAAAAACGTACAATTGATACTTATAATTTCATAAGAAATGTTTCTCAGCTTTTGTCTAGCTTGTAATTACAGTGATAATTAATCTTAAATTGAAATTTGACTAGGTAGCAAAACTGTTATTGATGGGGGATGACTTCATTTTTTTCCTATTTTTAGAATCACTAAATTTTTTTAATATTTACTTTTACCCAGCGTCTTGGATACAATGCCACAGGACAATCTTTTAGACGACGTGTTTTTGCTATAAATTTGTAATGTGTATTTTGTTTTTTTTTTTTACTTTAATTTCGTATATTATAAAAAAATGTGTTTTATAAAAATAAATAGAAAACTTTAAAATAAAAATATTTAATGTAAATTAAAACATTAATAAAAATAAATGTAGAAGTTTTCATAGAACGCCAACCATCCCGAGCTTGGGCAGTCCGCGAGTTGAAGAGTAGATTATTATGACACATATTTTTAAACTTTGGTCCTCTGAATAAAGTCTACCTGTCTCACCTAATGCAGTACATGCTTATAATTTATCGTTACAAATGTCACATGTAAAATTACTTGTTAGTTTAAATGCAATAAAGAATAAATATATTTGCGTTGACCACATTATTACAAAGATTAGATACAACTGACTATAAAAAAATATGGTAAGTAAGACCTGAATATGGATAACTGTGCTTAATGTCAAAACAAAACATCAGTCATTCAAGTACCTGGGCTTACGAACACTTGAATCGACATTTTATAAGATATATTAAATGTATCCGTTCCGATTATAGAGTTTACGAAGAAAAACTTGCAAAAACCTGAGCAGTATGTCATTAATCATATAACACGTATTAATCATAATTATATAATTATCTTATCTTGCATGAAAATCAACGAATTCTAGCTTCACGCTTATTTAATATCTATTTATCTAACGTTATACAGAATGATATGCCTTATTAAACGGTAATTTCAAAATATTTAATTATTGTTTATTTATTGTACCTATTTACTAAATAAAAAATACACACATTAAACTTCAATTAATATTTGTGATAAAGTAAAATACTTATAATACACACAGAATAAAAATAATTCCGACAGACGAATGGATAAAATATAATCAGATGTACTTTTGTTATAAATCGAATTCTATATTCTATCCATATAAATTCTTAATTAAGGATAGAATGAACAACAATACCTTGAATATGTGATTAATGTCTAACAGTTCGTTAGAATTTACTGGTGGTAGAGCTTTGTGCAAGCTCGTCTGGGTAGGTACCACTCATCAGATATTCTACCGCAAAACAGCAGTACTTGGTATTGTTGTGTTCGGATTTGAAGAGTGAGTGAGCCAGTGTAATTACAGGCACAAGGGACATAACATCTTAGTTCACAAGGTTGGTGGCGCATTGGTGATGTAAGCGATGGTTAACATTTCTTACAATGCCAATGTCTATGGGCGTTGGTGACCACTTACCATCAGGTGGACCATATGCTCGTCCGCCTTCCTATTCTATAAAATTAAGTAGGTTGAGTGCGATCCCAATAGTACGACATATTTGAAATACACGTTTCAAAATGTTGATCGTATACAAATGTACAAACAAATGCGCATATTGATATTGACGAAAGTCACTTCAAAAAATTAACTGCTGTGAAAAGTCCAACACGTCCTAACACCTGACCTGACAAAGCCCCCTCCTCCTCCCCCCAACATACACACACGGGTAAAGCCGCGGATAGACATAATAGTTAGTTTATAAATCTGTATGATTCGGTCTGTAGAGTATCCCCATCAACTAATAGAAGTCGCAAGAGCTGACTAAGTTTCTATCAATCGAGCATATAATTAAATAAATTATTACTATTATGTAATCAATCGCCCCATATGATGGCGGGAAACTTAAAAACAAAAATATTCCCAAAGTAACAAATCTTTACGAGAATCTTCATCATTACTAGTATGAGTTAGTCTAAGATGTTGTTCTTCAGTTTAACTGTAATAGAATTTGCTTAGTATGTCAAAAACCTTGGGTGTTGCCAGGTACATGAGAAATAATGAGATTGAAAATATAGAGATGGTTTTGATGATGATGATGAGTTAATGTTATTTACAGTGCATGATCTAAGCACCGTTGCTCCGTTTAATAAGATTTTTAATCTGTATGATGTATGAAGAATAATTAGGAATGGGAAAGTATATAATATACCAAACTAGAGTAGGGCTGTTTTAATTATTTAACAAAAAAAAATTAGTTACAGTTAAATTAAGAACATAATAAAAATATTTGTCGCCATCTTTGTGTCTGCCTAAATTTGTGTGTACATACTATGTATATACTATGTAGATGCACATATATGTGTATATACTATGTAGTACTTATTTTTATTTCATTTTAATAAAAGTTTTTCCATAATTATTTGTTATTAAATGTATCACTAGTTACTTATTGACGTTATTTTTTGCTCAAAATATTTGGAAACTGTCCGTCATCGGACAGTTGTAAGAATCGGCAGCCATTTGTAAAACATTCAAGGCTGTATGAAGATTAGCAAAGTCTGGCTTTAAATAAAACAAAAGACTTACGTCTAGACATTTAAGTGAATAACATTATTAGTGTTTTTTGGACTAATTCAACTATTAACACCCTTTTATAATTACTATGGTTGGGTTACAATGCACTAATATATATATGTCATGTATTGAACTGTTTCCGTCTTAAAATCCTATAAATTTAGACAGAATATAAAAAAATCTTCGTTCATATTACTGAGATTTATATTCCCAGAGTAACGAATTATCTACATATTCTGATATTTCTATGACCTTGTTCTTCGCATAATCGTCCAAGAAATCTAAAGATTGATTTTGGTATGTAATCACTAAAAACACTATGAATAGAAAATATCGCTATCAAGAATGGAACCCGGAACATAAAATTAATCAATCTTTAAAACCGTCGCGTCCACGCATAACATTTTGCATATACGATATTTAATAATTTTAAGTAAAACGCAAAAACAAAATATAGTATGAAATTCATATACGTTAATTAAAAAAGAAACTAAAAATTCAACCGTTATTTTGCAAACTTCACTTCGCACTTGTCGCTTGAGGTTGAAATTATATCAATTGATAATATTATATTTTGCCACTAAATCCCACACACTACGAGCATGTAATCGTAAAAGGTAATTGGTTTATCAAATTTTAATCAATGCGCTAATTTATCTAGTATAATGCAAGCGCTCAAGGGCAAAGTATGCGTCCGGACATAAATGTTCGCGCGACTAGGTCTCACGTGTGTGCGTTGTATCGTTATATAACCTAGGTAACTATTGTGAGTCATGTGTGCATGTGTTGGCGTTACGTGCATGTGTGCGTCACCGGCGGCGGTTGATTTTTCGATTGCAGATAGTTGCTATGCCCGAAATATACGCGGATAAATTTCGCGCCAATGTTACGCATACTGTACGAATAGATCAAAGCTGACCGTCGCTCACTAAAAAATACAATTGTCCACATCAATGGATTGAAGCATTGCGGTGACAAGGAAGCTATTTAATATGTTATACCTATAGACTTATTGTTGTCTATAGTTCTTTTTTAAGTTTTAAGAATTTAGTAAGTCCACCTTTCTTTCTCATTTCAAAATTCTTAATAGGAACATTATGGTGCTTCTACACTAAAAAGTTATAAAATGTTATAAGACGTTATTAATTTTAATTAATATTATTTTGTTACAATTTGTAGTAAGCGTTATCAAATGTCTTCATGTTATGTAACATTATTTAACACTACCGCTTTACCCGCGGCTTCGCTTGCTTCATAATTCAAGAATTGCTCAATACCAATTTTCAAAGCCCTGTCTACAAAAATGAAGAATCTTAGGGGTTACATTTTCAAAAATCCATCGTAAGTGCTAACTTACTTTATAAAAAGAACTCGTATGTAATTTTTCCTGGTGCTAGCCCCAGTAGTTTGGCTATGCATTGATATGTCAATGTATCAGTTATTCTCTTATAAATATAGTGAATACTATAAAAATTACCTACCCTAGTTGAGTTGATCCCAATTGACATGTATAAAATGCGAAATACAAAACATTACAACAATTACAACATTTTCATAGTAAATATATGGTGTTTAGTTTTTCATTAATGTATAAAACATTTTATATGTGTAGCCATTATATATATGCAACCATTACATATTCACGGAAAAATTTATTATTAATAGTTGCAAATTTATTAAAAAAAATACAATATTTTAGTCAAGGTCTCTTTTTAGTCTAGACTAAAATATATTCAAACGAAGTCTATTTAGTTACTTTATAAATGTGTTATTTTAAATTGTTCAAATTGTGACACCCGACTTGGAAGTTTATTGTTACTAACACCTATGATAGCGCATCACACGCAGCTTAGAGCAAACAAGATATGTTTTTTTACGATTGCCTGTTTAACTGGGTGCCAATTCTATTAATTTGTAACGGAACGATACGTTGCCGATTCTATTCCGATCAAATTTTAACTGAACTGCCACTGGATCATAGTGTTAGTAGACTAAGTTCGTTATGTCAGTAGGTTAAGCGTAAACGATAACGTTTCGATTTGATTGCGATAAAGTGACAAACTGTTTGTATTAGAACTTGCGTAAATCTCTTGGACGATAAAAAAACGCTGAATTTAAATCTGTTTATCATTTTCAAATTATACGATATTTAAGTCGTACATGCAAATATAAATAGTAAATAATTGTAGTAATTGCTTACTTAAATGTATTTAAATTATCGGCTTTTTATAAACTTTGTTTAGCAGGTGGTTCGTAAAGCTGTATGTGTCTATATAAATTATTAAAACATACTTAAAATAGTAAATTTGATGAATGACTTAATGTCAATTTTAAGAGAATTTTTGTACTATAATCGTAAATATAGTTTAAAGTATGATCTTAGGTAATTACAATATCTTATGGATAACTTTTAAAAATTGAGATTTTCTTTAAAGAAAATGTTTTAAAACAATACTATCAAGTTCCTTTTGTGGAAATTACAAATAAATTCAAAATATCGTTCCCAATTAAGCGTAAGACTTGTTATTAGTGGGTAGGACAATCTCCCAAGCGATCAGAGTCGACCTACGAGTTCACACCTCTGGGCTATTATACTTGGTAGAGCTTTGTAGAAGCCCGTCTGGATAGGAGGTATCACACTCATCACAAATTCTACTGCCACACAGTTTTACTTAGGATTGTTGTGTTCTGTTTGAAAGTTGAGTGTCACTACAAGCAAAAAAGACTTAAGACATCTTAGTTTCCAAGGTTGGCGCATTGATGATGTAAGTGATGGTTAATATTTCTTACAGCGCCTATGTATATAAGCAGATGGAATTGCCATCAGGGGGCATTTGTCCTACTTTTTTTCAATAAAACTTGAATGACCTGTTAAAAATAGTGTTGTTATTTTTTTAAGATTTCATAAAATATTATATAGTAATAGTTTGTGAATGTCCCACAGCTAGGCTAAAGTCTCCTCTCCTTTTTTGAGGAGAAGGTTTTGGAGCTTATTCCATAATTCCAATATTATATATATTGCAATATTTTTGTGTTATGTCTTGTGTTTACATTTCGGACTGTACAAGTAGCGATGCGTTATTCACAACAAATAAGTTTGTTTTCATTTACACCCTTCCGGTCCCACGACATCACTATGCCAATTTTAGGTATAAATATTAATAACACATATGTATGAATAATCTTTGCTAATTTTTAGGGTATGTTTATTTTTATATCCATAATGACTAAAAACTTTTAAAACCTTAATGGTTTCCAAAATGGCCAATAACATAAATATGATTAAATTATTATTATAAATAACAATAATATTACAAGAAGTTGATATATTGGTAATTACATAATAAACTTATAAAAAAAGAGATTTGTTTACTTACAAATATTCATATTTCTTTTTATTGTATTAAACAATAAAATGAAATTAAATAAATAAATATGAATGAATACTATCACAAAGTGTGCACGAAACGACTGTATTTGTCAAAGCAAATAACGAACGAGCGATCGAATAACCAATAGCTTATATATACAAATATATCCTGTGCACATTATGCAAAAAATTAAGAAGTAACATGTTACAAAATGCAATTAAATAAACGTGATATTCTCTACGACAAGATTAGTAAAAAAACATTGAAATTTTGTCTGAAATATATTTAAATACTTTATTTACATAAGAACTACATATTTAGATTGGGGACTTAAATAAACATAATATCAAATCATAACCGCGCGGAATGGTTGCAAGAATGCTAGAAGTATTTGTAAGTGGGCGAAAAGATCTGCCTATCACAACTAGATGGAATATTATTAACAATATTATATTAGGAATTGTATTGACTTTATAGAAATGTAATCCTTTTGAGGCCAAAAAAGAATTTTATTTTCAATATAATCGACGTTCGGACCTCGCTTCAAACTCACCAAATCACGTCATCGATATGTAAGGTCGTTTTATTTTATTCGTTGATTTTTGCGGCAAACGTTAACAAAAAAAAACAAATCTTTTTTTAAGTCGTTTTTCGTATTAGCTTTTAGTGATAATTGCAAAATATAAAATCTTGAAATTGTTCCAATTTTATTTTTAGTTTTGGTAATATTGTGAGGAATGTATGAAATATTAGTACTTATTGATGACAATATTACTCGTAAATATTAGATTGTTTCTGATGTTAATTTTTTGTATACTGGATTAATGTTAGATAATATATAAAGATTTATCATTTAAATAATTATGAATAAAAAAAAGTGAGCAAAATAACCCAAGATTTCATCCAATTCGCAATGAATAGAGAAACGTCGTACGAGGCTTTGATTGGGGAGTAAATAATTAAAACTTAACATAATCATGAAACATTAGTGTCCTTCTGAAGGAGCTTTGGGCCATAGCCAGTCTCAAAAAAATGAGAGCTAGGAAAACGAAGTAATTTCAAGCTCTCAACTAATTCGATATTATGGCGTCGCTGAGGTAAAATTCAAAACATTTTTATTAAATTTACACGTAAAAGCTATATAATTCTATAGAATTAGCATTATATAATTCAACATGGATCTAAAAACCGGCAAGAAAATAAGTATATTTTTTGTTAAGATAAAAATAATAACTAAATTAATATTTTAATTGTATTGTGCGCAAATTTATTATTTTATTTATCAAAATAAATTGTAATGTAGCTAAAAATGTAATTTAAAAAATGAGGTTTTATGCATTAGGAAACATAATTAAGCAACCTACGTTTAAAAAAAAAACTATTGAACCCAAATCTATTTAACGCTCAAGGTCATGCAAATTGTAATAAGTGAACCACAGGAAGTAGGTGAGTAATTATTTCGAAAATAATATAATAATTAATTAAGTTTTAGACATATACGTCCACGGTGTGATGAATGATATCCTTAATTTAAACCTTCTTCAAAGCATTTCTCGGTATTCTAGACATTTTTAAATAATTCCAGTAACATAATACTTAAGAAATTATAATTACAAAAAGTTAGCTGTAATAAAAAATAACTAGTTTTTTTATCGAATTATCATAAAGTATTTTTTGAAGTGTAGTCGAACCAACTTACGTACTTACTACTTTAACGGACCTACTTGCATTCAGAGACACTTGGAGTGTTTATACTAATTTGCTAATTTGAGATTCCCAAAAGAAATACTCAGTTACTATTTCTCGGTCCATATATATTTTAATCTAAAATTTGCATTTAATGATTAGCCTTATCAATAGCATCATTATCATTCATCTACAATGAATCAGTTTAAAGTTCAGGCAGTTAACTTTATACTGGCCCGATTTTGGTTTCATCCCAAGAGATCGGGATTTGCAACTTTTTTTTTTTAGTCCACAAAACTGACTACAATTATACAATCAACCATTGTTGACATACTGTTTGTCATTACAAACAGTAATAAATTTAACCGAAAATATTTAAGTAAGTAATAAACCTTAGTTTGTTATGTTTAAGATACATAATAATATACAAAAACATAATGTTCATTATCTTATGATAACAACCGTAACGAACTAATATAACTAGAATCATTTGAATTTATCCTAAATAAAAAAATATAAAAGCCGAGATGGCCCAGTGGTTCGAACGCGTGAATCTTAACCGATGATCGTGGGTTCAAACCCGGGCAAGTACCACTGAATTTTCATGTGCTTAATTTGTGTTTATAATTCATCTCGTGCTTGACGGTGAAGGAAAACATCGTGAGGAAACCTGCATGTGTCTAATTTCATTGAAATCCGGCCACATGTGTATTCTACCAACCCGCATTGGAGCAGCGTGGTAGAATAAGCTCCAAAACCTTCTCCTCAAAAGGGAGAGGAGGCCTTAGCCCAGCAGTGGGACATTAACAGGCTGTTACTGTACTGTAAAAAAATATATATTTATTTTTATAAAAAAAACAATGTCTAATGCTAATTCTAGATGTATTTAATATTACAAGCATTTGCTGTATTTTTATGCGCATATTAATGAAGTCGATAGTCATTGTAATGAAGGCCAATTACGCTGGCTAGCCTTCTGTACCTACGAATTTTTTGCGGTAACACTTCTATTAAAACTAAGCGCTATCTATGTATAGTAAAATACTAATTATGTAGCGAATTATTATTAAGTACATATATTATATTTATTATACAATGATTATGATGACTGTGGTTTCTATTGCATCACGTATGACAGTAACTTAACCATATAACAAATATTTAAATACGGAGGTAACCTTTGTGTATTTATGAGACGCCATTGAATATAAATTGAAAAAAAAAAATAGTTAATTATACCTGTATACTATTTTTTAAGCCGATAATTAATCTAATTATAACTGCAACGCAATATGTTGTTTACAGTATCAAAACATCGCGGCGCGTCGTGATTAATTTGCGTGAAAACATGGCCGTTTTGAGTGAACTGTACAGTCGCGAGTTCGTAGCCGAATATGTCGCGAAAAGCGTTTAGAAAACTGAAAAATAGTAGACATAAAAATAGCGCGAAAATGTCATAAGGTAAACAAAGTTTTTTAAATACAACCAAAACTTCGTGCAAAACATAACATACGTTTTTCGAATATTTTCGTACAGTCAAACAAATTTATTATTTTTAATATTTATGTGATATAAAAACGATATAAAAGAAGTTAAGGTGTTATTTTAATTTTTTTGATATATGATATATAATTTACCTACCACAGAACACCAAAATAATATAAAATGACCCATATCTTCACGAACATGAACTTCATAATAAATAGATTGTATAATCTCATGTACACCGAGATAACGCGGCTAAAATTAGTCTTAAAACAATTTTAAGACAACAAAGTAACTAAAGTACCAGTAAACCGAAGAGTACAATCAGCCGCTGTGTATGGCATTTGTGGACTACGAGAAAGCCTTCGACTCCATCGAAACCTGGGCAGTGCTCGACTCATTGCAGAGATGTCATATCGACTGGAGATATATCGAGGTACTGAGATGTCTGTTTAACCCCGCTACAATGACTGTCCACATCCAGGACTGTAAGACGAAGGCGATCCAACTGCGCAGAGGGGTGAGACAGGGGGATGTAATATCCCCGAAACTGTTCACCAACGCGTTGGAAGACGTTTTCAAGACGCTGAATTGGACTGGGTATGGAGTCAATGTAAACGGCGAGTACATCTCACACCTTCGATTTGCCGACGATATCGTCATCATAGCAGAGTCGCTGGAACAACTCACCGAAATGCTGCGTAGCCTAGGCGAGTCTTCCCGGTGTGTCGGTCTCGGTATAAACTTGGACAAGACCAAGGTCATGTTCAATAGGCATGTCGTGCCGGAACCGATATACGTCGAGGGGAAACCTCTCGAAGTTGTTAGTGAATATACCTACCTAGGACAGATAATACAAGTCGGTAGGAACAACTTCGAGAAGGAAGCCGATCGAAGAATTCGCTTGGGATGGCCAGCATTTGGCAAACTTCATCAAGTCCTCAAGTCATCTATACCGCAATGTTTGAAGATGAAAGTCTTCAACCAATGCGTCTTACCTGCCATGACATACGGTGCCGAAACGTGGACACTAACTGCGGGACTAGTCCACAAATTCAAAGTCGCTCAGCGTACTATGGAGCGAGCTATGCTCGGAGTATCTTTGAAGGATAAGATCAGAAATCAGATTATCCGGAAAAGAACCGGAGTCACCGACATAGGTTGCAAAATTAGCAGGCTGAAGTGGCAGTGGGCTGGTCACGTATATCGTAGGACCGATGGCCGTTGGAGCAGACGAGTCCTAGAGTGGAGACCGCGAATCGGCAAGCACAGCGTAGGGCGCCCTCCAGCCAGGTGGACCGACGACCTTAAGAAGGTGGCGGGCACCAACTTGATGCGGAAGGCGGAGGACAGGGAGCTTTGGCGCACCTTGGGAGAGGCCTATGTTCAGCAGTGGACAACGATTGGCTGTTGATTGAAAGTAACTAAAACACAATACACTTTACGATTAGTAAATTTAACTCAAAAAAATAATGAAGTATACTACGAAACCCGAAAAGGTTGTGTCACTTCATATTATAAAACAAAATTCTCCGCCGCGTCTGTCTGTCTGAACGCGATAAACTTAAAAATTAGCGAACAGATTCTCATAAAGTCTCACTAAGGTTTTGCGTAAATTGGCTGCAATAGGTCGATAGTTTTACTGGCATTCGCCGCGCAAACCAATAGTGATATATATATTACAATACCAATAGAGTTATTATATAAATGTATTATATAGATATTCGCACGGGTTTTTCAAAATATAAAAATATAACAGCGCAAGATGGGATGGGAAACAATAAAATATATTTTTAAAATGATATGTTTTCCTGACCGTTTCCTGTCACGGCGGATATTCTTATTGGAGTCTACCACTTAGGTGATATTATAAAGAAGACGTATGAGCACACAAGTGCACTCTCAATATCCTTTTACTATGCGATGGGATGGCAATCTGACACGATTAGAAAGAATTCAGGTACAAGAAAAACCGCTTTACTCGATTTTCAAAGCATGGAAATATGAACACTTGCCAACTTCCGAGAATGACATAACAGACAAACCGAACCTTATTGATCTCGCTCGGAACCAGCTATTTTATACGCCAGCATCAAACATGAGACAGACACACCAACGAGACATTTACAAAGGCATCATGACATGTTATATACATAGATGCTTGCACTTTGCTTGGCGGTAGGGCTTTGTGCAAAGCCCATCTGGATAGGTACCACCACCACAGATACTACCATTTGCCCGTCCAACAATCTATTTTATTATATATGTATATGCATTTTTATGATGTTTAAAATAGCGACCTTTTAAGACAGGATGTGTTGGTAAAAAATGCATACAATTCTCGTTAGCTCAAATGTTATCTGATAGGCAATTTATTACACCTGATAACCTTGAAAACTGCGAACATTATCAATAATTTCTTATCCATTTTAAGATTGTATCCACTCTAGCTATTGACAAAAGCGTCTTCCTTAATATTTTATAATTTAATCAAAAATTAAAAAAAATATAGTTAAAAAAAAACTTTGGCTGCGATGAGTTTAGTGTTAATTGTAACACTTGAGTGAAACGTTTTTCATGCAAAAGGGTTCAATTTTAACAATTTTGAAAACATTATTTTTGTGTTTGTATGAATGAGACGAGTTCCATTATACCTCGCAATTATTATAGGAAGCCAAAACATTTGTTAAAACGAAAAATATTACATACATAAGGATGTAATATTTGCGTGATGAACCTTTTTTTACTTTAAGGCAAAGAGAAAAAATCTAAATCCTTTTAACTTGTTTATTAAATATGAAGGATTGATTGAATATTGAAAAAGGTTTATCGTTGAAAACATATATATTAAAAAATATATATATTAAAAATAAATTACTGTCTTATCAATCGCTAACAGAAATTACGTTGATATTTAAATGGTAAGAACATTCAATTGAATATATATAATGAATTAATTTAATCATATTACTTTTGATAACCTATACAGAATACCTACAACGGATGCTTCTAAAAATTAACAATTATTTCTGGAATCATATTAGTTCACTATTTATTCTATTGAATATCTAGTATTAGTTAAATTCTATAATAGAATAACAGGTATTATAAATTAATCACCTTAAACTTTCGCGGCTTTCTATGGCAAAAAAAAATGTTCTTAGTTAAAATTTAACTTTACTTCATTTAAAATGACACGTTATCATAATATTACTATCTATTACTAATATTTTAAATGCGAAAGTAACTCTATCGATCTGTTACACTTTCATGTCTAAACCACTGATCCGATTTTGATGATTTTTTTTTAATACCTAACATCTGAAACCAAAAGGTGGGCAACGTCGCGGTCGAAAACTAGTATTCTATGCGGGCGTATACAATCAAACTTAATATTATATTATATAATAGGAGATATATATACTTTTTTTTCACGGTTTTATTTGTCAATTAAGTATAAATATACTAAATAAAATAAATGAGGTATAAAACAAATGAATCTTTATTTGTACATAGAATTTTTTATTTATTTCTAGTATGTATAATAGCGTTATTCATAGTTCGATCACATATCACGACTTTCCTTGGACAATTGATTACGATGTGAGGTAGGTCAGAAATATTTTAATCGGCAAATTTATATATATAATAACGATGTTTTTATCTTTCGTATAAGTATTGATAACATTTTTTTTATTCATATTATATGTAATAATCGCTGATTTAAGAGGTTATTTCGAGTATTGGTTGAATATGTACAAAGTCTTTGAAATAACAAAATATTCAAAATTTTGAACTCTATATGTTGACGCAAGTAAGTTCAATTAATAAAGTTTCATCAAAAATCAGTTAATATGATTCAAACGAGACATAATTGTTTTTTAGACTCTTAAGATTATAATGTTTCATAGTACACATATAGGGTCGATAAAATCCTAAATATTATTCGTTACAGACAGACTCTTTATATTTTTAAATAAAAACATACTACAAATGTATAGTAATGTATTTAGAACTTGACCTTCTTTAAACGACAGTGTCAAATAATTGTAAAATTTATGTACTAGAGTATTAACCAAAAAGTTTTTATTTGATTTATTTATGATAATATATTATATTATGATTTGATTTGAAATATATTATTGGAATGTATTGCTTTTGTCTTGTAAAGCAAAAATACAAATGAAATAGAAAAGCAGAATTTTAAGCAACACTGTCTGTGGTTCTTAAAATTAAAATGCATTAATAGAACGACATGGCAACAACGTGTTCGAAATCAGCTTATTTACGATATTTCTTATCAGAAGTTACAGTACAGTAACAGCCTGTTAATGTCCCACTGCTGGGCAAAGGCGAGAAGCCTTTGCCCAGCAGTGGGACTGGGTTCTCCTTTTGAGGAGAACGTTTGGAGCTTATTCCACCACGCTGCTCCAATGCGGGTTGATGGTGAAAATGGAGGTAGAATACACATGTGGTAAAATTTCAATGAAATTAGACACATGCAAGTTTCCTCGCGATGTTTTTATTCACTGTCAAGCACGAGATGAATTATAAACACAAATGAAGCACATGAAAATTCAGTGGTGCTTGCATGGGTTTGAACCCACGATCATCGGTTAAAATTCACGCGTTCTAACCACTCAAGTTAGAGTAAGAGTTAGAGTAAGAGTTAGAGTAGAGTAAGAGTAATTGTCAAAATATTATCGCTGACAAAAATCATTTTAAATATCATACAAAGTCATAATTAAATAGCACAATAAACGTAACAAAAATGATTTCCTCCTTTCGCTAAACTATTCAATATCGCACCAATAATAAATATGTGAAAGTTTATTTGTATGTCGTACGACCAGACGACACTAAAAAAATTTATAAAAGCTAGATATAATTTTGTTACAACCTTTTCCGTCTTTTTATACAGCTCCGTTCTCTAGTTTCATTTTAACTTTAGATGACTTAATAGAATTATTTCGTATTAGAAAATTTAAAGGTATAAGTTGAATAATTATAAGAACTTTATGTCCAAAGAGACAAGGAGTAACATGAAACAGTTTCGTGATTAAAAGACTCTCGCTTGTCATTACAAGCTATCTCATTGGATAGCGATGGTAGTGATCATTCTTTCTGAACGAGGCTCGACCTAGTTAAAAACCTTTAACAAAATGCATACATTAACTTAGTAATAAACATACTTAGTAAAGAAATATTTCTTAATTATACTCATTAGTGTTCGTCCAGTAATCGAAATTGAAAATTTGAGCAACATATATAAGATTGCAGATTGCTTCCAATTTTTTTTCATTGACGTCATTTTCCATCTGGATTACTAAACGAAAAAAGACTGACAATGACAGAAAAGGTATTTAAATCTTCTGTCTATGTACACTTATTATAATATTTATAATTATCAATAGTATTCAAATGATCATTAGAAAAATCAATGATTTATAATCAAAAGTAATAATAATCTTGATCGATATTATTACGGCTGATAGTCCCAACGTCATTTGCACAGAAGATTTTACAGTGCACTATTGTGCATATGCACAGATTCACTCTCTATTCCTCACGATTATAGACCGTTACGACCAGTAAGTTATCAGGCGATAGACTGACTTTTCGACGAGATTGTTAATTTTAAATTATTTCCAAATATTTCTTGACAGACCGAACTCAATTAGTTTTATTTGCGTGATCCTCGATTCAAAACCTATAAGCTTACCGTCTAACTAGAATGAGGCAGTTAATAACGGGCAATGCATCTTGTACCAGTATCACCTGTCAAAACATTCTACGCGAGTTTATAAACTTAATAACAAGCCATTGCATAAAGTATTTAACTTTATATTGTTATGTAATATGCATCTATCGTCTATCTATAGAAAAAAATTAGACGATTTTTTTTTGTAAAATCGTAATTATATTATAATACTACAATACTACTGTTACAATACTGTTATATTATAATAGTATTGTTCGTTGCGATCACTGAAAAATAGCACAACAACATTCTTTCGCGCTACATTTACATACGTACTTAATAAGCAAAAGCTTAATTCTCTTTATAAACGTACTAAAAAATCATATACTTAACATTTGCCACGTGATAAACATAGTGGTTAGAAAAAAGTATATGAAAAAACAAATGTTATGACCTTTAACAAGAGTGTATTCTGCAATTATTTTATACACAAATAAAATTACGGATGCGGCCGTGGAGACTACTTATCAGCAGGTGGACTATTTTTTCAAGACTGTCTTCCTGTTTTTTATTTAAAAAAATACTTGAGAAATAGTCTATGGTTTTTCTATAGATTCAACGGTATTAATCATTACTTCAATCTTCAATGTTTGAGATGGCCCAGTGGTAAGAATGCGTGAATCTTAACCGATGATCATGGGTTCAAACCCGGGCAAGCACCACTGAATTATGCATGTGCTTAATTTGTGATTATAATTCATCTCATGCTTTACGGTGAAGGAAATCGTCGTGAGGAAACCTGCATGTGTCTAATTTCACTGAAATTCTGCCACATGTGTATTCCACCAACCCGCATTTGAGCAGCGTGGTGGAATAAGCTCCAAACCTCCTCCTCAAAAAGAGGAGAGGAGGCATTTAGCCCAGCAATGGGACATTCACAGGCTGTTACGGTTACGGTCAATCTTTTTCAATAAATGGTATTGTTACGTTAAATGATTTTCTCACACACATGTAAATCATAAAATTAGAGCTATAGATAATTTTATAATAGTTTATAAATATGGGGTTACCCTTACAATCGTTTTATATTTATTTGACATTATACTTTATAATATGAATGCACATACAATAAACAACGACTAAAACGATAGACAAACGGATGACATATGCAAGGGAGTAACAGTATATATGTCTAAGAATAGATATATATAATTTGAACGAACAATGAATGTTTTTTTTTATGTTTTTTAACGGTTGCGGGTGTAAATATAGACGTTGTAAGCTGTTTTTTTTTTAAGATATATTTAGTTTTTCCTCCAAGGACTTTACGTCCGTTATGAGTTTCCTTTTTCTATTATACGTATTGGTCTTTTATGGCTCACGTTAAAACGTTGTTGATAGCGAAATTAATTTTCTTTATATAATTTCATGGCAATACGTTTTAATAAAATTATTACAATCGGAGATTTAAATCGATCTAAGATATATTAATCGATAGATTGGTCTTCAACCTGCGTCCCAATAATGAGCTGAAAACATTTAACCGTTTTTTTTAAACGCTCTTTGAATATCATGTGATCCTAGTAACAGCAAAATATTTAATGAACATTTTATTTTTATTTAAAAATACGTGATTTGTGTATGTGTGATACGTGATTTGGGGGAGGCCTTTGTCCAGCAGTGGACGTCTTTCGGCTGGTGATGATTTGTGTTTATTACTGTATACTTCTATAAGTTATTATTTTAGTATAAATATATTTTATTTAAAAAATTTATACTCAAATAAAACTATCGACGTCGTCATTATCGACTGATTGACTGACTGATTTTTGATGCAGAACTAATTTCGAATCTATGATCCGACATCCAATGATATCCTTTTTTAATTTTGGTTAAACATTTTGTGTTATATCAATCCGTTGTTTGATTTTCTTGGCAAACTATGTCGGGATACAATTTTCAATCTTAAGATGTAGAGATGACGAGCCGGTTGGCGTGGTTGGTAGACACTTGCCTTTCACGCCGAAGGTTGTGGGTTCGATTCCCACCCAGGACAGACATTTGTGTGCATGAACATGTCTGTTTGTCCTGAGTATGGGTGTTATTATCTATATAAGTATATATTTACAAAAGAAAAGTAGTATATGTAGTATATCAGTTGTCTGGTTTCCATAGCACAAGCTTTGTACAAGCTTAATTTGGGATCAGATGGCCGTGTGTGAAAAATGTCCCAGGATATTATTATATTATTATTATTATTATTATTATAGAGATTATTTATTAGATTTATTATTAACTGCGCCCGTAAGTGGTCTGTCTTGTATGTTAAATAAATGTTATTTATTTTACAACTTCTAATTATTATACGAATACCATACTGTAATTAAACTATACCGTATATAATATACATAGATGTAGGTAATTAGTTAAAGTTTAAGGTTTATATCGTATATATTATTTTTGATATTAAGTCTGTCTGGTTTTTTATTATAAAATTACTATTAAACATTTTACAAATTTATATAATTAAAATTTTAAACAATGAATGCATAATTGCAATTGCAAAACCGCTAATCTTAATATCTTCATTATCTTAGCCTGTCTAGCGGACATTTTGCGATAACTCTATAAATAATATATTAGTTTTATTTAATTGAATATTTATTATAATTATAATGATACAAAAATTATCTTGGGTTTAAAAGGAATACGGTATTTATATACTTAAAATAGATAGACGGGACCTGACAAATGAGACATTAGTGCGAATATTTAACATACCTTACATCGCCAATGCACCACAACCTTGGTCACTAAGATGAAATGTCCTTGTAGTTGTCTGTAGTTACACAAACTCACACTGAATCTAGAATACAACAGTACAAAGTATTGCTGTTTCGCGGTAGAATATGACGTGATGAGTGTGTGCTACCTACCCAAACTGCTTGCACAAAGCCTTATAACCAAGTAATATTTATTGTGTTGATATGAGAATTATGCATTAAGAAATAACGGATCACGAAGATAACCAATACCTAAATCCAACACCAGACTCTCAATTACATAGTCGCTTTCAGAAAATTAACTGTTACTTTAGTCACATTTCATCTGCTCAGTAAATTATAGTGGCCGTTCTGTAAGCCGCTGGTGTGACCATGTCTGATTTGTCATGCTCACGAGCCCTCTTACAAACGCTAGAAAAGCTGAGAACCAAATGAAGTGGAAGGCGCTACGAAGGTACTTATTTACGTACATGACTTGATATTATATGGAATGCTACCACGAAGAAGAAAGAAAATCATATTATATTGAATCATTTTATATGCATTATTTTCTTTGTAGTGTAAACTATTCAATTTTTTATCTGTGGAACCTTAATTAGTTATTTTATATAAAAAAAAAGAAGTAAAGACTATTTGTTTCCCTTAAAAATAAATAAATAATATGTATTGAGCTTATAGGTATGTACAAATCTATTAAACACTTCAAGGTCGCACCAAATAACTTTTTCTACCTTTGTCTATGCTGAAATTAACACAAATTATTTTTCATCAAATTTACTGTTAACTTGCCAAGGATGCGTGTCTTTTTTACATAAAAAAATAATGGAAAATTTAAACACAAAGGCCTTATGAATATTCAAAAAATAATTATATATTAACTATGCGAATTAATTACCTGTTCATTAAATACTAACTTGATAATTTGGTCAAGATTTAGCCATGAATTGAACAAAAGCTATCAAAATTATTCGAAATATTATATTCAATTGATATTCTTCATTTCAATACACGAATCATATACGTGCTTAGTATATTCACACGAAAACTTGTATACAATAATGAAAATAAATATGTTGTATTGTCTTTAGAATTTGAATCACTTTCTCGTGCTAAGCAGTTTTAATGTACCAATAATTGAATGACATTCCTTATTATGAATCACCACTGACGTCTTTCTCCCTCCACCCCATCGATAACATTTTGTATAAAGAGGTATTATAACATTACAACATTTAAGCCAATATAAGATTAATATTACATGCTTCTTAGGCTCCGATTTACTATCATATAAATTGTTTACAGACGCATTTATTTATACTGCTACATTTCCAAAAAGTTTTTATACAACCGTTTTTTTTATTTAAAAATAATGTTATGCGCGCATTACCTTAAAATTATTTAAAAAAGAACTATTTTTTAAGATTTAGTGTCTGTATATAAATATATATAGCAATTTAGTTTTAGATATATGTGATCATATTAAAATAATACCAATCACATATTACAATACCTACAGTTGAAACAAATATATTAGATAAGTAAACCCCAACTGCAATTAATAAAATATTATATAATCATATCATCAGCTTTGAACGCAAACCACCCAACAAACAGACTACGCAAGAGAAACCAAGAAACAACTTGTATAGGTTTACCATACAATATTTAGTCAAACGATTGAATATTTAAATGACACAAATTTATTTTATTTTACTTACAAAAACAAGCTCGAATTTATATGCATTTGAAGTATACATTAAATACAATATACGCAGATATATAAAAAATATTTTTTAATTATTAGTTATTTGCATAACACATGCAACAAGGAGGTCGATTCTTAAAAGAAACGGAAACTATATGACATCTGTAGACGAGTAGTGCACTTTAGTAAGACCCACAAAACTTCTATCAAAGAGCGTAGCGGGATAAGTTTCAATTTTGTTATGCGATATCTTTGTTTCGTCCGTATTATTCTCTCAATTTTAAGCATTAAGTGCATTTACAATTATAATATAAAACTATTGTCAAAAATACTAACAAAAGTTATAGGTATTAAACAAATTTTATATTCATATACCTATTTATGCGTCTAACAAATTTATGTGCCTACTTAACTTGTAAAACCTTTCGGATCAGAATACATTCTATTTTCATTTATTTTTTTCATTACTAACATGAGCCTTAAAATAAATATTGCGCCACTAAAAAAAAACTACCAAATATGATAAAAAATAATAAACATCATAGTTATTTACCTGAATTGTATATATGAGATGAATAACTCACATGTATTACATTTCTTGTTATAAATTATCAATTTAAAAAACATTTTATACATATATATATTACTTAAATTTAACACAGGTCCCCGCAATGATGTTTAGATATGATTCAACTATTTTGGATATTGCAATACGATAAATAGATAAGTAAAAGTCACACTCGATGAGAAGCAATGTATATAGTCGCTCAGATAACACGTTAACTATCGGATAATTATTTATTTCGGTTGCAAATAATTTTGGCGCATACACGTAGCGAATTGGCTTTATTGAAGCGCATCTGTCTACAAACGTTCATTGTAAGTCGGGAGGGTAGCGACGTAGTCGAGACGATACGTGTCCTTTACGGCACGTAAAGCACACTTCATTTTAGCCACTTATATTTTCCTAAATTTTCATTAATTATTATTTGTATATAAAGCCTAGTTGTGTGCGTTTAACCAGCAAATCAACGCAAATATTGTAAACTAAAACTTTAACTAGATATTGTGATTTAATTGAAACAATTATTTTAAACTTAACTGCTTTTTACAGATATGTATTAAGTAAAAATATCTCACATTCTATACATCCTAAAAAAATATCTGTTTTAATCATTTATACCAAAAAAATAAATAAAGTATGTTGTGTTCAGAGTAAACGTATAAAGAAACTTGTTCTCGTGCATTATGAGCTAATCAAGTGGAACATGATTATGTTTTCAATAGTTGAAAATTTCATGGCGACCTCGATAACAATAATGTAAGCCGTAATAGGCTTATCGAGTGATTCACTAGTTTTCCTGATCGTATTTCGGACCTACCTATAAAATAACGGTGTGCGGAGTGCGCGTACGGCTGAAGTGCGAGGTTGCGCTAGGGCGCTCAGGATCGACGGCGGGCGGCGCACAAACACTCACATTCAAATATTCGTCTAACCTTGATGCGAATCGGCGCACTCCGGGTTCCATCCGACGACGGTCGTCGATACAGACGGGTCGAAGGGCTCGCTTCAGGTGTAACAGTGAAAGCGGCACCAGCGAGGTACGGGCGTTAAGAGTATCGAAGGGGCTCGTTAAGCGTAGCGGCGCGGGCGTCGGGCCGGACGGCAGGCGCATCGGCGCGCCGCCACCGGCGGTGTGGTCGCGAGGCTGCGGCGCGACGGCCGCGCTACATGTCACGGTGCGGCGAGCGCGCTCTTCGCGCCGTGGTCACCGACTCACAGTGGCGTCGCCGTCCTACTGTCTGCCCGACGGCCGGGACGGCGGCGCGCGTTGCACCGCCCCGCTGCACTCCGCCTGCCCCCCTGCCGCTGTGCCCCCTCCGCCCCCTCCTCCCGTCGCGCTTCACCCGCTCCGCCCCGAAGAATTTTCCGCATCGGGTGGGAAAAATCGATTGTGCAGCGAGCCCCGAATAATTTCGGCAAGACGCACGGCGCCCTTGCGTCCTCCTCATCGCCGTCGACGCGGCCGCCGGGGCTGCCGTGGCCGCCGCGCCGGTCAAGCGCAGCGAGGTAGCGGTCGCTTTAATTTCCCTAACTTTATCAACAGCTTTACTAACATTTTCGTGTCACTATTAAAATTAAAAATAAGAAGGCCGACCTCTTAAATTTAGTACTTATAAAAAACGAATTTAAATTTACAATTGAAATAAGATAACATTTTATTTTGAATTCAGTCTCTATTAAAAAAAAATGGCTTAATGTAAAATTATATAAACATATATATATATTTTACTATCAATTTATAATTAAAAAATATTTTTTTTCTCATCGCACAGTTCAATTTTTGTATTTCTATTCTTACACGTATTATTATATTAATTATAACTGCACCTTTAAGGTAACACATTACAGTAGGGAAAGTCTAAAAAGTATGACACAATAAATTTATAACTTACTTTTTGTAATATTTCACTCGAATAACGTTTCATTATGACACGTACGTTTATTTTTATGACCTTATTTGTGCACAATATAACCCGTAATATGCGAAGTATTTCTAGTTTTGATTAATTTTACGAATTCAAGATCAGCAATTTACCGGTCAATTTGAAATTACTGTATTTAATTATTATTTATATTTATAAACTCTATTTCTTAGAAATAGTTATTGAGCATTATCTTTCTAGGAAAATAATTAAGACTGCGTTAAAATTATGCGATTGTTTAATTTTACAAAAATTACGTTCTTTGCCGACTGAAGATTTTCGTATTATATCGTAGTCACGTTTTTATTTAAAAAAAGAACATCATTTGCTTAAAACTTTTTTTTTTTCTACTGAAGCTACTAGTATAAATTAAAAATATTTTCAGATGAGTTCGGAACCTTATAAACACATACCTTTAAACCTCATATTACCTAAACAAATTTTAAATAAATTAAGACTTTCCGCTTTCTAGATCACACATAGAGACAATACAAACATAGGCGTATATCCTGTACAATAATTACTCTTTTTTTATTTTATTTTTTACACTTAATAGGCAAAAGTTTGACCATTGACTTTCCTGATATTAAGCATCGACACGGTCTAGGATGTAGCACGCTTGCCTAAAAGAAACCTGTTCACTTTGGATTTGAAGACACCAACGTTGTACCTATCAGGAAATACACTCAGGCAAAGCATTTCATAGTTTCGCAGTGCGAATGATGAATAATAATAATAATAGTAATAATAATAGTCATGGCATTTTTGGAATATTTTGTTTTATTGCAATTAATTACGTAGTCGTAACAATTATCAACTGTTTTTGAATCCTGGGTGTACAAAAAATAACCCACAATAAATATATAATATAACAAAAACTACAATTTAAAATATGAGTAGCTTTATACATTTAAAATTAATATTAAATATTACACGAGAACATGAAATTCAAGCTTGTCGTGTCAATAGTCTAAATTTAAATCGGATGAAACTGCGAAGCGCAGCTACTTTAATAATATATTAAAACCTCCTACTATTATAACTTTTATGTATATGTAATGTAATGTATGTATATTTTATTGCTTTACAAGAATTATTATATAAGATTATATGAGTATTACAAATTTGAATCAAATTATCGTAATGTTTTCCATTCAAGACTGCTCAAAATATATTTTATTATATTGTTCTTAAAGTGTCAAAATATAATACAAGACATTGCACAGTAATTACAACTAATATAATCATAATATTACAGTCTTCATTAACTTAATATTTTCATTTCATCAACGAATTAATTTCCTTTATTATTCCTTGAATATATTATAGTATGCCAATTTATTATGTGATAAAAATAAAATATACACTTTTTCGAATGGCTATTCCATTCTAATATGCTTTATTGTACAGCAAAAGAGTTAATGAAACGTACAGTTATAAACGCAAACAAAAAACTATTAATGTACAAAAGGCGGTCTTGCCGCTAAAAGAGCGATCTCTTCCAAACAATCTTTAGGTGAAGGACATGAGATAAATATTTTGTTTTTATTTTTTCATATTATTTTTTTGAAAAATATTTAATGAATTATTAATAATATTTAATTTTACAAAAAAAATACTATGACTTTTAGTGAATGTTATTGTATGTTGAGTAATTTTTTGTGAATGTTAGTTATACGACAAATATGGTAAATTTGTAAAAATATTTCGTGTTTTTTTTTTATAGTAAAGTAAGGCTTCCTTTTGAGGAGAAGGTTTGGCGCTTATTCCACCACGCTATTCCAATGCGAGTTTATGGATAAACATGAGGCAGAATTTAATTGAAATTGGATACATGCTGGTTTCCTCGCGATATTTTCCATCACCGTCGAACACGAGATGAAGTATAAACATAATTAATATAATTCTTGTTTGCATAAGAAAATTCAGTAGTTTACCTGAGTTCGAAAACGCAATCATCGGTTACGGTCCACGCATTCTAATCACTGAGCCGTCTCGGCTCATTTTATATGGTTTTTCAAACTTATAAAATATTACCTAATTATTAAAAATAAGCTTCATATTTAATTTGCGTCACACATAGAAAAAATAGCCGAGATGGTCCTGTGGTAAGAACGCGTGAATCTTAACCGATGATCGTGGGTTCAAACCCGGGCAAGCACCACTGAATTTTCATGTGCTTAATTTGTGATTATAATTCATCTCGTGCTTTACGGTGAAGGAAAAACATCGTGAGGAAACCTGCATGTGTCTAATTTGACTGAAGTTCTGCCACATGTGAATTCTACCAAACCGCATTGGAGCAGCGTGGTGGAATAAGCTCCAAACCTTCTTCTCAAAAAGAGGAGAGGAGGCCTTTAGCCCAGCAGTGGGACATTCACAGGCTGTTACGGTTACGGTAATAGAAAAAATATTTGTAGACTGACTTAAGAGTAGCTTTATGCGAAAGATATTATAAAAACACGATATATTGACATAAAAGAAAGAGGAACTTAATGTTAAAAAATCAAGTATATAAATAATAATTAATATATACATGACATACTTATATTGATCGTTATGAGTAAATAAATAAAAAAAATATCTGTTAAACTTTTTTTACATATTTTAATCACGTTAAATTTATGCATTATAAAACTTAATAACACATAGTGAAGCTTAAAGAATGGAAACTGGTAAGCTAGTAACTTAGTTTCGCTAATGCATGCACTTGAACTTGGTTAATTGTGAAGGTATCTTGGGCACAATGAACACGGAGCGCGATTCAAATCCTTACGTTTTGTTCGTTTTAATTTACGAGTTTAAAATATGTTTTTCTAATTTCGTTTCATTGTATTATTTAAATAAAAAAATATTTAAAACGGCATATTAACTATAAGGAAATCATCATATCATTATCATCAAGCATATAAGATTTGTGTTTATAATTCATCTCGTGTGTCTAATTTCATTGAAATTCTGTCACATGTGTATTCTACCAACCCGCATTGGAGCAGCGTGGTGGAATAAGCTCCAAACCTTCTCCTCAAAAGGGAGAGGAGGCCTTAGCCCAGCAGTGGGACATTAACAGGCTGTTACTGTTACTGTATATAAGATTATAAATATTTTTAAGAGTGTTAGGTTTATTTAGTTCTTGAATAATACAAAGCCTATTTCATATCAGCTTATCCCACAAGTGGGCAATGACTTCAGTTCAGTAGGTGAATATAATTATACATTTGTATGTATGAATTGTAAAAAAACCGGATATCACCCCCAGGTATCCGGTGATATCCGGTTTTTTTATTTCGAATTAGACAAAAATGTAAACATTGTTGGATTACCAGTTTTCGAACTCACAACCTGCAGATTGAATTTTTTATGACTTAAGGTTAAGTTGATTTAAAGTTTACTAAAAATATATATATTTATAATTAATTATGTAAACAGTAATTAATAAAATAAAAATAAAAATAGAGATCATAATTTTTAATTATTAACACTATAAGACAATATTATATTTAATAAATAATTTCAATAAAATTAAAAAAAACACCGAACTTGTATAAAATAATGATTAAAGAGTAATTGCATATGTATTTGTTTGAGTTAAAACGGTCTAAAAATGTCAAATTTGCTTAAATTATTTCACATTATCGAAGCAAGCAAAATAATGATTCTCAGAATGTTACATCAATGTCTGTTTGTGGGTGTTGTGTTTCTATTATAATTTATAGGTAAAAAATAATTAGCACTATTTGTCGACAGTAATAGTTTTTATTATTTCATATTTTATAGTGTAATGTTTTAGGCAATTGTTTTAAAATGTATACCAAACACATAATTAAGATTAAATATAAAGATAATATTTTTCTAAATAAAGTTAATGTAAAGTATTAGTCTGTAGTCGTCCCACGGCTGGACAATAGCCTCTCCTCTTAAGAAGACTTGGAGATTACTCCACCACGCTGCTCAGATATAGTGTGTACACTTGGGCCGGAATCTAGGACATACTAATTCACTTACGATATTTTCTTAATAGTCGACTGCTACTAGTACTACTACTACTAGAGGCACATTAAACACGTGAAAATTCGATTATAAACCCGTTCTTATAAGTTAAATTTCACGTTTGCCATATCAGCTGTTAAATGATTATATTATAATAAATACAATCACTTAAATATTAGCCTATCAATAATAAAAAAAAAAACACTAATAAAAAACAAAATCACCGTACGTAAGTGTGCGTGTGTGTATGAATGTTATGTTTGTGTGCTTGCTTGCAGGTAGGCATTGTAATACATGAAAAAAACATATAGACAAATAAGCTATAGTGTTTTAATCACTATTATTGTTACTAATACATTATTGTTAATGGTAAAACCATGCCATAAATATTTATAAATTTTTAATTGGCAGTCTGTTAGCAAAATGAAATTCATTGTAGTTCATAACTTGCATTTACAAATTATTATTTAAATACATTTGTGACTAAGCATATATAGTGATGAATTTATTTGAATCTGCGACTCTACAAATCCGCATCTAAATAATAATCTTAATGACCTTTCTTAATATGTAAATTGGCTAATGATTTCGCTTATTTATTTGCTTTTTTACTCCTCAACTCCATAACAGATCAAAGTCCATAGAAGATACGTTACAACTCAAGTTCTATAGACAAATTGTACATACTATTAAACATTCAAACTTAATGATGCTACTGAGAATTTCTTGATAGAAAAACTCAATAACTTTTTATTGGATTGAATCAGTATTTGAATCCAGGACCACGGGATCTGCAGTATTATAGAACTAGCCAGTAGACCGAGACAGTCAAGCATTTAAAACAAAAACAAGACAATATATGCCTTACAATGTCCTTGACCGCTAAGTACGATATAAATTATAAATATAGTTATCAACTAAATGGAGCTTTCTCTTTTTTTTTTTTTTATAGAATAGGAAGGCGGACGAGCATATGGGCCACCTGATGGTAAGTGGTCACCAACGCTCTTAGACATTGGCATTGTAAGAAATGTCAACCATCGCTTACATATCCAATGCGCCACCAACCTTGGGAACTAAGATTTTATGTCCCTTGTGCCTGTAATTACACTGGCTCACTCACCCTTCAAACCGGAACACAACAATATCAAGTATTCTCGGATTTGATAAGGCAATCTTTCATTAAGATCCATGCATTTTATACACAAGACTTTACCTCTTACTAATGTGTTTTTAATTATTTTTAAAAACTTGTGATACACTATAGCACTGCTGGAATAAGGCCTACTTTCCTTTGTTGAGGAGAAGGCTTGGAGCTTATTTCACCACGCTATTCCAATGCGGGTTTGTGGAATACACATGAGGCAGAATTTCTGTCAAATTAGACACGTGCATGTTTCCTCACGATGTTTTCTTTCACCGCCAAGCATGATATGAATTACAAACACAAATTAAGCACAGGAAAATTCAGTGTTACTTGCCCGGGTTTGACCACGATCATCAGGTAAGATTCACGTCTTCTAACCACTGGACTATCTCGGCTCTTTTTAGTTTAAGCTTATATATTATAAAATTTTTTTACTTTCCATGACATGTAATTAGGATACAATTTTATAAAAAGTATTCACTACAAAACCAGTTTTAGGCAAGCTAGCACGCAATGTCTAGACTGTTCTTTACTAGACTTTGTTTTCGAACGTAACGAATAATATTCGCGTTATTACTTTTATAAAATACAATTAAATTCAAAACAACTAATAAAACTGTTTTTTTAATAATAAAAAAGGTCGTAAGTCTAACTTTACTGCGAGTGTCTGTGACATATTCGATCAATATACTGTTTCTCCGAAACTAGCCGTCGTTGCATTCGCAAATCTGCGGTCATTAGGGTAGGTCAAAGCTCCAAGGGCTTTGCCCTGAAGAGTTCAAAATACCTTTAAAATTTCAGCCTACAGCCAGAGGTTTATAGACGTCTGGATCGAGGTAGCACTGTTTGAATAATGAATAAAAAAATATGACGTTTCTAACATAATGTTATTTTTTAAATGAATAGATGAAATTTAATTTGGTAAAGAAAAAATAATAGTAATTCATTTGATTGTTCTTTTACAAAAACAATTATATTTTATTAAAGAATGGATTTGGTTTGGAATTTCAACAAAGTAATTGTCTGTTAGTGGTTCCTTTTAAAGAGAACGCTTAGAGGTTATTCTACCACGCGTCTATACGGGTTTGTGGATAATCATGTGGCAGACTTCCATCCGAAGCATGCCAGGCTTAGTCACGATGATTTCATTCACTGTCGAAAACTAAATGAGTTATAAACACAAATTAAGCTCATGAAAATTCAGTAGTGATGGTTTGTACTCGCATTCTTAGATTAAGATTCACGCAGTCTAACCACTGAGCCATCTCGAGACTTTATCGAAAACTTACACTCTTATCATAAAGCGTCTATTTTGTATGACACTTTCTTTCCTTGAATATTAATTTTAATATTAAACAACTATTAAATGTTTGAAGTACATCTTACCTGTATGTTAGTATTGTTTATTTTTTTACTGCACTTATTATATAATAAATTAGACCATATAATACTTTCAAAATAAAAACTCGTTTCTGTCTAATATTGTCAATGGGAAATTGTAGTTTTTGATTTTGATTCATTTTCTTTAAAGCCGTAACAGAGGGACGGATCGGAGTATTTCTTGCATTGAGATAGTTTATGCATCGGACAGAAACATCGGTTATACAATATACGTATATACTTTTAATTCTGGAAAATTTCACGGTAGTAAAGCGAAACTTCAAAATATATTTTTTTTAAGATAAAGTGTGTCTACGTGTGAAGTTTTTTTTTACTTATTATTTGCCTTTGATATAAGTTCAATTTATTTATTAGTTTATTTTCCTACAGTAACAGCCTGTAAATGTCCCACAGCTGGGCTAAGGCCTCCTCTGCTTTTTTTGAGGAGAAGGTTTTGGAGCTTATTCCACCACGCTGCTTCAATGCGGGTTGGTGGAATAAACATGTGGCAGAATTTCAGTGAAATTAGACACATGCAGGTTTCCTCACGATGTTTTCCTTCACCGTCAAGCACGAGGTGAATTATAATCACAAATTAAGCACATGAAAATTCAGTGGTGCTTGCCCGGACTTGAACCCATAATCATCGGTTAAAATTCACGCGTTCTTACCACTGGGCCATCTCGGCTTTTTTTCCTAGACAATATGATATTTATCAATTATTTCGGGTAATCAATATAACTAAATTTACTGACAAAAGATAAAAATTTTGACTATTTACGAACAATTCAATTTTTTAATTTTTGCCGGAAACCAAAGTTCTTTTTTAACAATACTCGTACAACAGATTATCAGATGTAAATATATTAATATTCTTTAATTATCTCGTAGGTCTAGTGGCTAGCCTATAAGGTTACAGGTCTCAAGGTATTGAGTTCATTCCCCGGGCCGGGCCAAAAAAAAGATTTTTGTCAAGAAACTGTCAGACTATGCCTCTGAACTCGGTAAGTTGGTGTCGGATTGACGTCCCATGATATTATGAGAGTAAGTGACCACGTGTCTTTGCGCTTGCACTTGTGAAATATAAAGTAATTTAAATGTGTAGTTGGCTGTTGTCCATTGAGAATACGTAACAAATTACAATTAAGCAAGATTCCATTTTTCTTGATTAATCATAACTTTGTGCTACTATATATAATTATTGTTAGGTTTTAAATTATATTTGACAAAATTTTAAAGCATTACATACATATATATACACTTATAATATATACACATTAATAACATAATTTCTTAACTTCACTTATAAATAAATTCTATCATGATATAACAGCGCGGAGTTAGTATTTGTTTCCAAACAGAACATATAAATGTAATTGTATATAGTTGATTATTTATTTCATTTGAGAAAACGAGTAACTGCTGACTTTCTTACCGGTTCTTCTCGGTAGAATCTATTTTTCAATTGCCGATTTATTTATTTATTTTATTTTTATTATGATGACTAAAAAGTGCTTATAAGAGCCTACTTGCTAGAACGAATATTTATATTTTTTAATTTTAATATATAAAAAATCGTAGAAATTCTTTGCGCTAATGAGTTCGACACATCGCTCTTATTAACATTCGAGAGACTCATTTCAATATTTCATATCAATATTTTCTTATTTTATTTTATTTCATTCACTAACTATACCTCGCGGGCTCATCCGCTTTACATTTGTATATATATTAATTCATACATTTTACCATATTTTTGACGTTTATGATGACTGTAAGAATCACTTCATATCTCACTCGTGAAATATACAAAATGTATTTACGATGATACCGTCTTGATGGGTATAACCTCAAAATGTTTTAATTATCATATTGAAGTTTCATAATCGTGACTAGTCTGCTTCTTATGATTGTATTTATATCGCCAGCCAAATAAACGGATTATCTAACGACTAATGAATTATTCAAATTTGTCTCATATTTTCTGAGATCAAGGCTTTCAACTTTTTTTAAATTATAAATTGATTGCACTAGAACATTGCAAATTGAAAAAAACATTGCAAAAATAGTGGCAATATATTAATTTGATTGATTGATTTTCATTTTAAGTAACTTACGAGGTAATGTAAGAAATTACAGAACTTTTTTACTTTTTGGCGTTTAAAATTATATAGAATTTTAATATTCAATAAAGCTATGTATAATCTGCTTAAAAAATCTATTACATAAAAAAATCAAGCCCATAAAAAATATTCCCATTCTTTCCATTTACTTACTACTACTTACTTGCTACTACTTACTTTTCTGCAAATTTAAATTGGACCAAATGGTATAAAATCAAGAAAATAATTTTCCAAATCGGTTATTAAATGACGGAGTTCTGAGGTAACAAATATAAAAAATACAACCGAATTGAGAACCACCTCCATTTTCTGAAGTCGGTTGATAAATCTTAAAATTCAAATTCAATTATAACAATATAATAATAATAATATCGTGGGACATTTTTCACACACGGCCATCTGATCCCAAATTAAGCTTGTACAAAGCTTGTGCTATGGAAACCAGACAACTGATATACTACATATACTACTTTTTTTTGTAAATACATACTTATATAGATAATTACACCCAGACTCAGGACAAACATTCATGTTCATGCACACAAATGTCCGTCCTGGGTGGGAATCGAACCCACAACCTTCGGCGTGAAAGGCAAGTGTTCTACCAACCACGCCAACCGGCTCGTCAATTAAATATATAGATAATATATATATATATATATATGTAAAAGCAGCAACATGTTACAAGTTTCATATGGAAATAAGACGCACGCTTAACATTTATTTATACTTAGTATTTTTTTGTATGTTAATTTGATATAATTAATATTTTAGTATTATTTTAAACAAAGAAATATAATATTTTATTTGCCAAATATTATAATATAATAAAATTATGCTTAAAATATCGTAAATTAAAATAATGTACTCGTATTTCCATATTCCGGTTTTAAAACAATATTTAACTTTTTTACAAATTGAACAAAATTAATAAAATAAAAGACTTGATATTTAGATACTAGTAGCTAGGTTAGCAGCAAATTATAAGGTCCCTGATACAAATCCGGGTCGGGTCAATAAAAAGTGCGAATGATATCCGCTCTCGCACCTTCTGTTTGGAACCTCGGGTAGATCGTTACAAAAAGTTTAGTACTCTAATCACGTAAACTCTTTGTAAAAGAACAAACAATTCGATATTAAATATATGTATAATTTTTAATTATGTAATTTAAATTGTATTGAGCTAAGAGTAAATTAAGAATCCTATTATATTTGCATGCCAATTAAAGACAGATTGTAAGGTACATACAAATATTGTAACATCTAATTTAAATCAATCTATGCAACAAATTGTGTTGTCTATTTTTTTTTAAATATGTAATTAGTTGATATTCGCTGTTCCCTCTTTCTCTTTTTTAATTTATAATGGAGATAGAACCATTCGAATAATAGTTTCAATCTGTCATTTTAATTAATATTAAAAAAATGTAAGACCTTTTTTGATGTTTACATTTTAATATAATACCATAGATTTATGTTACTTTTAAAAAGTTTCTTTTGAGCTGGTACTTATTAGTAAATAATTTTTTTATTTATTATTCAAGAAACATATATTTATTCCGAAATAAAAAATATATTTTAATACTATCTATTACAGCTTTGCTGAAAAATCTTTTAAAAATAAAATATTGATATTTAAATTTTTTATTGAAAATTTTTAGTAGTTTTAGAAATTGTTATGCTAGGTAAAAATTTTTTATTGATAATGTCGTTCATTACAGAACTATAAAGGCTTAAATAGTATAATTTTAATTGTTGTTATTTTGACTGGTTGTAATTGGAAATGAATAACTATCAAACATTAACATAAAACTGTTAGTGGGTGGCATACAATCTCAACGAGGCTACAAAGTCAGCATCGCCGGTTCTCAGAAGCAATGAGACGTGATACCCGCTTACATTTTATATCACTCCTTGTGCAATCTATTCGGACAATGATTGTGTTACCATTTTACCAATTGGGGTGACAAATAACATTAGTTTAGTGTAGTATTACTTACCCGATTTTAACTCGACTTCATGACCATTGAGAATCAAAAATCTATATCAAAATATACCTTATGCAAGTACGCTATTACAAAACTTTTGATTTACATTTTCAAGGTTAAATTTAAAGTGAAGCTGTAGCCGTTTCGGAATGTAGATACCGAGAAGAATCGACAGGAAACTCAATAGTTACGCTTTTACATCAAGTTGTTATGTATTTCTCAAATGTATGTGTTCACTTTTCTCATAAATATTTTTAAGCTCGTTTCTTGTGTGTATTTGTTTATTATTATTATCGTTATTTTGATATAATGCAATCAATATAATATAGGACGGTGGACTGACGGTGAAATGGTCACCACCAATCCACTATCACCACCAATCAAATTGCCGATGTAAAAAATATTAACCACTCCTTACATCGCCAATGCGCCAAAAATATGCCTTGTGCCTGTAACGAACTGGCTCATTCGCCCCTTTTTTTTGTCGCTGAAAGAACGCATTACGCGTTTCCCTCACGGGAACAGTGGGGGCGTATATGGGGATCGCCGATGTCCGAGGCGCCGAGTGCGCCCCGAACAACGGAATACCCGCTAAAAAACCAGCGGTACCCTTTTGTCATAATAAGGAGCGTCACGGGATCGCTTGCGCATGCTACCACGACGCTCTGACGGGCGGCCTGCCTATGCAGGCCTCCATTCGCTAGGGGGATTACCAGGGTACTGAGTCCCGGCGACGCCTATTGTCTCGGAGAGAGAAGGTGCGCATAGCGCCTCATTCTTCTCCCCGGTCTTCTTCGGCGGAGCAGGTTTGCAGCGGCGTCCTCTTCCCGCTCCTGCTCCGCGGTGGCTTATTCGCCCTTCAAACCGAAACAAAACAATACTTATTGCTATTTGGTGGTAGAATATCTGGTGATTAGGGATGGTATCTATCCAGACGGTCTTGGACATGGCACTAAATAAGATTTTTCTTAATACTGTTATATTATCTTAGATTTTTTTGTTAACCATACAAAAAAAGAGTGCAAGATAAAAAAAAAGATTAATTATTATAGTTGTACGAATAAAGTGACTGTGCTTCGAGAGGAGGACAGTTTTATAAACGATGTATTTAATAGATGAGTTAATATAGTATGAATTCTTTTACTGGATCATAATTATTAACTTCAGATTATTAATTTTACGGTATTATTGCCAGATAATACTTTAACAAAGTTTTTTTTTTACTTCTGAAAATTACAAGCGGACCGTTTAACTTATTATATAAAAAGTTTCAATTTATAATATAAGAAATAAGTATAAAGAAAGTGTCGGTAGTTTAATATTTTACAAAGAAAAGCTATTGATAACAACGAGAACACGTTCTTGTTTAGAACAAGAAGATTTTTGATTGAATTTCGAAGAATTTGAAAAAGTTAATATCAGTCATGGAGGACAATATTTTTTATCGTTCATAGTAAAATTAAAAACGTGATTTGCATCCATTTCTTTTTCGTTGTTTTATACTAAGATATTACTTGTACGTATATAATGTGGATGTTTTTACAAAATTTAGAGCAATGTAGAGAAACCCATTTATCAATACTATTAGGATTTCCAATATATTATTGGTCGTGGTTTACGCAAGTTTTTTGGTTAAGCCAATTATTAAGATGTTATTATTTCTATCATCAATTTAACACAACATAAGTGCTAACTCGTCTAGTAAGATACTATCCAGCTAACAGCTGTCATTTGCAAGACGTTAATACTTTATATTCGTCAAATCTGACAACATGACCTAATGTACTTACAGATATAAGATCCTACGATTTTCATTGACGATGTCAAATAAGTAACATTTATAAGTTATATTTTTCTAAATAGGCTAATCATCAGGCCCTTCACGATTCAATAAAACGCAACCTGTGTTCGTGTTTTTTTGAGACATTTTACTTTAACAATGTAGTAGACAGTAAAATATGAAGTAAACAAATTAATTATTATTTTTGTGTTTACACATAGATATTTTTACGCTCGCCCGACACAGATGTAATGCACGTGTCCTATCTACTGTATCGAGACAATGGTTAAAACTAAACTATTAATGACTAGAATATTATTAAAAGTCACGAGGTGATCTAAAAGTAATCAAAAATGTGGTTCTTTTATATATACCACTAATATTGTGATTAAGTTTTTTTTTCTACTATTTACGTAAGCCTCAAGTGCGGGAAATACCGCGTAGGGTTCAATAGCTCACCGAATAATGACGTCAGAAACTTGATGATATAAGTACAATTGTACAAATTGCAAATGGATTTATGTAACAATAGGACAATTAGTATAAAAATACTATTAAAGAACATATGCTGTTATTACTAATATAATGTATTACATAATTTTTTGTACCTATTTATTATCTATTGTTATATATTTAATAGAATTATAGTACGTAAATGTACTACTCCTGGGAAAAGGCCTCTTCTCCGAAGGAGAATGAATTCCACGTGTTTCATAAGGTTTTTTTAATAACACCTGGCACGATATGAATAACGCGAGATGATAAAAACAAAAAGGCATATAAAAATACAATACAGTGGTCTGGGTTGAAACCAAGTGATCTTCAGCTAAGATTCAAGTTTTTTTATTCACTGGGCAACCACTTCTTACTCCATTGTTATAAAAAATTAATAGAAAAATCTAGAAGTTACGGTATGTTTTCCTTTCTTTTTTAGACCTTAATTTGTCTTACTCACGTACTTTTTTAAAAAAAATTGCATATAAACTTGTCTGTAGATATTTTTGAGGTAATATTTTTCGCCAGAACGTTGACATAACCTATTATTATGTATTTTCTAAAACATACAGCAGACGAAGAAACTATCTATGGATTTTGTCTATGAGTAGGAGCAAAAGTGCAAATCTTGAATGTTTTCTCTTTCTGACTTAACGCAGGGTGCCGTTCACCTGTTGACAGGCGTGTTGACACTTGACACTGTGAATTTTGCCGCGTAAAGTTCATATAACTTTTCTCGAACATTGTTTGCCGTTTAAATTATGTAAAAGCAAAGTTATAACCCTAACGTTTTTTTTTTTTTTTTTTTATATGCCCCGGGAAGGCAAATGACTCTACTCCACCTGATGGTAAGTGGTAGTAGAGTCCAAACGCGACGACGGCCAGTACAGTCGGGAAGAATGTTCTGTACTAGCCGTCCCCGCCTTGCCGGCCCGCAAGATGCCTCTTCACGCCTCGTTTGAAGGAACCCGGGTTGTAAGAGGAGGGGAACACGTGAGCTGGTAAGGAATTCCATTCTTTGGTAGTGCGACAAAGAAAGGAGTTGCCAAATTTCTTTGTGCGCGATGGAATTGATGTCACAGTTAGGCGGTGACATCGAGAACCAGCTCGCGTGGACTTAAGAAGGAAGGGGGAAGCAGGAATTAGAGAGAATAATTCCTCAGAGCACTCGCCGTGATACATACGTTAGTTTTTAGTTGTTATTATGAACAAAACTAATTTCAAAATGTCTTGTATTCAATTATTCTGTAACCTAATAAAATTGTGTAAAACACAAGCCAGGAGGAGATTAAGAAATTTCAAAATCTTATTTTGTTTTTTAGGTTTTGTAGGTTTAAAGTGAACAGTTGTCACCTTAATTAAATTAATAAAATGTCAATCATCAGAAAACAATCCAGGAAAGCTGTTATAGAACTATGCAAAAGCTTAGAAACAGTCCAAAATATTTCCACCAAGCAGTCGAAAAATGTCTAAGTATGTCCACGATGTCTTTACAAAACCCTTTCATTTATTATCCCAGGTTAAGAAAGTGTCTGCATACCAGAGATTACATTGTGAAAATAGATTATTGATAGACGTACTTTCACCTTCCAAAATTCCAGCACACAGATTATACGTGTAATATACTGATTGCTTCTCACATTGAAATTAACAGCATTTTATTTCAGCCTCTCTCACGAAAGTCCCTATTGAAGAATTTAAATATATATGACTTTTGGTTTAGTTATCTGGACTAATCCAACAACTAAACCAATAGTCTCGGGATTTCTAGAAAATAAATCTCTAAATATATATTTCTTTATGTAAGCAATATTGCATGTATGTAATGTTAAATGTTTTGTATTTGTGTAATTATGAATCAAAATTTAGCAATAATTAATCAAAGTATTCAAGTCACTTTTTTTGTTTGGTTATTAAGTTTTTTTAACGTTAATATTTTCGTATATTACATATTATTGTTGATAGGACTATTCAAAGACATATTTCTAATTTATGTAATATTATTTTTACTTGTACAATATTGTGCCACCGATAGCTGGAAAATAGTACTATTTTATTTTTTTTGCTTAGAACGGTGGGTAGAATCCCATTGAAACGCAATACCGTTGTAATTTGCGGCAATTATCGGTAGAAGTGTGATTTACTTCTTGAAGTTAATTTATATATGTAATATAGGGTGGGTGGAAAGCGCGTTACCGATAACGCTATGCTTTTGAATAACTGCAGTATGTAGTTTTTATTATGACGCACCCACCCGCGTTAAGCTACCATGAGGCTTACAAAATACTGAATGTTTTTACTCACGTATTAATATAATTCATTAGGGCATTCAACAAAATGTGACATAAGCACCTTCTTTTATAAGCAATAACTTGTGCTATTACTTGTCGAATCGTTGTTTATGTTATCGAAAAGATGACACCTAATATTGGATAGATTAGGCCCTATAGTCTTTCCGTGATAAGAAAGACTATAGGGCTCCGTCGCTTGTCGTCGCTATCTCTTGTTAATAAGTGTGATGACCGCACTCATTTCATAGTTTCATAGGAGAAACTCTTAGTTCATTTGTAGGTTATCCTTTTCTTTACTGAGCTGTGACGCTGTCAAGATTAGTAGGGTAAATTCCTAAAAAATAAACACAAAAATATCTTTGCATTTATTACAAAAAAAAAGTAAATATAAATGTTTAAATAGCAAAGAGCAGAGTGCTCTGATACATAATAAGTCAGGATCAAACCGCATTGAGCTATTGAGGTTCATGTATACAATATTGTATCTGACTTTATGTGATCACAATTTTCAAACTAAGTTATTGAGTAAGCAATAAAATATAGTGTCTACAGACAAGACAAAGTAACACGTAAATAAATTATTTCATAAAATACACAAGTTGGTACATATTTCATAAATAAAACATTAGTAAGTATATTCTTTTTTTACTTCGTGTGCAATGGTGAAATAATGCGTCCAAGGTATATTTAAGTTCGTAACTTACATCTATTTTATTTTTTATTTTTTTTTATTTTATTAAAGACTCGCTACAACCGATTCTTTCATGATTATAATGTATTTTTTTTTGATTCGTAATGTCGACGAACGCATAAATAAATAAATAATCTTTATTCACATACAAAGTTACAAAGCATAATGAAGTCTCTGATTTCTGAGCTAGGCTCAAAGACCTGTATTACAGAAATCGGTGTCCTCTCTCATATTTTTTAGTGTCAAATCGTTCTATGTAAATAAAAATAAGTGATTAATAATTATTTCATACTGTATATTAGAGTGGAGTGTGTAGGTATGTGTGCGTTTTCATGTGTGTATGTGTGTGTGTGTGTTTATGTGTTTGCATGTGTGTATATGTGTAATTTGTTTCACAAAATATTATAGCTACAACAGTTCAGTTAGTTCATAATCTAGTCCTAGTAGCCAATTTTTAATAATAACTTTAGCTTCACGATTACATAAGGGTATATATATATGTATATTTTTTATTTTATTTATTTTGTTATACAAATAAACTGCTTTAAAATCATGTTGTCGTTTGGCTGAAGCTGTTCGACATATAACAGGTGTACATACGTTTTTAATGACCCGTTGCTTACTGTATTCGTCGGCATGATAGGGGGTGGTTCTATAACCGTAACAGCCTGTGAATGTCCCACTGCTGGGCTAAAGGCCTCCTCTCCTCTTTTTGAGGAGAAGGTTTGGAGCTTATTCCACCACGCTGCTCCAATGCGGGTTGGTAGAATTCACATGTGGCAGAATTTCAGTGAAATTAGACACATGCAGGTTTCCTCACGATGTTTTCCTTCACCGTAAAGCACGAGATGAATTATAATCACAAATTAAGCACATGAAAATTCAGTGGTGCTTGCCCGGATTTGAACCCATGATCATCGGTTAAGATTCACGCGTTCTTACCACCGGGCCATCTCGGCTTTTTTTTCTATGTTGATTTCTATGGTGATTCTATGTTGTTGGATAACTAATTGATAGACGTATAGTTGCTTAACCGTTAGGAGTTGACATTTTTCATACAACTTAGTTGTAGAAAATCTGTATGGGCTAGAGGTCATGACTTTTAAAATAGATCTATGCGCTCTTTCCAAGTCTAATATAAAGGTTTTACAAGCACCACCCCAAGCTTTTACACAATATTCAATGACTGACTGACCAAGTTCATAATATATTGTGCGCAGATCTAAATCAGCAACGTGCCTAAACTTCTTGAAAACCCAAATAAGTTTTCTGGTGCGCGCAGTTGTGATGTCTATATGAGAGTGCCAGCTAAGTTTTTCGTCTAAAATAACTCCTAGATATTTGATGGTCGTAGATTTAGCTATCTCAAAGCATGAACAGGAAGCAAGAGAATCACTGGGGTAGTTACATGTGTGAGCCTTAAGACTAATGTTCTCTGGTTTTGTTTTGGCCACAGAAAACTGAATAAATGAGGTTTTGGAGAGATTCAATGTCAACAGGTTCACACTAAGCCATTGATTGACTTTGTGGAGTCCTAATTGAGCATAATACCGTACTTTGTCCCAAGTCTCTCCGTGGAATACAAGCGCAGTATCATACGCGTAGGTAAAAATTTTACCATTTCTTAGAGTTTGTTCACATAGGTCGTTAATATAGATCAAGAAGAGAGTTGGGCCAAGAATACTGCCACTGAGGGATGCCACAAATAACAGGTGCCTGAGAACTGACGTGATCACCAATTCTAACTTGTTGTGAACGATTAACCAAAAAGTCCTTAAAAATCAGGAGCGGTTTGCCACGAATACCGAGGCATTCCAACTTGTTCACAAGAATGGGAATAGAGACGGTATCAAACGCCTTGGCTAGGTCAAGGAATATACCTAAACACTTTTGCTTTCTATCTACCTGAGAAGTAACATAATTCGTTAAATTGATGACTGCGTCTTCAGTACTTTTCCCAGACCTAAAACCAAACTGTGAGGCAGATAAAATTTTGTTATGTTACAGATAATTAATTAGTCTGTTATTTAGTAGTTATTCTAATATTTTGGAAAGAGATGACTGAACTGATATAGGCTTATAATTCGAAACTAGATCTCGCTTCCCACCCTTGTGAACAGGAGTAATAAGTGATCTTTTAAAGACCTCAGGGAACACTCCCTGAATTATGAATCATTTTAATATATCATAAAAATTGCTTGCCTCGTTGGTTGGTTAGATGTATGGCCGCAGATCCGGTGGTTCTGGGTTCAAATCCCAGGTCGGGCCAATAAAAAAGTAATTGAGTTTTTCTGTCGAAAATTCTCAATAGGTTCCCGGAGTCTGGAAGTTGGAAGTGTGTTCACTCCCATGCCTCGGAAAGCACGTAAAGCTGTTGGTTCTGCGCCTGAATTCTTTCCGGTCGTGTCTGATTGCCGTCCCGTTGGATTATGTGAGTTAGGGAATAGAGAGTGCACCTGTGTTTACGCACACACTTGTGCACTGTAATATCTCCTGCGTAGTTGGCTAATCTCTCTTGAGATTGGCCGCCGTGGCCGAAATCGATCTGAAGGATTGTTATTATTATAAAAATTGTAAAGGCGCTGTGTTTGTATGTGATCATTTAATAAAACGATCAAAGTTTCCAAAAAAGCACTTTGTCTATTTTGCGTTATTAAAAAGGTCATGCGTGCATACGTTATGCGTACAAATTTCCATCGCTCTTTCTTAAAAAACGAAGGATTTACATACAAACCTCATCCTCTTTAACACTACTTTAGATGTTAAATTTTCAAAAATCCTTCCTCCTAATCCTAATTAAGTGCTAACCTACTTTGTAAAAGGAACCCATACGCATGGTTCCATGGGAGCTAGCCTCAGTTGCTTGGGCTGTGCCTTGATATATACAAATATCAACGATATATCAGTCAGTTATTCTTTTTTATAAACATATATAATATATATATATATATAAGCTTTAATGCATTTTTTATATCTTGGCATTTTATACTTCCAATCTTATTCTTATAAAGTAATTAATATAAAACTAAATAATTTGGAGCTAAAGCAGACTCTGTCTAATCAAATAATTTTTAGTAATTTAAATAATAATTCAAATAATTGTGTTTATTAAGTTAAGTAAAGAGAACCTGAGAAAAAGGTTGAAAGAAACAAAAAAAAATTATAATATCAGATAATATTACATAACAATAATAATTATTAAATGATTTAAATTTAAATAAAAATTTTTAAAGACTGGTCATTTTTTGTTATTATTATATTAAAAAATCTAGCCATATTTTAATATAAAATATATCTAAAGTTTTAAGGCTAATTTATAAACAGATAAGCGAAATTTAAGAACTAGTATTTCGGCGAAGTCTAGATTTTATCCATTCCGACTATAAGATCGTTGAACCTTGCATATCGACTGCTGAATTTACTTCGTGTTTTATCAATTCATGTTGGTAATTTATTCGCTTTGACAGTGCGTAGGTTGGAAACTTTCAAGGATGATTATAATATACATATATATATATATATATATATATATAACGACATGTTTCTTTATATTTAAATAATTATATAGCTTTTTTAATACATATTAATAAAGTTGCAAGTCCTTTGAATTTATTACAGACGTTATTATTTATTTGCAAAAGTATTCATTTTCCCATATTTATGTCTTTTTTTGTGAATATGATTAGAAAATATTGAGTTATTTAATTAGCTTTTTACTTAACTTGACATTTGGGACTCAATCCCGAAACAATTTGAGTAAAATTATATTATTTTTGGCTGGATGAGGCCCCTCAGCTGGCTGGGCAAGTAAGAAGGTACCTTGGGCGGAAGTATAAAATTGGGGCTGAACTTATCCATGGCTTATTATTATTATATGGATCAGTATTATAAATACAGTCTTTACATTCAAATGTACATTCCTATCGTATCATTACAAAAGATGGTTGAAAAATATTTCTATTTACCGTTTTATTATAACTGAGAAGAAGTTAATATTGGTAAAACTTCATTATTTTTTCGTAACGAATGCTAAATGCAGTTAATATTATAAATACTATGAATAATGATTCCTTAAAATAACAATAAATGAAAGTAAGAAAATCATAAAATACTATTTTCTGCCAGCATGATTGGTGCCTGGTAACCTATGTACTTGTCTGTATCCTTAACAATGTGTATGCAAAATTTCATGATGATTGGTTTTGTAGCCAAAATGTAAAAGCGTAAAAAATAAACAAACTCACCATCATCATCTCAATTTACATTCATGCATTTAATTGATATTAGTAAGGATTTTTTTTTTATTTTAATTAAATAAATCAGATATTTTTGTATCGAACCGCGGAAATAGTTGATATCCAAGATAATAAAAGTAGCGTTGATCAGCGTTAAGAAAAAAAAAAATTACTCCGTTTTCATCACGACATTCTGGTAAACATAATCTAAGCTCAAAAATGTGTAATTTTATTTGTCTTTATGCGCTTCTTTGTGTTTAAGTCGAATATTGAGAAGTAGTGTTCTAAATATGAAAAACTCGCAAACGTCTTTGTATCTATGTAGTGCGCTTCTTTATTACTAAATCATCTTATAGTTTAGGCCGGTCGCTTGTGTGCGTAATTATACTAATAATAACACTTATATTAACATTAATAATTATCCAGTATTAACTTTATATGACCTTGAACATATACCTATGTAAAAATTTATAAAAATAATTGTTAGACGTCAGAAACTGGTGGTAGGGCTTTGTGCAAGCTCGCCTGGGTAGGTACCACCCACTCATCAGATATTCTACCGCAAAACGGCAATACTTGATATTGTTGTGTTCCGGTTTGAAGGGTGAGTGAGCCAGTGTAATTACAGGCACAAGGGACATAAAATCTTAGTTCCCAAGATTGGTGGCGCATTGGCTATAAGCGATGCTTGACATTTCTTACAATGCCAATGTCTAAGGGCGTTTGGTGACCACTTACCATCAGGTGGCCCATATGCTCGTCCACCTTCCTATTCTATAAAAAAAAATATAAAAAACTGGGGGTCGGGGATAAATAGATTTTTAGATCTTGTAAGAGCAATTACAAATCCATAAAAGTTACTCGAATTAATAAAATTTAATTGAAAAAATTATCAATTTATGCTAAAACACTTAACATATCATTAACATTAAATTTAAAAAAAGGCTTGCATTACTTATTATTCGAAAAAATGCAATGTCTACATATCATTCATCAAATATCTTATAATACTTATAAATACACAAAGTGCAAATGATATGTTTATGTAGAGAAAAGGATTTAAATTAAATCAATGTAATTTCTTTATGAGAATAAATATTGTATGAAAAATAAACTGAATTACCGTTGTATCTTCGAATTACTATCATTTATTTTTCTATTTTTTTTCAAACATAAAAAACACCGCCGCTATTTTTCCTATAATGATTTTAAAGTTCTACAAATCCTTCAGATAAAGTTTTGCTTATGTTATGTTTGACATCCTCGACAGTCAATTTTTCGAATACTTGATATATCGAGACAAGTATATCTTATAAAATATGCAACATATAATCATGCTATTCACGCTAAAAATATAAACTCATAATATACATAGTATGCGAGGAGGATGAAAATTGTCCGAGTTACTTTTTAATTACACTAATATAATGTGTAATTTATAAATTACCATACGCGTTTCAATGACTAAACGCTGGCAAATAAAATATATTTACGTTCCAATCCTTAAACGAAATAACGTACGAAATATTCGTTCGTGATAATTATGTTAAGCTAGATCTGCTAGTCTAAAAAAGAGGCAACAAAAAATTGTGCATGTGTGCGAATCTTCGCGCGTGTGCGGTAGGCCGAATCGCTGAATAACAGACGTCTAGTAGTTCAGTTCAAAAGCTGCACCGCGCCAATCTTACGGAATCATTTTTTGTTGACTGTCTACTTCTTAGCGTGTTAGACACCGTTTTTTCTACGAGTCAGTCGCGGCGTGACCTCGGCTGACATTAAAAATGGTTATGCCTTGTGCATTTATACTACTTTTTTGTTCAGTTTGGGTGTGTGAGGCGCTTTTAAATATTTCGTTTCAATAAATAGACATACAATATTTTATTAGAAAATTTTAGTGTGCCCGATCTTTTCGATGCTTTTGTGTGGTAATATCTAATGACCCTGAACAAATTTTACTCACAAAACAGTTAAAACAATGTTATATACAGTAAATTCTTTGTTTAAGAACTACAAAATAACTAAAAAAAAAACGCTTTACTTATTGTGCATTCTGTATTTTTTTATACATCATAAAGCGCCAGGGATACCAAGATTTAACAAATAGATAATTTACCAATTATCACTCCACGACTTAATTTGATATTCATCTTGAATGCTTTAATAGCGCGCCTAAATGCGAAATTTCAAATTTTATCTACGCGTCCCTTACACATTCCGCTCGGATTTTATATTTACTACCGATGGTATTTTTCTTTTGCGTTTGTCATACCTATATCATTTCACAATTCCGAAGAATATGCTATAGGTTTTATTGTTATAATAATATGACAATTAAAATACAAAGCGAAATGATAGTGACATGCGACAGTCTTTTTTCGAAAAGAAAGAAAATAAAACAGAAGAGTTTTACAAAAAAATCCTTTGTAAATATAACTGTTTATCCATATTAATATTTTTTTAATTATTATCTGCACTAATATAATATAACTATTTGTTACGCTTTCAAGGCTGAACAACTAAACCGATTTATATAAAATTTGGTATGAAGCAAACTTGAACTTCAAGGACTAGGCTACTTGTTTACCTAATATCCGCCCCTCCTGATTATAATTATTAACGATGGTTTTATGACATATTCCCGTGCCACAAGCGCTTGTGACTACGGATAGAATAAACTCTGCAATCATCCAGATAGATGTTTTTTGATAGTAAAGCTATTTTTTAGGTAAAAGGCCTCGCCCATTTCCTTGTTCGCGAACACTATTTTTTTTTTTAATTTTAATAATCAAATATTTTTAAGACGTATCCAACGTAACCAATAAATCATTGGTTTCCTTTCTAATGGATTAAATCTCATTTTTCGTATTGTCCTAAATTCGACAACAGTTTAAAGATCTGCTACAAGGCTTATACTAGTTAGTGGAATCCACGAAGACACGCTCCACTATTTTTCGCAAGAAGATAGTGCGGGGTGCGGGGAATTCCCCTTAGCTTCAGTCGCGAGTCGACCACGACTCGGTATAGGTACGAGTACAAGGTTAGTTTAAGCACAGGTCTAAGGTACACTCATCGGGAAAGTGGCTCTACTTAATTTTTTTTGTCCAATATTTTTTTTATTATTTCACTGATTAAGAATAATTTAAAAATAAAAAGAACAACAGATCTAAAACTGAAGCACACAAACATTACAAATATTCGTCTCTTATTTCGAATTATTTTTTGTTCCGTTAGCAGTTGAAACGCTTGGATCTTGGAGTAATAGTGCAAAAAGTGTCATCAAAAATATAACACCCCGTCGTATTGCCTCTACTGGCAAAAGGAGGGCTAGTTCATTTTCGCCCAGAGAATCGGAATTGCGATTCAAAGGGCAAGAATTGCCACCATTTGACGCGGTCATGATTTTATTTATATTTAAGGATTTAATGTAAATAAATTATACTAGAACAACAAAACATATTTTTCTTAAAAAGTCAGGATAGTTTGAAATTTTATTTGTTATTTACTCTGTATTTTAGAACTTTTAATGACGATTAAAAATATTTTTTTATGCAAGAGTAATAATATCAAAAGTATATCGATTAAATGAAAAAACAAGCAAATAATAATTATGCAGAAAAAATAACTGCATTTAGATTTAAGTTTTTTTGTTTTAATTTTAATGTTTTTTTTTCATATGTCTGTGATTCATCAGGCTTTGTATCAAACATTTCTGAATTAAATGATGATTCAGACTAATATAATGTGTTTCAATAACTATTTTATTTCTATAAAATCGTGTTTTTATGATCGTTGTTGGATTCATAATTTCTTGTTATGATAATGAGAGACGAAAATGAAAACAATTAAAATATAATATTAAAATAATTTGACTTTTGACTTTGATTATATGGGTGATATTAACAGTATGAATCTAAACTAGGAATATTTAATTTAATTTAATATAATACATTACATATATTAGAGCATTTTAGCTTTCCGCACTCTTTCGTTCTAGCAATATCATAAAAAAGGCACAAAATTTTTCACGAATTCATATATAGATTACATTTTTGCTAAAGCACTTCCCTATACTAATGACACCCGATTAATTAAATTTTTTCCTTATCAATCTGAGTATAATTTACCCTTGGATTGGGTTGTAAAATTAAGAAGTCCTTCTATAGGAAATCGCGAAACGATATCTCTTTTCAAAGCTAGAAAAAATGTTGGTTATAAGTATGGATGCAGTATCATATTTCATGTAAGATAAAACATCCTTTCAATATTGTCTTGCCATATAATATTTACTGCATTTATTATACATTTTACAATGCTATTCGTTTACAAACGAAACAAATCATGACTTTTTTACTTTCCAATTAAGAGTGTGTATTCAATATTGTTCCATAATTTTCGCTTAGAATAATATTTCATTTGATATTGTACAGAAGATATAAAGGATATAGAAAGAGACAGAGTGTTTCGCCATTTTATCAACACTAATGACCATGTTTTACAAAGCGACCACTTAAGTTTGGGTCAACGACCGTCATCAGTTAGTTCTATATTAAAGATAAGTCATTATATGTATTGTAATTTGGTATCTTAGCAAAATTACACTCAACTTTCACACAAATAAAATTAAATATTTACGTGGTTGGAGCTTTGTGCAAGCCCCTTCCGTCCCCCTATGTATTTGTGATGGAACAACTCAGTGTCGATACAGGCATCTGGGTTATAACATTTTCGTTTCCATAGTTGTCAGCGCATTGGCCGTTTTCGGAATGATTAATATTTTTACTACCATGTGGTGGCCAATTTGCCGCTTCAAGTTACGCTTGAACAACCACTAACATTTAAAACACAACGTCATACACAATAAGTCAACCGGTCATAAAAATAAAGAGAAAATTATACCTTTTTTTACTAAGTCTTAATTACTTTAAAAACAAACTATTACATTAATAGATGAGGATGAAAAATTCGCGGTAACAGTAAGCGGACTATGACCTCGTACATAACGTTTATGTGCGTACGTACGGTAGCAACCATGTTGTCTTAATGTATGATAAATGTTTTACATTTGCGTGCGTTTATACATTTTCTTATAGTACTATAACTTTTTATATTTTATTATTTAGCTATTAAATATAAAATAAAATAAACAGTTAAAATCTAACAGCCTACATAATGTGCTTCTAAAACCAGATATTTTCAAAGCCTTTTTGCACGAAATTTTGACAAGTCATTCTTTGTATTGCGAATATTCGTTAAGGTTGAACTTTTTGTTACTGTCGATTTAGAAATTGCTTAGAAAATTTTTCCTTAACGAGCCGAAGATCATTTGTACAATCTATTTGTATCAGCGTCAGAATTGTTAAAACAAAATCACGAATTATTTTTTATAAATCTCTCACCTCTCTATAGCGTAAGGTTAAAATTTATTTGATTATACTTAGATTTTAAACGGCACTGATAAATTTTGAACTATACTGTTTTTACAATAAAACAAATCACATAACATTATTAAATTTATTTTTAAAGACCAATGCTTAAACACTTTTGTTTATGTTTTTACTTAATATAATCTAAACTAATAATAATATAAAACTGAAAGGTTGCTATTAAAATTCTGCTACATATGTATTCACGAACCAGAATTGAAGCAGCGTGGTTAAAAAAAGCTCCAAACCTTCTCCTCAAAGGAAGAGAAGGTTTAAGGTCTTATTAAGATTAATAGATATATCTCATATTTTTTTATAAATAAAAACAACCCGTGAATTACGAATTTTGTCCAGCAGCGAGTCACCAGCAGCGACAAAGGTCTTCTCTCCTCTAAGGGAAGAAGCTTATTCCACCAGACAGTTCTGATTCGTAGCTAATACGGTGTCAGAGTTTTATCCAATATTGTATGCAGGTTTACTCACGATATTTTTTTAATGGCCAAGATTAACAATTAACACAAATTACGCTCATGAAAAAGCGAATAACGGATATGAACACGCTATCTTTTGTTATGTTTAATTTAATACTAGAAATAAAAATAAAATAATCATTACAAGATTCTGTCTTAATAAAGTTATTAAATCTTTTTCAGAGCTAGGTATACGCATTTTTAATATAATACCGCAGTCTATACTTGACTTTCCGCTAAGCAGACTTGGATTAGTTATTAAAAATAATCTTATTAGTAAAGCCCATTATTCTATTTCTGAATTTAGGTACATCTGACAAAAACACATGATTACTGGATCTCACGTACGGACTAACTAATGGTATTGTATTTTATAAAAAATAGTTTTTTTTAAAGGGTAATTACTAATTGTTTTGTTGGTTCTGCTCCATAGAATCTACTATCATCTAATAAGCGGTGGTAGCGCTTGACAATTCATAAGTACTTGCATATTTGGATGAAAATATTTGATTTGATTTAAGATTTAAGATGGATTATTTCGGGTTTATATGTGTTATATCTAAGAATTTAAAGTGAGAGCCTAAATTTATATAAGCCATTTAATTTAATTTTTTTTTATAAAATAAAAGGATGACGAGCATATGGGCCACCTGATGGTAAGTGGTCACCAAACGCCCTTAGACATTGGCATTATAAGAAATGTCAACCATCGCTTACATAGCCAATGCGCCACCAACCTTGGGAACTAAGATTTTATGTCCCTTGTGCCTGTAATTACACTGGCTTACTCACCCTTCAAACCGGAACACAACAATATCAAGTATTGCTGTTTTGCGGTAGAATATCTGATGAGTGGGTGGTACCTACCCAGACGAGCTTGCACAAAGCAGTAATAATATATTTTACTCAAATAGGTTTTTACAAGTACTTCTGAATATTCATTTACATGATTAAATTAAATAAATGCTACCTTTGGTAGCAAAGCAGGTTTGGAATTTAGAATCTATCGAGAAAAATTTTCAAGAAACTTTTTCTGTAACTACGTTTTCTACTCAATCGTACTGATTTCCTGTCAAAGTACTTCTACACTAAGACGAAGCCTCACAGGCTTCTTGGAGCTTTATTTAAAATGACGAAAAAAACAATTGAAAGGAATATAAGTACAGTTTTATAGTATTTTTGTACGCTACGTAATAGTTATCTCTCATTGAACATAATATTTTATTTATATAAGTATATAAAATTTGTATGAAGCTTCATTTTTGAATAAAGGGCTATGAAAATTGGTATTTAAAAATTCTAAATGGCGCGAGTAAAGGCGGTTAAAGCGTAATAATAATAATAATAAGCTAGTAGTCTGTAAAATACATGAAATAATAAAAAATAAATTTATATCTGTCCGCTATCATCATTTACAATGAAACCTTGTTTTTATTACCTAATTGAATTCTACATTTATTCTAAGACTTATAATTACTCACACAAAATTTTAATAAATAAAGTTACCACTAAGAACCTAAATCGAACAGGTTTACAAAATATTATTATTGACGTCACATTATGTACTAAGCTTACAGGCAATTCAAATATCTCAAATGATTAATTCGATCTAATCCAATTGTAATGTAATTCAAACTAACTACGTAACAAGTAACTGAATAATAATAAGAACTTTGACTTGGATTCAAAGTCCATTACCAAAGCGCAGAATTAAAAAATGATCGCCTATCGGACACTCACTTAGCAAGTTAAATGTTATTCAAATTCTTTCACCTTGTAATAAAGCAATATTGAACAATAAGATCAATATTTCTTTATTTATTTAATTTGTAAATTTGTTGTTATACATTACTTATTTTTATAATTTTTTATATTAACTGAATGCGCTTTAAGCGCTGTTTTTGCACTAAGTATTTTCTATGATTCTGATGTTTAAATTTTATATATAAACATATATATTCTTTTTTAATTAAATGAATTATGTATAAGTTCCATTTTAACAAAAAATAAATAAAACAAATTATGACACTTCTGTTGTCGGTGTCATTCCAGTCCCCAACTGTAATTGATTAGTCATTCAAATATTTTAGATTCCTTTAAGTGTACCAAATAAGTGTAATAAATACAAAAATTTTGATACATATATTTTAATTTAGTATCAAGTAAATGACATAGTTTTTTATTTTTACATTATGATATATATTTGAGTAGGCTCTTCTAAATAACCCAACCAACCCAACTATAACACATGATATCGCACAAAGCAAACTTCTAATATAAGGTTGGTCGGCTAACAAGAAAACGGCCTGTATACTTTCGGCTACATACATAACTCTACGGATATTGCTATCATGATACATTTAGCGCTGATCTATTTTATTTTGAAAAGACTATCTTTCAAACAAGACGATTATGTGTTAATCGGAAAAAGATCGCCTACTCAGCATGATGCTTCGAAATAGATGAATTAAAAACTAAGAAGTCAATGACATATTGAGGAAAACTTTCATAATTTGACCGTGAAAAAACCGTAAAACGTACGTGACGAATCCGTATTACTTCAGAGGGGGTACTAACGTAATGAACAAAAAAATTTCTTAGTCAAAAAATATTTAGCATTTTGTCCACCGGTAGGACGGCTAGCAGTCAACGGCCTCGCATTTCGACTTCTGTGTGGCGAAAATGATACGAATGATTGGTTCTGAAAATCGATCTGTCATAAGAACACATTTAGTATCAACGATAAAGTGAATCGAATTACAAAATGAAATCGATAATTTTACTTTTATTTGCAATATATGCAATTAATAAACGTTTGTTGCTTTTTTTTAATGTATTAAACATAGTTTTTTCTTGTTGCTTGTTGCTATACATTTCAAAGCTTAAAGCATACATATATATTACTGGATTTAAGTTTAAGGTCAAAGACGGCACACGATGAAAACTACAATGCGTAGGCGAAATAGCCGTTAAACGATTAAAGATTCACTGATTGTCTACTAACATTTAGGTTGACTAACAACTGCTTTCGATTACTAATCAATTTAAAAAAAAAGCAAATTAGTTTTTTTTATATTTTATAACTCCAATTTATTTATTTATTTATAGAATAGGAAGACGGACGAGACCAACCGGCCACTTACCATCAGGTGGCCCATATGCCACCTAATAGTAAGTGGACACCAACGCCCATAGACATTGGCAGTGTAAGAAATGTTAACCATCGCTTACATCGCCAATGCGCCACCAACCTTGCGTACTAAGGTGGTATGTCCCTTATGCCTGTGATTACACTGGCTCACTCACCCTTCAAACCGAAACACAACAGTACTTGGTATAGTACTGCTGTTTTGCGGTAGAATATCTGATGAGTGGGTGGTACCTACCCAGACGAGCTTGCACTAAGCCCTACCACCAGTGAATTATGTGTGGTCGTGAGTTTGTCGAGTGCCTCACGTCACCCTTACCCGTCTACAGAGTAATTTTCGCATGACTAAAAAAACATTTAGAGAAATTACTAATGCAAACCTTGTTTAAGGTTATTAATAAAGACCTTATGTAAGAATAATATATGGTGCAAACATAAGTTAAGTTTCAATTTGTAAAATGGTTTAGTCGTTAAACCGTTCTGATTAATAGAAGTTTTATATTAAGATAATACGTTTTTGTTGTGTATGGCCAAATTTTTTATATGTTTCATATTGTCAGCTACAACTTTTTGTATTTATAATAACGGCTTGCAACTAAATCGCAAAGCAAAATCGCATTTCGCTTAGAGGCATGCATTGTCTGTGTCCAGTTATTTTCTTATCTATCGAACATAGTTTACTTGAAATTTCTCAAGCGTTTCCCGATTTCCAGTACCCGTACTCCCAGGATAGTACACTAAGGATACAAACGACTAGCGTCGACCATAGATTGAAAGCAAAATAATATCATAAAGTATAATATTGTTGAGATTGAGGCCAATCAATATATTTTATGCAAGAGTCGATAATTAAGTAACAATTTGGATTAAATATAATATTTACAATTATTAAATACATCGTTCTTGGATTCCGCATTTAAGTGCAGTTGAGAAATATTAATTGGAAGCAACTGTTCAACATGATGATCAAACAAAACGAATGCTTCCAGTGCGGGTTTTGGTTTTGCTAAGGTTTGCTTTGATCAACTATATAATATTTTACTAATTGTATTCTATCAAAATAATATAGAAGCATATTTATTTTAAACTAGACTAAACAACATTTTCTAAAACGCTGATCAATGTGAGATTTAATAAAACTTAAAACGGTCATTGGTCAATGGCAGCCCAATATGTGATTTGTGACCAATGAGCGTCCAGAATAATTTACCTTAATAAATCTTTCTAAACTAGTCGTAAGTTATTAGTTTTATCATGAATAGTAAGTGACAAGATAACTCCAAGTCGACAAATCATATTGTTCTTAACCGAACGCGAACGTCTCAGTTTCAAGAACATCGCAAGAAACGCTATTATATGATTTATGCAGTATCGACATTAAAAACTTCTATGAAATACTCGTCACAGATCATAAATATTGGTGCCAGCTTTGGTACTTAAATGAATAATAAAGAAATGTCTATAACTACCTAGCTATATTTTTAAACATCAACAGCATTTAAATATTTTATAGATTATAAATCAGATATTTAGATACATAAATAAGCAATGTAAATGTCATAGAAAAGCTAGATTATATAGGTATATATAAATTTTATAGTTAATATAATATTATTTTAAATTCTCGACTGACTGACTGATGACAATATCTCCGCGACATAAATCGAATCTAAAAAGTGACTTAAAATTAAAAAATATTTAAACTGTAGTACTATTTATTATATTCGCATGTTATTAATAAACTCCTGGTTTAAAATCCCAACCTGTACAATTAATATACATTGATTAGGGATTCATTTATTTAAAGCATTAAGTGGTTCATCGGCTAGAACATAAGAATTTAACTAAGGATAATGCTTTTATAATTCATTTCGTTTTCAACGGTGAAGCAAAAGAAAATGATGTCTTATCATTAGTGCATAATATCCAAATACTTTTTATTCCTTTCATTTCATATTATTACTTAGCAAAAATTTTATAAAAAACGCTTAAGAACAAAATAATTTGCCGTAAAAAATAAATAGCGCGCGACTTTTTTAGGGACAGATTTATTTATCGTAATAATTCTTAAGGTCTTTCAACAAAATGTACACTGATTAAAATAATATAACATAGCAAAAATAAATACTAATCGTAAATGTTACAATTATTTAAGAAGAACACAGCATGCACAAAAAGAAAACAAATCAACATCGTAACCTAATATTGAACTTCTTATATTTAAATCTATTTATACAAATAAAAAACTAGGTTTAATCTCATTTGCCCATATACTATGAAAGTATTAGTAGAAAGCCAGACGAGTAAAATGTGATTGTTGAAACGACTTAAAAAGTAGAAATTCACAAAAAACAGCTAGACTGATGTTGATGTCATCTTGACCGATTTCAGCCACGGTGGTAGGGCTTTGTGCAAGCTCGTCTGGGTAGGTACCACCCACTCATCAGATATTCTACCGCAAAACAGCAATACTTGATATTGTTGTGTTCCGGTTTGAAGGGTGAGTGAGCCAGTGTAATTACAGGCACAAGGGACATAAAATCTTAGTTCCCAAGGTTGGTGGCGCATTGGATATGTAAGCGATGGTTGACATTTCTTACAATGCCAATGTCTAAGAGCGTTGGTGACCACTTACCATCAGGTGGCCCATATGCTCGTCCGCCTTCCTTTTCTATAAAAAAAAAAAAAAAAAAACGGTGGCCATTCTTAAGAGGGATTAGCCAACTGCGCAGGACATTTTTTATTTCACAAGTAGTTGCACTCTCATTATACGATGGACATTTTTTTATATTTATTGGGAGGGCAAATTACTCTACTCCACCTGATGGTGAGTGGTAGTAAAGTCCAAACGCGACGACGGCCAGTACAGTCGGGAAGAATGTTCTGCACTTGCCGCCCCCGCCTTGCCGACCCGCAAGCAGAGCAGCAGAGCTCAGGCGCAGGACTAAAGCTTTTATGTTTTTGCCCAGGCCTTTACTGCCTTCCTTCAAACTCTGAGTTGCTACTGATTTGTAACAGTAATACCCAATATTTCTTTACTTCTGCCCGGACCAGGAATTTAAATTTAAAATCATGGGATGCAACTGAAGCCAGGCATTCGACCATCACTTTTTACCAATAATATATTATATACGAAAATAAAATTGATATTTAAGATCATAATCTGAGCAATCATCTTAATAAATTAAAATAGATGAGCATATGTCTATAAATAAGATCAGACTTTTTATAAAAAAGCTTGCATCTAGCCTTAACCTTGAACCTTACCGATGTCATTTTCGACTATGAATGCTATGCTAAAATGTAAAAGATTATGAAATATTTTAAATTTATAAATCTAAGCTCTGTATAACAGCGTTACAGTTTCAATTTATAAAATAAATAACTGTATTTGAAGATTTTATTGTTTTTTATTTACAATATATTTATTTCGCGGAATTATAATGTTGTATATATAATTTTGAAGTATTTTTAAAAAGAAATATCACATTACTACAGCACTGTCTGTAGTTTTTAATAAACTTACATATCAAAAAGATGACATTAACTCATTTAAAGTTGACAAGTAATTCAGAAGATTATTTGGGATTCGAGCACATATATTTAGATACATAAATAAATTGATATAAATACAAAAATCAATGAATTGATACCGCACTATTACTCTAGGTTTCCGACACCTAATTCCGATCGCAGTGGCCAACTGCGCTGATACACAGAGGTTTATGCACAACATTATTTATAAGCACAGATTCACTCTCTAGTCCCTCACTCTCACAATCTACTTTTATAACCAACCCACTAAACCGACAAGTCATTTTATGATTATTATAATATTTATACATATCGTCAAGTAATTTGTAATGAAGAATATAATCTAATTGTTTGTATGTTTGTATTATAAACTGCTTTTGGATATAAAATTGAATATGACATTGCAAGTGAGCTTTCAAATAATGTTCCCTATTGAAGTTCCAGTGACCCCATAACGGCTTAAAGTAGGACAGTCTGTCGGGTCCCTCTTGGCATCAATTTGAGAAAAATTGTAGTACATTTAATTTTAAAAAGTTACGAGTCAAATTTATTATTGTCTTAAGGATTAAATTTATTATCATTTAAATAAAAAAAAAAAACTTTTTTAGTTTTTTATCGATGCGTGTATATGCACCGTACAATCGAATGCGTTGAAACTTAGTAAAGTTGTAACAAAAAGTTATGTAAAAATGTTAAATTTAATGATTTACTGAAATTATATGTATTATAATATACAATACTCTTATAACATATTTCCATATTATGTTATTTTGAATAGAGTTTCTCACTTTTGGTGTTTGCTTTTACAAACATTCTTTCTTGCGAAATTTTAAATTTCTAGATATTACTGTTGAAATGCACCTTATGTATATACCATTGTTTATTATTATTTTTTTCCAAAATTACCAAAAAGTTACTTTCATCATTATCCTTCCCTTTCCTAAAACAATCTGTTGTTAATAAGGGTTCAAAATCAAAACAAATGAATACTTTTTTATTTATAAAAATAACAATTGCAGTATAGTTTTCACAAGTTATATATTTGTGAAACCCACAGGCATTCCGAAAGTTTAGGTTCGGAGGACGTTCACCAAAAGTTATCTAAGAGCTTCGTAACTTGACTGCGTAAATATAGAAAGTTAGCTTATTATTTAGAGAATATTTCCTGTTATTTAAGTGTCTACTTAGCGCTCAGGATTCGTTCGTCTTCGTGAATCTATTAACTGTTTCTTTTGGTGACCACTAATAATGCTTTTTATTATGATTTTGGGGATATTTTTTATGTTTTTTAAGAAATGCAATTTATGAAAACTTTTTCTGTATTTGATTATTACTTATATATATCATTAATATTAGGTTAAATAATCTATTAAATGATAGTCTGTAAATGCCCCACTGCTGGACTAGGGCCTCCTTTCCTTTGCTTTGATACATATACATATATGTATGAATCTGTAGTAGATTTTCATCCGACAAATGAAAGTTTCCTCACGATATTTTCAGTCCTGAGCACAAGATTAATTATAAACACGAGTTTTTCACGTGAGTATTCAATGTTGCTTCTAGTTGTTTTTATTTTGTTTTATTTTAATAAAGGAAGTAAACTGGTATTTTAGATTTAAGGTATACCGATTCTAATTGGATAATTAGAATCGGTATTTAAACAAATATTACCCAAAAATAGATTATAAAGATCAACAGTTTTTCCGCATAACATTGAATTTGATTCTTAAAAACAAAAAAAAAACCGTTATTATAATATAGATAACAATTTATTATGATTTTTTAATTTATTTCATTCTCATTTGACTTTTAAAATAAAGTTTACCTCTGTCAATTCTTTTACTTGACAATTCAACGTCGCATTACGAAACGCTGTAAGATTAAGTTAACATTAAAAAACTTAACAAACATTTCCTCTATTTACCTCCTGGATTAACATTAGATCAGCTCGATTGTATGGAGCAATTGTATAGTTATTTGAACTTTTTTTTCTAAAAAAGTCTATCAAATCTATACGACAAGTATAAGTAAGTTTAAATGGACTTCATATATTTGTTTTTACAGGTATAATATATGGAATCTGTAACACATTTTTTTTTCAAATTACTCGAGACGGCCCATTGGTAAGAACGCGTGAATCTTAATCGATGAACGTGGGTTCAAACCCGGGCAAGCAGCTCTGAATTTTCATGTGCTTAATTTCTGTTTATAATTCATCTCGTGCTTTTCGGTGAGGGAAAACATCGTGAGGAAACCTGCATGTATCTAATTTCATCGAAATTCTGCCACATGTGTATTCCAACAACCCGCATTGGAGCAGCGTGGTGGAATAAGCTCTAAGCCTCAAAAAGGGAGAGGAGGCCTTAGCCCAGCTGTGGGACATTTACAGGCTGTGACTGTTACTGTTACACATAAAATAATGTTAAATAAACGTATGGACAAATTGTATATTACTAATTAAATAATGTTAAAAGACTATATATATAAAGACTATATATAGAGTACAAATATGATCCGCTTCACTCTCAAAGCCCAACGATATCTATTCAAACATGACCACACTAACACTTCAGCAACTTCATTATATAAATAAAAGTTGCCACCGCATTAAGCGTCATGACTCGTGTGACGTCACAAATGAAAAAGCGGAAAACAAAATGCAAAGCTGCGAACATGTGAGCGTATGGAAAACGAAAGTCTTGTGAGTTTCATTCAGACGAAGTTGGTCGGAGTTGAGAGCTATGAACCACTAAAATTGCTTTACTTGGACCGGTTACCCGTATGTGAACAGAATAACTTTAGTTTTTTTAAGGCAACGATGGAAATTATTATATTTCAATAGTATGATATATATCCCTAAACCTTATTTAAAATGGAATGCAATTATGCTATAAAGCATAAAATCCTACAAAAAGTTACTCTTTATCAGTTGGCGACACATTAATGAATATGTACATTTTAAATATGTAAAAAAAAGTCCTAAGATCGTATTGATATCTAATTATCGAAACATTTAACATAGGATATACTTGCAAGCATGTTTGTTTGTGTCGCAACAGACCCACACAATTTATTTGCGTAAGACTATTTAGAATTATCTTTCCACTTTTCAGATTTTACTTAGTTTACTAATTAGGTTAAGACTTAACAATGTGAATCGAAACTGGCTTAAAATAAAACTTTAAATAAATAATTGTAAATATAATTTGTAGATACGTGGTTTTTGTAAAATAAAAAAATAGCTTAATAGGCCTATGTAGATTACCTGCATTAGTTATCAGGATCTTGTTCCACCACGCCACTTTACTATGGATTGTGGTCCAGGTTTTTCCACGAGATAAATTACATGCAACAATTAAACAGGTGATATAAAGTCAGTAAGCCCACGGTCTTCGCTTAAATTCAGTGTGTTCTATCCAATGAGCTATTCGGCGCTGAACTCAGACAGACTAACGCTAAAAGCTAAATTAAGTTAATTTTTTAATTGGTAAAACAGGAAAAATTACTAAGGCAATCTAAAATGACCTCTGCAATTATAAAAAGACAAAATCACGTTCGTTCGAAACGACCTTGAGAAATAAACACTATTTTTTATGTTTTTTTTAATAAACCGACTTTATCATTGCACGAGAAAAAATTAAAACACATTACGAAGATATTTATCAAATAAAGCAAAGATTGAAATTTCAACTAACGAGGACGATATTTTGGATGATAATAGAAAAAAAAAATCTTAATATTAATTTCTTAAATATAGTATAGTAAAGTTAAAATGTATGTAGCTTATTGCACCACGCTGTTACAAATCGGATTAGTGAATGCACATATGGCAGAGAGATTTTTTACATGTGTGTTTCACATTTTTCTTATATGATGTTTTGTTTCAGCGGCAAGAGAAGAATTATAAATCCAAATTAAAAGCAGGAAAATTCAGAGGTACCCGGATATGAACCCGCAATCTTCGGTTAAGATTCACGTTTTCTAAGCGCTGATCCATCTCGGCTGTATAGATTATATTACAATTAAATCACACATGAACTCTGATATTTTAACATACTTTTGTATAACATTACTCGATGCGGCTTAACATACCAAAAGTTAAAAGTGATATATTATTTCGTTTTAGCGTAAAATTGATATTAACGCTCTAAAAACTTATGACATTTTGAACGGGTCGATAAATAAAATTGGAGACTTACGTTATTGAAATACAAGAACTTACTTTATTAAGTTAAGGTATTTTGTAATTTCTAAAAAGAAATCTGTTCTGCTATCCAATTTATTCGAAGGTCACGGTCGCCTTACTTGCTTTTTAGTCTCACGGTCTCTTCCCCATGCTTTTAGTCTCACGATCTCCTCCCCATGTTTTTATTTTATATGTCTCTTACTTTAAGTTATGCGTCGATATTCAGTCAGTAAGTTTTTTACCTTTTACATTTTACAGTATGTATATATATATATAATCTTTTAACTGATGGTTAATACAAAATTCTGAGAATATACAAAATAGTCAAATCAAAAAATTTTAAAGAAAGATTTTAAATGAAAACTAAGCAAAGTCTAGATCGAATTGACTCGAGACGAATTTAAAGATACTTTCTATTTTTTTCAAGCCAATCATTAGACAATGAATCTGTTTTGTCTGTAATTTTATTTATTCTTAAGTTACCGTTTAAACGCTCTTATTTCCAAAATTGTCGCTTTAATAATGTATAAATTGTAATTTTTTGTACGTCTGCTCAGATAGAGTCGTTGTGGCACGTTATTTTATTTCAAGAAATAACCGAGGCTTAAAAAATTGTTTAAAAGTTAATTGTGAAAGAAAATTACCTAAATATATATAGTTAGGTTATTTGAACACTATTGAATTGACGTATAATGAATACGTCAATTTTATATATATCAATACCCACCGCCTGACCAGTGTAGGACTTGTTATGATGTCTTTACGCTGATGTAGTGCGCCCTATGGCACTGTACGGTGCATCTTCACGGTGCACTTTTGGGTGGACACTCTCACTGCAAGCAACAAGATTCTCCTGCGAAGAACGCAAAAAGTTATAACGATAAGAGCGATACGCGGCTACAGTATGGTGTGGTTGACGACGGCGACTCTTCCTGCGAGCAATCCGCCCTGGGAACTCCAGAACTTTCAATTTACTGACGTCTTACTGAGTCTCTAAAATTAAAAAAATGGATTTTTTTATTTTTCTTGGAATAATTTTATTGTTATATAAAATATAACGTTTGTATCATTCTTCTTTAGAAAAAAATATTAACTACATAACAACAAAAATCGGAGAAAAAAAACACATTTTACACATCACAGTTCTTTACAACAAAGTAATGAGACACTAACTTCTTAAACTAATTACTGCACGAGCACAGCTGCTTAATTATAAGCTGGTAGAATGTCTGATCGCTTTTACTAGTGCGAACTCTTAAAATGGATTCAGGTTAATAAGATTTAACAAAGTCTAGACAAAGGCCACTGCAATGCTCTGACCCAAATCCCTCTTTATAATCAAATTAATAAGATTAAATTTAAATTAATTCCATTTCACATACATAATCTCTTAGTGAAGTTACATAAACAATATGTTGAAACTTCTCGCTCAAAGAAATTCAAGTGGATTTGTTTTAAGTAAGAAAAATATTTGGATAAAAATAACATTCAACTTTCCTTGAAACATCAAAATAAATTGATGTTATTAATAAATTTTAATTCGAAGTTCAAATTATAAAGAAAAAATTGTTTAAGTTTTGTTACACTCGGATTTAACTTTAATTGTCGATGAGCTTTTTGAGGCCGTTGGTCATATCGAGTCTCTCTTCCTCTCAATAATAATGTCCTCCTACCGAATTTCCTTCTTCTCAAGGACTAGCCATCCGCCCGAGGCAGGGGTGTGTAACACATTTAAACTCCGAACTGCGACTGCTACTTATTGAGAATAACTTGAATGAAAAATCCAATTATTTGTTAAATTCGGACCTCAGAAACTGCAGCCTTATAAACTAGCAACTATACCAGCGAGTAAGGTTATTTTATTAAATATAAGATTAAGTATTGTAGGTTATTCTTAATAAAACCAACTCATCGTTATAAATAGAGCACAGTTAGGGGACAGTTTTATTAGTGACGGTGCAAGATGCAGCATACTGACCTTAGAATGCTTTAAGCTTTTTATCATTGAGAAGTAATGATAAATTATTATATGTAAATTTATTATTTGTGTCTTCAGACTTGCAAATATAATGAATAAAATAGGGATGAGAACTTGAAATAGTTAATTATGTAACTCATAGAATTTATATTAACAATTTTTGTTCACTTATACATAGAAAATAACAAGCATTAAAAAAATAAAAGCAAATATTTTTAACTGTAATAGCTTATAATTACACAGTAAGTAATTTATCCAATTTTAGTTAATTACATTTATAATATTCATTAGCATATGAAGAGACTTAATACGTTTAAGAATTTTAAACGAATCGCAGGTCACATTGAGCTTGCATTATTTAAATAGTAAAAAACAAATTCATTTCCTGTTTAAATATAAATGTTAACAAAAACTTATCTAATTGAATTATTTTATTTATGCTATGTATTTCACTTCTCGACTGTAAAATTCGATACCAAAGTCGAGTTGCGTTACGATTGACTCTTGACAAAGTGCGTTCTCAATGTCACGAATTGGGGTCCGCTATACATTATATATGTATATACTGTATATAGGGTTACATAGACAAGTACATAGTACTATTTCTATGAACGCACCCCACCGATTGTAATCTGGGTGAGGGGCGAACGTTCAAACGAACGGACCAATCGCTGTGCTCTCGTGACCAGAAAAGTGGGAGGAGTTTCGCACCCCTAGTTTTCTAGGGGTTAGTATGCTTCCGCGGCCAACCTAGTTTGCCGTGCCCCCGCGCCCGCGTGCCCCCGCATCTACTAATTTAGGGTTGATCAATCGGCCGCGCCGTCTCTTACGTAATAGACACGACACGAATTCCCAGCGAAACGAAGCTACTCTAACCTCCTGAAATGTTGTCTACACCTCTTATGTAAGACATATTTACGCTTGAAAACATCGAATACTGTCCAAGGAATACGTCCAACTTCTCTGAATTGCCACTCAGATACCCACTACACCAAGTGTAATACAATGAGATGCCTGTCACGTGTCGCTAGGAGCGCTTTATTACAAGGGTTTTTATACAAACGAAACAGATGGCGCTTGAAGCGCTGTTTTTGCTTTTATCTATCTTTTTTTACTCGTTACAAGAGTATTTAAGAATCGACATACATATTTCTTTCTATACAGAAAAGTTTTTATCCACTTTGCAAACTTTTTAATAACTAAAAACATAACTGAGTTTATAATTTGTAATTGTAATTTAAAGATCTAAGAACATTATTAAGAATTAATCAAAAAGTTTGATTGGAAATATTGATTATTTTTATTGATCATATTTTAAATTGGTTGTTTATATTGAGTAGGAAATGTTTATTTTCTTAAATTAAATTATCACTCTGACACATTTTAAATAGGTTATTATTAGTAAGCTAATAAGGTTATCAAAATATATATGTATAAATATTATTAAAATAAATTTCAGTTTCATCATTTACAGTTGATATCACGGCTTATGACAAATTAAAACGTTTCCTAGATGATGAGATCGAGAAGCAAGAATTTTGTCATTCAAAAAAGCGTTAACAGCAAAAGTCTCTGAAATTTAAATATGAATTAGATATACATAAAAAAGATAAAAATTGTAACCATATATCGATAATGTAACGATAATGTAAAAACTGAATTTAAGTTCGCGTTTTTTTATAAGTTATGTAATTTTGATTTAATTTCAAATATTGTTCTAGTAAACACGAGACAATACAAATACAAACAGCAATTTACAAAGTATTCATGTTTGGTGGAAGAAGAACTTGTGAATGGATTGCTCCCATCCAGACGGTCCTGCACATAAACCTTATTCAGACAGGAGACTGGGCAAAATGGCGTCGCGACGCTGACATGACGGCGACGTGTTGTGTTCTGTGAGTCATATCACTAGTTACACAGACGGCGGAACATGGTCCGACGAGTGCAAAGGAGCTGTGAGTGCAAAGGAGCTGTGAGTGCAAAGGAGCTGTGAGTGCAACGGAGCTGTGAGTACAAAGAAGCTGTGAGTGCAAAGGAGCTGTGAGTGCAAAGGAGCTGTGAGTGCAAAAGGAGCTGTGTGTGCAAAGTAGATGTGACTGCAACGGAGCTGTGAGTGCAAAGGAGCTGTGAGTGCAAAGGAGCTGTGAGTGCAAAGAAGCTGTGAGTGCAAAGGAGCTATGAGTGCAAAGGAGCTGTGAGTGCAACGGAGCTGTGAGTGCAAAGTAGCTGTGAGTGCAACGGAGCTGTGAGTGCAAAGGAGCTGTGAGTGCAAAGGAGCTGTGAGTGCAACGGAGCTGTGAGTGCAAAGGAGCTGTGAGTGCAAAGGAGCTGTGAGTGCAACGGAGCTGTGAGTACAAAGAAGCTGTGAATGCAAAGGAGCTGTGAGTGCATAGGAGCTGTGAGTGCAGAAGAGCTGTGAGTACAAAGAAGCTGTGAGTGCAAAGGAGCTGTGAGTGCAAAGGAGCTGTGAGTGCAAAGGAACTGTGAGTGCAAAGGAGCTGTGAGTGCAAAGGAGCTGTGAGTGCAAAGGAGCTGTGAGTGCAACGGAGCTGTGAGTGCAAAGGAGCTGTGAGTGCAACGGAGCTGTGAGTGCAAAAGAGCTGTGAGTGCAACGAAGCTGTGAGTGCAAAGGAGCTGTGAGTGCAAACTGTGACAGTAAACTATATTAACTAGTACATTACACCTGCTAACTCCACGTCGCCGTCTTGTCCCACCCGCTGTCTGACCATAGTAAAAAGCTTTACCACCGGTTATATTATTTCTAAGTTACATATAGAATAGAATAGGGTATTCTATTATAAGAACGTGTATGATAAAATGATGCATAAGTCATTATATTCGTTAATATAAAGTTTGTAAGTCTGTATGTAGAAAGTAATTTTAAAAGCTGCTCATCCGATTTAAAAAATCTTCTCTAATATTTAAAATGGTCTTTTAGGGTGGGTAAGGATTTTTTATCCTATATTACAATGTAAGGCGACGATCAGTTTTATCATTTTATACAGGCAGAGCCATGTCTGCCGTGTTTTTTGTTTGTTATATTTTTGAAACGTATACAGGTGCAAAAATACGTCAAGGTACTCAAAGGCAGTATATTTTTTACTGCAGTTATAGAATATCCCTTCACTGCGACGATATTTTTTAAGCAATAAGTTAAAACGACTTACACTTTCAAATTCCATAGCGACTACTAGTAATGAAAAACATACCAGGGTGCCAATTCTACTATCAAATTGTCACTTCATCGTAATCGAATCGAAATGTAATCGTTGTCTTTAAACCGTTTTTCTATTCTATGAATACAACGATTCAGTCGCAGGTCGGTCGAAGTTGGATCGGAAAAGAATCGGAAACATATCGTCCCGTTATAAATTACCAGAATTTCTCTCAGTTACGATTCAACTGAGGATTATTTTTATGTTACCTTATCGTTACCTTTATAAATAAGTAGAATAACCCCAAGTTTATTAATGTTACAGAGTATTGTGTCAATTTTCAAACCTTCGTAAAAACTAAACTGAATCTAAAATGCTAATAAGAGTATAATGGGAGTATTTAAAATTATATGTCGGGGTATTTTATAATGGTGAAGTTGCGTTATTTTTATAAGCTGTTTAATGTATGAATACACACGTTTTCATTAAAAAATGTACTTTTTGTCAATGACCAATATTAAATAATAGGTCATCATAATACCTTATATATAAAAGGAAATAAAAAATTTAAGCTTATTTAAAATGTAAGTAACGGAAATAATATAATTAATAATAATATAAAGCTTAATTAATTCAATAAGAACTTTTTTTCAGCCTTTTTCCTTCCACTGCTGGACGAAAGCCTCCCCCATAGAACGTCAACCATCCCGATCTTGGGCAGTCAATAAGAATATACTTGTACGTATTCAATGGGCTCTTACAGAATGATACCAACGGTTCACAACGTAGATTAAATCGAGAAGAAACAGAAAATTCATATAACTATTTCATAGGGATTTTAAATTAATTTATTATGTACTACTACATTTTGTATTTAACCTCAATGAAAATCAGCCAATGCTAATTTCTTTATTATCATATATTATTTTTTTCATTAAATCCTTAATGTCATAAAACTATATTTTTGTACAGATCTTTGAAACTATAGTCCTCACATAATATCATTATAAATATAAATGTTTACTTGTTATATTTTCACGCCTCAAGACCTCGAGTATTACGCCCAAAAGTTACAGCCATGAAGACGAACAAAGGTTGTACTAATCGATCGAACAAGTTCTAATCGAGTGAGCAACAGAAGATAGTGTGTAGGTTAGTGTAATTTATATATATGTATAGTCTGCACTATATATATATATATATATATATATGATTAACTTTAAACATATTATTACATATGATAATAATGGTAAGAATAACAGCGACGACCATGTTAGTTAAATTTTTAATTGATTTGAACGCTATGAATAATATTAAAAAAAAAAAATGTAGAAAAAAAATAAATTCAATAAAAGTTTATCTTTCGAAAGTAGTCAGTTGCTTCAATTTTTTTTTTTTTAGATTAATATCATATTATCTGAAATTGTCCTTTATCTAGAACACGTGAGTTTCAAGGTCGGGTTAAATCCCGAGCTAGCACCAACGAGTTTTTGTGTTCACTGAAGTGAACCAAAGAAACTTTAAATACTAAAGAATCACCTTTAGTTAAAGCACAGGGATAAAAAATTAATAAAAATAGTTCCTAGGACCATTTGGTGACTACTATTTACTCATCACTACTTCTACCGCCAAATATTTTAAAGGGAGAGCCAGGATTATTACATTTACAAGGAACAATATCTTGTTTTCCATAGGTGGTGCTGCATTGACTGTATGAGGAATGGTTTTCTTATAGTCGTTGTCTATATGTGGTAGTAACCACTTACCATCAGGTGGCCCATTTGCCTAATTATTTTAAAAGTTAAAATATATTAGAAAATATCCTGAGAAAATGGCATACAAAAAAAGCAAAAACGTCGCATTCTTTACAAAATTAGCGGATTTTTAGCAATCTATCTCACAATATTGTGTTGAAACTAAAAAGTACCACTGAAAAGTAAAAAAGTAAAATACACAGACTGAATAACACTAAAGTAAAAAGTGCGCGTTACATAATGTTTTACCTTTATTTTCTTTTAAGAAGACGTCAATTGCCCGACTTGTTCAGTGCCCATTAAACATTGCAGCGCTTTAACAGTATAAACCGTTTCTTACATTGTTACAGAGCTGCCAGCCATGAGATCTAATTTTATACGTCTGTAATAATAGCTCATTAGATTTGAATACCTTAATAATTAAAACCAACCAAATTAGCACTTTGCGCTGCTATTATGGTTATAAATATCTTATAGCGTTATTATAATTTATACGATGAATAAGTGTATTATGTAAAGGAACAAAAACGGCACGCTGTTTCAAATAAACAGCTTGCATTGTGATACTCTCGCAATTTTTCATCGTTATATCTTAGACAGTGCATCTTAACGTGTAATCGTCATAGGCTAGTCTGCAAACTAGTTTTTAATAGAAGGTAAAAACAAGCGGCAACATCGTCTGGCGAAAACAAGTTCAAATTTACATATGAAAATCCATATACATTCAATTACAAAGGCGTATATCACATGAGTCGCATATGATAGATTTGTTATGAGCTTAGTTGGATTGCTAAAAGAATGAAAATGCGTTTACACAGAAAATAAAATAGTAATCACAAGCTATACCAGTAAAACCTTATCAATTAAGAATATCGTTTATAATATTATAAATGCCAATAGCTCTTTCTGTACGTCTGTCTTTCTGCCTGTTACGCCAAATAAATATATCTGATTTGGAGTTTCCAAATAATCAAATAACAATAATTGTATTTATTGTGCTTATGATTTTTTCCTTTATTTTTTTTATAGAATAGGAAGGCGGACGAGCATATGGGCGAGCATAGCGTATACATTTAATATACTTATTAAAAGGTAAAATGGTTTTAATAATGATACAGGGTAAAATGAATCTAGTTGTACCGTAACAGCCTGTGAATGTCCCACTCCTGGGCTAAAGGCCTCCTCTCCCTTTTTGAGGAGAAGGTTTGAAGGTTATTTCACCACGCTGCTCCAATGCGGGTTGGTGGAATACACATGTGACAGAATTTCAGTGAAATTAAACACATGCAGGTTTACTCACGATGTTTTCCTTCGCCGGAAAGCACGAGATGAATTATAATCACAAATTAAGTTCATGAAATTTCAGTGGTGCTTGCCCGGGTTTGAACCCACGATCATCGGTTAAGATTCACGCGTTCATACCACTGGACCATCTCGGCTTTCTTACCACTAGACCGTCTCGGCTTTCTTACCACTGGACCATCTCGGCTTTATTTTCTCGAATTTAGTTTGTTATAACTTTGTATGTAAAATGGTGAAAAAGTGTAACTGCTGAGTTTATTTCCAGTTCTTCTTGATAGATTTACATTTCAAGCCTTGGTAGGTTTACGTTTATTATAACATCTGTGAAATTACACTTTAAAAATTCTCGTCAAGGATGTTATATTTACAAAAAATGGATTAGGGAACTCATTACAAATTGGCATCAACAGTGGGGCCGAGAAATTCAGTTCAGTCAACAGGATCTATAGACTCCCCATTAATAAGTACATCAGTGTGCGAAATTTATAACTTTCATTTTTATTATATAATATAAACTTATTTTTTAATGTTACTGTAATTTAATTATAATGTATTTGTATTACATTTATTTATATCATGTACGACCTGTTGAACATCTTTCGTCTGCTTTTAATATTTAAGTTTATTGGTGTGCAATAAAGAGTGTTTTAATAATCATATTTCTTATTTTAACCTTATTCTACAATAACGTCGCGCTAATTTCATTCTAAGCTAATAACGAATATAACCTTGAATCGAAACAGGTTTTATTTATAAAAATAAAAGATAAGTATTAAAAGTCCTGCGCCTAAACTCTTTCCAGTCGTGTCAGATTGCCGTCCCATCGGATTATGAGAGCTAGGGAATAGAGAGTGCACCTGTGTTTGAGCACACATTTGTGCACTATAATATGTCCTGCGCAGTTGGCTAATCTCTCTTGAGATTGGCCGCCGTAGCCGAAATCGGTGTGGAGGACATTATTATTATTATTACAGATTTGGCTGAATTTCAATGAACTAAATACATTGAGGTTTTCTCACGACGATGTGTTTCTTGTTTCCAAAGTATACAATGAATTGCTGCTTAGCGATTGAACTTATTACTAGAGATACTACTATAAATTAGGTTAAACTGGTGGTAGAGCTTTGTGCAAAGGTTGGTGGCGCATTAATGATGTAAGCGATGGTAAACATTTCTTACTATGCCAATGTCTAAGGGCTTTGGTGACCACTTACCATCAGCTCGCCCATACGCTCGTCCGCCTTCCTATTCTATAAAAAAAATAAAGGAAAAAATCATAAGCACAATAAATACAATTATTGTTATTTGATTATTTGGAAACTCCAAATCAGATATATTTATTTGGCGTAACAGGCAGAAAGACAGACGTACAGAAAGAGCTATTGGCATTTATAATATTATAAACGATATTCTTAATTGATAAGGTTTTACTGGTATAGCTTGTGATTACTATTTTATTTTCTGTGTAAACGCATTTTCATTCTTTTAGCAATCCAACTAAGCTCATAACAAATCTATCATATGCGACTCATGTGATATACGCCTTTGTAATTGAATGTATATGGATTTTCATATGTAAATTTGAACTTGTTTTCGCCAGACGATGTTGCCGCTTGTTTTTACCTTCTATTAAAAAGTAGTTTGCAGACTAGCTTGTGACGATTACACGTTAAGATGCACTGTCTAAGATATAACGATGAAAAATTGCGAGAGTATCACAATGCAAGCTGTTTATTTGAAACAGCGTGCCGTTTTTGTTCCTTTACATAATACACTTATTCATCGTATAAATTATAATAACGCTATAAGATATTTATAACCATAATAGCAGCGCAAAGTGCTAATTTGGTTGGTTTTAATTATTAAGGTATTCAAATCTAATGAGCTATTATTACAGACGTTTAAACTTAGATCTCATGGCTGGCAGCTCTGTAACAATGTAAGAAACGGTTTATACTGTTAAAGCGCTGCAATGTTTAATGGGCACTGAACAAGTCGGGCAATTGACGTCTTCTTAAAAGAAAATAAAGGTAAAACATTATGTAACGCGCACTTTTTACTTTAGTGTTATTCAGTCTATGTATTTTACTTTTTTACTTTTCAGTGGTACTTTTTAGTTTTAACACAATATTGTGAGATAGATTGCTAAAAATCCGCTAATTTTGTAAAGAATGCGACGTTTTTGCTTTTTTTGTATGCCATTTTCTCAGGATATTTTCTAATATATTTTAACTTTTATAATAATTAGGCAAATGGGCCACCTGATGGTGAGTGGTTACTACCACATATAGACAACGACTATAAGAAAACCATTCCTCATACTGTCAATGCAGCACCACCTATGGAAAACAAGATATTGTCCGCGCGAGCTGGTTCTCGATGTCACCGCCTAACTGTGACATCAATTCCATCGCGAACAAAGAAATTTGGCAACTCCTTTCTTTGTCGCACTTCCAAAAAATGGAATTCCTTACCAGCTCACGTGTTCCCCTCCTCTTACAACCCGGGTTCCTTCAAACGAGGCGTAAAGAGGCATCTTGCGGGCCGGCAAGGCGAAGGCGGCTAGTGCAGAACGTTTTTCCCGTCTGTACTGGCCGTCGTCGCGTTTGGACTCTACTACCACTTACCATCAGGTGGAGTAGAGTCATTTGCCCTCCCGGCTAATATAAAAAAAAAACCTCATGGTAAGTGGACACCAACGCCTATAGACATTGACATTGTAAGAAGAAGATTGTTAACTATCGCTTAGATCGTCATTGCGCCACCAACCTTGGGAACCAAGATATTATGTCCCTTGTACCTGTATTTACACTGGCTCACTCACCCGTCAAACTGGAACACAACAATACCAAGTACTGCTGTTTTGCAGTATAATATCTGATGTGTACCACCGTACCACCCATACCTACCCAGATGAGCTTGCACAAAGCCCTACCACCAGTGAATAAATAGTGACCTATTATTTTTTTATTGTTTAAGTATACGGATATGTGAATAATGAATAAGATTAATATATTTTAAAACAATCGGCGCAAACCAAACAAGCGATCTAATATTACGGTATGCCGAACAAGATATATCTTCTTTCTTCAAGGTTTTTTTTAAACAGTGTATCGTACATATCTGAAAATACTCTTCCCGTAGAAATTTGTTAACGTTAATATGTTAAAAATGTACATAAGGGTCATTAATAACTTTCAAAAGCATTTATGCGCGAAAGTTTCAAACTATAGTTGCGGGACACATTTGTCCCTATCATTTTCCAAAACATCTTCAAAAGACGCAATCGAAGGCCAAATCACCTAACAAATAAATTTAATGTGAATCAAATATTTTTATCTTTGTTTTATTATAAATGTAATGTTTTCTTATTAAACTATTTCCTCAATATTTATTATTATAATAAAAAATTAAACTATCAGATATGGTGATTTGCATATAACATTATAGTTTTACATATTATGACTGTCTATGTTCAGACTTAAACCGGGATCTCGCGTAATTTAATGACCGCTAAGCCATTAAAACTCCGTTATAAATTGTTTTATTTTAAGACGATAGAGGTAGCTCACGCTTTAAACAATAAAAAACGGACTTCGGCGCAACCTTTGCGTTTAAAATAGTAACCAAAATATTTATTTTTATAGAAAAAGTTAAGAATATGTTGTACATAACAATTTTAAGTAATGTCGGCTTTTTGGATATACGTTGACGAGCCGGTTGGCGTGGTTGGTAGAACACTTGCCTTTCACGCCGAAGGTTGTGGGTTCGATTCCCATCCAGGACAGACATTTGTGTGCATGAACATGTCTGTTTATCCTGAGTCTGGGTGTAATTATCTATATAAGTATGTATTTACAAAAGAAAAGTAGTATATGTAGTATATCAGTTGTCTGGTTTCCATAGCACAAGCTTTGTACAAGCTTAATTTGGGATCAGATGGCCGTGTGTGAAAAATGTCCCAGGATATTATTATTATTATTACGTTGAGGTCACCACTACCCATAGACATTAGCACTATAAGAAATATTAATCATTCCGTACCTCGTCAATGCGCTCGCACTTATGAGCTCTCAGATGTCATATCTCGTGTTACACTACTTGACTCACTCCTCAAACCGGTACTCAACAGTATGTATCGCTGTTTGGCGGTAGAATATGTGATGGGTGGGTGGTACCTACCCAGACGCAGAAGACCCAGCTTGCACAAAACCCTTCCACCAGTATATAACTACTGATGCCTGAAGTAGAATAGATTATAATTATAAAAACAAATCTGCCTACTAATATTATAAATTCAATTGTAGGTTTTTTTAGGGCTATTGGTCTGACATGAATAAGCCACTAAAAACTATTTTGTAATTATAGATGTATTTTACAAACAATGCTCTTAATTTTATTTTTACGTTATTACCATATTACTTGTGGATTTTTTTAAATGTTAAAATTAGTTTTTATCTACTTAATAAATTTTTAAAATGACTTACCAACATACAACGCACAGCCTAAACCGGTGAACAGGGTGAAATTTTGCATAGCAAATACCTTATGGAGCGTAGATAATAACTGAGAAAGAATTTTTCAGAATTTTTGCTAAGGAAGTTAAATGGGTGATGAATGTATCAGTATTTAGGCTTATGTTAATGAGTTAACTCTTACTTTAACTCATCTTTTAACAGATGTTAAAGCTTTTTCGAAAACTCATCACCTAAGAGGATTAAACTTAGGACGAAAATTCCTTTAGAAAATCGTTTCCTTTGAGTTGGCAATACAAAAATCGGTGTTTAAGCTTCTGTATATAGGTCTCTCACGATCCCAAGATGATACTACCTCTTTGGTACCCTATCATTGCATTGTAACTTATCATATATATATATCCCTCCTCTCCTCTATGATATAACAATATCCTCTATAATATTGTTATATCATAGAGGTATCATATAATATGATACCATGTTTATTCAAATAATAAATCATACAGTTAGTGGGAACTGGCATAAAAATCTGTTGCAAGATTTGAATAAAACATATAATAGATGTGTCAATATTAGAAAAATAAGTTATGGTAATATAAATATCCCAATGCTGAGCTAAGGCCCCCTTCTTTTTTGAGGAGGCTGCATCTATTCGGGTTGGTGGATACACATGTGGCAGACTTTCGGTTAACACACGCAGGTCTCCTCACGATAATCTTCTTCACCGCCGAGCGCGAAATAAATTATAAACACAAAGGGTTGGAATACGCAATCATTGGTTTAGCGGACATAAAGTCAGAAAAATCTGATTTGTACGCCATCCGGTTTCTATGCCTTTTCTATCTACAATGACCGCCAATATTCTATTATATATTTTTTCGTTTTGCACATATTTTAAGCATATTGTGAAGAACATGGTATAGTTCTTTTAACTTTTTCAATTTTTTTCCAGTAGCCCTCTCGTCTCAACATCGCCGCAACGCCTGAATTAAGAAACAAATATGTTTGAAGTATGGGTTACATGCGACAAGATATGGTTTTACACAGAAGTAAAATGTATTAAGCGACAAATGCTTTTTATGGTTCTAAAAATATCATGAAAGGGTTTTACGAAATATTTTCAACGGCTGCCCGCCCTATTTTATTTGTTAATATAATCAATTATCTAATTTTTGTCTCAATAACCTATAGCAATACGAGTAAAAATAAAAAAATTATAAAGGATTAGGGCAGTAAGAAGGACGTTTTGTGACATTTTTATCGATTTTTTTATTTAAATACCCAATATTACTTTATTTAATTATTTATATCATAAATTTAAGCTTTTAAAAAGCTTTAGTGGTAGTCATTTAAGTTAGTTCCTTAGAAAACAATTATGGCAGCATTGCATACAAAGATATTTTCACATCGGCATGTACTGGAATGTAATTATACAATTAAACGACCCTCTTGTATAAACTGTAATAAAAAGTGTAAAGACAGGTAATATGAAACACAGTAGATAACTAAATTACTAAACGAGTTAAAAAAGACGTCGAAGTGGGAGTGGTGTTTGAAATGTAAATAAAATACAGCTTGTAAATTTTTATCTACAAAAAATATCAACTACAAACATTTTCATCGTATATTTTTACCCACTATTATTGTAAAAAGGACGAAAATCCATAGTAATAAAATTTATTGGTTTTTTGAAATCATTTATAATTAATTTGGTGGTAGGATTTTGTGCGAGTCCGTCTAGGAAAGGTACCACCCATTTATCGCATACTCTACCGCCACTCAGAAATACTTAATATTGATGTGTCTTAAAGGGTGAGTAAGCCAGTGTAACTACAGGTACAAGGGACATAAAAGTTTAGTTTTTTGAAGGTCAGTGGCGCATTGGATTTGTAAGTAATGTTTAATATTTCTCATAGCGCCGATGTCAATGGGCGGTGGTGATCATTTACCATCAAATGATTAATTTGCCCGTCCGCCTACGGATGTTAAGCCCTCCTCTACTTTTGAGGAGAAGGCTTGTAGCTTAATAAACGCTGCTCAAATGCTTCCCAAGATTGGGGGCGCATTGGCAACGTTTCTTACGTTGCCAATACATACTCCTTCTACATACTCCTTCTACATACTCCTTCGTGTAAATCGATATAGAGTTTTTAACTTGACACTAATTGATTATGTCTGGGGTTTGACACCTGGTTGTACCAAATGTTTGAACGACGATCATATTTCCACCTCTGTATATATATGTTTTTGTGAGTGATCTCCAGGGCCACGAATTGTTCGCAATTCAGGCGGCTATATTAACCGATTTAAAATGAGGACCGAATTTGACAAAATACTGCCAGTTAATAAAATATAGGGGCATGAATTTCGATCAGGCACTCTGTTTCATATTTACAGTTAAGAAAATAATATTTACACAGCTCTTTGTATGATGGTATGCTTTATAAATTGTTAGATAATACTTATGTAATAAGTTTTAATATCAAAATATATTTATCAACAAAAGCATTGCCTTAAGTAAAAATTTATTGAAATATTTTGATATCTCTTCAGATCGGTTAAAAAGCTAAAAAATTAATACGCAGTGGCTAAAACGCGAAGCACGCTATTACACATCGGTCCGATAGCTAGATCGTGACGCGGCGACTGCGACGTTCCTTATCGCCGCATCGGTTCGTGCCCATCGTAAATAATCCGCAACTTTTCCCGGCACGCCCCTTTGGAACAAAAACACTATGCAGTCTCAGTGAACGCCACTCGACGAATCCGCGATTTGACACGCGCCGCACAGACATTGTAACCATTTTCACATTTTTTGCAACGACTCATTAATCAGTCTGGCTTGCAGTGATAATAGATAAATTAATGGTGCCGTGTTGTCACCGAACTCTAAACAGAAATCGGTTTCGAGTTCGTTTAAATGATGTCTCAGCCACTTATAATGAAACAGAACCACTATGTTTAAAATAATATTTAATATAAGAACATCATTACTGTGAATTATAAGATAAAATTGTTAGCTGTTATATTTTGTTTTTATTCCGACTTTTCTATTTCTAAATTCAAAATAAGAAGTTCACTATAATTTTTTATTTGTGGGTGCGTATATTTGTATGGCAGGAAGTTCTTTGTAAATATGCCTTCTAAAATAGACAAAGGATTATTTAATGATTATTAAATCTTTTATCAAAAATTTTATTATTTTCCATCACACAATTACTATTTAGTCCTCATTATGAATACAATATGTCGAGCAATGAATAAATTAACTATTCTCAGGCTATGTAAGGCTTTACTAAACTTTTAAACGGATAATTTTATTTTTATTTAGCATAAAATAAACATTAAACGATATTTATTTTATAGCAATCGCATTTGTTTGAATATAACTTGTACTGTGTTTTAATGCTTATTTTTTCGTGAATGTGTCGGGCGATTCTTTTGAGCATCTAAGCATGTAAAAGTAAGGATTTTATCAAGTATATGAGCTAATTTAAATATTCATATTAACAGTCAGACCAAATAGTAGTCTAGTATAAAAGTGGCAACCGGCAGACTAAAACTTTCTAATTTATTTTTTTTAATTCTTTTTGAGTGTGTGTAACGTCTGACTATGGGACTATGGGATCGACTCAGACGTTAGCGCTCGATAAATCTAAACAATACTGATTTGTTTCCTATTACGAAGCTATTATTGAATTATGTTATTATCTATCCTTTTCTAATAGCCAAGCTGATGCTGGTTTGTGATCTTTGTATCCACGAGTCTTAGTCAAAACAGTCCAAATGGTGATGATAATACAAAACATCGTAGTATTTAACAAGTGGTTTTATTCGATAATCGCAGCTTTAAATCCAGGCGAGAAACAATAGTATTATGTTTATAATTGAACTCGTGCTCTCCAATAGTATAAAAGCCATATGTTATCAGGATTTGAAGGAATTTTATTAGAATACATTATGTCGGTTAAGCCTTTTTTCTTTTTAATAAATTCTCAATAACCCCGTCAGTATTATGGTATCTTAATTGTTTTAAAATTAAAGCCAGTAGTGATATTTTTTTTAGAAGACGTTGGTGCAAATAGTACCGTAACAGGTTCACTACATGGTCACTGGTTCAGATGAAAATAAATCGTCTAAAACGATCAAGATAATACATTTATCTAGATTACAGTTTTAGTTTATTCTTCGAATTAAATATTTATTATAATTTAAATTATGCATAGTTTAAATAAAGCGGTATCGTCATAGCACAAAAATTATTTTCATTACTTTCAATAAATTTTATGCGGCATAAAGAATTTAGGCTACGTGTATTTTGTTTTTCTTAAATTAATTGTTAAACATAAAATAATTATTACATAAGAAATTGAACTTTTCGACTATAGTTATTATTGATGTACTGTCTAATCCAAATCACAATATACTAATTGATTGTATGTTAATAATTGTCATATTTTATAGGATTTCAATAAAAATAAACATACGTAATAAAACCATAATGAACACATTTGGACTCTCAAACTGTAAAATTGCTTTTATTTTAAATATTGTTCTATTATAACGGACTTTTGAATTAATTAATCTGTTGCAAGGATTAATTGAAGTAGGTCTTATACCATTTTAAGGGTGTTTTGCTGAACACTATCAATTCCTTTTTCATACAAAAGCAAAGCCTGCGCACAAGCTTAAAACTACTTCTAAGTTTTGTTACAACTATTAGCTGTTAAAGCGCAAAAAAGCAGATGCACAAAATAAGTCCCTACAACTATTTTATAATGACGCCTGTTTTCTACGCTATGAAAGCGTCTTCAGTTTTTTTCTAAATAATCTTACTACCTTACCTATAAAGATTATAAAGTGGGTTAAGAGGTACATAATAATTTATCACTTTTTGTTATAAGTAATATTACATTAAAACAAAGCATGATATTATACAACAAACTGGCGGTAGAGCTTTGTGCAAGCTGGGTAGGTACCACCCACTCATCAGATATTCTACCGCAAAACAGCAGTGTTTGGTATTGTTATGTTCCGGTTTTGAAGGTTGAGTGAGCCAGTGTAATTACAGGCACAAGGGACAATCCATCTTAGTTCCCAAGGTGAGGCGCAATGGTGATGTAAGCGATGGTTAACATTTCTTACAATGCCAATTTCTATGAGTGTTGGTGACCACTTACCCTCAGGTGGCCTATATGCTCGCCCGCCAACCTTTACTATAAAAAAACGGCTTTACAACGTTTATTAGTAAACATAAATATCGCACGTCACAGCCGGCTGTACCGATACTGAACTAAGTGATGAGAAAAAAAGTACAATCGAATCACTCTCTGATATATTTGCTTAACCATAACGAACCTTTAATTAATTAATTTGTTTTTTAATAGACATCGATCTCGTCGATTTGAGGAATTCGAATTCAATTCATATTTTTAGACATTGTTTTTAAAATAATCCGACATATTTTCTTAAGTAAGTTTTAAGACATTTTTGGTTTGAGATTTAAATTTGTTAAATATTGTTCTAGTCCTCTCCATAGATTTCAAAGGCCTAGTGTACATCGGCTTAACCGCGGTAAAACTATCGCGGTCGTGGCCGTTGCGTTGTTTTTGACTGAAAAAGGTGCACGCGCGCTTTATGCTCCAAACAGAGCCACGAAAACGACGTTCTTACCACGTACTGAATAATATTTTTTTCATCTTTAATAACAGTCGATTCTTCCTTTTATTATTATAAACTTAACGCTTTTTCTTAAATTTATGTACAAAAGCAGAAACTACTTGTTAGTGATAATAAGAATAAGTAAGATTATAAATTATTCATTTGAGATTTTTAACATATTATCAGTATATTTTTAAAGTATATAATGCATAGTTTCCTATATATCTCGCTTAGTAAGTGTAACTTTATAAGCGCTTTTTATCTACTATAACTGTAATGGCCTCATACTATTCGAAGAGTGTTGTCTAGTATACTTTAAACAGAGCATGCGTACTACAAATATACGGCTATGTGTTGTATGAGGTTATGATTATTTCCTATAATTTATACAAATATTTTTAACTGAATAGGGTATCTTATTATTAAATTTACAAAGTTTTTTATTGTCTCACAATTAAAAACACTGGGAACACATTTAATGTATATATCAAGAGTTTATTGGTTAAAAACAACACATTACACAGATTATAAAAAAGTACGTTCCGTTATACACAGTTGTGCTTTATGGTATACTATGGTTGAAATTGATTTAAAATATAGATAGTATACAGCTTAGTCTTCGTATAAAGATAATTTTTTATTTTAGACAGTGAAAATTGACCGCCAATACTCTTCAAATAAAGGTATAGAGCCACATTCAAATATATATTATAAAAAAAACAAAACAATTTATTGGAAAAATATAAGAACTATCGACTTAATACTTTTTTTTATATGTTTTATAAATTATCATTACAAAAATTATATCAGTGATACGCCTGACCGTATTTGGCGCTGCCTCCCGCCAAAAGTGTATTAATTTTTAAAATCAATTTAACAGCTTGACGTATGACGTTCGTTTGACTTATTCCGCATATAATATATATATTATACTATTATATTCACATTATATATTATTATTTCTCCTCGTAGGTTTTGTGACTAACGTGAACGTTTAGTGAACTTATAATACCGCATAGCCACCGTGGGTCGGGTCAATAAAAATTCTAAGTAACAGTCTGAAGACTGGATCTTAGTAGTGTCATGGCCTGATCATAGAATTGCTTACTTCATGATGTGGACAACAATTTCATACGATAAAATAGTTTTATTTCATACGATAATTACGTGACGCCTGCCGTTGGACCTACGCCTGAATTTATTCCGATCATGTAAGATTTGCCATACCATCGGATTATGAAATTGAGGTAAGAGAAAGTGCACTTGTATTTATCCACTTGTACTCTATTATATGTCTTGCGCAACTAGTCTTCCATGGGTTTGACCCGCGGTGCTGTAATCGATCAGAATATCACCATCATCAAATTGTCACTTCTTCATTAGATATTGCCGTTGTAAGAAGTGTTAGAAATCATGAAGACTGTCGATTTATTGCCAAACATGGCATTTTGGATGATAATTGGTAGCAATATTAAAACTCCCATTAAACTCGAACTTAAAAATATATACATAATAAATAATGAAAATTATAATTATACAAAATAATTAAAATAAAATAAATGAAATTAAAATTATAAAAAATAAAAATTAAATCCGGTCAATTTACATTACATAACTTTACAAAACGTAAAATTTTAAGTAGTAATATTTAATTTCTCGTTAATTAGTGATGTATGAATTTAAAATTGGCTAGACGCACTCAATATCGGACTAGACGCGAAAAAACAGGTAATAAATTAAATTATAACTCTAAGCTATTTTCAAGAACGTTTAAAAATAAAACATGACTCATGAAACATATTTTTATGGTAATAAAACCGTCTGCGAATATTAATTACATAGTATTAGAATATATTTATGAAGGGCTCATTTGTAACAATTGAATATTATATTTTGATAATTACAATTAAACCACAATTTTTTATACTAAATTTAATACTAAATCTGTTTAATATTAATAGACTCTGATCCCGTATTCACACACACAATGTAAGTTAAGTACATACATAATCATCTTTTTATGAATAAGGTTTTTATACTATCTACTTCAGTATAACTTGCCGTAAGATAACGTTGCAATACGTCAATGACATCGCCTGCCAGGTTATACTTAAATTTTACGTATTATAAAGTAAAGTATACTAGTTTTCTCTAATGGACTGCGTGATAAATGAGGTAAGCTTAAGTCTATAATTCTTCAAGGTTTTTGCGTAGAAACAATAACAGCTGTTAATGTCCTACTGCTGGGCTATGCCCTCCTCTTCCTTTTGAGGAGAAGGTTTGGAGCTTATTCCAGCACGCGGGTTGGTAGAATACACATGTGGCAGAATTTCAATGAAATTAGACACATTCAGGTTTCCTCACGATGTTTTCCTTCACCGTCAAGCACGAGATTAATTATATACACAAATTAAGCACATGATAATTCAGTGGTGATTGCCCGGGCTTGAACCCACGATCATCGGTTAAGATTCACGCGTTCTGGCCATCATTCACCACCAGGCCATCTGTCTTTTTTTAGGTTTTTTTGTAATATGACTGAAATATAACGATCTTTGTCAAAGATATCGGAAAAAAATCACGCCGACTACGAGATTTACTGGTGTGCGTCGCTATTACCAAAAGAATTATATGTAATATGTATTATACTATCGCATTATGTAGACACTTGTTCTACGAATGTGAAAGTGTGTCTAGTAGAAATATAATAATCAATCAATCTTATGTTAAAAATCTGTTTTTGTATAGCTAGAGAATTTCGTTGAACGCGCTTACCTCAGGAACTACCGATCCTATTTGAATAACTCATGCATTCAATAGAATTATACATATCACCCAATATGAGAAACTATCATCGAAGACATTGAAAAAAAAACGTTCATTCATTTAAGTAGTTTAAATAGTAATGCATTCCATATCCAAGACATTTCATAAATGTTATAATATAGATTTGAATACGATGAAAAGAGAAGCGTCGAACAATATATTCAGTTGGATGATATAATGATATTGTATAATGTATGTTTTTATTTAAATACACAAAGCATTAATAATTTATTTATTTATTTGGTAACCCACCAGTTAACACACATACCTTATTTAATTAAGTATTATATATTAGTATATTACATGATATGTAACTAAAAAATAGGATTACATAATTAGCATAAACATATATTGAGAAATTGTGTGTGTGTGTGTGTGTGTGTGTGTGTGTGTGAAAGAGAGAGATAAGATAAAGATAAGATAAGATTAAGCTCAGCAGAATACGAGGATAAAAAGACATACAACTATCTGATGTTGATACTACTCGATTATATATTTTGATTATTTTCATAGTACATATAACGTATCCCCCGTAACAGCCTGTGAATGTCCCACTGCTGGGCTAAAGGCCTCCTCTCCTCTTTTTGAGGAGAAGTTTTGGAGCTTATTCCACCACGCTGCTCCAATGCGGGTTGGTAGAATTCACATGTGGCAGAATTTCAGTGAAATTAGACACATGCAGGTTTCCTCACGATGTTTTCCTTCACCGTAAAGCACGAGATGAATTATAATCACAAATTAAGCACATGAAAATTCAGTGGTGCTTGCCCGGGTTTGAACCCACGATCATCGGTTAAGATTCACGCGTTCTTACCACAGGGCCATCTCGGCTTCTGTATATAACGTATATGTATGTATTATTACGGTATGTACCTCAGAGTAACAATTCAGACGTAAATATCAGACTATCTTAAGGATACATTTCAAATATAGAAATAGGCAGTTACGGTAGCATCATATTTTAAAGAACATCTCATCGTCTCTCAGCCGAAAGACGTCCACTGCTGGACAAAGGCCTCCCCCAATGATTTCCATTTTGGCCGGTCTTGCGCTGCCCGCAATAGCAGGGCTGCCAGGGACTAAGGTCGTGGTTTGGTTAAAACAATCATTGGGGGGATATGCCATAATCGCCACGCTTGGCAGACGGGACGGCGATCGCAGTATGTTGGTCAGAGACACGCTGCTGCCCGTTCTCTGGTGTATATTCCCTCGAGTCGACTTCTACGCCCCACGGGATGAAATGGGGTGGTGATATTCATCGCCGTCACCACACGGCAGAAAGAACATTATATATATATCCAAAATAATATTGATAGTTTTGATAAAATCAGTGACAAACAGTGTCAGAACTTAAAACATAGGTTACTTTCCAATTTCACATAATCAATATATTGTAGTTCTTAAGGCAGGGTCTTAATCGCGCAGATATTGACGAATTCGTAAATTTAAAGCTCATGTGTCTCATGTAAACAAAGAAAAATTTTCCTTTTCTTGTAAATATAATCCATTCGAACCATTTCCGCTACACCTCAGACCAAAGCCACAAGTTAGCCTAAACCACCAAATTTATATTCTCTTTGAGTAAAATAATAGACGCAAGTTTATTTTTTTATATGGGAAGTGCCATAAGTCACTTGGTAGTTAGAAGCGTGGAAGTAGGTACCATAGTATCTCAAGTCTTATTTATTTACGATGAATTATTACTCGTTACAACAAAAATGTAAATAATAATAAATTGGCAGAGCATTTTATATGAGGCCTGACGATAGTGGTGATCCGCCCCCATTTAAGTCGCTGGGTAACAAGAAAAAGCGGCACACTCACGTATAGGCTAACGCAGGTGCTTACCGAACATGGCTGTTTCGGGATAGCGAGGTGGGAGATATCAGCCTCCTGCCACGAGTGTGGTGCGCCACTGGAAGTATGTCGTGTGGGGACTTCAAAGTCTCCCTTCAATGTCCCCTTCTGCGAAAGTGTCATATCGCAGAAGAAGGCTGCGGAACGACAGCGCGAGGAAAATGCCTCCACTGCTTCGATCCGCCGAAGAAGACCGCAGAGGAGGCGTTGGCGCTATGCGCACCTTCTCTCCCCGCCGTAAATGGCCGCCGGGGCTAGGTGGGTTCCTTGTATCCGGGAACCCCCCTAGAAATGGAGGCCCGCACAATAGGGCTAACCGTCAGGGCGCCACGGTAGCATGCGCAAGCGATCCCGTGGCGCAGCCTGACCAGACGGAAAGGATACCGCTGGTTTTTTAGTGGGTATTATATATTCCCCCACATACTCTTCACGTGGGGGAAACACGTAAACGCATTTTTACAGCGAAAAGAAAAAAAAACGAGTATGTTTTACAGTCCCAGAGATGAGTCTGTTAGGAGATCGTATCGGGTACACGATTAGTAGCAATGTATAAAATAATAAAAATATCAACCCATGTCTATATATAAAAGGCAATGTCCTGACTGACCTGTTATTAACGTATAATTATAATTTAAGGATTTATAGTTACTTCAAACTTAGAGAAGAGCTTCGTCTTCATAAATAAAATGCGCACAAAATAGGATCTCTTGATCTTGTGTGTTATGTCATCGTTTCAAACACAACACAACAATTTTGCTCATCTACATGCCCGCTTGTGCCGAAATGTAACATTTACATATGCATAAATAATTGAATACTTACACACTTTGCCAAAATGAAAATGGAACGCAATTTTATGGTCATATTGAATTTGTTGAAGTTTTTGAACGGAACAAAAAATTTGGCAGCACAAAAACCTGCACCGGCTAGATCATATAACCGGTTTATTGATTTTCAAACTGCAACTATCATTCACAATATTATTTCAAATGTCACGCCAACGCTTCACTGTATGCATATAAAATAATATATTCATAACTACCGGCCTTACTTGTAGATGTTTTTTTTTGCCTGGTGTTTAATTAAATACTAATTTCTCATTTCCTGTTACATTGATCTGACATTCGAAAGAAGGAGACAGCATTGTTTTACTAATCACCCCCTAAACATGTATGAGTATTAGAATATCATGCATTAAATTTTACTTATGTATATGTATTTTGTATCTGCTGTTCAATATTATATAATACTATGCAATTTCATTTCATTTTTATTTATCTTATAATATTCTTAATACAAGTATTATACCTCAATATAATCGTTATATAAAATTATGTTGACGTGATATAGCCTCATGACATGCTATGATGAGTAATTTTAAACTACTAAATAACATCAACGCTGCCTGTGGTCGGTACAACTATTAACACACGCATCTACTCAATAAAAATGCTTTATGAACTTATAAGTGGATACACTGGCTAGTATTTATTCTAAATAGGCGTTAAAACTCGAAATTAGCAAGCCGTCACATTGTGTATGTCATTAAGCAGTGTGAAGAATTCACATTTTTAACACGCAATTGTTTCATTAAAATATAAGACTACAGCAGAACTGGTATAAATCAACCGAAGCCTTAGTTGGCACGTCGCCACTACGCGCAATCGAATAGGCATAGCCGTTTTTCCTATTTTCATAACAAGCAGATGTTTCGAAAGGGCACTGCCCCAACTATGACTATTAACGGTTCTGTGCACGCCCCTATTATAAATGTTTCAATTATACGGTCGACTCTTCCCATATTTGGTTAGATTCGAACGTGTCATATTTTGAGATTCCCTATTAAAATTTACGAACAAGCGCTTCCAAAAAACTTCATATTTTTTATGAAAATTGTAATTAATTACATTAATAAAAACAGAATAAACGTTAATTCTATTTTAGTTTCAAATGTTATTTCGAAACGAAACAAATATATTTAGTGATTTTTTTTTATTACATATATGATTACGTTTAGTCTCTTATATCGTCGTGTGTAGTCTCTTATATTCTATATATTATATCGTGTACTTACTGTAATGCACAATCCTATTTGAATTTAGTGATGTTTGAAATAAATTATTACTGTAAAGTAAGTTGCAGGCTTACGATAAAAGCCATTTATTACGTATATTCTTACATATTTTTGTTACAGATATTGACTAATAGTGACTTAATGACAGAATGTTTTATGTCCTTTTAAAGTTAATGTAAGCTATGATGAATAGATGAAGTGACTGTTGCAATCAGCAATAAACTGTCAAGTGTCGAATGACACAAATTTAAAGTTATGAATCGTAATTTTATACAAAAGTCTCTATTTCCATTGATATAAAAAATACTTATTTACAAACAATAGACTAATGTCCAGTCATTTCTTTAATCATTTGACATATTAGTGGAAAATAAGATTTGTCAAATATAATAATAAATTAATTTCGTATAAGGTTTTATACATTGACTTAGCCTAGACAAGAGATAATTTATGGAATCATTAAGTTAACAAAGACATTATAAAATACAGACTGGTCATAATTTATTTGACCTGAACTGTTACAAAATGGTTAGCTAGATTATAAGATTAATTATGTTAGGATGGTCAAAAATATATCGATAGAGATGCGCACCGATGTATCCCTCCAATTAAGCGTTAAGCTTGTATTAACAGTGGACGACAATAGCCGAATGGTTCAGGATCGAACCTGCTACTTTAACGTCGCTAGCCCCATAACCTATTGCACTATTGAACTTATGACGATTACTCTTTACGATTATCTTAACGTCTTTTTAATTGAAGCACCCGGTTTTGAATCCAGTAAACACTACTGAGATTTTTTTGCTTAATGGTATTTATAATTATTTATCTCAGTATGATGAGTGTTGAAAGAAAATTTTGTAAGAAAAACGAATAATATAATAATAATATCATCTGGATCGATTTCGGCCACGGCGGCCAAACAGCGCAGGACATATTATAGTGCACAAGTGTGTGTGCAAATACAGGTGCAGTCTCTAGTCCCTAACTCTCGTAATCCGATAGGACGGCAATCCGACACGATCGAAAGAGTTTAGGCGCAGGACCAAAGTATGTACGTGCTTTCCGAGGCACGGCAGTATATACTTCCAGACTCTGGACTGAGAATTTTCGACAGAAAACCCAATAACTTTTTATTGGCCAGATATCCCAGATATATATACTCTTAAACATTTTTAGAAGAAAGGAATTGTTTGCCAAACACTGAGACATTAATGAGATATCACTTTATACTAATTATCTTCTGTTTTAACTGAGCAAATTTTCGAAATAAAAAAAACCTGCATAATTAGTATGTTTAATATCCAAGTAATTGGTCTCATTACAGTTTTCTCTTCATTGTTTTATTAAGAATTATCTAAAACACGAACATACTTTTATCCGTCCAATGCACTGCCACGGTAAATTTAATATCAAAAGTGATCTTTGTTTTTGTTCCTTCAGACACTTGATATCGTTAGTCACGACTATCTATTATCAAATTTGGCAAGTGTATGAGAAATTGTATTCTATTGACAATAGAACACAGTGGTGCTCAGTCTCGGATAACGATTATAATTCCGGTTCTCATTTTTGAACCAAAAAAAAATCGAATATCATTGGGCATATCGGTCTGTCTGCTGATTCGTTATTTCACTTTTGTTCAAAACCTTAATTTGAAATAAATATAGAATAAAAATTAACAATCAAAATCTTGAAAAGTAATATTTCATTTTCAAAAAACTTATAAAATATCAATAGAACCTTTTTGTACATATTTATTTTACTGATATCAAAATCAAAACTATGCTCTTGAAAGCAATTAGATTTTTTGATTCATTTTGATTCATTTTGATGATGTTAATGATAGACGGACGATGCAAGAAACATTAATTTTTATTTCTTTATTTATTTCTTTATTTATTTAATTCTTTACATAGCCGATCCGCCGCCAATCTTGGGAACAAAGATGTGAACTTGTGCCTGTAGTTACACTGGCTCACTCACCTTAAAAACCGTAATGCAACATTACTAAATATTGCTGTTTAGCGGTAAAATATCTGAAGATATTTGTTACTTAGGATACCTCCAAGTATCAGCTCTTGAATCGTTGTTACACGCTAAAAACGTCATCGAAGTTTATATTACAAAAACAGCAGTAAGTACTCCTACTAGTAATTGTTAATTGTCTAATCACATAATTGCTTTGGAATTACCATTTATCGCTCTCACTGAATTATGTATTGATGCATAACCTTATTTTAACTGCAAACATTTTTTTAATTGCAGGTAATAGTTTTTTTAACTGCAGCTGATGATTGAATTGTACCTTGTTACATTTTTTTAGTCGGTTAATTACACATATGTAGATCTACATAAAATTATACTTATGAGCACTCAACTCACCAAACATACATACAGTTAGTATGTACAAATACGTACGTACCAAAATTTATTTACAATTTCGTAGGTAAGCCAATGTCAAAAGTATTTCTTATGCCGTAAAGACCTTAACATCTAACTAAATATTCCTCGAGCCTGCACCTACACCTGTGCAAATACAAAAAGACTTGCGACACATAACATAAATAAAACATGTCACAATTAACTTAATATTATACAACGATACTATTAAAATACCATTTCCTTACAGGGTTTTAAATATTTAATGTCAAAGGTTAATAGGAGTATGTTGGTTATATGACTAAGATCTCAATTGAAAATTCAATATTTAAAAATGTTAAAATTGTCAACCACCTGTTTTCATTCTATTTTTAAACTATTTAATTCTTGCGCTTGCCTTTATCCATTTATTTTAAAGAGCTGAAATATGTTTATTGCTTTTATTTCATCTCTTTCATTTCGTATCATATATTTTGTCTTGTGATTATCTTCCTGACCGACTTCAGTCATGGTGACCATTTACAACGGATATCGATCAGAAAAACCAAATAAATTTTAAGAACTGGATTTTAAATTCAGGACCTCAGAACCTGTCTTATAAATTCGATATTATGCCAACACTACTTCGTTAACACTATTTGTCGTATTACATTGACGCATCGCGTTGTAAAGGAGTCCGGAACTGGATACTCGTTTTAGTTTCAGCATGTCTGCCACAAATTCTTAGACTTAAGTTTAAGCTTCTTCTTATTATTATTACTATTTACTATTTGAATAAGTAAAAATGACTAATCCTATATTAAACAAACCTTATTGTAGTCTGATTTTTTTTAAGAATAAATAGTCGATAAGTACGTCCTAAACAAAACGTACAAGTGACTTCCATACTTACATTATAGAGCCACTTTTGAATTATGGCTAATAGACAATTTTATCATCCGTAAGCAAAACAAATTATTGAATACTAGCGCTGTACTCGATGGGAAATCATATAAGAAACAATATTCAGAAACTCACTGAATGTTAAATATTGAAAAATATAACTTCAAAAATACCTTAACAACTGTTTTTAACACCCCATGTCTTAATTACCAATTTTCAGATTTCTAACATCAGCAATGGCAAATTTCCACACAAACTTCCAACCCTTTAAAAGAATAATTTTGAAAAATCCTTTCCTTTCGCTCACTTACGTTCCGTAAGGAATTTCTTTGCAAAATTTCATCCTGATCGACCCAACGGTTTTAGCTGTGCGCGGTATAACAGTCAATCATTTTAAAATTTTATTAAGTAGATAGTTAGACGTAAGTAACTAATATCATACAAATAATTTAATATTTAATACTATAAGCAATTTAATGGCAAATTGCATAAAGAACCGACCATCCAAAAAAACGTTACCAAACAACAGTTAACGAAAGTGAATGTTCACTTATCTACTGCACAAATATTATTCTGTCTCCTAAATGCAACAAATTTACTAAAGCTTATCGCAATAATAAATTATTTTCTTTAATTTAACATTAAAGGAACTACTATTTTCACAGTTCAATAACCATACATTTATAACCGCAAAGAAAATACATACTATCATTCGATTTTATTATCAGTTTTATAAACTATTTATATTTGTTAAAAAAAAACAGAATTTGTTTTAAAAATGGAATGAAAATGAAGTTCAAAATTTACACCCATAAGTTATAGTTAATCATAATACCTGTTTATCGTATTTATATATGTATGTATCATCTATCTCGTGACTCGTGACCTTAACAATTGAAATCGTTATCAGAAAAATTGTTAAAGCATCGATTATTTGTTGTACGCATTAGTAATATAACTATAAGAAGTCTTTGAAAGGCAAATGATTCTTTCAAACATTATTGTATGAAGAAAACATTTCCCACGGTGCGTTAGCGAGGGCTCATCTATAAAAACGCACAGCGTGGGAATACAATTTTGTATAACAAATATATGAAAATTTATAAACACCGATTTAAAAAATATATATTTACCACTAATTTGACACTTGTATTATGTAGGCTGATTGATCACCGTCGCCCATATTAATTGACATATTAAGAAAATATTAACCATTCCTTACAACGCCAATGCGCCTTGGGAACTAAGATATGTCCCTTCAACCACAAGGGAATACAGTAGTTACACTGGCGGACTCATCCTACAAACTGGAACATGACAATACTAAGCAATGCTGTTTGGCGGTAGAATATCTGATGAGTGGGTAGTACCTAACCAAACGGGCTTGCACTAAGCCCTACCACCAAGGAAATAATACATACGATTGCAGTGTAATCGAAATATATATATAAAAAACATTTCACAATTAAATAACATATCATATAAATTTGAATGTTATTTTAAAGTTTTTTTTACTGCTAATATTGCATGATAGGCAATGCCGGACAAACACGAAGTGACACTATTGCGTGTGCCTAATGCTTGCATTAAGTCGCAACCGGGTCAAAGATGTATATTGTTGTATAATTGTTCATTTTAATGCTATTTACCATATAATGATGCCCATAATTAGATAGGGGAAATGATTTATATTGCTGCTTCAAATTAACATAGTATTATATATGTATGTATATATGTATATAAATTAACATAAAATACGCCTATAATAAACGTATTTTATTAGTCTTTTATTTATATATAATAACATTAACGTATTAAAAAAACACTACTTTATAGTATAGGAAGCGGGCGAGCATATGGGCCACCTGATGGTAAGTAGTCACCAACGCCCATAGACATTGGCATTGTAAGAAATGTTAACCATCACTTACATCGCCAAAGCGCCACCAACTTTGGGAACTAAGATGTTATGTTCTGATGAGTAGGTGGTACCAGCCCAGAGGAGCTTGCATAAAGCCCTACGATCAGTACAAAGCCCTACCACCAGTAACAAAGACCTACCACCATCATTAATTATATCAATTATATTCAAATGGTTGAAGTGCTGCTTTTATCACTATCAATAATTTGTGTACGTTAGCGGTTTGTTTTGATAAATTGACTTATCAAATTCATAGATATAACAAAAAAATGTTTTTAATTAATTGCATGCAACATTTCCTTATCCCTTCCGTTACAGCCTTGGAAAAACTGTCTACTACAGTTGAGTCAATTACATTATTTTATATAATTTTTAATAAATAGTAATTGCACTTAATATAAAAATACACATTAATTAATTTTATATATAAAATGACGCGATATTTAAATTGTATTATTCGTTTTTTTTTAACATTTTGCCTTAAGAGTGATAATTAATTTGCTTGATTTGAAAAACCTGTTCAATTAACCTGTCATCTTCGTTTCGCGTGTTGATTTTTTTTTTCTTTTGATTCAACAGCTAGGCGTTAGTACTCGTACATGCGTGAAGCCGATAGACATAGATGGCGTTAACAATTAATTATAATTAACGGCTGTCACGAACGCTACATATCTATTTTTAGCTGATAAAAGAAAAAAAAGACTTATATTTTTTGTGTCGTGGTTAGAACGTGAGACTTTTAACCGAAGATTGCGCGTTCAAATTCAGACTTCAACCACGAAATTTTAATGTTTTATTTATGTTTATAACTAGTAAAACTCGCGATGAAACTTTGAACTCATTTTGTGACGCATATTCTTTAAAATCTGCCATTTTAACTTATGTACTGCCCATTATAATTAAGTATATATATAAAATATTTGAATTATTAAGTAGCACTGATATTCTGAAATAAAAACAATGGTTGTATTGGTTTTGGTAACTTGCAAGTAGCCATATTAACATTAAAATAAGCAGTTACTTTTAAATCACAGACAGACGTTTAAATATTATTTATTTGTAAAGATTTATTTCGAACTCATCATTGAAGGAAAACATTGTGGGGAAACAGCGTGTGTCGAATGAAAATTCGCCACTTGTGTATCCAGCGACAAGCATTAAAGCAGTGTGTATTAAGCTCCACACCTTCTCCTCAAAAGTATTTATTTATTTATTTAGGATCACCAACATGACATACAGTAATTTTTACAAATTAAAAGTTTACAGATTAATAGGCCTAAGGGAAAAAGTTGTCATACTTACAGGTAACCACGACGCAAAAACGATGCAAAAATGACACTAAGCATCGCGAGAGGCCTTGACTGATCAAGGGGATATTTACAGATTGTTACTTTTTTTACTATTTTATTATATAATATACCTAGGTAGAGTAGGATAAATGGGTCACTTAAGGTCATAATACCGATTGACATTGGCACTGTGAGTACAACGCCAATGCGCCACTATCCTTGGAAACTAAGATGATATGTGACAGCTGATGGTAAGTGGTCACCAAAGCCCTTAGACATTGGCATAGTAAGAAATGTCAACCATCGCTTACATCATCAATGCGCCACCAACCTTGAGAACTAAGATGTTATGTCGCTTGTGCCTGTAATTGCACTGGCTCACTCACCTTTCAAACCGGAATACAACAATACCAATTACTGCTGTTTTGCGGTAGAATATCTGATCAGTGGGTGGTACCTACCCAGACGAGCTTGCACAAAGCTCTACCACCAACAGACCCCCTCCTTTTTATTTTCAAAGAAATAGCACTTAGTCTCGTTTATTTTACAAGTAACATTGTGTTTGATGAAACTTTAAATAGATAAACATTTTCCAAGAATCACATACCGTTATCAATAACCGTGAGAAATAAACATTTACTTCTTGCAAATCCTGCATGCTATCAGATCGGTTCCAAAAACACGAAAATTAAAACGAAAGAGGTTCTCATCAAGAGGCGGACGTAATGATGCAAGTAATTGCGTCGCATCGCGGTCGCATCGTTCTGACTTGTACACACGAGGCCACTGTTCGCGAACTTGAAACGTGAATAAATTAGCGATTTTCACATATTCCTTTACACAATTCGACTTTTAAAATATTTTTCAATAAAAATGACATATGAAAGTCATAATTGAATTATGTCTTTAATTCATGAAATATTCAAAAATCGAAAATCATTGTTTATCTATTGCGTTCAAGCCAAGTCCTCTAGTAGAGATGCGATTTAAATGAGGCTTTGATCTAATGTTCTACGTTTAAAAATATAATATCATTTCATTTCAGAAACGAAGGATGTTTCGTTGGCTATAATTTACCCATTTAAAAAAATAAAAAGTATCTATATATCAAAACATTATGCGACGTGATAATCCGTATCCTGTATGCGTATACGTAAGAGTTATTTAAAACATAAAAATGTAATGATGTGAAATATACGCAAACAATATCACGGAAAATGGTAAAATTAAAAAATATATGTAATGACCATTTTTTATTATTTGTTTTGTATTGTAAGTACATAATTTATATTAAAATATTTTACACATTTTTGTAAGAAATTAAGCAATGATTAAAGAACCAAAGCAATTGTTATCTGGAAAAGTTATAAAATAGATGTCTAGCTTTGTTGATGAAATAAGAAGATATAATTTGAAGAAAATTTTCGCTACGTGTATGCGATGTGTACGCAAATCACCTTAAATCTCAGGTTCTCGTGCGCGGTTCCCATGGCGCATGTCTCCTGCGCACGTTCGCGCTCATTATCAATTAGGCAGTGCGCGCGTGCGGCCTGTCATTACGTGCAGCGCACGACCACGCACTGAGACGCGCAACGACTAAATACTATTTAAATAGAAAATCGTATATAGAATGAACTTGATAGTGAACAGTTGTGTATTTTTAAATCAATAGTCCTGGCTGTTGGAATATGTTTTAAATAAATTAAAAAAAGCAATTTTAGTTTCAAACTTGACATTAAATTGACGCAAACTTAGCAAATATGTATATAATACTAGCTTCCCGTTCCCACTACGTACGTATATAAATATCTTATTAATGCCTTTTTTTAATTCAATGATTAATATTGCTTTTGCAGTATCAGGACCACGTAAATTGCAAAAATTGAAATGGAAATGACTATTTACTAATTAATACAATTATTACTAAAATCGGTTTATATTTTTACGTAAGTGGATACACATTAAAGCTGACAAAATAAACATAGTGCGAAATAGCTATTAGTGTATATCACTTTCAAAGTAAGTAGAAAAGGGTAGTTTGTAAGTCCGCAACCGAGAATGCCATTTGCATCGAGTGCACAAGATCTCTAGATACGATGCGACCCGCAGCAGAAAAGTTAGCGGTGGCCCTTACGGACCCGTACTAACATCTGATACCGCATACATTAGTTAGAACACATCCTAACTACCAGTTTCGATGGCTAATTTTATTTGAACACTAATGAGATAGGAAACGTTTAAACATTTACTAGATTTATACGGGAATTCGTTCGCAATAGTTTGAATTATTATCGTTTTATTGAATTCATATATTATTATCATTGAACGTTTTTTGATTGTTTATTATAAATTTCACTTAAAGTCACTCAACGTCAAATCAACTACATTGATTTGGAAAATAAACGGTATTGGTATTATGTATCATATCACTGTATCACGCAAATATCATCAAATATTATGCTACTAAACAGCAATACTAAGTGTTGTTTTGTTGCGGTTTCAATCGTGAGTGGCATTATAACTATAGGCACAAGAGACGTAACATTAGTTCCGAAGGTTGGTTTGGCGCATTTGCGATGTAAGGGATGGTTAAAATGTCCTTTGAGTCGTGGTGAGCACTTACCATCAATTGCCTCATTTACCAGTCTGCCTAGCCGTTTTAAATAAAAAATAAATAATATTTTGCAGCCGGTCAAGCTTTAAAGTAAAAGAAAATAATATGAAAAAGCAGTTAATAATAAAAAGTGAGAAATTTTATTGCTACTCAATACGGAAGTAGATAACAAAAACAACTTCGAATTATACATGTACATATATATGTATTATGGCAAAACGAGCCAGTTTAATATAGCTGAGTCTAAATACGGCAATTACTACGCAAAAACAATAAACACATTACATTGTTAAAAGATTAAAAACTTTAGTAAATTACTGTAGTTAATTTAAGTGTATTGTACTGTTTGTGTTTTATTAAATGGACAAATAATTAACATAGACAAATAATAATATTGCAATGGCGACAGGTTCGATTGCATAGAAGTAAATATGCTGCAGCGCCATCTAGCGACGAGTTTTTTAAGCGGCTAGTATTTTTTTTATAAAAGATATAGGTGGATGTCCAAATGGGCCACCTGGCGGTAAGTGATCATCATCGTTTATAGACATTGGCGCTGTAAGAATCATTAACCGTTCCTTACATCGACATTACACCTTGGGAACTAAGATGGTATGTGTCTGGTGTTGCACTGGCTCACTCACGCTTCAAATCCAAACAACAACACTATTTATTGCTATTTAGCGGTAGAAAATATGATGCGTGGGTGGTACCTTCCCAGACGAGCTTGCACAAAGAACCAAGTAAAAATATTGTAGTATAAAAATCTTCTTCATAAAACGAAGTCTATTTGCTAACATTATATATTGTAATTGGTCAATCGATCTATTAATCTCAAATAGGTAAACTGTCTATATACTCTATAAATTATCTGTAACCTTAAGGACATTGTGTGACTGTGTCTTATAAATTGTAATACTTGATAATAGTGCAGGTTTCGTGCTAGTTGCCATCATCCCCATAACATATTTGTTATAAAACATCTGCTATAATTTGGTATGTCAAAACAGTTATAAACATAAAAAGATAGGAGGTTCCACGAGAAGGCGAATGGCTAATAATTTTCAATTAACATCAAAATTGTATTGCGGTTTTGATATAAAAAAATCATCCCATTTTCTCCACATCGGCTACCTTTTTCACATCGAGTGACATATAAATATAGAGAAAACTTTAGTGGACTATTTCTTATTCAACGCAGGTAAATGAATAGAATCATACACAGAATATATTTTTTAATTTCCCTCATTAGTCAAGTGGCTAGCTTACATGGCATCTCCAAGTCCTGAGTTTCTCTGTCTCGAAATTCTCAACGGCAGCCTGGAATTTGGCAGTGATCCCGGTCGCTTCGGATTGCACACACGCACACTTGTTCTGAATAATATTTTTGAAGAGTTAATAGCATCACAATCTTAATGAAGACTGATGTCGATGATGATAAAAGTTTTTATTTTATTTATGATAAAGCAAGAAATCGCAAGTCATTTTATTTCAGTAACAATATAAAATTATAAGCCGAGATGGCCCTGTGGTAAGAACGCGTGAATCTTAACCGATGATCGTGGGTTCAAACCCGGGCAAGCACCACTGAATTTTCATGTGCTTAATTTGTGATTATAATTCATCTCGTGCTTTACGGTGAAGGAAAACATCGTGAGGAAACCTGCATGTGTCTAATTTCACTGAAATTCTGCCACATGTGAATTCTACCAACCCGCATTGGAGCAGCGTGGTGGAATAAGCTCCAAACCTTCTCCTCAAAAAGAGGAGAGGAGGCCTTTAGCCCAGCAGTGGGACATTCATAGGCTGTTACGGTTACGGCATAAAATTATAAAGTTCATTACAATTTCCAAAAAAGAAACAATTATAAAATACCTGTAAGTGTTAAAAGTAAGAACCAAAAAATTAATTAAAGTTATTTAAATATAGTTTAAGTACATGAAAAGTTTAAGCTTCCAATATATACGTTCATATGTAACTAAAATAAAAAATAAAACTTTCTATAACTTTTTACTTAAAGAGACAAATGAATCCAGATATATGCAAATCAAATCGCGACAACTCAGTATAAAGCCTTCGTGCGAATATAATAGACAAAATCTAATTTAAAAAAAAACGCATTAGGCATTGCCGTTACCTCTGTCTGCATACCAACGGACCGGTTTCTTTTATTACCCACGAATGTTAATATGCCTGTATAGACTATATTTTTTATCTATGCGATGTTACCAGTTTTCGTAAAATTTGATAATTATTTTAAATTTATTGTTATAATTTCATTTTTAATAAAAACCACTTGTTTTTATTAAAGTAGAATATTATTATTAAAACGACGCAAGTATTTATAAATATATTAATTTAACAATACGTTATCGAAAATGAATAGAAAAATGTCTAAGGATATTTTTCTTATTTATTTTCGGCCCTTAAAGAGATTTGTTCGAGAACATCCAGAAAAAAATAGCATTTAGGCAATTAAATAAGAAGACGTAAAATTATAACAATTCTCAATAACAATATAAAACTACAAATTCGAATACAGGTTAAAATCAGATATTAAGACATGCTTTATTACATTATTGATGAAGTTATAAGGGATTGACATATAACGCGAGATCTACTGACATGTGTACTTACTACCTTTTATAAACCCGCATCTGTTTTGAGCGAATAATAGTTTATTACCCACAATTTACAAAAAACCTACTTCCACTGGAAGTGACATATGGCATACACGCGTCGATATTTCATGAGGTTATGATTATTTACAATCAATATTAAACAGTTTTGTAAATAAAGACCAAAAGAAAATATATCACCTAGTCGTTCGAACAAGAAACCCAGACTAAGCCTAATGCAAAACACGATTTTAAAGCCTTAACATGTTAACATCGTCTGCAGGAAATTCAACATAAGTATGTCTTATTTGTAATGCGATAGAGCTTATTATCAAACGAAATATTTTTACGGTAACGTATACACATTGCGCTTTTGCTAAAATGACCTTAAATCTTAAGGGATCAATAATATCGGTATAGTATTATAAGTTTTATATATTAATTAAAATTAAATGATTTATTCTTCTATATGTAGTTATTTTTTATAATAAAAAAAAACACAAATGTATTTTTTTATATAATTGGCATTGGCTTTATTTCTAGAGAAAAAAATATTAAAATTAAAATGTTATAATTTTACTGCATTATATTTTATTGATACATTGTCCCTGAAATTAACTAAGAAATAGATTGCTTAAAGCATGTGTTGTAAAACATTTCCTAACAGTTATTTGACTATAATAATAAATTAATAGCAATAATTAACTATTAAACACAACGATATATCACCTCCTTAACGGGAATAGGAAGAAATGCTTCAATATAATTTTTGCAATCTGTACATGGGCCCTTAACGAAAGCAGCGTAGTCGTGCTCGCGCTGCGTGGTCGTGAGAGCTCGGGAGATAAGTGCGAGGTCGCGACGTCACGATCGACCAACCCTCACCGAACGCGTACGCAGAACGTTAATTATTCAACTTGTTCGATATTTAAACAATGCGACGGCATAGAGGTTAGGGCAATGAGGTTAGCATTGTTTACCATCTTAATAATATTTCCTATTTTTTTTTAGAAACATAAGTTTTTAAAACATCTAACCAAGTGTTTAATTACATTTGGAATATCATTAAAACTGGTTGAAAAACGTAATATGTAATTAAAAAATAAGAACTTAATATTTACTGCTGTTTTATTTCAAATAGAATTTAAATAATATTACACTACACATTAATTAAATTTTCATGTTTGAACTGCAAAAAATTATCTTAAAAACAAAAGCATATAATATTCAAATAATTTAGAAAGCTTTTTACCTCTATCACGATGTCGGGGTTATAATATTATAAAACAAAAATATCAATTTACACAATGTAATAATGCTCATACTCGTAACACAATGATCAACATGCATTTAATTGACGTAATATAAAGATATATTTATTTATTTACTACTTTCCTTTACACCTTTACGATAGTAATTATTAATTACTAACAAAGACGCTAAACAAAAGAATGCGTATTCGTTCAAAAAAAAACACATTCATATTCTCACAACAACCGCATAAAATGCGAAACGAAGATGCCTCCAACGTATTTATTTATAAATATTAAGTAAAATGAAACATGTATCGTGTTAAGGCAATAAAACTGGCTATAACTTATTTTTATTGGACCTCCGATATTGATGTTTCCATGTGCAATTGCTAAAGATGTACCACTGTATAAAGGTCGACTTTTTTTTCACTTCGAGTAATTATGCGTGGTTTCCTTTTACCGCATGCAGGTCAATTATGAGAATTATATCTATGAATTTTTAATACATAAATAAAAGAATTGTTGGTAAATTATGATTTTAACCTTTTTATATCTTCTGCATTGGATCGCGATAATCCGATTAATATTAATACGTATCAAACGGAATCACTAACATCAATTACTTGGCTCCAATGAATATTACTCTACGTACTAATGTTTCAAAGAACGCAATAAGGTTTCCAATCACAGTAATACCTACGAATAATAAATTTACCAAACAAAAACTTTGTGATATCAAATTCTATGATTACTGCCTAAGTCGTCACGAGATATTGTATTCTATATGTCGGTTGCGTATGCGAATTCTAAGAACTTTGGTCGTAGCTTATGCATTGATGCACATACATTTCTCCATTACATTCAAATGACACATTAATAATTGTTTAAAAATCAATGTATACAAAATCAATGTATAAGTTTGATGTTAACAATATGTATACTAAATATATATAGTATTTTATAATGTAGCATGCCTTTCGTTGATACACTGTATCGATTGACAATTGCATTTGGGAATTCAACCACCCATTAGACAGTGAAAACTTTTAAATTGAAATAGACACCGTCAGAATATATATACATATAAATTAGTATCATACTGGCTCAATATCTTAATCAAAATAAAATTCATTATATCACATGGAATTATCATAAGATAGTTAATATATACATAATATAACTTTGTCAAACATACAACACATTCCGAACTAGCGAAAACTGGAAAAAACCGGTATCGCTGTTTTCAATATTTACAAGACTAAATTGAATAAAACACGAGAAGTGCAATCGATAAATTTGAAGAAAAAAAATATTTTTATTCATTCGTATAAGTTTATTCGTTTGGTCTACAAACACAAAGTGAATAAATAACATTAGTAGCGATATGATGATTGTTTATCTAAAGTGTCCATCTGTAAAGGCTTTCAGTAATGAAATACCAAGCCATGTATAGTGTAGAAAATTTATATTTCTCCTAGATGTGATAAAGGTTGCACCTTTAGGAAAAGCAAATCTGCATACAATACCAACAACACGCCGCGTTATTCCGCACCGTGGTTCTCTTGTTTTTGTATATACTATTCTTGTAAATTGTGCAATTTAACATATGTTACAACATAATTATGGAAAATTAAATTAATTCAATGGTGACGTGAATTGGCTTTTATATGCTGTTATTTTTTTATTAAATTAGAATTCGAACAGAATTTTTATTTTATATTTATTTAAAATATTCATTTGATGTGACAAGTGTAGTTGTTTATTATATTTTATGTCACTATGTGTTGTCAATTATTTTATGAGTACAAGTGTATGTGTGTGTTATTTTAGAAATGAATTGTGAAGACAGTACAAGCTTTACTGGTGCCACACAAACAAACCAGTTATTCTACCGGGATCGTGTGAAGAGAATTGTGTCCATGTGTAAGAATGACTAACTGGTTTTTTCACGTCGGCCAGGATCAACCCCTAATAAACTCTAGCGCCAAATAGTTATACTTTGTAGTTTTGTGTTCCGATTTAACTTATATAATTACTGGCATAAGTACGTACTTAAAAATAGCCGGGGAGCCCCTTTTAAGTTATAGAGTGGTTAACTCTAACTTGAAGTGTGCTAGTCAAGTCCCCGCTCCTCTACACACAAAGTAAGTAGGTCTAACTTCTTTTAAGGTACATAATATCTTAATTCATACAGTTAGCAGCACATTAATGGTTCAAGGAATGTGATGATTTTAATGTATATGAGCATTGGTCATACCATCTGGTCACTCATTTGTATTTCTGACTCTCAATGTAAATTAAAAAAATTGCAAAAACTTAACTAACGATCGCCACCTCCAATCTGGTAAAACAAAAACATGCAGGAGCAATAATAACGTACATCGAAATGATGGATACGTTACACCAAAAGAACGGGCAACACATCTGTGGAGATACAGTTATAAAAAGAATTTAAAAAAATTGGATGAGCTTCGATACAATTTTTTGATTTTCGAATGCGAAAATTCGAAGCTTGAATTCTATTTACTATTTTTCTAGAGCTTGATGGGGAAAGAAAAAAATTGCGAGACTTGCGTACACATACATACGAGTATAAACATTAATGTGTGTACATGAATGCAGACGTATGATGGAGATAAAATACAATACTAAAAATACATAGTTTACTATACTATTATAATAGGCATACACCTAGCAATGGAGAATATAAGAATTAGAGTCCTTAGATAAAAAATAGGTTCTTATTTATGAACTATTAGTAAAACATCCTATAAATTAAGATTAGATATTTTCTACGTCAAATAGAGGTTGCGGGTCCAAACCGCGGCAAGTTGAGTTTTAATTAATGTTTATAATAAGTCTCGTGCATTTTGATGAAGGAATCGTAAGGATGCATGTGACAGATTGAATCCATTGTAGCATTGGACCACCGGGGTGAAACAAACCCAAACATTTTTCTCAAGTGATGAACCATTTGCCCATAAGTGAGACATTCACGGACTGTTACTTACATACAAATTATAATATTAATTATAAGCATTCGATTTCCTTTTTTTTTAAATTTAATAAGGCACTAGATATGGACAAAATAATCACAAGATTTATAACCGTCCGCTAAAAACTCTTTCATTCTCCGACATACGATGTATTTATTGTATGCCAAATATAAGTCGTATCATGAAGAGTCTATTTAAATCCAAACAGTAGCATTTGACACAAAGGTATTTTTGTACGGAAAGCTTACACGGAAAAACACTTAAATGATAAAGAATGCCAAACAAATTAAAAAAATAAAAGAAATATTTGTGCTTCTTTTATTTATTTATACTAGTAGCACCTTATTGCATAACATAAAATATATAATATATTGTACAGGCTTAGTGCTAAAATTGCGTTCTAATCTTCTTATCTATAAATAATTTTCGAAAAAATCCTGCACTGAAAAATTGGGAGACTATATAACTACTTACATTTGTACTTATATTAACTAAATATTTAAATATTATAAAAAGATAAATATATCTCAATCAAAATATAATAAAAATGTTTAAAGAAACTCTATCAACCAATAAGTACTATCACCGACTTAATCGTTTGTCAACAAGTTTTCACACGACGTGAGTCATCTCGCGCGGTTCACACACCAGCGCTTCGCGAAATAACTTTGATGACGATCGCGTTCTCCACCCATGTGGAGTCGGATGACAAAACACCTGCGTCTGATTCATTTGTTGCAAAAGATCAATAAATCCGCATACTATCGTTTGACTGGGAGAGTAATAAAGGTATGATAATACAATTCTTGACTCGAAATAAAATCATAGTGAACTGTCAATGATTAATGTTTTCAAATATTTATGATACACATTGACATACACGATTATTTTTATTATATAGATAAATTGTATGTGCATTTCATCTCAGTATCTATGTAAAGTTTTCCATGAAAAAGCTGATTCTTTCCGCATAAAAAAAACATTGTCATAAATAGAGAATTAATGCGCTCTAATTCCTTAATATGTAGCAAAATTTTCTCGCTCGATAACATAGTTTTACAGAAATGGACACAGACTCTTAGCCCGAAGGTTGTGTGCAAAGTTAGAACGGTAAACTCAGCGCCAGAAATACATTGTCGCTTTGTTTATTCTTATAACAAGGCTTTTAGTGAGAAGGGAAGGCAAGGGAATTTTATATGAGCGTTTTAAAGAAAGGTTTTTAAACAGTTCTGGACTAATGAAAATTATATTTTTACTCAAGTACGACATTGCCATAAAGTATGAGCTCACTGTGTTTGTTATATCTAAAACACATAAAGCATAAAAAATTATAAACTAGTAATTAAGATAAAACGTTATTAAATATTTTTATGTATAAAATTAAGTGCATTGTAATAATATTTTTTTTTGTTTTGTTACGAATTAAATACCTTAGTCAAATTTAGTAACTTTTATAAAAAAAGTTTGCAATTATTAATTTTAAAAATCGATTAAATGTGATCATGCATGTTTTATATAAATGCAAATAGCATATAATAATTTGATGCCTAAGCATTTTTGTTGAGTTGTTTCTATAAGATTCTTTCTATTAATAATAAAATGGAAACCTAATTTGATTGATGATTTATGAAGTTCCAAAAGCTTGATAATATATTCTCTTTTACATTTCCGATCGGTCCATTATAACAAATTTAAAAATATTAACCATATTGTTAAATTTGTTTTGTGAAAAAATGCCTTATAAACTAAAATTAAACACTAAAAGAGTTAATTCTCAATAGTATGCATGAAAAAGTTTATAGTTAAAGCAATATTATTTGAAATTTGCTCAATTCATAAAGCGCTACATATTTCACTATTGAATTACTTAAAGCTACGCCGCGATGCAAGTGGAACTAATTGCAACTTTAAATAATTATAGAAAACAACCCGCACCTGTTGTTTCAACTTAAGCAGACGTTACGATAAAATGACGTTAATTTGAAATTTAATCCTGATATGACCTACGTGTCCAAAACAAATACTCATAATACATTCAAGGGTACAACGGCTCCGATGAAAACGGTAAAAAAACATGTAATTTAAAGATTTGTTATGGCTAGTGTTAAGTACCTTATGCCCTTTTCTGTAACCATTACAACGTGTATGCAAAATTTCATGTCGATCGGTTAAGTAGGTTAAAGGTAACAAGCAAACAAATAAACAAACGAAATTCACATTCACATTTATTTCTATCTTTACTGGTGGTAGGGCTTCATGCAAGATCGTCTGGGTAGGTACCACCCACTCATCAGATATTCTACCGCAAAACAGCAGTACATGGTATTGTTGTGTTTCTCTTTGATGGGTGAGTGAGCCAGTGTAATTACAGATTCAAGGGATATAACATCTTAGTTCCCAAGGTTGGTGGCGCACTGGCGATGTAAGCGACGGTTAACATTTCTTATAATACCAATGTCTATGGGCGTTGGTGACCACTTACCATCAGGTGGGCCATATGCTCGTCCACCTACCTATACTATAAAAAAGATTAAGTATTGATTACCTTACCATTTATTCAAAACCGCATAGAAAAAACACGAATGTGCGAGACACTTGACATCGAAGCTTCTGCCAAATCTCAAGAATACAATACAATATTATATAACGATTGTCAACATTTCACTGGTGAGTAATGAAATGAGTTCTTACAGGATAAGAAAAAAGACAGTTGTAAATACTGTAAATATTTTTGACATTTCTTAATGGGTCTTAAATCAATATAATTACGTATTGCATTAAAAGCTTGTCGAACGAAAAAATCGTCACATATTAAGATGGTAGATCTATTTAGATGCGAGCGCTGTTTCCGCATCAAGTCGAGCACGTTCTATTATTCTTGATGCTATTTTACGTTTTTCACGAGACGTTTCATACAATATTTTACATAATACAGCCGTGTCAAGTTTCAATTATGATTAATTAAAAATTTATAAAATTATATCTTTTTCTTGTAAAATTGTAAAATATATGTATTAAAAGAATCTATTTGAATTTATAACGAACCCTAATACTTTTTTACACTGCTTAGTTTTACCGTGTCATTGAAATTATTTTACTAGCATACTATTTTCATAGATTACAATTAAAGCATTATATGTTAATTATAAGCAATTACTATGAAATTGCAACTTTGTTATTTAATAAATAATACAATTTCAAGTATCTAGAACTAATGATCTTGTAGTATAACTTATATGTTGAAGATATCTAGAGCATTTTTAAACGATTAAATTATCATACAATAGTAAGCGTCATAAATTGCTTACAGTTGATATTCAGGCGTTGTGCGTACACATTTTAATTACAATTCTTACTAAATGCAAAGGTTAAGCCTATTAGAGTTATACAAAGATGTTTTTATTACATTTTTAAACGCACTTGTAAGCAAACCGCGTGCGTATTAAGGATGATAACGTTCAGTAATTTAAATAGCATTTATTATTACAATTTGTCACGAAATAGAAAATACTTATATTCATTAAAGATTATAATCAATTATATATTTAAAAAAAAAAATTACCTTAAACATATTTATTTTAATAACAAGGTAACATTGTGACAAGAAGTATCAAAACAATGCTGTTTAGTGAGGGAATAAATCAATCGTCTTAATAAGATGAAATTATTATAAAATTAAAATGTTCATCAAAACTGTTAACATTATCAAGAAGATATATTTAATCTAAGTATGACTACAATTCATGTATTCTTAATTTTCATTAATAAAAATGTTATGTATTTAATAATAATGCAGTGGATATTGATATTCATATATCCGTATATTCCAAAAACCTAAATGTCAATAAAGGTCAGCCTCGCTAGCTTATATAAGAAAACATCTATGCAAATACATATAGAATACGCGATAATTTACCTAGTTGCCAGAATTAACTGCCCCGCTGGCGAATCAATAAACAGCCGCTGACCCACTGTAACAAACGAGAACGGTTCTCTTTAAATAAATCTGTCTAGCATTTTATATAACTGCCAGTTTGCATTTTTAGTTCCCTACCTGAACAAGTTAAAGCTTTTATACGAAATGGTATTATTAGTTCATCGGATGATATGAAAGTTATTTTAATCAATCGTGAATAGTGCTTGTATGTTCATGCGAGCCTGGTACAAGAGCGACCTGGTACTTTAAAACGTCATAATTATCTTACAAGATAATACATAAAAAAAAACTTTAAATATATAAAAATATGTTTAAATTTTTTATTAATATTACAAAGTAATAAATTAAATTTGGCAACTCCTTTCTTTGTCGCACTTCCAAAAAATGGAATTCCTTACCAGCTCACGTGTTCCCCTCCTCTTACAACCCGGGTTCCTTCAAACGAGGCGTGAAGAGGCATCTTGCGGGCCGGCAAGGCGAAGGCGGCTAATGCAGAACGTTTTTCCCGTCTGTACTGGCCTTCGTCGCGTTTGGACTCTACTACCACTTACCATCAGGTGGAGTAGAGTCATTTGCCCACCCGGCGAATATAAAAAAAAAGAAAGTAAAATAGATTAATATTAAATACAATAAATCAATTAAAAGTTAAAACCATATTATATCATATAATAAGAAAAATAATGTAATACTCGATGTTTCCAATATCAACTATTTTTTTTATATTGATAGATTGTTGCTAGCAATACTAGCCAATGGTTGTAAAATAAACACTTTATGTTCCGTCGACTGATCAATATGTATACACAAATAAATTTATTCCGTGGATTCGATCAGTGCGGTCACACATGTGTTCATCCTGGTCACCTATTAGTCGGATGTACCCACATGAGCAGTATAAAGCGATCCGGCTCATGCATTATTAAACACATCAAAGGAGAAAAATCGAAATGTGCACGGGCTAGTGAAGCGGTTTTCCACCCGATTAGCGACGCGAATGTATCAATTATCATGTTCGGACGTAGCGTTCACATCAATCAAGGTTTGCAAAAAAAAAAAACTTTTTTAAAAGTAGTGGATGAACAAAGTTATTCTTCTTAGAAACTTTCACCTTATTTATATTTACACAGGATATTATTTATGGTGACAAAATTAAATATAAATCAAAAGCCCATTTTTTTTAGTAAATGTTATATAGGTACTTATTATGATAATTATAATATTATATATTAATGTTTAAATATATTATATTAATTTTAAAACATTCAACATAATCTGATTTGTGAATGTTTAATTAATTTTTTTTAAACTCATTACTTACACAAATTGTGCTGCTTATCTGAAAATGTGATATCCAATTATTGTCCTTTATTTTTTATATAAATATAAATTTTTACAGGACAGGCACAGGTTGAAGCCAATGCAAATAAATAATTAAATTACTAATAATTGTAATATATAATAATTAATTACATGCCTTTCAAACTCTATGTTAATTTTTATTTGGCATTTATAATATAATATAAATGAATTATGATTCAGAAGTATACTTTTTTGTACTGTAACGACTGTTAGTATTTAGTTATTGGTACTTTAAGACTAATTTCAAACAATTTTTGTATACAAAATTAAAATTAATTTTTTGAACAGACCTCATGTTTATAAATATATTCATTTATCCAAGCCTCCACTACACGTATATACTATTAAACGTAATTAAAAATTGTTGTATTTTCATTATTTAAAGAAATGAAAACCACCATTTAACATAAACAATAAACAATCAAAATAATATTTCTATCCAATTAAAGCTTCGCATGTGTAGGATAGACTTAATGTAACTGACCTATCCGCCGAATATATTTCTTTTCAAATTTTTTACATATTGTTATTTATATAATACATTAAATATTTTTTTATTATTTAAATGTTCAGTGCCTGAATCTAAGTTTAACAAGGCAATTATTTTATTATTACTTTTTACTTGTGCAGTAAGATTTCTATGGTTTTTATGTTTCTTTCTTCTTTTACTTGGATAAGAGAGAAAAGAGTTTCTATTTAGCTTATGTCTTTCAGCTGGTGTAAATTTAAAGATATAACTTGTTAAAGAAGTAGAAGAAAGAAAAAATTCGCCAGTTCAGGTGCTTTTCAAGCGTCTTGCCAAAACTAAGAAAATTTTATTAAAAAATTACGTTACTTGGTTTTTATGTTATTCATTTTTATAAAAGTCTACATTCTAATAATTTGTTTAAAAATTTAATTTTAAATTCGTGTTTATGAAAAAGTATTTCTTTTTACTCGCCATTTAATTATGAAAAATATACTATAAGAATAATTTCATTAACGATTCATCTATTGTCCCTTACTACTTCAATACATTGACCTATTTGACCCTTTAAAATATAAATATAGTAAATTACACTAGATGTTTTTAATTTATTCATCTATGACGTCTATGTTTTTGTTGCTCGAGTTAGCTGTTGTAAGTATAAGCCTAATGGATATAGAGCTGAAAGGAATTCCTGTGCCGAGCATGGTCAGGCAGGTTTACAATACACACTAAGAGCACGCACGCTCAAATACGCGCATGAACGCTAGAAAAAGTGCGCAAATGTACGAAACTACGCATTTATTTATCTGCCGAAAAATTCAAAGTAAAGCATAGGCTCGCGCAGACGCCTTTTATGTGAGCTACATTTTGCGCATATGACCGTAGTTGTTCAGTTTTTATAATATTTCAATATAAACAATGTTCTTCATTGATTGGTAATGGGAATTGCACTGCACTCCGCTCCGCCAGATGTTCGCTGACCCGTAGATTTTTTTTTAACAGTTACTACTCTTCGATTAGAACACAATAATCTTAATAAATATAGTGTCAGTCATACTACCTCATAGACTTAGTATTTATCATATTCATTTTTAATGTCTTATGTCTAAGTCTGTCTGTCTGTCTGTCTATCTTATGTCTAAGTTCCTTGTGATGTTTTTCTTTTTGTGTAATATGTTTTTTTTTTTTTTCTCAAGGATAAGGGCTTTTTAGTTTTAGTTTTTTGTTCTTATAATTTCATTTATTTATTTTCGTGTGCGCGCATTTGTTTATGTTTACCCAATAGTCAGGGGCCATCTGAAAATCAGTGCTGTACATTAGCACAGCTTATACTGAGATGAACCCCTTGCTACCTACACTGTATTCTTTAAATTTAATTATTTTTCTTCTGTATAATCTATGTAATGTATGTGTGTAGCAAAATAAATGGTTTAAATGGTTTAAATATGCCTATCTCAAACTACACTAGAACACAATACTGTATGTATTAATAATCGTTAATTAATAATCGAGCTTATTAATCGAATAAATTCTTAAGCTCGATTATTAACCGAATAATTAATAATCGAGCGTAAGAAACCAATTTACACCTATGTTTATAAAATTAAAAACTATAATTTTTAATAGGTTATTAATATATATATACATGTATATACGTAATAGACTTCTTATTTTGACGTCTTATGTAGTTATATACATCAGTACCAAGTTAATATACATATTATTATATATTAACTAAGTATAAAAAATAATCATAAAATTAGATATTACTTCATAATATTTAAAATATATACAATAAAAACTGAAAACTCAATTACATATGTCACATGAACATTTAACACTACGATTATACATTGAATTAAGTTAGCCAAAAACGTATAATTCTAAGAAATACATCTACAAACAAAAAATATAATAATATTCGAGCTATTTTTATTGGAGCTACTAACGAGAGTCCACAATATGGCAGAAATAGAACTAATGTTATGCTCGTAGACAACATACCTTTATTCTGCTCATTAAAACACCTAAGACTCAATTAGTAACAAGACTTAAAATAAATTGTCAAATAAAACAATTGAATATGCCAATTATTATCTATAACGAACGAGTATTCGTAATGTAACGTTGTAATATTAACTTAAACGACCAATTACCCGACGTCCAGTACAAATGGTCTCTGAATAGAAAAGTGGATTCGATTCCAGCTGGTAACATATATTATAAACGAGGCGTTAAAAAATCTGCTTAATGCAAGATGGACGCATAGTAGGTTCTGATCAAAATAGAAAATAAATAATATTACGTATACAGAAAAGTTAACTTAACCTAAAAACATTTTCTTGCAGTCAAAACTCTAGGAAAATTATAAGCTAATTGGACCATAAAACAAACACACAATTAGAATAACCTGTGCATAAAAGTTACGGTTTTATCTATAAACCATACCTTGAAAATAACAGATGCAGATGAACTAAAATTTTATAAGACTTAAGTCGCGTGCGTGCTGAGTGCGTGCGCGTGCGCAAGCCTATTCAATTACGTAAAGGTCAAGCCACACTAGACGCAAGATAATCGCTTCTCAGCTGTCGTTGAGCGCGCTTTGGATTAATGCATTCGCGACTTTTTTTTTCCTTTTACTTATTATTATTCTCATTAGAAAAGAAATAAGCAATTACCTTTATGCAGATGACCGACATTTATATTAAATGCTTAAATTAAAGCCCACCCGGCATTCTTATACGTTTTCTTTTCACACCTTGTTACGCCAACTAAAAATATCACATTACTCTGAATGAATGTTATATATAAATTAATAGAAAAAAATAATATACCGAGCTTATCAAAAACTTATAGTATTACATACACAACTATAAAGTTAATTGTGTTAAAAGTCATATTAAGACTCTTTTGCTGAATGTCTGAATTATCATAAAAATAAAAAAGTTCTATAATAAAAAAAATATCGTATTATGAGAATTTATTTTATCTTTCTTAATTAATTTTTACAGCGATTATTGTAAAGGATAAGTCGACGAAATATTAACATCGACATTTTAATGTCGGTCGACGACAAATATACAATTATTTAGTTCGTTATTGGAGACTGACATTTAATTACACAGGACAAGTAATAAACTAATATTTATAAAGGGAAAATAGTGATTATCATTTTGTATGAAATACGTAAATAGATGCTTATGATACAAATGCGATTTAAACACAAATAAGACGAAAACCTAGATCTGTAATACATTAATTACGTATCTGAAATACAAAGGGTTATTAACTTATTACGGGTTCAAAGGACGTTAATAATTACAAAGGTGGATGAAAACATTTACGAATTATTTTCGTTGGCAGTGCACTAGGGTTGTTGTATTTTTCCACAAAATATCCTGAGACTGACATTTTCATGGACACTTAATGCCTTGTGTTTAATTTTTTTCTTAGTTTTGAAAAATATTAACAGATACTACTTTATGCTTGAGAATAAATACAATTTATCTATTTATATTGATAAAGATAGCTAATGCATACATCTTTACTAAAGAAAATAAACAATTTTAAATTTATTTCTATACTAAAAATCTTATCTAATCTTTGTACAATAAATGCCTATTTTAGTTATTGATTTTTTACCGAGTTCCGAACACGTCCCTTTTAAAAGGTTTTCAATGTTAACAGAATTGTTCCAAATTTAAATTAGCATAGTTGTGATATTTCTATTAATGGATTGTATTCCAACTTCAAAATATAAATAGAAGAAAACTGCGACATTTAACCGCTTAATTGGACTAGTGATTATAAGACTGCAAATCTCGAAATACTAAAATTAAATCACGGGTAAAGCCAAAAAAAAAATCTTTTACATAAACTCTCAATAGCGTCCTGGGTTTTGAAAGTTTTTCTGTTTCTGTTAGGAGAATCGTTTCATCATCAATATAAAACAAAAACGCAAGAAAGATCAATGTAAATGATTACTTTTTATCAAATACTCTTATTATATTTACAGACCAGCATATTTTTTTTATTTATAAAGATTGTGAACCAAACACTTTTCACAAGTTCGTATAATCCTTATTGAATTGGTTCTTTGAGCTCATCGACCCGAAATAAGGCACGGGTGCACTTGTAAACCCCAGGGTGCGCCGACCTCTCACTCATTATGCAATGAGTATAACAACTCGAACAACTCTCGAATACTGAAAAATAACCATTTTACATACATGTATAATTTTGTCGGAAAGAAAATCGGTTGAAGTTTGGTTTGTCTATTGTACATCATGGATTTGTATGTTAGTTATTTATTAGCTTAACTTTTTTCATTGCTAATTATATCAAAGAATGAAAAATCAGATGCAATTTACGTTATTTTTACAGAAAATAACTTACGTTACGAGATTGAACCCAAACGCGGTAAAAAAATTTAAAAGGTTTTTTGAAAAAATAAAAGCTAACTATATAATGAGCATATCAATCAATAATTTTTCAAGTCATCACCTAAAAAGACATGCAATAATTGCTTTTGTAATTTTTTTGTAGTATACATAACGAATCCTGAGAGGTTATCCAACATATATCTCCATTCAAATAATTTTTGGGTAGCTTAAACTTATCACATAATAATTGTTTATGGCATCAATAATGCTCTAGAAAATAAAGAAACGCTTTAATAAAATTTTAGCAAAATACGAACGATCAGAATTTATCAGGCAATTTTTAAATCTAACGATGTCTGCAATCAGTTCTTGATTTCCCCTTTTCCCGTTCGAGATTAAATGTTGCTGATAACTTTGATTTGAAACTTAAAGAGCTATTCTTTTTTTATTAATAAAAATAGCAAATATTATTTATATTTCATTGTCCTATAAGTATTATAGGTTATTATATAAAATATATATGTGGTAACACTTTGTATTTAAAAGTGTTTAGTTAAAAATAGCATACCTACTGCTAGAATATAATACTTCCTTAACAATTATATTATGTCTAGACAACGGTCATACACAATCGTGGTAAATTTTTCAAGGATTTATAAAACCTAATTGTTTAATTATGACCTAAAAATGAATATAACATTTTATCGAAAAGCTGTATACATATATTGGTCAGCAATTTACAATTGAAATCCCACATATACTCATGGTACTTCACAACATAAAAAAGGTTTCAATTATGCTTAGTCATTTCTTTTTTGTTTACAGCTGGATTTCAGATACGAGGCTTCGAATCCTCGATGAGTTGACCTTCCGACTGCCCTCTGCTCAGCACTGTCACTATCTAGCATAGAATAATGAAATCCAACCAAAACAAGTGGAGCGACATTGTTCAGCATAAATCGGAAAGGCGATGGTCTGCAACGAGTATAATATGGCGTATGGTGTCGAGAATCGTAGCTGTCTCCTGTGACTGTAATATTCCAGACTAGTGTGGCGGAGCGAGAATTGAAAAACGTTGACCTCGTTACGTGGAGACGACTAAGGTAATCTCTGCCCGTGTGACTAATTTCTAGAAACCGAATGCGATCCGGCATAAAATTTGACATTATGCACGTGATACTTTTGGGAAAAAATTGTTTATTTGTTATTAGCACTTTACTCGCGGCTTCGCTAGCATCGTAATTCAGGTTGATTGATACAGATGCTAAATACCAGTTTACATAGCTCTTTCTTCAAAAATTAAGGATTTTCGTATAAAATTCTAACCTCTTTTTCCCTACCTTAAGGGTTATATTTTCAAAATCCGTTTTTAGTGCTAACCTTCTATGTAGAAGGAACACGTATAAAATTTTCATGGTGAGAGCCCAAGTAGTTTGGGCTGTGTGTTGATATGTCAGCCAGTCAAAAAGTTTTTATTCTATATTTAAACATTATTGGAAATACTTTAAGCTTTCAATATAAGTAATATACATATATGCCAGAAACTCATATGCCTTAACTCTGTCCACTAGTGTATAGTTTTTGGTTAGTTGTCAATATTTATCGTTGTTAACAGATAATTTTAGATGAATATAATTAGTTAACTGCTTCGTTGGTCTAGTGGCTTGATGTAAGGCCACAGACCCGAAGGTCCTGGGTTCAATTCCCAGGTCGGGCCAATAAAAAGTCATTGGGATTTTGTCAGAAAAATTCTCAGCAGCAACCCGGAGTCTAACGAAAAGTCGTTGGTCCTGCGCCTGAACTCTTTTCGGTCGTGTCGGATTGCCATCCCATCAAATTATGAGATTTAGGGAATAGAAAATGCACCTGTGTTTGCGTACATACTTGTGCACTATAATATCTTCTGCGTAGTTAGCTAATCTCTCTTGAGATTGGCCGCCGTGGCCGAAATCGGTCTGGATGACATTTTTATTAATACACTTATCAAATGTTTCTTCAAAAACCTAATGAGTATAAAATATAACATCATATATTTACTCCTTAGGTTTCTAAAATTTAAATAAAAGATTTAATTAGTTATTTGGTTATATATCTTGTTGCGTGTATATAGTTTTTTCTTGAGCCCTAATTCATCTAAAGCGAGTGTAGCTATAGGCTGGTTATATCGATCGCCCGAGGTCAAGCTGCAGGTCAGATCACGCACCGAGTGTTCTTGTGGATCTCGGAGCCTGCAATTTATAGCTATTCAATCAAAAGACTATCACGGAGATATGATCTTGAGCAAATTCACTAGCAAAATCATAGTTCATTTGTTCTAATGCCTTACGCTATGGTTTACATAATTTAAGCACTTAAAATATATTCATTAAAATAGCACATATATACTCACGAGGAATGTGAGATATTATTAACCCTAATAATGTTTGTAGCCGAGTAGAGATAGACCAGTGGTTAGAATATACGTATAGAATACAAAAACAAGTTTATGTTTATTTAGTTTGTGTTTATTTATCTTGTGCTCGGCGGTGAAGAAAATCATCGTGACATTTTCATGCTCTTACTACTTTTAATTATTTTAATATTTGTAATCACTCATTGTTAACCAGCGTTCACACGTGTCGATATAACTAAATTTATTAAAACAGAATTTATTTGAAACTGTATACTTGAAAAATTACCTAAATTAATGTTAACAATAAATATTATTGCTACCGTTCACTACTTTTAATATTAACAACTCATTTATAAAAGTAAAGTAAGGGGTTACATGTCCCACAACTGGGCAAAGGTGTCGTCTCGCTTAACTTTAAACGACCCACGCATTTTTATATTCGATGTTTGTCCCAACAGTCGACTATGTAATGAACTTAGACTGAATGAAACATGATTTAGACTAAATTAAACATAGTGTTACTTGAAAAAATTAGAATCATCCCCGGTCATCGTTTATGATCGACTTGATTTAACTACTACGCTATCTCAGCTCAAGAATGGTTTATTTTAACACACCCCAATCATACATATTTTTATGTATATTTTTAACGCTTATAACTGCTTGACCTGGTGACTTATCACAGAATATATACTAGACCAGTTTTTATCCTATTGGCTTCGCCAACATGTTACGGGGGACTGGGAGGTCAGGTATGTTTAGTGCATTATCCAAGAAAGCATAACGGATAGACAAAAAAACAGACTGACAGTGTTTCTTTCGCATTTATAATATTATTATAGATGTAATTTCAAATATATTTCGTAAAGCGACATTTATTGGATCGATTCTAAACTAAAACAAACAATGTTATATATCTCTTTTTAATAGTGTAAATAAATTATTAAGGCCTCCATTCACGCTATCACGCAACAGACAGTGGCGTAAACAAAACAATATCATATAGAATGTATGTTACGGACACGCATGTTTACAAACAACATTTTAAATGTCAAATAAAAAACTGTTATTTTAAAAAATAATTTATATAATTTACAATTAAACACAATCACATAATCTTCATTTTATAATTGAAGTGTTTCTTTGTTTATGGATGAAAAAACTAAAAATCCGATTGATATACAACGATAATATTATAATACTTAAATATAACGACGACATGATACTGGCTGCTTCGTTGGCTGAGAGGTTCGGTTAGGTTAGGGACAGCCCGATTTCAAATACCAGGCTATTAAAATTTATCCAGTTTTTCGTAACCTAATTTCTGTTTTTTAATGAAAACAAAACAAAAGCAGGTCCCACCAGGAGAGGCCTGTTCTCTCCGGTCGTGTCGCCTTTCTGTCCCATCGGAGCATGTGAGAAGAACATTATTATATTATTATTATTATATTATAATAGTTTATATAGTCAACTTCGAAACTTCATATTAACAATGAAAACGCAAAAAAGGTTCTGGATTACAAAATCGATGCCGATAGTCTGTTGAGTAGATTTAATATTAATGTTCCTAGAAGACATCCTCGCACCCCATGTCCGTTCTTTAAAATTGACCGCACTCGAACGAAACTTGGACAGAATGCTCCAATATCGCGAATATCGCAAGAATAAATTGTGTAAAAATCACAGTAACACAGTAACATTGGTTGTGACGGGCTCTCGTCGTTCATGAAAAAACTTGATGTTTCTTTTAGTATAAACTGTTAATTTGTTTAAAAATTTAATTAGTTACTACCTTTTATTTCTGTTTTTGTTTTTTGTTCCTTATTTAAATATATTTTTATTTTCTGTTTTTATTCTATTTTTGATTTGTATATGTTGTTTGTGAATGGTGCGTTCTCCTGTAATTGGTTGTGCATAGTTACTTTTAAGATAATATAAAAAGTGATTTGAATATGTGTTATGTACAACTGTTGGAGATCCAAATAAATAAATAAAACTGGCGATCCATAATAAAAATGATCCAGCTGTGGACAGACTGGCCGAAAACCATCTAAATAAAATCCCACGATGACGAATAACACCAAGGAAAACAACTGATACGTAAATAAAAAAGTTCGTTGTTGTAGACTCCAGTGCAAACTTCAACTTTATTACCATATTCATAAGTACTAAATTGTCATCTATTTGCAATCCAAAAATTAAGACTGTTATCCTGCCTGCTACATTAAAATGCTGCATCAAAAAACAAAGGCACGGAGAGCTCGTCTGTGAAGATGCTAATAATAAACAAAAAAATATATGTAAAAAAATAATAGGTATGTATATCAGATTAAATCGACAAACCTATCGAGATGGTCCAGTGGTTAGAATACATGAATCTTTACCGATGATTGCGGGTTCAAACCCAGCCAGCATCACTGAAATTTCATATGCTTAATTAATTTGTGTTTATAATTCAGCTCAGTTCTGAAGATAAACATCTTGAGGAAACCTGGATGTGTCATATAAAAAAAACAAATCAGCCTTAGAGCAGCGTAGTGAAATACGCTCCAAACCATTTCATAAAAAATGAGAGACCGTAGTCCAGCCGTGGGCCTTTTATAGGCTGTTACTTTTGCTTTACTTTACTTATATATCCATCCATTCAACTATGCTCGAATAAAGTATGTATAATCCGCTCTATTCAATAACCAAAAGACAATTTACATAACTGCCGATGCAGTATTTCATTCACCCCATACACGCAAATGGGAGTCAAAGTTCTCATTTACCTTTGCCTTTGCCTTTATAAGTCAACACTCTAGATATGGACAAACTTCAAGTCTCCTTTGATACGAAATTCTAAATACACATTATATTTAGAAAATAGTTTTGCAAGAAGGATCTTGATACCTGTAGTAAGTTCGCCTTTACGTCTGATTTTTTAAGAACGTGAGATTTTTTTTTGTAATAAGTTAGTTTTATAGATTTTATAATTAATTTTATTATTTTAATACAATAATTATGCTACTACTCACAATTTCATATTATTAAAAAAGAATAGAAAGTCAAGGAAAACAGAAATATAAATAAAATTCATACGAATATGTTATATTGACATAATTGATTAAGACTATTGTATTTTATCTTTACAAATTCAATATCAATAGCAAGTTTTTATTTATCATGAAGCGTATGCAAATTAGACTGCATTATTTGTAACTCCATTATTCAATTTCTTATTCGTTGATTAAAATTTTTATTAGAAAATCATCCGCAAATCGAAAACGTGAACTGTGTCCTCGCGCTGAGTACTCAATCATAGACGCATTCATTTATTTAATAAACTTTTTTATACTCATGTATTGTCTGAGCTATCATTAAAAATATCATATAATATTACAAAGCCATACTATTTTTTATATTTCTATAATATTATATATTTTATCTGTAACTGAATCATTCGTATGTAGAATGATTCAGTTAAATATATACAAATAAACATTTAAACTGTCACCTGTACAAATCATAACTGCGTGGAACGGTGGCAAGAGTGCTAGTACCATTTCCCCATTGAATCAATTCCAATCCTATGGGCGAAAAATGAATCAACCCCCTGTTATATTATTTGATAGATCAAATACATTTTTTAGACATTAATCGCCATTCGTTTGTTCTTTCTACCCTATTTTTCTTATTTCTTGAATTTCCGAGGTATAACTACTTTATTTTATTCGTTCAGGTTTAATGTAACCCAGCTGATTATTAATAATTACAAAAATGTTAAATAAATCAAGTAATATTATATGACATTCTAATTATATTATATTCATTTTACCAAGTGAAGTCTTCAAGTATGATGTTCGCTTATATCGTGCATAGCAAGGACTTATCCGTCAGTAACCCTCGACCCGAATAATAGTTCATTCATTAAATTACAGTTGAATAAATTAAATATAATAAAATGTTTATCTTGAATTCATTATATTTTTCTAAAGATTGTCAGATTAAGAATATATATAATATTTGTAATCACTTTTGTTACCATGGATTAACTATGAATTTAAACAAAAAATTTATTTAAAATACCCTAGAAAATATAATATTATGTAAACATAAATACATAACATATCTCAGAGGCTAATGGCTAATGACGAGCCGGTTGGCGTGGTTGGTAGATACTTGCCTTTTCACGCAGAAGGTTGTGTGTTCGATTCCCACCCAGGACAGACATTTGTGTGCATGAACATGTCTGTTTGTCCTGAGTCTGGGTGTGATTTTCTATATAAGTATGTATTTACAAAAGAAAAGTAGTATATTTAGTATATCAGTTGTCTGGTTCCCATAGCACAAGCTTTATACAAGCTTAATTTGGGATCAGATGGCCGTGTGTGAAAAATGTCCCAGGATATTATTATTATTATTATAATGACCAATTGTATGATACGATACTAATAATAATTTGCAATACTCAACTGAAATAGATAATATAGCTTTTAAATGAAAAAAATATTCTACAAGGACTTTTTTAATCATATATCAGAAGATTTGGAGTTTAAAATTCATTTTAATCCGTTTAATAATAAAAATTAACTACGTTTATAAAAAAAATGCGTCAATTTTATTATTTATTTCTGTTTATTTGCTAAATTGCCGATTTTATATTAAGTTATTAGCCAAGGTTCAGCAAAGCTGGGCGCGGTCGTGTACCAAGGTCTGCGACCCTTCGCTCCCGATCCAGGTTATCAACTCCCCGTCTGCACCCCTTCGAAACGCTGCAGAGATTTCTAAAACATAATATAGAACCACTGAAGTGCGTTGACTTCATTCAGTTATATGATATCGCTATTTTTCGGTTAATGCACTTTTCTTATAAATGGACTGCGCAGGAAAATTTACATGGACAAACAATATAATTCATTATAAGTTGTTATTGAGAATTGAGTTATAAAAACAGGGGAGATTTTCAGTGGTTCAAATATTTTATTTTATCTGTTAATCACGAATTCATTTCCAGGCACTATTATATATTTATCTTATACTCGGTGATGAAGAAAAATATCTTCCTTATGATATTGCATGTATCGGATGAAACAGGATTTACTTGGTAGGTGGTAGGTCTTCTTGCAAGCCTGTATGAGTCAGCTTGAAATACTACGATGGCTCTGTTCCTTAGGACAATATGATTAAATAAAATATATTATAAAACGTAAGGCTCCACTCAACGTCAGTGCAGACATGTATCTATGCAGGCTGTAACTTTTATAATAAAAAACTTTTTTATATTATTTGTACTGCCTCGTTGGTCTAGTGGCTAGATGTAAAGGCCGCAGATCCGGAGGACCTGGTTTCAAATCCCAGGTCGGGCCAATAAAAAGTTATTGGGTTTTTCTGTCGAAAATTCTCAATAACAGCCCGGAGTCTGGAAGTTGAAAGTGTATACACTCCCGTGCCTCGGAAAGGACGTAAAGTCGTTTGTCCTGCGTATGAACTCTTCCGGTCGTGTCGGATTGCCGTCCCATCGGATTGTGAGAGTTAAGGAATAGAAAGTGTACCTGTGTTTGCACACACACTTGTGCACTATAATATGTCCTGCGCAGTTGGCTAATCACTCTTGAGATTGGCCACCGTGGTTGATATCAATCTGGAGGACTTTATACGTTTTCCCTTATTGATAAGTTATTATTAGTTAAAAAGTTAAATAATCTTTTAATAACACCCTATGACAATGCAGTCCCATTTAAGAGTCTAGTTAGGGTACAAACAGTTTGGTGGTAATGCATATAGACGAGCATACCATACGACGTTCCATACCTCAAAAGTTTATATTATATAGTAAATATCCTGTAATGGTAGTAGACTACCTACTGACAATATTACAAATAAAAACAAATGAATTCGTTTTACTATTATGAAATAATGAATCAATATGAATTTATAACAATAATATTTAACCTTATCACTGGTGGTAGACCTTTGTGCAAGCTCATCTGGGTAGGTACTACCCACTCATCAGATATTCTACCGCAAAACAGCAGTACTTGGTATTGTTGTGTTCCGGTTTGAAGGATGAGTGAACCAGTGTAATTACAGGCACAAGGGACATAACATCTTAGTTCCCAAGGTTGATGGCGCATTGATGATGTAAGTTAACATTTCTTACAATGCCAATGTCTATGAGCGTTGGTGACCACTTACCATCAGGTGGCCCATACGCTCGTCGGCCTTCCTACTCTATTTAAAAAAATAATAATAATAATTTGAACTCGAATATATCTTTGTTTGAGATATAAAAGTGAACAGTATTAAAATTGTCAATACATTCATAACCAACTTTATAAAGTCTTTTTCGTTTCGTTTTATTTTACAGACTTTCAGTTGCGTTGCAATTTTTTGGATTGTTTCCAATCATAGAATTCATTTTTTACGCTATCAATTTGTGTTCAATATGTTTTTTTTACATCGTTGTATATTTTCCTTTCTATAGTTCCAAGTTTTAATACTATGACCGTATGGTGCAAATGTATTGTTGTTGGTTCGATTTGTACTTGGATATATTTGGTACGATAAGAGCCCATAAATATGTAACTGATGGGTAAACGACTCGTCATCTGTTGAAAAGAAGAAATTCGAGATAGATTTTTTACAGTAGCTTTTTTCCTTTATCAAAATGCGAGATGGATTATTTCATACAAAAAAGCGCATGAATAACTTCGTTGAGATAAATTTCGAATAAAATTCCTCCAGAAATTCGAATGAGAAAAATTATTACCGGGGACCTTTATCTACGCAAAAGAACCCGAAGCAATTATTGTTAGAATTTTTGTCTGTTTGTCTGTGCGTTTGTGCACGCTAATCTTAGAAACGGCTTAACGGATTTGAGTGCGGTTTTCACTAATGTAATGGCTGACTTCGCTCACCATTTAGTATTTGTTTTATTTCAATCAGTATATAAATAATAAAGTTATGTCAATTTAAAGAATCACGTCGAATCAAATCGTATTCGATACAATTGCTATAAAATGTTCTTGGAATGTAAGTTGAACTCAGATCGCAGTCGTTTTATAAAATATTAATTTTTTATTATTATTTAAAACAGTTTTTTAGTACTTTTTATAATTTTGACATATTATTACAACAGGTAGTTGAGTAGGTTTTTGAAAATACATACAAACATACATATTTATTTTCGGTTTGTAAATAACTTTGTAAGTTAAAGGTTATAGGTTAGGTAGGTTCCGTTGCTGCATATTTTTTTTTTCATGGTTTTGTAGAATTTATACTTAGTCGGTTAGTTGATAATAAGTACTTATAAAAAAAAACAGATTTACCTTTTCGTTTTAAAAAGACACATTTTCCTGTTAAGGTACCGTTTGTAGCCACAATAAATAAAGCACAGGGAAAGACATTCAAGTGTGTCGGAATAGATTCGAGGAAATGAAGTTTTTCTCATGTATGATTACAATTGTATGTTGCCCTTTCTAGATCCAGATGCAGCAAAAAGCGTATAAATACTAACCACGAATATAAAACTGAAAATGTCGTATGTATTTAAATATTATAAGTCTACTCTTAGTGATTTTTTTAAATTATACATGGGTGAAACCTTGGGCACAGCTAATTAAAAATATTAATTTTATCAATAACTTGAAATTTTTGTAGAAATTATTTGTAAGCTAATGTGTGATTTTCCGCAGTATATAGCATTTAAATAATAAGTAAATTATATAATAAGCAATAAAATGATTATTAAATGTCAATCGAATGACAACATTGTAATTAGTATTCAAATAAGAAATTCTAATTACGACTTTGACATAAATTTAAAATAAAATTTGTATATATTATCAAGAAAAATATTTTAATGTATATAATTCTGAAGCTAATAGAAAAAGTGTAACTTCCACAAGTGGACGTTTTGGTTCATATTCTATGCGTTCGTGTATTGTTCATCCGATTGAGTAGAAACTTTGTACAGTTGTTATTGGCAGTTGCCTGAAAGTTGCTGAGATAGTACCATCGGCGTACAATAGGTACAGCGGGAGTCATATCGGATAAGTACTTACAAAAAAAACATTGACTACTTTTACAAGACTACATATTATGAAAACAAAGTCCATCCCGACCCCCTCTCCGCGCCTGTCTGTCTATCCGGAATAAACTCAAAAGCTACCAAAAGGATATTCATAGTGTTCTTACAAATGGATAAAGTTATTCACAAGGAAGGTCTAAGTGTAGTAATTCATTAAAGGTTTTTTACTTTTTTAACTTTTACTTTACTTTTTTTACTTTTTACTTAAGGTTTACTATAACGAGTTTTATTTACACCCGTATTTTACCCGTATTAAGCCGGGGCGAGTAGGTAACGAAATATAACTAAGACTATAAGTCGTATAATATTTCCGAGACGAATTAAGTATAACATTTTTTTTTTATAAAATAGGAAGACGGACGAGCATATGGGCTATCTGATGGTAAGTGGTCACCAAACGCCCTTAGACATTGGCATTGTAAGAAATGTCAACCATCGCTTACATAGCCAATGCGCCACCAACCTTTGGAACTAAGATTTTATGTCCCTTGTGCCTGTAATTACACTGGCTCACTCACCCTTCAAACCGGAACACAACAATAATAAGTACTGCTTACTAACAAGCATTTTACATTATTCAATATTTAAAAAAATATAATTGACATAATCTAAGAATATAATTCATAATACAATTATATTTATAACATTGTATGAAAGTACTTTAATTTATACGTAGTTTTTAATCAACACACGTATAGCCTGACAGATAAATTATACGAAGCGACAACGAGATATTTTATTGTGGTTTTTGATGTAAATGAAACGATATTTATTCCGTGGTTTCGCTTGTATTTAAAAATTGAATTCAAGGTAAAGCAAATATAAATCAATTATATATTTTGTATTTAATATTACACGAAAAAATATTAAAACGATATAAATAAATGAGATTAATTAAAAATATATATAATATTAATAATAATACTTAAACATCGAAGCATGTGTAAAGAGTATATACATGATTCAACGCAATCAATTAAGCGATGCGTAAATGCGAATACGAATAACAACCAGAAGAAGGTAAAATTAATACATTTACTAAATAAAAAATAAAAACCTGAACTGGTAATAAAATAATTGAACCGTAGTTAAACCAGTTTGTTTTGCATTTACCATTTAAATACTCTATTTTAATGTAATATAATACTTCATAACGATATACACAAATTTAAATAATAAAATTACATTCGCATACAATTACCGAAGCATCAGCCAAAATCAGACAAAAAAGTAATTGACAAAACAAATTACGATTCATGGATAAATTTCATAAAAAAAAATCTTAAGTTAATTATGCATAAATAGTGCTTTTGAATTGTATGTACCGTCCTTTGTAATATAATTGCTAGGATAATCATTATAAATAAAAGTAACAAGTTTTTTTTCATTTCGCTGTGCGATCATGTATGATAAAAATTACCACTTTGCATGTTAGGTGGCAGTAAATACGTGACAATCCATCGTCTATTATGCGATAAAAAGCTGTAATAAGTTCTAGTTGCTTCTAGTCTACGTATCGAAATTGTAGGTGTATCGTTACTTATCATTTAACGTTTATTAAATATATGGATCGATGCTTAGTATTATTTTTTTAATTTTGTGCATTCTCTCTTCGCTCCTAAACCGTTAATTCGATACTGAATAAACTTTGGTGAGTAGCATTAGTTCCTGGACCAAAAAAATCCATGCAAGCTTGGGTCGGGTTGCTAATTTAAAAAAATGTCATGGTTCAATATAATTACAATGAAATTGATAACCAGGTATTGAATGCTAATCGAATGTATGTTTTTTTTTTTTTTTTATATGCCCCGGGATGGCAAATGACTCTACTCCACCTGATGGTAAGTGGTAGTAGAGTCCAAACGCGACGACGGCCAGTACAGTCGGGAAGAATGTTCTGTACTAGCCGTCCCCGCCTTGCCGGCCCGCAAGATGCCTCTTCACGCCTCGTTTGAAGGAACCCGGGTCAAAGTAATCAAACTATAATTAAAGAGTTTTACAGTTCAGTTTCTTAAGAACTATTATTTAAAAAAAAAAAACTCACCGCAGCGCTGAATGGATGAATATTAGAAAGTGATTTGCGAAATTGACTAATAATTTTAAATTTAACGGATAACTATTTACGAGGTTATAGATCTTACCCGCATAGCCGTCTGGGTAGGTACTAGATACCACACATTCATTAGGTATTCTACCGCTAAACAACAATATGAAGTATCGTTGCATTCCACATTGAATAGTGAGTGAGCCAGTTTAACTACAAGCACAGAGGACATAAAACCTTAGTTCCCAAGGTTGATGGCGCATTGCCGATGTAAGAAATGGTTAATACTTCTTACATCGCCAATGTCTATATGCAGTGGAGACCACTTACCATCAGGTGTCCCATTGGCCCGTCTGCGTCATTTTGATTTCAACAGTTCACGAGTGTGACACGAACTCCTTACTGAAAAGCGCTTATGAATTTTCTAATTAAATTATCAGTAGATATTGTGAATTAAGTTAATATGTTATAATAATATTTCTAAATACGCAACTAGAAATAAGTTTTGTTTATTCCGAAGCCAGGCAAAAACTACTAATCCTGATTTATATGGAACTTGTAAAACCGCTTGCCTCGAAAATTACTATAATATAATATTTTTAGATTACCCGTGTGACGTCAAGGCGAGTAGCAAATTACATATACTCGATTTGCTCAGTTGCAGAACAGTGTTTGACGATTATTTATTGTATTGTTTTTTTATGACTCCCTGACGCTTGCCGTCCTCGCAAAACCTTTTGATCGTGATTTTTAGCCATTCACGAGACATAAGACCCCCGGTGTGTTAAAAGAGACTAAATTATTATTTTAAAGACACGTCAACAGATATCACGAATTTTAAACATTAAGGCATGGCAAATGCAAAATATTTATTTACAAAAGATAACTTTAACAATTAAAAGGAATTAATTATTATTTTATATTTTCACTCAATATAATATTTTATATATAAAACAAAATGTTTTGTATCGTAATCGTGTTTACATTAACTTCTGCGTATATATAATGATTTGATATTTATTGACAAAAAAATATATAGTATATTTTCAGAATGCTATTTCGATATAAATTAAAATCATAAAATGTTGAATCGTAACTAAATAAAATGTATTTATAAAAGAAACATTTTATTTCAATATAAGAAAAGAAACGATGTATATCTTGACAATTTACAATCTTTTTAGTTCATCGCCGAAAGCTAACTTTATAGCTGAAATAGACGGTGTGACACACGCCCGCATTTTTCACGAGACCTGAAACATGCCGGCTCTGAATGCACACGCGATGACAACGCTGTTGCGTGCCCGGACCCTGCGTGACTCAGAATGCACTTACTGCATATACGAGTACAACTCCAATGCTTTTATTGAAAAAACCTTCGCTGATACCATAATTTTAACTATCTATAATACAAGTATGTCGTTCGTTTTCAAATGAATAATAAATTTAATGCATAATCTGTATAAGAAAGTCACTGCCGGGTTTCTTGCTTGTTTTACCAGCAGAATCTACTTAACTTAAAATTATGAGTATGACGTAATTACTAGTTGAAAAATGATGTTATTAAATTGTTTGTAAGTAGGCTCTTGAACAAAGATTTTTTTACTTTTACTTTTAATGTAATTTTATTCTAAGACAGTAAATTTAGTGTCTATCTACATGAAAAAAATAATTAATCCGTACAAATGGCATTTAAAAAAAAATTAAGTCGATACCAAAAAATATATTTTTTTATTATTATATAAAAATTATTAGCTAAAACGTTCTATTAATTACAACAATGTGTTTATTTCGTTTGAAATGAAAAACCGCTTAAAATGAAATTATTATATTCTGAAACAGTGCCCAAATCATGGTAGGTAGCAAAGGTGGCTGCACGCTATGATTGCAGTATTGCATGGCGCAGCTCGACGCCCACATCGCATGACGATTCTACTAACTTAAAGTACTTTAACTTATAAACTATAAAGATTTTTAAAGACATTATTTTATTACTGAGAAACTGATAAACTTTTATCATGATAAACTAAATATTTTATAGAAAATAAACATTACTATTTATATAAAGAAACTTCACGGTACATTTAAAATGTTTAGTATGAAATTTTGTGAATGGAAAAAAGAAACGTAATAGTATCACCATTACACTTTTTTTATAGAATAGGTAGGCGACGAGCATTTGGGCCACCTGATGGTAAGTAATCACCAACGCCCAGATATTGGCATTGTAAGAAGTGTTAACCATCGCTTACATCGCCAATGCGCCACCAACCTTGTGAACTAAGATGTTATGTCGCTTGTGCCTGTAATTACACTGGCTCACTCACCCTTCAAACCGGAACACATCAATACCAAGTACTACTGTCTTGCGGTAGAATATCTGACGAGTGGGTGGTACCTACCCAGATGAACTTGCACAAAGCTCTACACCCATTACGTTTCTTTTAGTGATGCATAAATATAAACGCGTTCAGTCATGCCTCAATAAGAATTACTATGAGTAAAAAGAATTTACAATAAAGCACTTAAATTTGTCTGATAAATCTTTCTATCTATCTAAGATATGTAAGTTACTTTTGTAGGACTTTGTAAAAACACGTCTGGCTGGGTATCACCCACCCATAACATATATATATCGCCAATACTTAGTATTGTTTTGTTCCGTTTTGAAGTGTAAGTGAGCCAGTGTAACTATAGGCACAAGGAACGTAACACATTCGTTCCCAAGATTTTACCCGTTGTGTAGGCGATGTACTCTTACATATATGGTGACCACTCATCATTTGCCGGTCTGCCAATATATTTTCAATAAATACCAAAAGCTAACTTCCTGAATCTAGGTTACTTAGTATAATAAATTTTATTTCCTGGAATTTACACCTTTATAAGTAAACAATATAACAGCGAGACAGTTACCGAATAAACAACAGCCTAGTCAAAATATATAAAAAGATTATTATTTATTCATCTTATAATATAAATGAAAATCTTAAAATAAAAAACCTTAAATTAAGCTGTTGGTATACCGGTATAATAAGAGATACAAAAGCCGTAATTTTTCAGATACAATGTCGAAGTGCATTAAACGTGTAATAAATAGTTAATATTTCATACAGTGCCAATGTTCAACGCCGGAAGTGAGAACTCACAAGCAGGTGGCTCATTAGTTCATCTGTCTTCCTATTAAAAACTTTGAGTGTTTAATTGAATTTGCCCGAACATATGGTTTTCAGTCCGAGTACGTCTTTGCTTTGTATATATACTTAATGTGTATTTATAATTCGTCTCGTGCTCGGCGGTGAAGAGAACGATAATGAGAGGACTCAATTCAGGCCTTAGCTTAGCAATTGTTACTTTACCAGCTTAAATAAATAATAATAATACCGTATATACTAGCTTAGTCACTATCCGCCGTAACAATGTCTTAATTGAAGCCACTCAGTCATCATAAATGATAATACAACATAAATTCATGTTCCTTAAGGCCATTGTTTAATAACATAGTGTGTTTATTTATTTATTTTTTCAGTTTCATGTTACATTGCGCGTCTATAGACGAGTAAATTATAGCGGGACTGTTTGCAGTATTGAAATATTTTATCATCGAAACCGAAATAATCGTTGCAGTAAATAATATATACCTATTCATTTATATATAACCGATATATTTATAATTATATATCAAAATCAACACAATAAATGAAATTATTAATAAAATAAAATTAGAACAATACCTATATATAATATTGTATACGTTCACAAATCGTTTATATTCGATTGAGTTGACAATTTGTATAGCTGTTGTTACGTGCGTTAAGGTATGATACCTTAACGATTACATAGTATGAACGTATATGTACATAATATGTACGTACATAGTATGAACGACGTACATAGTAACTGCGCACATATATGGGTTAATTTGACAACAAATCTGAATTAGCTATTATATATAACTAAATTATATTTATATATAATGTATTAATAATCTATGTACTGATTGTTTTAAGGTCACAAGGTTAAGGTCAAGGTAACGTCTTCGATAGAATTATTAGAAGCTTTTTGAGACACTGATAAAATTTTAAAGAAATATTTTGATATTTATAATATACATATTTGATAATATTTACTTTTACGTCCGATGTTTTTAAGTTATAATAATATAATTTTGATTTTATTATTTACATAAATTACAACTCATATTAAAAGTTGCGTCTTTCATGATTCTAACACACTTTAAAGGTGTTTGTGCCCATAAAACACAAAGTAAATAAAACAGCTCACGACTCACGTTTTTCATGTTTTAATTTTATGTACTTTGTTATAATTATAAAGTATGTGATTTTAACATGCCCACTAACATAATATATATTATAATTAACATTTAACTAACAAAACTAATATATAAAGTTTTATTATTGAACTAATTTCCGCCCGCGGAACATTAGCCGGTGTCCTTTTCTGTACTCCTGACAACGTGTATCCTAAATTTGAGAAGTTAAGATTTGTAAACGTAACAAACAACCAATATAGTATTTATATTATAAATTAGGATACATAATAAAATATATAAATAACTGCTGCGTACTATATATATTATTTAATGTTATGTACGTTGGAAAAAATCCTCATTATCTTATCTTAGCTTGTTTGTTTATTTGGTTGTTACAATTTCATCTTAACTACTTCACCGATCATCGCGAAATACATACACTTTGTATAGTACGTCGTTGTGACATAGGTTACCTAACACCTTTCTCCCACTCACAGACGGACGAAGTCAAGGGCGGAAACTGTTATGTAGTAAAACATTTTATGCTTTTGCTACCAGTCAGATTATTACTAGTTGGACAATTATTTTGCAGTGTTATAGTTCCTTTAAAAATAATATTGATTTTCCATACACTTAATAATAAAAACTGCATTAATTGTTTAATGAGCTCCACAGCGATGCTTCGTAATTGGTGATTAGAAGTGAATGGTCAATTAGATTTCACCCCCTACACACCACCCTCCTAACACATTGTGCCATTCTTAACTGACTACGGCTTAAACGATTCCACAGACTATAATTATTTAAACTGACGATGCAGATAAAATAAACTATGATAATTTATTATCAACAAAGCTAAAAACTACTTATATAATCTTTCATTAAAAAAATATACTTAAGGACTGTACAATACATTTTTTTATTGAATTTAAAGTTTTCATAACTGTTGTAGTTATCTAAAAAACACTCGTTAGTTTTGTTTAAAGTGGTACACATTGGCATAAAATTATAAAAAATTTAAAGCACGAAATTTACTCTGTACGATGGATTTTTACTATTTTTGTATTCTGTGCCTCCGTAAAGTTTAAGTATCGTTGGAAGTTGGGACAGAAACCACCGGATTTTACGAGCACTTGCGACTTCTAACGACATTCGTCTCCCATTAAGTAGGGAAATAGGATGGATAATACCTAGAACGCTGCAGTTTGTGGACTCTAGTTAGGTATTACTTTCAAGTGCATAATTAATGGGAGCTTTGCTGGTCGGCCACACGCGCTACTAAACGTTTATTTAGCCTTTGCGTCATTATAAAATATAAATAATTCAATATATGGTAGCGTTGTAGTAAATACCGCAAAGTCTTTAAAGATTCAATCAAAACCCATTTTTTACCTCTTGCTTAACATTCACGTAATTACATAACCGATCATAAAGATTTGGCTGAGTATTATAATACACATTTTATTAAGTACATAAAAGAACAAACAACTGTTATTATTCTTGTAGTGTTATGAACTTTACTAGAAACAAATTCAAAGCAATTATATTACATCGTTTTAGAATCAGTCTACGTATAACGCAGTTACAATCATACCCAATAAAGATTAATTGATATCCCAATGAAAATAATATTACATATATAGAAATTCGTCTCATTCATTCTGAGATATACATGTATATATTAAAATTCAGCGTATATTTATATATTCTAATGATAAAAATGTATAAAAGCGTGAAGATAACATTTCTATGCAGGAAATGATAAAAATATAATAGTACATTTTTAATTATGAAATATAATTTAAGCTACTGTTTCGCTGGTTTTTCTTAAGCATATTTAAATTTTAAACATTTATCGTAGAGTCGCTCGGGTCAAGTGTGCGCTTTTACCTTTGAAGCCTCATTGTGCATTAGAACAGTGGGATTTAGGAAACAAAAGTATTATTTCGAATAGTGTTTATTAGACTATAATTTGAAAAAAAAAAACAAAATCAGCAAGTACACTGTTTTCCAATACACAAAAAAGTTACGATTCAATCGAGTAAAATACTTTTTTGCAAATTATTAACCAACGAAGCGTGATGCAGCACAATGACGTGTCTCAACTAATTTATGATGACCGCAACTATGATTGGCCTAAGTAATCACCCCATCTCCCGTGTCTCGTTCATGAGATACGGGCAGTTCGCATACTTACCCATTGCGCTCGGTTACCCCGAACGACCATACAGTTGTAAAAAATTAGCTAATTACTGCTTAAAATAAATTAGTAAATAGTATAGATATAACATTCGTCTGTGTGTGTGTGTGTGTTTGTGTGTCTGGGTGTGTTCTTGTAGATCAACTTGAACACAATCAAAATAAGAAATATCAGGCATGGTTAAGACGTATATCACGCTTTACCAAAATTGTTTCAAAGAGAAAATCTATCTAAATCATGATGAATTTTCATTTCGTAGAAAGTAGTATGAAGGCTATTCATTCATGACTAACTCACAACAATGTCATTCATTTTCACACGGGAATTCGTCTCGCGATGTTAGGAAATACATTCAACGCAGAACTTTTGCACAAAGAAACCTCAACAAACGGTACACTTCTTATTGTAAACCATAGTTTTTCCTCTGTTCTTTTTCGTGTATTAAATTTAGTTATGATCATGATTCAACACGATTGATACGAAAATATTATGTTGAATGTTTTTAATTTCTTATTGATTATTTACTTACAAAATATAGATAAGCCAAAAGATCGATTCAATAGATCGTGCTATTAAAGCTTAAGAATACTTTTTTAGTTTTTTTCCATATAACAAATTGGCGGAATGAAATAGCGGATCACCGCCTCTATCTTAGCGGAAGCAGTATCTGTACGTATACTATATCATAAAGAGGTAAATTTGTTTGTTTGCACGTAGCGGGTAATCTCCGAAACTAAATATCCAGTTCTAAAAATATTTTCACTGATAGAAAGCTACATTATTCCTATGAATTATATTTATATCATGCATATTAGCCGAGCTGTCGCCATTTTTAAACTGTAACTGTTAAAAATACCTTTTAAAACAGAATTATTTGTATGCACTACCTAAACAGGTGTATATAATTAAAAACAATATATGAACACCTGGTCTGACTTAAATAATTGTCCAAAAAGGTCCGCGACACCATATTTCTAGTAATGCGTTTTTTTTAATTCACTTAAACCGTCTGACCTGCCATCAGCCAGTAATTTAAGCCTACCTAACCTGTGCAATGGAACAAAGCTACTTATACGCTCATTCTCATAGGACCAGTAGCTGGCCAGTTGGCGCACATCCCAAGAATTCCAATTCTACTGCTCTGACTATATCGTTTAAGCCAGTTTTTCAGTTTCACATAATATTAAAATTACAACTTCTTACAAAATGCATATCAAAGTATATATTAAAAAAATTGGGCATGTTTGTTTGCCTGTCTTTTTGTATGTTCCGGCTTATTTTCAATTCAATTTCATATAAAGAAGCATATTTTATTTAAATCCCTTCCATCTTATACATTACTACTTATCATGAGATATGATTATGGTCAAGCCTAAGCCTATATTTAGTCAATAAAATAATGACTTCCATACTTTTTACATCGTTATGAAAAAAACAAATCGCATATCGCATTGTTACTACGCAGTTAAAATTGCTTATTAAAGTAGGACCTCGGTAGATTATGTCACCATAATAATTATTAAACAGCTGAAACATAACATAAAACACTACAAAAACTGAACGTAAAACGTATATGCTGTAACTACTCCTTAAAGACCCAAGCTCTGTCCAGTGGCACATTATATTTCTAACAATAATAGTCTAACATAATACTTATTATAATATATTTATTAGATCTAAAATCATTCAATGAAAACCTTGTATATTAATGAAATAAAATTAGTAAAATAAGTCATAATACTGTCAATCATATTAAAATAATATATACTGGTTTCAAACTTATATCAATATCTGGTCATACATATCTTTATTAATAGAAGAACCGTAAATAAATTGTCCAGTATCTCCCTTTAAATAAGTACATCTTTGTAAGTTCGGCTACTGTGCAAGCGCGTCTCGTGAAGTACTAAGCGCCATGTAGACGTCTACATGGCTTCGAACTCTCAGATTAATCTAGTGAGAACGAGTATTTGTTACATTTCATCAAATTTAAACTAAGCGGGCTTAAGCTATATATAAAAGCAAGATAATTTTAACCTTCAGTTTTTGTTTATACTACATTTTAATAATTTAATGATTAAAATTACAACATTTCATGATAAATGTAAAACATAATTGCAGCATCTCAAATTTATTAACTTACAAAAATAAAATCTCATAAAACAGAATCCTAATTGATTTTAATTTGTTACTCAATAAAACTTTTTTTTTATTAATTTTTTTTTGATGTTTTTTTCATATTGCGTTAATAAAGAAAGCAAAGGTCAATAATATTTTTTTAATGTATTTTATGTTGACGCGATATTTTGTGAATGTTGTGTACACTTGTGTGTAATTGATATACATATCAGAAGTTGATTTTTTCTCTGTGAATGTTATGTATGCCGCCATTTAATATGTATATTGTTAGTGTTCCTATTAAATAAATAAATAAATAAAACTTTTCGACGATTTCTTCGATCCCTGCCCCATATCGTATTTTTCAAGCGAACGCAGATGCGCTACTTTATACGCATATGAACTAATCAAAGAAAATTCGTTAAAAAAACAATATTATTTACAAATTCTAATATATGTTTTCATTAAGTACATACATTATATGTACGTCTTATACTACTATAATTAACGTCTTTAATTAAAATCTCCATTTTTTTACAAATATTATGAGTATTATTATATCGTGTTAAAAATTATTCTTCGCGCGCTTCTAATCTTTATTTTTGCGCTTTATGTAAAGTAATTTCAAACAAATCAAATCAACAAATCGTTTAGCCAAAATAATCTCTCTGTGTTTTTAGATACATTATTTGTTTGGTTTTACGTCGAATTTATGACAGATTTAATTATGCGACTATTGGTACGAACCCGCTCTCCCAAACTGAATGACTTGTTTGCTCCTCGCAACCATTTCTGGTCATTCTTTCCAACTTGATTAAAGTCGTTCCGGACGTGTTAGATTATCGTGCCAACGGATTGAGAGGCTTTTATTTAATTTTTTTTAACTTTTCTATGTTCATAGACGAGTTGTCCGTCAATGAGACGCCTTTGGTGTAATCTTATCTTTAATTTATATTTATGTTAGTTTAATATGCTTATATTATTACCAGGGGGCATCACGTTATGGGAACAAAGAGTACATCTGTGTTTCCGCACACTTGTGCACTATAATATCTCCTGAGAATGAAACATCATTATCATAGTGAATAGAACCCAGTATACTTTTACACTGTAAAATTACTTTTTTATACATAAACAAAATATGACGAAATCGAAACGCCTATATGCGTTTCATTGTTTCACAAAATAGTAACCTATTGTATGCAGTCACGTTATTAGTCATTTACCTTACACGTGTTTCCAATAAACCTTTATGTTCACGCTTCCATTATATGGCACATAACTCTAAATATATAGGCGATCTTCATTGAACGTGCGTAAACATGACATCACGATGCAACTTGATATATTACATGCCAGTTCTACTTTTCAACATTAGAATGGGCATTACCAGAATTACTTTTGAAAAGTATTTATTTGACTTATATGTAATCTGTTTAATTCGAAACGCAAAACAGCAATGATATTGCTACTCAATATCAAGTTCTGTTCTTTTACAATAAGATAGATTAGATTTCTCCGTTCAGTGACGGAGAAAGAATACATTTTACTGCCCCTCTCTTTCCCATGGGTGTCGTAAAAGGCGACTAAGGGATATCTGACCGACCATCTGCTCATCTGGTGGTAGGATGTAAAACATCTGCCTGGCTTAATACAACCGTACGCATGGTGAAAAACTCGTGAAGTGGCTTGCAGCTGCGAATCGAGGTCAGCCAGCGTACAGCCATTGCCCGAACGAGTATTGCCGCGATAGGTGTTGGTCCACTGGAGACGTCTGTTAAACCAATGCCGGGAGAAATTGTATTGACTTGCCGGACAGGGAGACCCGAATAAACGGCTGTTCCGCTGGCCGCCCGTGGAAGAGTACATGTAACAGCTCGCGAGGCTACCGCACCATCTCGCGAGGCCACACATAATCTCGGTGTTGACCTTTGCGCTGGTTGGTGACCGGAATGTGGGGTCCCGGTGGCCATATCCGGGGTGGTTCGGGGGCCGTTTCGTCTAGCGGGTCAGTGTACTTTCCCTTTTGGCAACTACTACTCGCTTCGCGTCTCTTTTCCTTCTTTTTCCAAATGGTAGCGCAAATAAGAAATAACGGTCGTTCAGCGGTGCACACCCCCACCATACCTACGCTATTTGTGGTCGAGTTCTCTCTAACATCTCTCTAACATCCGTGGACTCCACGCTAACCTCAACGCTGTCCACCACCATCTTAAGACAGCACGGCTAGCAATGTTGTTTCAAGACTAAAGAATAAGCGCTCATCAAAATTGGTGATACGTCTAAGAATATTTTTCGTTTAATCTTGGTCCCGGTTTAACCTACGCCTACTTGAAAATGTCAGTCTGTATTATGAACATTCCATATTTTGTAAGAACGTTTTTAAAATAAATATATTGCCTTATTATTAAATTTAACAATAGTAAATTATCGTAATATTATTAATAACTATGCCGATTTCACATATGTTATTTATCTTTACGTTATAAAACACTAGCAAAATCCGGCAGATGTCCTGTGTGTATATATATATGTACATATTATATATATATATATATATATATATATATATATATATATATTTATTTTTTTTCAATTTATTTTTATTATTTTATTATTATATTATTTTATTATTTTAAATTATTTATAGTTCAATGTATAAATATATATATATATATACATTGAACCGATATGGCAGTGGTTAGAATGCGTTAATCTTAAGCGTTGGTTGCTAGTTCAAACCCAGGCAACACTACTATTTTTTCATGTGCTAAATTTGTGTATATAATAAATTCTAATCTATATTCATGTATTTAATTTCAATGAAATTCTGCCACAGGTGTATTCACCAACTTGCATTAGAGCGTCCTCCTCTCCATTTACTTTTAATTTTCATGGTGATCGCTTAAACGGTATAGAAGTAAACGTGCTTTAGGGCCTTCTAGCGGTAAGTACAATAAAGTGGGTAGTTAAAAAGCATCTACATGAGAAAATATGTAACAACCTTCATGATAATCGACCAACAACGGGGACCCCGTTTGGCCGATTTCTATAATACTCAAACAGATACAGTATTTTTTATATAAAACAGACGCACCGAAATCATCACGCAATGATGGAAAACGAAGTCTTTTCGAATCATCAAATATTCTTCAATACATTACCGTTATTTATTCGGTAACCTTATGTGCGCAATGTGAAGTATAACCCTAGTCATTTAATAGATCATTTATAAGAGGTTTTACCAATACTTTGCCGCTTCCAAAGCAATTTGTAATAAAGACCTATATAATTAGAATTTTGTAACCACAAATAAATAAGGAAAAAAAATAATAATAGAATTTCCTCGCATATGTAAAGTAAGATATGAGAATCTAATTCAAGAAAAACCCCGGAAAATGTCACTTGCAAATGATTGAGAGGAAATTTTTTACATAAAATACATACTACTACGAGTTAAAAGTAAATACAAGACCTAATGTAATAAACCTTTAAAGACCCGACTAAAGCAACTCAACGGGCTTTCCGATTAATTTTATAATTACTCAAAATAGTCTACTGTTGTATATTACACAGAAATAGTCAGGAAACGATCGTTTCATTGCCAAAGTATGCTATCATCTATAATCTCACTGATTGTACAGAAGCTTTTTGCACACAAAGGCTCCGTTATTATTTTTTTATTTCGCAACCGTTTTTTTCATATAAATGTCATATACCTCTTTAGGATTTCTTTATTATATCCGCTGTATGATTAGCAATGTTATTTATTTTTGATAACAAGACGTCATCTACTTTTTAAAAACTTTTGATTCCTACCTAGATTCATATGACTACCTAGTTATCCAGCTAATATCCATCGGAAATGGGGAATTATAACACCAAAATATTATATGTCATTATTTCTTAGGAATACTTAAATACAAAACATAAGACAAAGGTTAGTATTTTTATATTTTAGGATTACATGTACTAAAAACTTTTTCATACAGCGACATTTCTTATTCAATTTAAACATTAGTTTAAAAAAACAGGATACGATTTCAACATTTTATCATTTATTTAATATAATAGTGTAAGAGGAACCTCACATTTCTTCAGCTTTAAAGTATTCCTAAGCAGAATTCTACGGTCTCGTTATTCTAAAAATCTTAACATTTTGTCTGAAGAAATAGACTGACAGACAGAAAGAAAATAAGGATTTATTCCTTTCATAAAACGCATAACTAATGGCTATTCAAACTCTGTGAGGCAAGATTTTGCGGATGAAACCGAAGGCGGACGAGGACGTAAAAAGAAACAAACGCTTCCGCGAAGTGTTCCCAGCTTTTTGCGAAAGGATTCCGCATACATGAAGTAATTTGTTTTTTTTTTTATAACTATAACAGTCTTTTATGTGTATGTAAATAAACTCATTTCATGAAAAGTAAGCGACGAGTCGTTTTTTAGATTTGTTTCTACGTCCATTTTGTACTAGAGCTTGCTTTGAGAGTAATTATAAAAATATAATATCTTATTTTAACTCTATTTTATTTAGCAAATTAAAAAAATATGTATTAAGCTATTACACATAAACCTAGACCACGATGAATATCTCTAACGACTCATTAGCGACATGGTATTCGAATACAGTACCTAAATCTAAACACAAATAGCTTCAGGTTGCTAAAGTAGTAAAAAAAACATACAAATTTGACAAAAGTAATCGAAATATTATTTAATATTATTATAATGATTTGAGGCCCAAAGGTGTATCACAATAGATTAAGTATACCGTCCGCTACATCACCCCTATGAACCCCCTAGAAGGAGAGCTATCGGTCTTAAGTACCCTATATCTCTTTCTGTATCCCAGACAACGTGTATACAAAATTTCATCATAATCTGTTGAATAGTTTAGACTTGAAAGAGTACTAAATAAATAAAAATAACTTTAGTTTTGATAATTTATTAAAGAATTGCAAAGGTGTTAACATAAAAAAAAATATTATAATCGTGAAGGTTCATTTGTTTCTAACGGAACCCAAATACATCGATCGATCATCGCGCAGCAGCTATTAGTGCATTTTTACCTTCTATTAAGTCATACCTATTAGGGCCCACCACTGCAAGGACTTTTAAGGTTTTAAACTTTCCATTATAGTGAAAAATATCAAAACACAATATTAACATAATATAACATTGTCAAAGAAATTTCAACGAGTTATAGAAATTAAATCATTATTATTAGAAAATTCAAAATAATATAAATATCTGAAACCACAATATTTACAATTTGTTTTATCGTAAATGTGATATTCAAATAAAAATGACTTCTCTTGCATTTTATAATTAGGTTCATATTTATAAAGCAAACAGTACCAAATACGCGTTGCTTAGTCAATATTATTTTTGAAAAACTAAGTAGTATAATAATATATGTTATATAGTTGAAGAAGGCGTTGAAACATTTGTGCAGTAGAACCTATCCACCACCCTAATCTTCCCCCTGTCCTGCAGGCGGCGGTGACGTTGATTGATGCAGGTGCAGCAAGAACCTGCCTTCACGCTTTCAGGATACGAATAATGGTCGCTCTAGACCAGCTTAACCGTCTAAGCCTTAGGAAATTTGCCCATTTGCTATTTTAGTCTAAAAGAAACGGTACTATGTCATTATCATTATTAGAAAATACCTACCTAAAAGTTTATATTTCGAACGATTATTTATAAGCAATTATGAAATTTAAGATGGGTTTGAAATATACAGAATTTTAATCAAATCAAAAAACGAACGACTTGTAAAAAATCAAGTAGATATTTTGTGATATAGTTTTTTTCTTGAATGGCAATTAATTTTAATGTAATTAACTTATTTCCTAAGAAAATATCTTCATAAAGATTATGAAGATATTTCATTGTACTTAATTCAAACATGGATTGAGTAAATATTTAAATATTTAACGAACTCAATGAATTAATAATTAATCATTAATCGAGTCAATTTGTTGAACAATATATATGTATATTAAACTTTATTTTCCCCATTGCTCCGCCGAGCTTCATTAATAAATTCGCCTTACTAAGAGCCCCTTTTAAACCGTCTAACGTATATAACGGCACGACCAGACCGGACACCCCGTGAGAAATCGTTTTAATACTCAAAATCCGCTTGCAGTTTGAGCGTTTAATGAATTACGTTGGGTGCAGCCTCCGGCGCAAGACGTGCATCGATCAACGTCGCCCCCTTCCACCCTTTTGCCCCCCAGAGGATAGGCGTAGGGGGTAAAGTCCCCGCACTGCCCAAATAAAATATTCGCACAGTGTCGGTGCTCACTTGCTCAAATATGACAGCTGCGACGTAAAAGAGAATACGAAGGCGCTATTTTAAGGCAAGTCGCCCATGTAAGTTTTATGTTTGAAGCAGTTCATATACATATATATGTAATATTATTGCATATACATATGTAGATAGTTATATCAAATAAAGTTAGGCTACATTTTTTTTATAATTTTTATTGAAATACATTTTGTAAATTTTTGTAGTACCCAAATAATTAACGTAGTATTTAAAAAAAGAGTTTTCGCATATGGTTACCTAAAGCCATTTACACATGCACAATGTCGTAAGTACTTGTAAATAGTTAATAATTGTTTTCAAACAGAATTTAGAAAGAACTAACAACAAAAACAGTATTTCTATTCTGTCCAATTTTCTTATCTTCTTTTATAGGTCGGGACGTGGGATAAAAAGAGGTAACTGCAAATTCGCTTGCGTTCTTCTAGCCGGGGTTTCGCCTCTGGGGCTCGGCTACGTGACGCTCCTGAATTATAAGAAAATGCATTTACGCTGCGCCGCAGACCGGCGCATTTTCGTGTCTACGTGAGTTCTACAATATGGATTAGGACGGCACCAAAGTTTTAGAGCTAGCTTTGTAACCATCACAATACGCTGGCAAAGTTTTATGAGGGTTTTAGTATTTCAGGTGACTCGTAAAATGTTTATTAGAGTCAAACGTATTACTCCGTTTTCTGCTTGAATAGAAACGTCGAGGTTTTAATTTATTTGCATATTAATAAGAAAAAAAAGTAAAACGTTTCACACAATATCTAACGGAGAAAATAAAATAAAAAATTAGTCGACACCGCAGAATTATCGCTAAGAAAACTTGAGCAAGAAATGTATGCAGCTTACTTGCATCCGAGCTTATCGCATCTATCAACGTCCGAAGGCTTTCACGGAAGGCTTTGTCCGCCCCACCCCACTTCCCGTGCCCCGATCTATCCCGCTCCAAACAAGTTCAACTACACCCCTTCACCGCTTGCTTCGTAACCTTCGGAATTCGATACCCCTTAAGTCGTTAACTAACTAATTGTTACATTATCATTTTTTTTTTAATTATCTTTGTTTGTAAAGATTTACTAATATAAATTATTAAATTAAATGTATAAAAAATATATTATATAAACTTTTTAAAAATAGATATAATAAATTTATCAAATTTTACATATGATGCAGTTATTATCAAGACCTATTTTAGTGGTATGAATACAATGCATTTATGAAGGATATATTTTAAAACAAATTTAATTCGTGTTATTAAACAAGACCCAGATTTGTTTACATTAAATTAAACAAACCGAAAATGCCACTTAAGGTATACACTTTTATTATTTTTACGAAATATTGTATTAAAAAAAAGTAAAGGAATCAATTTAATTTCCGAAAATAGTCTTTCTTTGTTAAACATCAAACAAAGACTTGCTACGCTTTAATTTAAACTAAGATAGGAATGAGTTAACGAAGTTTAAAAAATAGTTTCTTTTTATTACCCAAAATCGTTTCATTTGAACGATTGGTAAAATTTCGGTCAATAGACGCTTTTTGAATATTACATTTAAAATTTGACGTCTACGCTTTCGTATTTTTCTATAAAGATGTTACTTATGATATGATTTTTACAGTATTTAATTTATATTAAAATTTAATTAAGACGTTATTTACTTCATTTAATCCCAAACGGTAAAAAATCCTTTATAACAAATAAATTAAAAAGTTTTTTGATTTGAATTCTCGAAGTTACATCTCTATGACTTTGATAGATCTTTTTCTGTCCAGAACAGCGAGTGACAATCCTTTGTGTACCGCATTTGATTTTGAGCCAAACAAAGTCTCTAGAAATGAAATATGATCCCTTATATTATTTTGTTTATTTAATTATAAGAATTTGCTAGTATGTCAAAACTTGATCACTACATTAAAGTCAATTAGAAAAAAATATTTTATTCTTCATAATTATAATATGAATTTGAAACATTACGAGACTCTAATGAAAATATATTAATGATGTAATTATTAAAAAGAGACACTAGAAAGTGCAACAGTCAATGAATTCTTTGTTTATTTAAATTTTATACGAAACCTTTTGTAAGAATATGATAGTTATTTTAAAACCACAACGCATAATATAAAGTCCAGGAAAGATAGAATTATGAATGACAAATCTTTATAATTGATTTTGAAAATGGAACACGTCAAAAGGTTGCATTTATATGAGGCTGTGAGGATCATGTTTTTAGACGATCAATTTCACTTTGCGTGCTATATTTATTAAAATATCATTACAATGAAACTATGATAGCATATGAAATACATGGAAATGTTTTGCAGTAGATATAATGTTCGTTTGCTTTCACTAGTTACTGATGTTTTCTTTGTCGATAAAGCAAAGATCTAAAATGTCGAAAGTTTCAGCTCCAGACATCCATCAGAAAGTTGGCGCGCAGTTGAAGGCTGATCGCAGGAAGCGCTTGTTTTGCTGTAAAACGAGAATATACCTAATCTTTATTACAGTGCTTTCAAATGTTTGTTATATAAAAGATCTATTTGGTTCATTTCGCATGAACTGTACACAAAGTTATATTATTGCTATGTTACAGTTACATTAAATGTTTGAAAATTTTTGACAAACAATAAAGATTTGGCCTGACAGCAGAAATTTATTTTCTTTAATCGCAGTAAGAATCTGCAACAATTGTACATATATTTAAATCTAAAAGTGAAAACATGGTAAATGATATACAACCTTATTTTAAACGTTGCTCAGCGGCTGTTTGGCTTAACACTGATGTCGCTCTTCTGTCATTATTGATTTGACATTCGAAAGAAGAAGACAGCATTATTGAACCACCAGCAAAACGGCGTTTATAGACCGATACTGTATTATGTACATTTAATTATAGGAGAACACAACATTCAACTACATAGACATATATCTTAGAATAAAATTAAGTAATGTAATTTATGACTAGTTAAAAACAAATGAAAAAACTATATCAACAAAAAATTATTATCGTTTTTACGCATGCGCAAATATCGCATAATATATTTACATCTTACAAACTTGCAGCCTTAAACTTTCCTGTGAAGCAAAAATTACTATTATCATTACAAGAATGAATGAATTTAATTTTTTTTGTCTACATAGAAATATGTTATAGATGGTTATCTATAATTGACAATCAAAGTACCTAATGAAGATAGCGTTACCTATTCGGGAATCGGGTTTTTATTTTCAGAAAACTCTTTCATTTCCAGAGATATGAAGATTCATCCGCTAGCCGCTAAAAACACGAATACAGAAAGTATTTTTAAAATAGTAATTGCAGCCTTTAATCGATTTTCTACAAAACTTCATAGGTATTTTATAATCACGGTAAACCAAAAACGAATTGAACGGAACTCGGAAGCCGAGATAAGAACGTGGATGGATAGCGAGCGTTCATCAAAGGGATCGGCTCCGAACGCGCCATCCTTCTACGTCGAGCTATCGTTTAATATCCGAACTGTTGCCATCTTTTTAGTGCACGTCGAGCGAAAAATAATTGATTGATTCCACAAACGGGCTTAATGGCGAGATGACGTGAACGAACGTCATGCGGCGGGCGATGCAGAATCTTTCATCATATGTACCTCGTGCTATAAAACTGTGTTGATGAAAAATTATATTACATTATAAATATATTGAAAACAAACGATAACGGAGCAATCCTGCACATGGGTTTTATTTAATCATATATAAACATTAGAATATATTCGAGCAAATAAAGCACTTGATGGAGTGTGACTTTTTGTGGAAAGGCAGACAATTCGTTCAGCTAGTAGTAAAGCGTCTTCTTCGCTCATAGAGACTGATACTACAAGGTGTATATACCAAACCGTCTGTTATTTATTAATATGTCAAATTATCGCAGTAATAACACTGGGTAACTCAGCACTAATGGGAACACGGCTACATATTTAATAGTGGTAGTACTACTAGTAGTAATACTAAGTACTTTTACTGGTGGTAGAGCTTTGTGCAAGCTCGTCTGGGTGGGTACCACCAACTCATCAGATATTCTGCCGCAAAACAGCAATACTTGATATTGTTGTGTTCCGGTTTGAAGGGTGAGTGAGCCAGTGTAATTACAGGCACAAGGGACATAAAATCTTAGTTCCCAAGGTTGGTGGCGCATTGGATATGTAAGCGATGGTTGACATTTCTTACAATGCCAATGTCTAAGAGCGTTAGTGACCACTTACCATCAGGTGGCCCATATGCTCGTCCGCCTTCCTATTCCTATTCTATAGGTATTCTAGGCGGTATGCTCAAATTCCATAACACTGACACGTGAACAATGGAAGTATGCAATATTTGAAATTATTATAAATAAATCATAAAGTAGTATCAAAAATACAACACTTTATATTGCATGTAAATTTTACGCATGTTCATTAGGATTATATAAGTAATAACGTACGTTATCAATAACTGATTTATAATAAATTATAAACATTTATATTTATACTTATAATAATATATGGAATTTGGATGAAATCAATCTGCACATTATCATCATCAAACGTATTAATTATGACATAGAAAATGCTTATTAGTCATTTTTATTTATTATAAATATTATATATTTCAACCGTGACAAAACGACTAATTGAAAGTCAAAATAAGATATACAACAATAGATATAAATTTAGAAAATAAATGTATGAAATAAAATAGTGAAACGTTTTTGAACTGCCTCGATCCGACCACTAGCAATTAAAAGTTTATCGTCGCAGTAACCTATTACCTAGAATCTATCAAAGATCTAAATCACCTTTCATAATATTTCATATATAATGAATATTATATAAATGAATACGTGGAGTTAGTATTTGTTGCTATTAAGACGTGATATATAAATTTTATGATATTTTAGTAAGAACCTAAGTCATTGCTGCAAAATTATGATTCAAATGACTTAAAGCGTCAATCTATTTGGTCATCTATTTGGAGTGTTATTTTTTATTATATATATATATATATATAATAAAAAATAACTAATATAATTTAACCCTAACACGCACTAAATATAATATGTAGTATTATGTAGTTGTATTTTTATACATACATATAAATGTAGCTTACAGTATACTTTACACTCCCACGGCTTAGCCATTTTATAAATCTACTCAGAGTACACTGACAAAATGCATCTCGATGTCTTGGTATCGATTTCCAGCGTACAACGGCGCCTCGATACGCTGCTGCAGACACTAGACCTGGGTCGGAGGCTAGGCCTTTAGATACGTAGCCATTGTCGTCCATTGTCTGAGAAACAATAGCCATTTCAACACCTTACAATAGCCCAGTTAGCTTTGTGAAAAATTAACGCGCAACCTGCGTATGATAAATGCTTGAATAGTAGCATCGACGATGAAATGATTAATTATTTAGTTTATTTAATTAAAACTCTTTTTATAACAAATTTTTAAAAGTTGAACAGAATAACAATAATAATTGAATTATAATAAAATATCATTTTAATTTAAAAATGTGTTTCATTATAATTGAAAAATAAAAAGTTGATATTTTTTAATAGATCAAAACTTATCAATTTTACCTATGATTGATACTTTTAGTTATTGAGACTTTTTAAAAAAATTATATTTTTTTCAAATGAAATACATAAATCATAAACATAGTTATTGTAAAATATAATTTGAATTTATTCGATACTTTTTGTTATTTTTTTAATGATCGAAAAAATTTAACAAATATAGAAGATAATCAACAAACAGAAGCTAATTTTATTTAAAATGTAAACGAAAACCTTCCCTTATTCAAAAAATAAATTAGAAGCCATCCGAGTTCGTATAAATAAACACCAAATAGTTTCCGTACACGGGTTCAATCTTAGAAGAGGTTCAGAGCATTACTAAGCGTGGGAAAACTAGGCAACGTGGTTAGCTAGCCGTTAACGTCATACCGCGGATCCATTTCACTTAGCTGTAGTGCACGCATTTAGCTTGTATTCTTGAAATATGCAAAGCGCGCTCACGACTAGCGGCGGGCCGTAGGTAATAGCGCGTGAGGATCCCAGGAAAAATCTAGACCCTCATCCCATTAGCCCATGCATTACAGACTATTCAGTTTATGCTCTCCACTTCCTTTTTGATGAAAGTCAAAGCGGTGTTTACGAAATTTACTGCTTTTTATAATTATTTTTTAAAATGTAAAAGATTTAAAAAGGAATGAAAAATAAAACAATTTTCAACGTAGTACAGTTTTAATGATGTATTAAACTTCATCTTTTTTTTAATCTAGTTTTAAATAAATTTCATATTTCAACTTGCATATAAATTAAATTGTATATTTAAAACTCATCCGACCCAACGTAAATTCAATCACCGTTTCGTAATTGCTTCTTGCCCTGCGACGTAAATCAACACGAAATACAGTCATCAATAACCATTATGGCATAATGTGAAATTAATTTTAGTGTAACAATCGCTAAGCACTTTATTGTCCTAACAGATACTAACTAACGAAATACGTGAACTATTTTATAAATTGAATAAATAATTGATTTAATTTTTTTTATTTCATTGATCTATATTTTATCTATATTTATAATACTCTAATGTTGTTCAAAATTTGTATGTTTAAGCATGGTAAGATATTTTTTGCGTTAAGTAATCTACATTTTTGTTGAAGAATGTCATACATTTTAATATATAACCTTACGAAACGAGCCTATAAAGTATATACGCAACCATATTGGTCGAGGAATAAGCAAACTATTATTGAAAAAAGCAAGTAGGTATAATCGGAATTTAACGCGTAACAAAGACAAATAAAATTATATTAAACATAACTCCACATAATATTATTATTATTAATTTATTATTTTAAGTTTGTATGATATGGTTATGTGCCTTAATTTCATAAAACATATATAATCTGTTCCAAAAACATCCTACGTCTCAATAGTCGAGAAGATTTTTGGCGCCTTACTGGCGAATGCCGACAGAGCTTTTTTTTTTATAGAATAGGAAGGTGGACGAGCATATGGGCCACCTGATGGTAAGTGGTCACCAAACGCCCTTAGACATTGGCATTGTAAGAAATGTCAACCATCGCTTATAGCCAATGCGCCACCAACCTTGGGAACTAAGATTTTATGTCCCTTGTGCCTGTAATTACACTGGCTCACTCACCCTTCAAACCGGAACACAACAATATCAAGTATTGCTGTTTTGCGGTAGAATATCTGATGAGTGGGTGGTACATAGCTGTAACAGATATGCTTATACTTCGTATAACTAATTTGTAGATGTTCAAAGTGCCTGTAGAAAAAAAGTTTATTTTATTTGCATTTTTGAATTAATCTTTATTAAATGAAAGTTTTAACCGCTTTAAGTGTTTTCCATTCAAATGTTTTTATTTCGGTAATATTGAAATATATTTTTATTAAAGCATACAGCTATCCGTCCCGTCTTCACACGAGTAGAACTAAGGTCAAAGGTCTTTTTGGACCAGGAACCTTTGCGAACTTTTGCGATCGCATGCGGAACAACTGACCTGCAAAGTCAAAATCGGAAGATTGGCTTAGGAAATTATAGAGAATAATCAAACAAAGAAATATTTATTTTTTATTTATATTTAAATAGTTGAATTATTGAAAATTTGAGGATTTTTTTTACTGACCTCACTAAAGCTCGTCAGTAACTACAAAAAAATTGGTTGATTAGCTGAAAAGAAAAAGATACTGAACAGTTTTAAAAATAAATAAATAAAATAATAATAAATCTTTGCCTTTTTACAAAATATATTAATATAGATTAAGAAGATAAAAGCTAAAATATAGATTAAGGAGTTAGGACGTGCGGTAACATGTGCTAGCAAATTTAACCAAGTCGGTAAATTCGTTGTTATTCGTTTTAAATAAATGTTTTTTCTTTTGATAGTCATGCTTATAACTTCGATTTTTGAATAAATTACAATTATCTACTGGATCAATCTGCACATCAAGATGCATTTTCATAAAATATTTTCTTAATTCATTACATTCTTTTAAAATTATTGTAATAACCATTATATTTGTATTGCGATTGAAGCATATTTTACTTATTATTTTGTTGTTATCTTTTAAAATATATTATACGGTATTATTATAGAAGCATTTATTATTACATTATTAAAATATAAATATTAAAAAAGTGATAGAATTAATTTAAACGAAAAATAAACCTATATTTCCAATATAATGAAATAAGATAGAATGCATAATTTTTCTAGACAATCGATCTAATTAAGCAATAAATTCGTTATTTATTGCTTAATTAGATCGAAATAACAGAAATACGAAACGGAAAATTTTTGGCTGAATTGGTATAGATATTTACAAGAGATAAATACGCACAACTCAACAAGATCGATTCAAAGCACTACAAATTCATTCACATTCATTCAGCACCCAAACAAGCTGTGACAAGGCTTATTGATGTCAAGAAATAAAAATATGTTATGTTGTTATAAATAAATTCGCAAAACTTGATATGTCGTCTCAACTACTTCTAAATACCAGAAGAGTGTTTTATTTGTTAGATGTATATTCAATTAAATCAGTAGATTTTTAGTTTTAAGCACGTAAATAACGTTTTTCAACATACTAGATAATTTTTTAGCGACTAAAATAAGTTTACAAAAAGTTTTATAATTATTTTACTGTTCAGTTCGCAACATGTTAAGTGATTCAAAACACTTAAGAGGAGTAGATATTATTACATCGAATAATTTGTTTATACGCTCATACGTGTTATGATCAATTGATGAAAATTTTCTTAATTATAAGTATGGCTGACAGATAATATATTAACAATTCCACCTCACTAACGCTTTTCCATATCTTGGTCATACATACATTCAGTATTAAAAGTTATAAGTATTGTGTATTAAAAGCTTTAGGATCAAGTCTGATGTTGTCTATTAACCGGTTTAATAATATATCTAATTACTCTTTATCGAGGTAAATAAAATTCCTTGGCCTTTTATAATTGTTCAGAAACACAAACACCATTTACTCCAACATTTTCTTAACGTTTTAATAGTTAGACGAGTTCATTATTTTTTCAATTGAATACCAAGTGCCGATTCGGAATGTTAAATGTACCGAGATGTATAAAAAACTGACATTTGCTTTAACCGTAGATTGAGGGTTTCAATACAAGCATCAGCGAGATTTCATGTGCTTAATTTGTGTTAATTGTTCATTGTATGCATGAGAGTAAAAGAAAATATCGTAAGAAATCAAAATCGTTTATGTGATGGGTGAAATTCTGTCGCATATATATACAGCAATTCTGGTAAATTTTAAATAAAGACACAACTTTACTTTTTACTTCCTTCTTATTCGATCAAGGCTGAAGTGAAGCTGAGTCCTACCTACCTCAAACTTAAATAATGGACGTCATCCTATAATACGACATTTATAATATGCAATTATTCAAAAGTTCAAAACTCTTAATCAATTTAAATAATTTTCAATGTACGATCCTTTTTAAGGATCCCTGTAATGGTTTTAGAATTTATGACAATTTTTAACTGTTATGAATAATAATATATATAATAATGAATACTAAAAAAATTACTATGAGAAAATTATGAGCTTAGCAGATGTTTTATTTTATAATTACTTTAATAGTAATTGTATAACGAATGATTACATTTAATAACAATCAAAATGTCAATGGTATTTAAAATAATACTTAAGTTTAGCGTAACGCGTAACTAATGAGTTTTAAGTTAGCCTATAATTATGTCGTAAGAGAGATTAAATTGCAGCTTGTTTGCTAATTTATTTATTAACTACTTGAGCTTCTACTATTTCTATACTTTAACATCTACATTTAGTAATATAATTTATTGTATATATTTTACATACTTAATTTTAATGGTGGAGATTTTTCTCGATATTCAATTTTTAATAAGACAAAATTAAACCGTAATTTAGACAATGATCAAGCGCATAATAGTAGTACGGAAGAGCTGAGGGGGCGGAGCGAGCGCCTTCGGCCAGCGTGACCGGCCCACGCATCGACTGTATCATGACATGCTTCTATTGTTACCCTCGTCGGCTAGAGCAATTAGGCCTTGTATTGTACAACATACCCTCCAATGTATAAAGCTTACAGATCAAGGGTCGCGAGCTCGATTCCCATCGTTACAAATACAATAAGTACTACTTACACGTTGACTTAAGGTGTGCTCGCCTTAAAGGACGTTTCGAGCCAATCATCAGTCTCTATTATAAAAATAACTGCATGACAATTACCGAGATACAGATTCGCAAAATTAATCTTAAACGTAAAATTACTGACCGTTTTATTTATATAAATCCAGTACTTGACATATGGTGACATGAAAATATTTGTCGTAATTAAAAAAATATATTAAACCGCGCGTGTGTGTGCGTGATCGAACGGATATTTAATAGTAGTGTGTAGTGCAAGCGCATGTTCTGCATCGAAGAGTCGGGGCGGAGCGAGCGCCCTCGGCCAACGTGACCAGCCCACGCGAGCAATATATCCTTGTGACATTCCTCTATTGTTACTCTTTTCTAGTAGGCTGTGGAATTAGATACACTATCGTCCTTTATATTAACACTATAGATGTTCGTTTTTAATTAACTACCCAACTGAATTACATAGATATATTTTCATAAGATTGATATGCTTTTGAACATGGAATGAAAATATTTACCATTTACATGATATTTACAATGCTCTAGGTTTCTAGCGTTCAAAATCAGTCCCAGTATAACGATCCAGAGGCTGTCTTTTTGTTACATTCGTTTGTAACGTACATGTACTCATTTTGGTTGCAATCTATCAGATGATTTTGATCTTTGAGAAATTTTATAATCATTTACCATTAATTTTATAATTCTTACTTATAACGAAACGATTGGTGCTTCTCTCAAGTTTTGATAATCGAAGCACCAAACGGAAGATATGATACAAAGAATGTCGACACCATTAACTCGGTTGAAACAGTAGTACAAAAAAAACTAAGTAGATAAGTAAATAGTAGCAATTTAGTAATATATATAATGATGGTTACAATTGCACTGTTTATACTACGGAATCAATACAGCATGAAATTTATCCGAGTTTTAACAGAACAATTTTTTTTTATTATGTCATCATCATTTTATATCTCAGCTGTAGCCAAAATAAAAAAAGAATAGTAAAAGAACATTAACCATCTGTTTTTATTTATTATAGCAATTTTATAATTATAAAAAATGGGATGACATTTAAAATAAAAAATAGTCGTAACATAATTAATAAAATGACCACCAAGCTTTGGAGGGAACGTTTCGAATAAGGGCGTGCATCATACAAATTAATATTCAGTTCGTATGCAACTGGAAATCCTGTTTAAAACGTGTAACCAATTTTGAAGCAATTAGTCGCGCCTACCACCAAGCTAGCTATAACCCCTTGACACATCCTAAAAACCAGTATAAATAAAATACGCACCAAAGAACATAATGAATACCTACGTTTTTAACGCTTCTACTATATTAAAAAAAATAGTGACTGCCTTCTTGGTCTAGAGGCAAGATATAAGGCCGCTGACGGAGGTCCTGGGTTCAATTCCCAGGTCGGGCCAATAAAAAGTTATTCTGTTTTTCTGTCAGAAAATTCTCAGTATTAGCTCGGGGTCTGAAAGCTAGAAGTGTGGAAACTCCCGTGCCTCGGAAAGCACGTAAAGCCGTTGGTCCTGCGCCTGAACTCACTCCGGTTGTGTCGGATTGCCGTCCCATCGGATTATGAGAGCTAGGGAATATAGAGTGCACCTGTATTTGCGCACACACTTTTGCACTATAATTTGAGATAGGCCGCCGTGGCCGAAATCGGTCTAGAGGACCGCAAAATTTAAAATTTGTAGACGTACAACCTTCTTGTTTAAAATGTTTTTTTTTTACAATTAATGCTATTAATTGTACGTAGTTAGCACTTATCAATTTAATTTACTATATTTTATGTTATCTCTATTGTATGTTATATAGTTATTTGTTTGAAGAAATAAATCATTGCACCACCTATCCCAAAATCAATTATCAAATCTTACTCGGTCTTTGTACTGCATTTCTTTCTTACATCTCTTTTTGTTATTTTAATTTTTATTTTGTGTAATTTCATGTACTATAAAAAGTATAAATAAAATTTATAATAAATAATACTCGTTCTAAATCGACCATAATATTAGTCGGTAACATGACCTAAGCTGCAAACTCTATTTTATAATTATCGTAAATTTGACATCATCGTAAATTCAATATGGTGGATACAATTATGACAAAAGAATTATAAAAAAAAGTTTTTAATTTTTTTTAAGCCCTCGATGCACTGGCAACTAAAACAAAAATTAATAGTACGAGTGTTAAAATATATTTATAGGCAATCGAAATATATGTTTATATTAGATGTGAACGTATAACAGTTACCTACAAATACTCCCAATAAGTCGTTAGTGCTTAATCGCTCCGCTAGCGCCAACTGTGACCTCCATTAAAGCGTTCAAGTTCTTTTTTCACAAGTGAACGAATGTCCTGAAACGCGTTTTCGCAAAATAATATTTGTCTCCGAAAATTGCGTTCTGAATACTTCAATAAATTCGGGATAACCTAAGTATCGTATCGTATCAAATATATATAATTATAATATAAGTTTTTTAATGGGCATTATCAAGGTCGTATGCTTTACATATGCGAGTCTTCCCGGTGTGTCGGTCTCGGTATGAACTTGGACAAGACCAAGGTCATGTTCAATAGGCATGTCGTGCCGGGACCGATATACGTCGAGGGGAAACCTCTCGAAGTTGTTAGTGAATATACCTACCTAGGACAGATAATACAAGTCGGTAGGAACAACTTCGAGAAGGAAGCCGATCGAAGAATTCGCTTGGGATGGGCAGCATTTGGCAACCTTCGTCAAGTCCTCAAGTCGTCTATACCGCAATGTTTGAAGACGAAAGTCTTCAACCAATGCGTCTTACCTGCCATGACATACGGTGCCGAAACGTGGACACTAACTGCGGGACTAGTCCACAAATTCAAAGTCGCTCAGCGTGCTATGGAGCGAGCTATGCTCGGAGTATCTTTGAAGGATAAGATCAGAAATGAGATTATCCGGAAAAGAACCGGAGTCACCGACATAGCTTGCAAAATTAGCAGGCTGAAGTGGCAGTGGGCTGGTCACGTATGTCGTAGGACCGATGGCCGTTGGAGCAGACGAGTCCTAGAGTGGAGACCGCGAATCGGCAAGCGCAGCGTAGGGCGCCCTCCAGCCAGGTGGACCGACGACCTTAAGAAGGTGGCGGGCACCAACTGGATGCGGAAGGCGGAGGACAGGGAGCTTTGGCGCACCTTGGGAGAGGCCTATGTTCAGCAGTGGACAACGATTGGCTGTTGATTGATTGAATTGATTTGATGCTTTACATAACGTTTAAAAATATCTACACATAAATCAATTAAATTAATCTCATATTGATTGTATTTATTTTTAAAGTAAAATTGATTATACTATAAGCTTTAATGCCCGTTAGGAGATGAATTTTGAAAAACCCTGCATTAGTGCTCACCTTCACGTCCATAAGAAATTCCTGTGCAAAATTTCATACTGTTTGATCCACCGGTGTGGGCTGTGCATTATATGTCAGTCAGCTATTTTAAAATTTATTGAATAGAATATTCTTTATTTATGTACTTCTATCTATTATATAAATATTTCATCACACTGTTAGTATTGTTATTTGTCTTAAATAAAAGAGTTAATATCGGTCAATAATGAAAGCATCTATTATTTTCAATTCGTTGTCGGCGTTCATGTAATGATTGCTATTCGATTATAGTGCGTTGTAAAATGGGGCCCGTGGATTACTGTTACATTAGGGGTTGAAAACATTTCGGAGCGAAATTATTATTGCTTAACTTTTTTAATATGGCATGTATCTAAATATTTTCTATAACTATTTTTTCAAATTTACATATAAATATTCCATAATTATACATTACTCCAATTATAAATAAGTTAAAACTCTAATAAATCGCGTAATATCGTAAAATTCTAATGCATACTATAACAGTTACATCAGATATTACAACCATATAAAAGTTTTAAGCTTTGTTTCTTTCAAGAAATCAATGCAACGCGCAAAGTTCCTTTAAAATTATAGAAAATGTTTAAAGCAACTGGCTTCAGTTTAAAGAACAGGCTAAGGGAGATTGCTGTCATCACAAAACTATCTAAGGTTCGTCATTTGGAGTACTGAGATGCAATACCTGTTTTAGGTACGGTCTTGCTTCGTCCATCGTTCATTTGAACAATATTTCGTAATCTTTATTAACGTCAGGTCATTTTTGAGAATTAATTTTCAAAATTTTTAAACAGTTCTTGCAAATATACATTCATGTAATATTCTATGCAGATTTTTAATCTTTCAAGATGAAAATATTACTTATTTCGTACACTTTTTAATCTCAATTATACATTTATGTTAAATGTTTTAGCTAATATACAGCTAAAATCGGAGAAACACCGGACAGCAACTCATTATTTATTCGTGGGCATCAATTAAATTACATAGGTATATTAATGAATTTATCCTTAAATATCGTTAAGCTATAGAAATGGCCGAAGCTAAAAAGCCAGCGTTCGTCGTGCTAAAACAAACTAGTCCCGCGGGCAAGGGCGTGTCCGATGCGATGGTAAGGCACGCGCCGGATGTAACCAGAGATTAGAAGGCATTACAGCCTAGCCGTCTCCGTAGGAGGCTTCGAAACGATATACAACGGTATTTGTTGTTACAGGTTGGTAATATATTGACTCGATACCGCTTTAAAATTAAAACGAAACTTTAATGCGTGTAACATTTTACAGTATTAATTTTTTTATGTTTTATAGACTTCTGATATCGATATAAAACCAAACGAGCAAATATATCTTCTGATGTTCACATCTGCTTATATGCATTGCAAATAGTATATAATCTTCGAGTGTATAATCAATCCTTATATTATCTAAGCATTGCCAACCGTGGGATATCATATTTTATACCTTAAGTAATGTTTACAAGGAGAAATAATGTATGAGTGATAAAATACACTCGGGTTATTGGTTTTTAGTTGGTTGTTACATATTTACAAAAGCTACCACTAATTATTACAGACAATATGGCACTTAGTCAACACGTGTTATTGGTAAAACTATTCTGTCAAATGTTAACTTGCTTCGGAGTTATCATGTTTTTTTTTCGATCAAATCTTAATTTTATTTTTTTTTTTTTTATGCCCTGGGATGGCAAATGACTCTACTCCACCTGATGGTAAGTGGTAGTAGAGTCCAAACGCGACGACGGCCAGTACAGACGGGAAAAACGTTCTGCACTAGCCGCCTTCGCCTTGCCGGCCCGCAAGATGCCTCTTCACGCCATTTAGGAACCAACGATGTGAGCGTACAGTCAGCTTAATTTAAAAAGAAATAAAACATCATACAGTATTCATGTAATGACAAGCAGATATGTCGATATAGTATGAAGCGTATCGTTACATCTTCATAAGGGTGTCGCGCCAAAAAGATAATATTATCAAGATCACAATTCGAACGTAAGTGCGTAGTTGTTCAATTAATTAAAACGTCACAATAATGCATGAATACGTATTAATCCCCTCTGACAAGACCACAGATCTTAATATAGATAAGAAATAACATGTCTTGTCCAAATATAGAAACTTTTTTAAGTACTTTCAGTTCCACGTCCTTGCATTGTGTTACGGTAAAAAGTAAGCTTAGATCACTCTCTGGTACGTTATATTTAAAATTTATAGTTAAGGAAAAAAAAATCACGAAAAGATCAAAAATAAACGAACACACTTACGCACTTACAATATTAATAAAGATTACATTATTTTAAATAAAGATAAAACAAGACTTCAAGATTGAATTGCATTTTAATTTTGCTAACAACTTCTAAGTAATGAAACCAAAGCTTATGATTATAATTAAAGATACGAATTATCATAAATATCCGGTATTAAATATACTAATACTGTTGCATATTATTGTCACGCACGACATGCAAACATGCCCCTTCGACGAACTTCTGTTCTGAGGTAAAGTTGGCCTTAAGTGCTATCGCCAATCTAGATGCAGGTGCTTAGTCCAACCATCTGCGCTTATTCCAACCATTCGACAAATGTCTAATAATAATATTAGGACACACATTACGGTAAGTATTTGTACTTAAAAACTAGATCGAACTTAATTTATTAATTCATAAACAATAATTATATAACCTTATATATAATATGCAATGCAATTAAAACACAGAAAAAAACTGTAATGAGTATTTAATAAATAGTTACTTTTTATACAATTTATATAAAAGAAAATCTATTTTGTGTTAAAAATTTATTATTTAATTATCAAGAAACGTTAGGTCATCTAAATTATTAACGATTATTTAAGCGTACATGAAGAAAAATATATCTACGTAGAGTTAATAAATCTTAAGAATATTTTTTAATGAATCCAGTTTTTAACATATATTTTATTTGCTTTTATTTATCAAATAAAACGCTAAAATAGATATATAAAAACAATAATTAGCCAATCGTCCGCTAGTATCGATAGAATAGAACATTACATAAAACGTTTGTACTAAAGGACAAATATATATAGAAAATAAAATTTTAGTATTTTAGGCAGGTGAGAAGAGAAGACGTCACCAAAGTTTCATCACAATCGGATGAGTAGTTTACGAATACATAGAAGATACAAACATTCATTTTTATTTATAAATATTAATATAAATGACACAGATTGAAAACAAGTAAATCACATATACTTAACAGAAGTAAAACCAATTTTAAATAACAACGATTTATAATTTTTATGTAGACACGTTGCTTGATAGCAAAAAGAACGAATATGAATTCGACCTCTAAATTCCGCTCAAAATAATTTGACTCACTAAAATAGTTTTACTTCAATAGATCAAAATGTATTTCAATATTATAAATATTGATCCAATTTACTGCAGTAAAAGTGTTAAGCACGTTTACAAATTGAATGACACATTTAATGGCCTTATTCATAACATTTATTTAACACAACGTAAATAGTTTAATTTAAAAAATTTAAAGTTAGACCTAGCTCGAAAGATATGGACGAAACATAAATATTTATTATAAATAATTTACCTATTTATTTATTTATTGTTGATTTCCAAATAATTTAAAACGATAAAAAATAAATATTATTAAAAAAATTATTGCCAAAAAAAAATACATATATTTAAACAGCCATGATATTGCTTAAAATTCGAAATTAGAAACGCACATCTTTAAGCCAATCAATTCTCCAAAACCACTATTATTTCAAACGGAACGCATAAAAAATACACAAATTGATTTAAAAAGAGATGAAGACATCGCAACGTTATTCGCAAAGCATGTACCGACCGAATTAAATCAGTCGCTGGCTGAAAAGAATCGTTTCTTGGCACGAATGGACAACAATGCCTGTTATTAAATAAGGAACGTTGATAACGAACGTGTAATTTGTTCTGTAATTAATGCGAGTCTGTGTGACGGGGCGTGAGTAAAGCTTTTCAACTCGCATGCAGAAGCGGTGTTTACAGATATTACTGACTCAGATGTACGTCGATGAAGTGCGATAACGAAGTAAAAGTTCCTCGTTTAATTAATTGTGACTAATTTTATACACTTTAAGCGCTTAATATGATACGTATACATTGTAATAATGTATGAACCGAACGGATCGCATGTTTGTTATAAAGAAAGCGGAAAAAGTGAAATGACCGGTTACCGAAATCTCATCTCGAATGTGGCCGCAGGTTGATGTCGGACTAAATTGCATTGTCAGTTGTCACGCGTCGACTGTCGCCATATGTCGTTGGTTGCTATTTGTGAGCTGTCAAAAGAATTCAAGGGATATCTGACTCGTTTTTACAATATATTCATAACCTAATTTGTCAAGCGAATTTTATAGTAATTTAATTATAAATTGTTTAACGTTAAAACACATTGATTGATATATTAGGCTTTTTTATTGATTATGTTAATGAGCGATTAATCTTTCAAATAATAATTTATTGGTACATTTTTCAACTGTTATTTATTGAGACACGAGTAAAAATTAAAAAACTATCTCAAAGCAAATGTAAGCGATACAAAATTGTAGAATGCGTTCTCAGTTATACTTTACACCTTTTAAGCCTAAAGCTGAATTCTGTCAGAACAAAATGTATTACGTGCAATTTAATTAACATGTGTTTTTAATTAGCGCCAGTTGTGCATTTCAAATACATTTTGCTTATTGACATTTAAAAGATTAATTGCTTGCTCTAATTAATATTTAGACGTATTAATTTTGTTTCTTTATAAGGACTACACATAGGACGACGATCTTAATTTATTTATGAGTTTATAACTTAATGTTACAACTTATTAATGCATAGATGTAGTTTTACCAGTGAGTTGTTATGAGTGAGTTGTTATGACATATATGACAGCAAAAATAACTGACACCAGTATACAGTGTAATAAATAATTTGAAACCATAAATAAATATGTGTTTTGTGCATTACAATGTATGTATAAAAACATATAAATAGATTTCTTATAAACTATAGTTAGCAATTCATCTTTTTAAAGACTTCACTCCATTAAGCCGACGCACGCAATGCGCTTGCGCTGATCAGTAGACAGGTTTCAATAGTTAGCGACTGACGTTCCAATGGCTGTTTGAATATCGCCGACGTGACTGTCTTCACACTGTCGTACTATCAGATTATATATGAATGGATGCGTAGGCATAATATATACAGCCTGTTTTGAGAGTAATTTATAATGAGGAAAATATATTTCTTACGTCTGTAATTCCCGCAAAAAAATTCGTCCAAATAAAGAGGAAAAATGCAAAATTAAACTAGAAAATAAGCATCTAATAAGTGTACCAGGCAGTTTAGACATAAGCAGTACTACTGGTGATACTGGTGATACATAACTCTACTGGTGGTAGAGCTTTGTGTACTGGTGGTAGAGCTTTGTGCACTGGTGGTAGAGCTTTGTGCAAGCTCGTCTGGGTAGGTACCACCCACTCATCAGATATTCTACCGCAAAACAGCAATACTTGATATTGTTGTGTTCCGGTTTGAAGGGTGAGTGAGCCAGTGTAATTACAGGCACAAGGGACATAAAATCTTAGTTCCCAAGGTTGGTGGCGCATTGGATATGTAAGCGATGGTTGACATTTCTTACAATGCCAATGTCTAAGAGCGTTGGTGACCACTTACCATCAGGTGGCCCATATGCTCGTCCGCCTTCCTATTCTATAAAAAAAAAAAAAAAAAAAAAAGCATTGTAACGAAGACAGAAACATTTACATGGATGACGGTCTGTAGACTTAATATATGCTATTGTAAGTGGTCGTTTGAAATTGTATTGATAAAATAAATTATGTATACTTTCAATTGATCCAAATAAAATACTGCACCACTATTGACCATCTCTTTTGCCATACTACTAGTGAAGCTAGTAAAGTAGTATATATAAATTGCACGTGGTACTCAAAAACTTTTAAAATAGTATAAAATAATAATAAAGCATTTATGCTCAATCTATAATTTATATATAAATCATTCTCATCAAAGTACGTATTCTAAAAGAGATGAGTTAAAAGTCTGTACAGCTGTTTTTGGCACCTGCTTGAAGATTATCAAAAATCTTTATAGTGTCTTCACTATCATTCTAGTATCATCCACGAACAATAGAAGGCGGACAAATTGGGTAATTGCTTAGTAGCTAGTAATATATGTATAAAAAAATCTAAATATTAATGACAAAATCAGAATACTTATCGTATAATTATGGCATGTTGACAAGGAAGTAATAAAAGGAGCTTGCCAACCGAATTGAAGAAAAATAAGGAAGAATTTAACAAATAAAAACGTCATATTTTGATAAATACGTAGTTGCTCCTCAGAAATCCACCCACTTTGAAGCAGCTTAGTGAAATAAACAACAAACCTTCTCCTCAAAGTTAAGGGGTTTTAGACCAGCAGTGGGACATTTACATTTAGGTGCTCAACGGAATTCACTTTTATGTGATGCCATAGGATTATAGAATGTGCCCTTTTTTATAATATAGGTAGGCGGACGAGCATATGGGCCACCTGATAAGTTATCACCAACGCCCATAGACATTGGCATTGTTATTAATTTTAACCATCGCTTACATCGCTAATGCACTACCAACCTTGGGAACTAAGATGATATGTCCCTTGTGCCTGTAATTACAGTGGCTCACTTACCCTTCAAGCCGGAACACAACAATATCAAGTACTGCTGTTTGGCGATAGAATATCTGATGAGTGGGTGGTACCTACCCAAACGAGCTTGCACAAAGCCCTACCACCAGTAAACTGTATTTCACTTGCGCACTATGACATCTCTCGAAATCATTCCATAAATATATAACAGTGTCACTTCAATGTAATAAGTTCATGTTTCAAATGAGATAATTCGTGTAGTAATATTTTTTAAATTTGAATAATTTCGTAACATTGACTTATGAAAATTTAATTTTTAATTTAACTTCTTCTGCAATTTAAATTTGTTGTCTCTAGAGTTCTGGAAGAATATGGTTATAACAAATTAATATAACAATAGTTAATTAACAACTAATTACGTACCAAATTAATCTTTAACGGAGAGAAAAAATAACAATTTTGCTAGTATTATTTTAATTATACAATGTTATATAGATAAAAAAATTCAATTTACAGCATTTGCATTTAAGATATTAATTTATTAAAAATGTATGTATTATATACTATAATCAACTATAATATAAAAGTTTACCAAAATATATAACAAGCGCTAGATCTTTCAATATTTAAACTAATTCCATAAAAAAGTTTTTTTTTTTATGGAATTGGTTTTATTATTTAGATATGTTTATCGGATACTATTGCTTATGTTTGTAATAATTACATGTAAATGTTATTTTAATCTCATCACAAGTGAAATATATTCTTGAATAAGTAAATGATCACTGAAATGATTAATTGATCTAATATAAATCTACGTTCATCCCGAACCGGTAGCTTTACTAAAATAAAACTTAAGAAGATTTAAAAGTGTTTATAAGAAGCTACTTCAATAAAGTATAATTAATATGATTTTAACTTCATCCCTGAAAATATTAACTTTAATTATGACTTTAACTATGACTTAAGGATCCATAAAAAAAACAAATCTCTGATTCATTAATACGATTGATACGTTAAAAACAAATTACTTAATGAATAACTTATTTAGAATGTTTATTCAATACTTAAATTACTGCTTAATAGTTCTACGTTAAGTTATCAAAAGTTTACTTAACATAAAATTCCTAAAGAAGTGTTACGTAAATACCGTGTTTTGATTGTAACTCAAATCTGGAATAACTTTGCATAGAATGAATCACGAAACCGCTTCGCACGTACGGACCAGGGCAGCGCCCTGATTTAATAAAATAGAAGCGAATAGACGTCGGGACTCGGGACGCAGTTCCCTACCCACGTTTCATCCTTATCATGGTACTTTGCTCATATTCCCTTTACATTGCCCGTTCAATATTCAATTTTAGAAGAATATTCATATTGAATAAATAAGCTTATATAATCTGTATTTTAATATCGTTATAGGTTATCACATTTACTCGAATATTATATTCGAACGGAATAGAACGCTTGGCAATTTTTTTTAATTTATATTAATACGTAAATATCGAAAATTATAGTTTTTTTTTAAGTTTGTTCCTATGTGCCGTAAGATGTGTTTATAAAACTGATTGTCGAATAGCGTTAATAAAAAAATATATCATTTCAACCAAATATTTCAGACGAGTATTGTTTTAATTATAATCAGAAATACAATATAAAATTGTTCATATTTAACTTTGTATTTGAGATATTGTTATTTGTATATACTTAATAAATGACGGTCTTACTTATAAAACATTGTTTTACCGGTGTTTAGTTAAACACCGATTTCTCTCTTTCCGTCATCATTGATTTTACTTTCGAAAGAAGGAGATATATATATTTTAACTATCACACCCTAAACAATATTAATATCATATATAATTTTAGCTCTTATATAACTTACAGAGTACTTATATAAAAGATAATTTTGAAAAGGACTACACCGACAGATTTGGTTAACCGTTATATTTCTGAAAAGGAAATCTAACAGCGCGCTTATTACATGGAAACCACTCAATGAATATTAATGAAATCATGCTTGCTGTGAAATATATACGATTTCTATATGAGATAGATAAATAAACCGATATAAATGACCTACAATATGTTTGGTTTCGTTTTAAAAAGCTATGTAATATATTTTTATTATTATACGAATCAAAAAAGTAAAAATATTTTACATATTAACTCTTTGTATTATCTGTATTACAACTATATGTAATTAATAATATAAATATAAATAACTAACTATATGTAATTTAAATCTCGATATGATCAATTCATAAGTAAACAGTTATAAAAAGTACTTTCTTACTTTCTTTTGAAATATTCAAGAGAAATGTAACAGGTGCAAGAATAAATAGCAAACAATATTCGTGTTTTTAGTTGAGCTAGAGGTCGCGCGTGCGGCCTCTCCGGTCGTTTCGCGCATGCGTCGTGACCGTGCGCGCGCGCTCGTCACGCGCACCGATCTGCGCCTGCGCCGTCGCACTATTTTATCGCATTAATTATTTGGAAAAGGATTCCCGTAGAGTCAGCATTCTTGTGCTATAGTGCTTGTCAGTTGTGGGAACATTACTGCCATTATGATCAGGTTAAATAGTTTTAGCTTATTAGATTATTATGTTTCTCACAACTCTTTATCATGTTAATATAAGAAACAAAAAATAAAATAGAATTATATCTATTACAATAATTCTATCCGTTACAACAACTCTTTTATCGATTAAAACTGGTATTTACGAACAGCATATTGGGCACTTTGCCGAAAACCAACATTCGGTCGAATAATATCAGGCAGAATTTGGCGCGTAAATCGTGCTTACTTTTATTTATATAATACCAATAGAAAGTAGAATGCTTGAATTGTGGGTTATGATTTATAACTGAAATTAATCAGAAATTTGAAGCTTGCAATTCAAATTGGGAAAATTAACCTTCCAATTAACGCACTTATACTAATAAAGTGTATAATAATGTGTATATAACACATTATATTCACGAGACTGTCAATTTTAAATGTCTAATATGTTACTAGGCTTGAGATAAAAGTTTTGAGATAAAAGTCGATAACATCATTTGCTGTCAAGACATACGAAGCGAAAAAAGTATCACATAATAAATACATGCATCCTCTTCGTAATAGGCACCCACAGATAATTATGAAAATACAAAATCAAACTTCTGAGGAATTCCATTACAATAACTTCCAAATAATTTAAAACTTAATAACAAGCTCCGTTATCTTACATAAATCTTTCAATTATTATAATAATACGCATTGTAATAAGTAGTAATAAAAACAATTACGCTTTCGGAAGCAAAGGTGTGGAATGATATTATCTGTTTTTGAAAATTATGACGTTGTATGACTACGTTATCTTTTAAATTGCGTAAATATTTACATCGTGTAGATGCGTTGATAGGTAAAGACGAACAGGAATTAAATATAGCTCGGCTTGAAATATAGCTTAAAAAATGAAATCTGATAATTATATAGAAATTGATTTTTTTATGTTATAGGTAGGCGGACGGGTAAATGCACAAAGCCCTACCACCTACAAATTTAGGTGTATAACGTCTTGCAATTTAAGGTGTACGTTGTGGGCTCGTGCGAACTGAACTCTGTTTTTAATTTTTTTTGTATTTTATTATTATAATAGTATTATAATACTAATACCACTTATTATATTAACTAAATTATTATTGTTAACCACATAATTGTTCTTAATTTTTTTTTTTTTACACTTTTACCCTTAGACCTAATTTGTAAATTGTTAATTTCTAATTATTACTGTATGTCATGTTGATCATAAATATGCAATTTATATTACACTCATTGTGCTTTGACCAAGACTTGAGTAAATATATAAAACTTTAATAATTCATTCATTCATTCATTCATTCACAGTAAAACGCGTAAAGTACTGATAGTTTATAATCTGTTAGTAATAATTGAACTGAAATCGAAAAATTTGTAACGATATAGTCAATCAACAATACGTATCGAAGCTTATATAATTGCAAGATGATATAAGTTAAAACTTTGATAAATGAAGGATAAAACAATGACACAATTTATTTTGTCCATGATACTTTCGGAATATCAAAGTGTTCTGTCAAACTGTCCAGATGTTGGTTAAACTTCTCTACTCTTTGCTTGTGAGTCGCTTACACACATACCATGTATCTAAAAATACAACTTAATTTATTGCCAGTTCTCAATAGAATGAAATTTTCAAATCGTGGGTAACGTACTAACGGTTGGAAAAACGACCGTCTATTGACAAGATTGATTTGAAAATGACGATCAAAAGACACTACACGTATACGCTATTTTTATAGTTACTTTTTTCCATTGAATATATCAATGTAAATGTACTAAAAACATTGTGAAACTAAAGGCTAAAAGGACTGATCGTTATTTTACTATTGCAGGTGTTTAATTGCGTAAAATATGATGCAGATACAAGTTTCTTATAAATTATGATTTTACTTAAGATAGTAAAGCTAATTAAAACGTACTTTTTAAATAGTTTATTATTAAAACAACGTTTTTAAAGATAAACTTATTTTAAATTTTAATGAATAATGAGTTTAATTTAAATATAAATACATTAGACGGTGCCGTATTAACGGTAAAGAATAATATGAGATACTGTACATAATAATGAAAACAATTAAGTCTATATTAGTATGAGTTAGAAGAAAAGACAACTGAAAAATAAGAATATGCTCAATTAGCTAACGTGTTTTGTGAAGAATAACAGAATGTGAGCCAACTGAAACAGGTTGCTGCGTACTCTTGACTCGTCTCCTCAACCACAAGTCGTACATTATAGAAAATAATTAAAAAAAAACATCAAGTAAATTTCCTAACTCATCAACATCATCATCATCATATCAGCCGAAAGACGTCCACTGCTGGACAAAAGCCTCCCCAAGGATTTCCACTTTGGCCGGTCTTGCGCTGCCCGCATCCAGCGGTTTCCCGCGACTCGTTCTAAGTCGTCGGTCCACCTTGTAGGGGACCTGCCCACGCTGCGTCTTCCGTCTTCTAATTTCCTAATTATTATACATAAAATAATTTTAATATATAATTACGCAAAAAAAAGAGCAGATAGGGTTAGAATATGAAATTCTTAGCCAAAGGTTAACCAGGTTCAAACCCGGCTTTATTTTTCATCATAGCTTCTTCCGAAAACCTGCACGTGTCGAATGATTTCTATCACATGTGTACCCCATGTATGAGACAAGCATAGTTTAATAAGCTCTTAATATTCTCTTCAGATGAGCTGAGGCCTGGCTTTGTAGACTGAAACTCTTTTAAATAGAACTTAGTATACGCATACTCAGTATACGCAGTATATATAACCTAGCTATTTAGAAAACATAAAAAGTAGGGTTTAAAACAAGCCTTCATTTTACAACAAGTATAGTATATTTAGTATGCTAGATTATATCGTCACCATCATAATTATGTTTCAGTACAATCAGCATGTAGAGGTGGTTCAAAATTCACACAGGAGAAATGAGAAAAGAGAAACTTGTAAAAAGAACGTACAGTCTTGTCCTCGGTTTTATATATTTTTCATATTTACTTCCTTTCTGACTTTTGTTAAGAAGTAAGCATTCGTTTTTTTCAACATCAAACCTTCTTAAAAGAACACAACCGTAAAAATATTCAAAGAAAAATTGTATTCTAGCTACGAACTAAGCGTATTATCTTTTTCTTCTTAATATTCTGCCAGTGCAACTTTACTATCAAACAAAAAGTACATTCGTACAAAACTGTAATTGAATAATTTATAATATTTATCAAAATATGTAAGCATTGTTATTTTAAATATCAAAACCCGCGGCCTCGCTAGCGGGGAATTCATTTTGTAAATAACATTCTTCAAAGTCTCCCAATTTAACGCATAAAATGCGCAATCATATCAAATATTTAGATTATTAGGTAGCAGCGGCAGTCTAAAACATTAAAGATGTTTACTTTGGAATTGGATTTGGTAACTCACAAATAGCCATATCAACTCAAATAGAGGCAGTTATTTTAAAATCACAGACAGACAGGCCTGGACTATGAGATGTAAGGCCCCTAGGCACTTTGACATTTGAGGTCTCCTCCCTCCATTCCGAGCGTTTAGATTAAAATTATTATTATTATTGGCTGGGTTGGGCCCCTCGGCTGACTTACTCGGGGACTACAGACAGGCACTTCAATTTTATTTATTTGTATATACGAATTAAATTTTCAATTTCAATATTAGGTACACAGCAACCAAAAACATCTCTTATAAAATGAATACAGTCGCAAAATTAAAAGGTAATATAATATGACTATGACTTTATATCAACGTCGATTAAAACAAATAATATCCCAAGCTTAACCGCTTTGTTACCAAGAATATCAGAGAACAAAACATTATTTTACATATCGAATGTACCTAAACTAGAAATGTTCTTGCATTATTATCGCAGAATAGAAATTACTTCGAAAATGGCAGCAGAAAATATCAAACAAACGTTAATAAAATATTGTTAATTAATATCATATATTGTATTTTATTCAACTTCGCTTCAACTGCATTTACGGTCGGATCAATTTTGCATGATAACAAGAAAAAATATTTTAGTACGTACATGTAAAATACATATGTATTTTACTGGTGGTAGAGCTTTGTGCAAGCTTTGGTACCACCCACTCATCAAATATTCTACCGCAAAACGACAGTACCGCAATATTTGACAATATGGCCTTTTCATGACCACTCTGATAGCATTTCTAGAAAACCTTCAGTTTATAATATACAAAATATACGCATCTTGGATATGATTACTAGAGATAGAACCTTGTAGGCCTTTGAAATAGCCACAAAGTGGAGGCTTACACATAAAGCAAATAGCTTAGAGCGTTTTACGGCTAACTATACATTATTTAAACAAGCTTCGTCCGTGAAATACTATTATGATAGCTATGTAGAAATCTAAGAGCTATTAAGAAACCGTTTGAAGTGAACTCAGGTATCAAAATTTATAGAAACAGTAAATGTTTTCTCTTTCTATAAGAAAAATAACTCGTACTCCGATTTCGTACTGCTTATAATTAGGAACTGCTTGGAACCTGATTGTAGTTTTGTTAAATTATATTAATTTGTATTGTAAGCTTATTGTTTATATTCATGATGGTTTATATATTTAACACGTGACTCAAGTATCTTATTAGGTTTGATATTTTATCTCTTTATACAATAAGCGCTTCCGAATTTTAATTCTGTTATAAATTTTATGTATTTTAATTCTGTTACAATTTTTATATGAGACGAGATGGTGGTAAGAACGCGTGAATCTTAACTGTTGATCGTGGGCTCAAACCCGGGCAAACACCAATGAATTTTCATGTGCTTAATTTGTAATTATAATTCATCTCATGCTTTACGGTGAAGAAAAACATCGTGAGGAGGTTTCCGTGTGTCTAATTTCACTGAAATTCTGCCACATGTGTATTCCACCAACCCGCATTGGAGCAGCGTGGTAGAATAAGCTCCAAACCTTCTCCTCAAAAAAAAGGAGAGGAGACCTTTAGTCCACCAGTGGGACATTCAGAGGCTGTTACATTATAATTTTTGTTTTAAAATTTATTGAGAGGTGTTAGTGTACTTTCTATAAATGTATTTAGTAGAATTTAAAAAAACTTAAAAAAGTAAACTGTCTATTGTATGTAATATTACATATAAAATTCACTGAGAGAGTCAATATTGAAAGTGAGAATACAATTTTTTAAACACTTATAAGCCTTCACTTGATTGTCGTTACATGTGTTAACGAATGTTTTGCGATAAACTTGAAGTTAGTTTTTGGAACTTCTAGACTCATTTACATACTATCTTAACTTCGCGAATGATGAGAGAGAAAATGAAAAAAAAATGTGTGTAATATCAAAATTGATGGTTATCAAAATAATTTATAATTTTATAACCCAATAAATAAATATAGAGTAAAATAAATAAAAATAATGTTTCGTAATAATGTTTAAATTTATATTTTATATTTTTAAATAAATTATTATAATAATATATAACAACGAAGTATATAGTACACCCATATATCACGCCGTGTGCCGTCACGGCCTACGAGTTGGACTCACCCTCAAGGTGCGCCAATATATGTTCAAATCAAAAAAATTGTGTCGTGATGTTTTATTTCTACAAATAAATATTATCTTTGCTAAAATTAGTTTAAAGCATTGTATGCAGATAAATGTTTCTTTAACATCAGAGTGCATTATTAGCTTATAAAAGGAGCAGGTGCATGTTACCTTTGTCTATTTATAAAGTGATCATATATTAAATTAAGTAATACTTGGTCTAACATTTAATTAAAATCTGAAAATATTTTGTCACCTGCTATATTCGATTTTATATCTTCGTATAAAAGTTATAAAAAAAAACTATGACCTATAAACCACAGGGGAAATGTCGAGTGGTTCGGCCTTATCTAGTTTGGCAAAAGAGGTAAGCGGAGGCTCTTCTTTTATCTGCCTAACCCCTCCTCCTACCACCGCCATAACCTTTAGCTTGCATGTATGTGAAGAATATGTAAGATGTATTTTTTTTTCAATTTGTATCGCGCAGAAAAAATAGGAAATAAATTGAAATAAATGTTGTTTGCAAAATTATTTGTTATTAAATATTTACTTAATAACTTTTGAATATTAAAACACTAACATAATTAAATCGACTTAATTATATATAAATAAAATGGTCTTAGCTGTTAATTTGTTGAACTGTTGTAATAAATTGTACAATAAACTAAAGTCTCATATTACAGTTTTTATTAAAATAACGAAGACGATAAAGATCACTAACAATGTAGCCAACAAACAAGCTTAAACAAGTTCATGTTTTCTTAGTGAAAGATTACATTGTTACAAACAGTAAACTACCAGTTAATCAGTAATATAAGTAAAGTATAATACCTACCAATACAAGTCGATCCTCCTTACCCATCCTTATGCAGTTATGTATAGAACCTTCGCAGACGCAACCTTATATCTGCATTACCTTTACATAACATCATGTTTAATGAAAGGTACGTGTGACGTAGCTGCGTAGCGCGTAGGTCTACGACCGGCTATTGAACCCGCAACGCCGCCAAATTCATACACCCGTCTGAACTCGCCTCACCCCGTCTCCAAAAACATAAAGTGTAATGCACCCAGACGTCAAGCTATTACATAAATAACTTTCATGCCTAACGAGACTTTTAATGAAGATGCCCTTTAAAAATTTTCGATTTAAAAAAATCTGCTCACTCATATAATTTATAATTACAATCGCCCATGGTCTTATATTTATATATATTTTTTATAATTATAAATTAAAATTAGTTAATCTCAATAAAACGCAAATTATTTAGAGAATACTATATATTGTTAACAAAATTAATATTTAGTTTAATTAACGCGTTAAAATTTTTATAAATTATAAATATAAGATAAATTTCTTAAACCGCACACAATACGTATTGATAAAGTTATTCTATACACAATAAAACTATTTAACGTCATGTTTGAAGCGGAACAAGATTTATTCGTCCGTTAAGAAAGTACGAGTTGGCAACACCCATAGTTTAACTTTATCCTCGACAATAACACTGAACTTGAATGTTACGGATGTTACGAATGCCGGATAATACAACTTGTTTTCATTTTTATTTACTTTATTATAAAGCAAAACTAAAACCGTCGAAGGATAAATAAATATTTAATGAAAAATTTTGACTCATAAAGAGAAACTTGTAAATAAGTTTATTTGTGGTTCAGAAAAGAAAAAAAAGTGTAACTAACAAATAATGCTTAAGATTTACAATTTAATGCAAAATGATTAATGTATTAATTGATATAAAAAATTGCTGAAAACAAAAATCATTGCCCCACTATCTAAATCCAAATGAACTGACATGTGTCAATTATTATTAAATCACACACACGGCTCTTATTAATGCTAAAATAATTTTCTAGAAATTACAATTCATTTGAAAACGCAATACCAACCCTCGCTAAACAAACATCATACTCCAATATGACATTGTTTCTAGCGAAACGTAGGATTCGAAGTTATCGATTTTGCGGTCTAATTGTTCATTTTTATCAAGGCAAGCCTGGGGCATGATAGATTATCCTTTGGCTTCCTTTTTCGTTTAGAGAGCGTCGACCGGCGGTGGGGGCGAGTGGGGGGTGCAGCACCGAACCAACGTCATTGCCCTGTCAACTGAACAATACTAAGCAGACTACGTTACGTACTATAGAAATAGGTGCTAAATAACGAGTTCGTCGAACCAACTTGCACTTCTAATCTGATAGTAATCGCTCTTTTCTTCATAATGGTCGACTTTAGCGAAAATATATTGGTTTTATTTTTTTATGTAGTTTTAACTTAAAAAATATATATTTTTATTTATAATTACATATTCAATACAATATTATATATAATATCTTTTCATTGATAAGATATTAAACTAATGTATGTGTTATTTTAATTTTGTGTATGCATACAATGATTTGACATTCCTGAAACAAAGAAAGTATTTTTACTTTTTATTAAATAATAACTTACGTATATAATGACTATAAAATTATACTCTACTTATTCTATTTGAAAAATAGCTAATTTTATAATGACGTAAATAGTTTTTATAATTAAATCACTAATATACTAATATATAACAAATTTATTCATAGTAATAGAAATATCAGTGTTAATTTTCTATTAAATGAACACTGATATTATGAAATAAGTTTAGTACATACTTATATGATATTAATCTTAAAACAAATGCTCTTTTTCATCCCACTTATAAATGTACTTAGCATTTTAATGATAGATATTACAAAGAAGAATCGCGCTCTGTTTCTAAATAAAACGCTTAATACAAACCGACAAACAATTAAATACGGAGTGACGAGTAATTAATTAAGGCTTTATGTTAATGTGGTTAACGAGTAGCAGCTGTGGGGTGTAATGAGGCAGCACGAAGCGTACTCATAATAATATAATGTCTAGACAAAGTGCATGCGTCACACCCTTTCTCACGCAACGAGCTTTGAAAATAACCGCATTTGTCATTACGTGTATCTTATCTAAGGAACTTACACGAAAACCAATGACAAATACTCATTTTAAATGTTATTTCTATGATACAAAAACGATCATTTCTTCTGATATTCTATGTACTTTTTTATATAGGGACTATAAATTATACATAAAGTATTTATTCACAATATATATACTTAGCTACATTTTTTCGTACATTATTTTATTGTATACGCTAAAAGACCTTAAAGAACCATTGTTTGTAGAAAAGTGTAGACAAAACCCCGTGCGTCATAACAAATTTCTGGAGCTCTAGCTTACTTCGGGCCCTCGGGAGGGGGCCGCCCACCTCCCCTATTTCCCACGCAACGACCTTTGCGCCTCGCCGATGCACTTTGACAGAATTTACTAATTCAATAGATGGACGCTCTAGATTATACTTTTCTTTGTTTAATGAAATCCTCAATATATTGCGCAATGCAGATAAATTCAAAAACTATATTCACATAAAACTTGCATTAATATAGTGACGTAATTATATACTTTATACATAACAATATCACAATAACTTTATACCTATACAAAACGCCAAAATTATTTCAATTCGCTTATGTGCACTATTAAATAAACAATTCTTCCATGTCGTTTGATAAAATTATATAAATTTTGTAAATATCTTGCTTTGTTTCGTGTGATTGTCAGAGCTACGAAACTAGTGGTGTTAGAACACATATTAATAACCTTTTATTTTCCTTACTATGGTATTTTACTTTGTTCTTTAAAGCTCTTTCTTTTCTGCAGTATTTAATACGTACCTACTCGCATTGTATTATGTGAGTACAATTTTTTTATACATTAAATATTGTACATTATATTTATACCATGTACATATATTAAAAATATTGTAGATACGTGAAATTATACATCACACTAAGCGAATTTATTTTCACGTTATTTTTTTCGTGAACCAAAGGTATCGTGCATATGGTATTTTTTATGTTGTCTAGTAACATTTTTAATCAAAGAAATATACGTATACTGTATGAAAGAGAAGTAATCATGTAAAATATAAATCAATAATTATCATACTAAAATCTTACTTCAAATGCAAAGTAACATTGATACAAAACTCCTTTACATTTTCATAATAAAATAGAAATACAGTCTAAATAACTCCGACTGTAATCACACGTATGTCTCGGAAGATTTTAATCATTAGAACCCACATAGATACGACCAAGACGGGAATTTCGTCAGTGCAGCGTTTAAAAGCATTGAGGCACCAAACCATAAATGAAGGCTTGAACGACAGGCGGGCTGGGAGTGGGCTGGGGAGGCGAAGCTTGTTTTGGTCTGTTTGGCCCTGCGACGGGCTCCACAAAGACGTCGACCGATCCGCACACTAATTCAACAGAGATCGATAGTGCACCCAGCCAACGCGCCCTTTTACGCCCACAATATAATCGGGCGATAATTAAATCGCTTTATTTGGTATGATTAAAATATTCATACTATTAAGACTTGTTATTTATGGAATATCCATTTAAATGTTATGCCCATTCAATCTTTAAAATATTTTTATATATTTATATTATAGTAATGTAATGAGAAATATCTAATGTTATTGTCGAATTACAGTGATTTACTTAATAATTAATACTTAACTAATCTTTCTTTCGTATCTTTCGCATTGCATTAGCATAGCATCCGTTGAATACACTCCTAATTAAAATAACAAACGAAGCAACGAAAGTGTTTTACTCTACCAGATTCATTTCATGAGTGAAACTTCTGAACGACCTTCGGTGCAACTTTTCAATTTATTTTAAAGATGGCGCTTCTCAACGTCTTAAGAAATTTACATAATACTTAATTTAGATGCTTTAAAGGATAGATAAAAAGAAGACGGGCTAAAATAAAATAGTTTTATAGAGATGGGTCTAAATTCGTACCCTTAGCGAATATATTTAAGACATTACTAGTTCTACTTATAATTATTATTAAAGTATTTATTAACGCTACGATAATGATAGTTAAGTTTTATTGAAAATATAAAATAAGTGTGCTATAAAAATTTAAAAGGTAATTAATCCGAAAAATTAAAAGAAATTCTGAAAAGTTCTTGTATTTCTATATACTCTAAACTTCAACAGTTCATGAGCCGAGTATTGGCTCAGAAGTAATACAGAATGCAATAGCGTTGGGTTTCGAAATTGGAATCCACAACAAAGGGACGTCAAAGAAACTAGTAAGTGCACGCGGCATAAAGACCGACGTTGCAGCGCACTAGTGAGGAGCCTCGTGCGTCCATTTCCCCCCTTTAGGGGGGCACCGAAAGTGAGGGGGTGTCTCACTCACACCCGAAGATGCATCGAGTTTCTGGCCGAAACCACACCGCCCCTTGTAATGAGTTTGCACCTTTATGCATTCTGCCAATTAAGTACTATTTCTCTTTGTAAAATATTAAATCGACACCAACTAATTAGTGTTGTAAAACGAATTTACGGTGAATTATTTGGAAGCTTAAAAACTTGGCAATTTAAAACAAGGATTTGGTTTAACAAGTTTTTATAAATAGAGCTCTTCAAAAATAAATACAATTAATACAAATAAGCCGTATTCAGATAATGTACGATTAATATTGTTTTTCCTAGTAGTTATTGTGACAATTTTATTTAACTTTGAACTTTTTTTTACTTTTAGAACCAACTTAGTACAAAAGTATTATTATTATAAATCAAAAAATGTCAAAACTTGATGAATAAAACATACAAAAATATTGTACACCGTGTCTGAAAGCGTTATAGATGCCAAGCACATACAAGGTATCCTGAAAGCCTGCACCTATGATGTATTTGCTCGAAATACCTGCCTGTACAATGCAGTCACGACATGCCCGTGCACCGATAAATCGCATTATGGCCCACGTGCAGGGAATACATTTTTAATCTTGTTTCCTTTATATTAACCAGCTGAGAAAATATGGTAGACAGCATTTTGACAGCAAATTGATCGAAAGTCTCTGATATTTTGGGATATAGCGGTAGCTTATTTAGCTAATCATATAGAAAAGTTCTAATGTTATGAAACCCGCTATCCAGAAATAATAACTATCACCGAGCAAAACATAGCGAGCATTCTCAAAGTCAGTAAAAGTGCTAGTAAACATTTACAGAGAGTACAATAGCGTTGCCAAAAAAGCAAACAGGACCGCGGAAATGTTAATAACGCTTGTGCTACCATCCATAGCTCTTTTCATTCGGTACGAGCCGTGCATGCTGTGTCAAAGCACGTAATTAGTATTTAGGAAGGTGGTAAGAAAGGCGAGGTCGTGGGCCAGACGTCGGGTATCGATCCAGCGACCTGCCCCACGCTCTGCCACCCTCACTGTGGGAGTTGGGAGCCACGCACATCGAGCCACCAATTGACACACTTAAGGTAATACTTGGCACTTACGACGTTGCCTTCTTTGCAGTTAACCAAACGACGCTCGTTGCTCTCTAAGCTTAGTTTTGAAACACCCACATTACCCCAATGCAATCCACCCTGATTACACAATCCTATATACTTAGCTATATACATATATTATCAAATATGAAACGTAAATAAAAGCATGTTATTATTCAATAATTTTTTTAGTTGTGTATTTTCAAATAGCAGGTACAAAGCTGGCAGAAATAGCAGAAAGTTACAAAAGCTCGACCCAGTTGGCTTTGAGCCCGCCTGTAGGTCGTACCAACATACGTAGAAATAAATGCATTACTTAACCTTGAAATTGTTCCAATCAAATAACTTTCTTATTAAGTTTCGATATGACGATGTTCCGAAAGGAATCTAGATAAAATCTTTTTATATTATTATTCTGTAGCAGGTCACTTACTCATTCTGGAACATGGTCAAGAAAATATTAAAACTATTGAATTTTAATTGCATTTTTTACCAACTTTATGTAATATTATGCTTTAATGTCTAAAAAAGACTTAAAATACGGCGGAATCACGACCAATTGATGCTAAATATCTATATACATTAACTCCACAATACGTAATACTATATCATTTCTACAATTTGGTTAGTCAATAACGGAATCTGTTTGCTTTCTCCTTGCATGTTAGTGAATTGACAACGACACAAATAATATTATACAAATATATATAGAGTTCTTAATTTTTGATGTTTTTGTCCTGTTATTATATTTATATGCAAAAATAAAATACACCTTTAAAAGTAAATATATAATTTCCTTTAACAATGCACTGGCTACAATTTTAATTATTAAGCTCGGAACAAACTTAGTCTTCTTATATAAAGACAATTTCCGGAAAAGGAATTAGAAGGGAAAATAAGCTGAGCACGCAGATTGTCCGAGGCAACGTCGCGTTGCACTTTGGGAGCTCTTGGGACGGGTTATACTGGGTGAGGGGGAGTAGGTGGTGTAAAATCACCCGCAATCATTTATACCCGAACTGCCTGTAGAATTACTAGCTGTCACTAAGCTCTCTAAAATTTTCCAGAGCTACAAACATTGCTTCGCCTCCTCTGACGTGTATCCACAAACTGTGTTAAACACAGCAATGTATACGTTTCATGGGACTGTTACCTTTAAATGTAGACTCAAATACAACAAGGCAAGTGTACTGCACATTTCGCTTCTGTATAATATATTGTAGAACACTCCCAATCGTAGGGTGTGTCGTGCACGTTAGGACGATAATTAATTTTATTATATTTAAGACAATGTAATGCATCTTATAATATGAAACTAAATACAAAGAGCAAAAAATATATAGACATATACAAAGTATAATTATGCTGACACAAGTCTAAATAGTAAAAGTTTTTGAAAAGGCACTATCCAAACAATATGTATATGTATTTGTACTTCCTTAAATTGTATTTTGAAACACCTTTTAATGCTAGTAAGCTCAAAGGTGATAAAATTCTTATTTTATTAATTAATTATAAAAACAATGTAAACAAAAACAGTAATGTGTTGTATAATTTGTAGTTATAAAGATAATAATATATAATAGTATATAAAAATAGAAATCTAACTATAATATACCAATTCAATTCGGTTGAACCGAAATTCAATTAGCAGTGTAAGAGACGGTGTAGTAGTTATATGATGCTACGCCACGTGAGATGCGACGCTATTCGTGTCAGGAGCTTGTATCCGTGACCCAGTTGCGAACACCCCTTCCCTTCCCGGACCCCGCCACTACCGTATATTTTGGTCTAGGTTATGTCATTCCTCTTTATAGCACTGTGCTTCTATTTGGTAGGACAAATCGTAAGATTCATATAAAATACAAACTGTTTGACTTAATGTTCTTCAAAGAACATCAACATTAATTTCAGAAACTAATTCTACGTGAATTCAAACGTATAAAAACATGAAAAAATTTTCATTGAGGGAAAAATAGCTAATGACTATTAGTTAATGACTGACAAGATCAATGCGTATTTACAAATCGCATGTCTTGCAGGACCAGCAGCCGTTTATTGCCACTTTTTGATTGGAATTTTGTAAAGGAACTTTGAAATCCTACTTAATCAAGATCACATGAGTATTTTAAAACTCATTACAAAATACCTACATACTCTCAATTAACTATAAATAATTAACAATATAATACGTTTTATTCCTTTAAAATAAGGGGCGGTTTTTTTGTGCCCCACGCGACAAGTTCTAAAACATGCTCCTAGATAATAAGATATACTTAAAACGGGTTTATCAATATAAAGGCGACCGCTCGTCAGGCGAATTTCTGCTGACTTCTGAGGTATTTGAAGAGATAAATCTAAAAAGACCTTCAGTTAAGTTTTCGATTTTACTTGGTGTAGCCTTTACTTTGTTATAGCAAGTAGTAGTAGTATTAATGCAAACCTAGTTGGTTTATTTAAAAAAAATAGCCGAACGCTGTACACATAAAAATAGTTGATGCTGAGCACATATTATTATTATTATAAGATGTTTTTAATATTATGAAAGTAAGCACATATCATAAGATACAACTCCTAAAATCAGCATTACTTAATAGAATTAATTATTTATTTTATTGATGATTGAAACAACTTGGATCTGAATTTTACAATTACAATGATGCAGAAAACATAGGTATTTTTTTAATAATAAAATTGCCATTGATTTATACATTAAATCTTTCGTAAAAATCATATATACAAGCTTTTTAAGACGGATAAAACATATGTTTAAAAGGTTTTTTAATTATTTAAAGAGTCTAAAAATCATAAATGTAGGTATTTATCAAGAGGACGTAAAGTATTAATTGAGCATAAAATTACAGACTGCAGACATCAAACCCAATGTATTTGAGTGATTACGATATATATTCAAGTATTTCAAGAGTCGACAATTTCTATTGTAACTGTTTCATTAAAAACTATCATTACAAAAAATATTACCTACATCGAAATCAGGGCATTTTAATAAGATATAATGCAATCAAAGGCTTATAATAGCGATTAACTAATATTATATACCTATTTGTTATTATAATAATTACTATTCGACCCTCTTTAAAAATTATTTTAGAAATGGAAAATTAATTTTAATTTAACTCACAACTTTCGAAAACATCGACGCAATTCTCACACTGAAAACTACTTAGCAACGTAAGCCATAATTAAGCGCAACAAATTAAGCAAACATGCATACGTAAATAGCGCTCGCATGGGTTTCCGTCGAAGCCCCTTGAGGAGGCGATTTTTCCGAGATTATTGTATGCGCACGGTAGCGGTTCAAATTAGCATGAGTAATGAGCGGTTCGCGCTGACGGTGTCACGATTGCCTCTAATTGCAATATCTAATTAAATGGAATATCGTTATGATCGCACGGTGTATTCTTTAGCTCGTATGGAAAATTAGACGCATCGACGCGATTTCTTATTTTTAATTAGTGTAAAAAAAGAGTACAGTTTTTTTGAGAGAAATCAATGTGTAATTAAGTCCGTTTTGTAAACGGATTCGATTATTTTTTTAACAGTTATATAAGTACAAGTTAAAAAAAGAAAATAATTGCTAGAAGTCGTTTAATAAAATTATTAATATATAATACATTTAAGAAAAAAAAAGCCGAGATGGCCCTGTGGTAAGAACGCGTGAATCTTAACCGATGATCGTGGGTTCAAACCCGGGCAAGCACCACTGAATTTTCATGTGCTTAATTTGTGATTATAATTCATCTCGTGCTTTACGGTGAAGGAAAACATCGTGAGGAAACCTGCATGAGTCTAATTTCACTGAAATTCTGCCACATGTGAATTCTACCAACCCGCATTGGCGCAGCGTGGTGGAATAAGCTCCAAACCTTCTCCTCAAAAAGAGGAGAGGAGGCCTTTAGCCCAGCAGTGGGACATTCACAGGCTGTTACGGAATACATTTAAGAGCATAATATACATACCGATTTCGAAATCGATTAATTTCTCATGTATACATAAGAATTTTGTTTCGTTTTACGTATAACCTTTAATACAAAAGACGCCGATATAGCACAGTATAAAAACACCTCGATAACAACCGAATATCGCAGTTTTAAAATGCATTTCAAAGTCTCACTGCCTTTCGAAGACTTAATTTGCGTTTATAATAAAATTCATCTTGCTGCAGCATTTGTTACATGTGGCTCAATAACCTCTACCAAGTAGCATTACAACAGCATGGAATAAACTATAAACCTCTTGAAGACGAGAACCCCTTTCCCACTAATGGGTCAGTATAGGCTGTTACTTCAAGAATACTCTATATGTTTCCCAGTTAAATAAGTAAATTATGCGTATCATGAAGGTATCATGTCGCATTAGAATGTAATGAAGGTAAACCTCTGACGTGTAAAAATAATTGATTTGTTAATTGCATCACCCAAAAACTTTTTGTAACAAATACTCTTATTTATAATTACCAATAGGTTTATTTTGTTTAAATTATATATAACGGAAAATCTTAAGGACGTAAAAATCACATTTACGGAATCCTTACTGTTTGTAACTGTACTAAACTATACTAATATTATAAATGCGAAAGTATATCTGTTTGTCTGTTACGGTTTCATGGCTTAACCACCGAACCACTGAATTTTGATGAAATTTGCTACGAAGCAAGCTTGAACCCCAAGAATAGGATAATTTTGTATACATAACACGCGGTCGAAGCCGCAGGTAAAAAGTGGTCATAAGCGACATGGGTGGGCCAGACTAGCTTTCATAATAATGAATCCTACAATCCCTTTAGATTACGTTTTTAATAGGAATTAACGTGACAATTATTTGGAATAAAAAATTGAGTATTGTTATAAAAATTAAGTAATTAAACTATTATCAAATATATTTAATGTTGTAAGCTATACCTGTCTAATTGATAATATTATAGGTACTTTATCAGCCCATCTATATCTGGTACATAAACAAATAATTTACACAGGCAAAATACGGAACCTTGACAAATTTTTAAAAAGTGAAACTAATAAAAATAGCAGTTGTGTTTCAAAATTTTATTCATACTTTAACGCCTTATGTAAAAATAGGCAATTTTTTTCTTCTATCATTTTTATAAATGATGTACAAAAAACATCATGAAATTGTTTAAAACTGAGGATACTTGTTTTAACCAATATATTACTGACTATTGACTACGTTTGTTAGTGTTTGACTCTGAAAGGTATAATCGGAAACATTTATCTATAATCTGTAGAGCAAAATAAAAATGATACGCTTGAATTTCGGAGTAAAATAGTAAGCAAAGATCGAGCTGAATGCTCGATAATTCAAACTTTTATTTAGCAAAATATCCATACGGGTATTTTATTTGCGATGGCCTATGGACACATTTTTAACTTTGTAAATCAAAAACGGTTCAGAAGACGTGATTTTTTTTAAAAAAATCCCAGTTTTACCTTAAATATTGCCGCTGCGACCGCTGGCAGCGATCGCTTCGAAAGCCTAAAATTGTTAATAGGCTTTCAATTGATAAGTAAAAATAACTTTCATAATCTGGCTTATCTGTTTTAGCGTTATACATCACAGACACGGTTCTAGTTAGTATATACGATAAATAAATTAAAAAAGATTTCAATTTAAAATAATACTTTTATTAATATTACTGAGGTGTGTCAAACATTATAACGGCTTAAAGTACGAACAGTTACAAATCTACCCTGCAGTAGATACGAAATAAACAGGCAATTAATTTATTAGAAAATATAAAAACACTGTGTCTCACACATGTTACTACAAAACACGTAAATATCACGTATTTTATTTATTTTATCGATTATGAAACATACTTACATAATATTCAAAAAATTGACTTATGTATACGATTAAAATTATTTACATAATACATATATGATCAACATAATTTCTATTAAAACTATTGTCCTTAACTCATAAGATTTCACTTTAAAATACAATGATAAAACAATTTCAGTCTGTTAAGGTCCATGTAATTTACTCAATACTGACTCTATATCAATATTCTGTATGTTGGCCGAGTTTAGTAAGTACTGAGTATCAGGTTTTGTCTTTTTGTTAAGCGACTCATCGGAGACACCGCTTTGTGCCCTTTTCCTCTTTTTCGTTTCAGATTTTTCTTTTACTTCTACATTTTCAACTTCTAGAACTATTTCAGCAACTGTTGTTTCATAAACAATTTCTTTATTACTTTCTTTTTTCAGCGGTGTATCTATACTTGTTAATGTTGAATCAAATATTTCAATACACTGTGCCCTTCGATCTTTCATTGGTGTGTATAGTTTATCTATGTTACATATTGAACTTACTGCTAATTCTGTTTCGTTCGTGTTAAAATCTTTATTCGGTTCGAACGAATTTTCTTCAAATAAACCATTAAAAGGAGTCGCTCTCAGCCTTATTGGAACTCCATCCTCTATGCATACTTCCATAGAAAATGTATCTTTCAATTTTGAAATGTGAACACTAGGTACAAAGCTTGACTCCTCAAATTCGCATGTAACAAAATTCTCACACTCCTCATTACATTCGTCAACCGAAAGTTCTATTTCTTCCGCTTCATCCTCTTCTTGTACTATAAGCAAATTATTTGAAATACTGCCATCTGACTCAACCTTATCACTAACATTTTGAGAAACCGCAATTTTATTTAAACTTGTAATGTCACTCGTAGACTGTACCGCAGTGTCTTGAACTGGCGTCGCATCAAGCAAATCACGCTCGATTATTTTTGCAGTCTCAACATCAAAACCTCGTCTCACTAAATCGTCGTGCAAGCTACCTTCACTTTCAGAAACCTGCTTTTCAATCACAGATTTTTCGATAAATTCTTTTATTTTACTAATATCGTCAGTATCAGTGTTCGATATCGATTGATTTTCTTTGTACTTAGTTTCTTGGGAACCATCATCAGACCACAAGAGAGGTTGTTGCTCAGTATCAGACTCCTGAGGACAATACGCGTTTTTTTCTCCAGTTATTTTTTGCGTGCTTTTAGATAAATCAGAAGAATTTGGATCAGCACTATCTGAATTAAAAGGTTTTGTACAATGCAGTTTTCTAGGTGTTGATGATTTTCTTCGTGATTTTGTAGGAACAGAGGTGAGAACAGGTATAATATTCGTACCTTTTTCCTTACTAGTTGTTCGTTTTCTTGAGAGTGATTTTGCAGAAAGCGTATGAAACAAGTCAGCAGTTTTTTTTCTACCCTTATTCGGCGTTTCTTTAACCGGTGTTTTTCGAAATGCTTTTATTCTAATATACTTCTTGGCAGTTTCATTCTTTAAGGGGGACTTATGTATGCTTGTAACTAACTTTTTAGTATCATTTTTACTTTTAGCTTTTAGTCGATTACGTGGCTCCATTGATTTGTCGGCTTTTCTTTCACGTGAACTGGCATTGCTCGTCTCACTTGACACAGAAGCAACATCTTGATTTTCAAGGTCCTTGGACCTTGCCGTAGCATTAAGACTTTTATAAGACACGTTTTTAGTGCACTTCCTCTGCGGCCGACTAGATTTTTCAGACTTATCTTTGACGTCAACCTTTGATTCCTTAGGTTTTTCATTTACAACCTTAACTGGTTCTTCAACGACAGTAACAGCGCACTCTAAAACTTCGCGTGCCGGAATATAATCTTGATCGTCTGGTTTATAATACGAACCTCCACTAGAATAATCAGTAGTACGGGACGAGTATGATGGAGTTGCTTGTAATGGTTTAGGCGTAGCTAGAAATCGAGGTGTAGGTATATTCATAATTTTTATATCTGAAATGGGTTCGTCAGGTAAATCGGCACCTAAAAACTTAGGAGTTTCCATTTGAATATCATACAATACTTGTTTATAAGGTGTCTCTAAAAGATCAGATATATTGAGTTTCGCTCCTATTACATTCTGTAATGAAAGTCTTTCCGTTTCTGGTGTATCGACCCTTTCGTCGCTATAATTAATTATTCCTATATCTGATTGATTATCTGTATTCTCCTTTGATTCCATAGTATTCCAATCTGTTTCTCTTATTATGTTAACCGTTGGATTCATGGAGCATTTTAAAGTTTTTTTGTCAGTAGGCTCTTTTTCTTCTGTAGATTCTAAAACGATTTTAGCAGATTTCATCTTTTTCTTGGATTTTTTTGTTTTAGGTGACAATTTTTTTTTACTCTTCTTATTAGTAAGTTTATCTGTTTCTGAAGTCTCTTGAACATTCTCATCTTTCGATGAAACCTTTTTCTTATTAATTTTGGCTTTCTCGGGTTTCAATTTAGGTGTAAATACAGCTTCGTCGTCGTTTTTCACGGCAAGGGCTCGTAATTCGGCATCCCAATTTCTTTTTTTAAAACTATTCGACTTTGTGGGAAGATTAGCATTAGAAGTATTGGAATCAGCCTGCTGAATTATTATTTTATCATTATTGACGACACTATCTTCAAGTGGAAAGTCACTATTTTCATTATTGACTACCTCATCTGATATGATTTTATTTGTATCTTGTTCGTTAATTGTTTCATGTAATATTCTTCTTGGTGTTGTGAAATCTAAAACTCTTACGTGCGACGTTCTTCGCGGCGTAGAAGAGGACTTTCGCGCTGGAGGTAAAATATGAGGTGTACTTGTCTTGTTTGAAACGGTAAGATTTGTGTCTTTTGGAACAGAGCTATGTGTGACATCTATTGGCTGCACTGAACTAATTTCTTGTGCCGCTCTTGAAGGATCTTTTGGTATTACTTCTTCTATTGTTTCAGAATTATGCGCAGGTACGGAATTATTAGAAACAGTATCTATCATTAGGGGCCCTAGCATACGTGCTGCAGAAGTAGTGGTTGTTTCTACAGTATTTACACTTTGGGCTGTTGAACTTTTAGCTGTTGTTGCGCTCTGCGAAGCACCTGTCATAAGACATATTACATTATACTTAACAATTTAGTGGTTCAAGTATTAAATTTATCATTTTATTATTTAGTATTAATATTACCTGATGCAGGGACTAAAATGATAGTAGGCATCGCCATAATTTCATCTTTAGTATAGCTAAAGTTTGCCCCTTGTTTGTTCTTATACGCGGGTGTACCATTAATAACAATTGTTTGCATTTGAAACAAAGGTGTCGATGTAACAGGTTTTACTGTAGGAGCTTTTTTATTATTATTGCTTTTAAAGCTTTTGCCTACTTTTACATCTGATAGTATTTTAATTTTTGGGTCATCAAACTTCTGTTTTGATAGACTTTTGATTTTAGGCAATTCACTTTTTGGTGTATTTATCGAATCATTAGTATTGCTTGCTGGACCATGTTGTGAATTAGCAGTTGTAACTTTTAGTAAAAATTGCGTTTTTGATTGACCTTTAATATGTGTTATTTGGTTTATATTTACTTTATTTTCTGTTCTTGCATTGTTCCTAAAAATTCAAGAAAATGATGTTATTTTAGTCAAAACTTGTTGGATTCTATGATAATAAAGATAACATAGACCATGGAGGTAATTCGTAATCCCATTTTCGGTCTCAGACAGAATCTTACATTACTGTAAAATAACGTAATTATTTAATAACACATTTACAGGTACGTAGATTAATGTTTATTCAAAATGATCAGAGATCCAAAATCCACTGAGAACATTTCTATTAAAACTTACTGTATACTAGAATTTTCTGAAGTACTTGAATCAGGAACAATTGATTTTTCCCTATCATTGCTCTCTGTAAACAACATTTAATATTATCAGAATTTATTTAAAATTTACATTTATAATAATGTTATAATATACTAGTGGTAGAGCTTTGTGCATAATGGTGGTAGAGCTTTGTGCAAGCTCGTCTGGGTAAGTACCACCCACTCATAAGATGTTCTACCGCAAAACAGCAGTACTTGGTATTGTTGTGTTCCGGTTTGAAGGGTGAATGAGCCAGTGTAATTACAGGCACAAGGGACATAACATCTTAGTTCCCAAGGTTGGTGGCGCATTGGTGATGTAAGCGATGGTTAACATTTCTTACAATGCCAATGTCTATGGGCGTTGGTGACCACTTACCATCAGGTGGCCCATATGCTCGTCCACCTTTCTATTCTATAAAAAAAAAAAGATTTATACCCACCACCTACGCCTGTTGCAAATTCTTGGAAAGTACCAGCATTAGGTATCGTTCTATTGGTAGAATCTTGAGAATTATAATTACTACCACTTGTTGGGGTTGAAGAATTATTATTGCTGCAAACTAAATTTAATATATTATTAAACTCTTCAATTTTTTGCTTTGATTCATCTGATTTCTGGAATATAATAAAATTAATCATTATTTTTTAAATATTACACTTTTCCCATTCAATCTTATACAAAATCTATAATTAATTGAATTGTTTTTTTCTTAGTTTATTTTATATTAAATTAGTATTTTTTACTATCATCATTTACTTTGTAGTAATAAAAAAGCACAGGCTTGCTTGCTTGAAACAAGTACTTGCTGAATAAGCAAAGCAGTCATAAGATGATGAGTAATTTCCATTATAGAAGAAGGTTTGATTGATTGAAACACATGACATAATTTCATCTGACACATGCATCGTCTGTTTCCTTACGTTCCTTTACCACCGCGCACGAAAAGTCAATAATAATTACACGCAATCTTCGGTTAAATTTCAATTGCTCTGGTCACTGGGCCATCTCGGCTTCCAGAGTAGAAAATTGTCAGTTAAATTAATGACACAGAGGTCGTAAGGATCTAACAGATAGTAGCCCAACAAAAATGAAAGATATATTAATTATAAATCTGTTAGAATATCATATAGAATAAAAACATTTAAATCTTAAATTACCAGAATTATAGAAAAATGTTCTTACAAGTCTTGAGCCTTGTTTTTATGAAACCTTATATACTGTATGCTATTAGTAATATAAGGTGACAAATTAAACGTTATAAGTCGGGTTATTTTTGTAAACTCTGTACACTGCACTGGTTGACAAAAAATAATTAATAAATGATTGGGAGTATTTATAAAATGTTAGTATATACTCAACATTTCGAAACACAAGTTGAAGACACGCAAGGCAGGTCAAAGGCGAATTCGTGTACATAACCCACTCATCAGATGTTCTACCGCAAAACAGCAGTACTTGGTATTGTTGTGTTCCGGTTTGAAGGGTGAGTGAGCCAGTGTAATTACAGGCACAAGGGACATAACATCTTAGTTCCCAAGGTTGGTGGCGCATTGGTGATGTAAGCGATGGTTAACATTTCTTACAATGCCATATATACATATAAAAACTGTTTCATACTTACAGAGATGATAATATCCTGTGTATTAAAATTTATAGAATTATTTATATCTTGCGGTGGTACTGAAGGCAGCTGTGGTTCATGGCTTGTACTACTTAAAGTGCAAGTATTCCAACTTTTTAAATTGACATCAGTTACTTGTTCAGTGGAGCTAGTTTGTGATGGCGCAATTTCTATCTCGGAATCCTTGGTAATTTTCTTTTTCGTCACTAAATTACCTGTAAAAGAAACACGTTTAAGATATATTGAAAATTGTTCATTTTATTTAATTGATGAAATTATCTATACTGATATAGTGAAAAACAACTGAACCGTTGAGTAAATTTGGTATGAAACAACCTTGAACCCTAAGAAAGGAGATAGGCTACTTCTGCCCTAATACCTGCCTCCCTCCCTCAAACACGTGGGCGAAGCAGAAAAAAAAGAAGCGAACTAATAAATTTAAAAAAAAAGTCTGAGCAAACGAAAATATAAGTTTGTTTTTTTAACAATAATGTTGATAGACAGACTGTGACATGGTGTTTTTATACAACGAAAATAAAACCAAAGCCTTTTAAAGGGGAAATGGGAATGCCTGCTTTAATATTGACTGGAATCAACATATGAACTTTAGGTAACGGTAAGGTACTTTACATTAATCTAATAACTATGATTGTATCTATCTAAATCAGTACATTACTGTGCAGTTACAGTTCAAAAAAATTATACAAATTAAATCTACTTGACCAACTATACTACTTATCAAAAATATTAGTTACTCAATCTTATATTTTGAAAAAGAATAATAGTTTACTAAAATTAAGTATGAAGTCCTTTTTTATTTAATGATAAATGTTTATAAATTTTAGTTTAAAATATTTGAGTAATATTTGGCATGTGTAAATCAAGAAAAATTTCTCAAGAATCACCTTTTTGATGGTTGTTATAATATTATATTCGACACATACATAAATAAATTTAAGAATGATATGAAAACCCAAATTTACGATGTTTGTTTGTATGAAATGTTCCTACAAACAAGGGTGGACCAAAACTCCGGTAACATTTGAATCGAGCGCTGCTTCCAATTGCGGGGGATAGGGGGGAGCGGGGCGTTACTAAGCGCGAGAGCGGCTAGTTGGAATTCAGTGCAATGGCGTCGTTCAGCGGAGCACAACGCGCGTTTTGCGTACGCGAGTACAATCGCAACAACGATTCTGCGACTGAAGCGCAACGAAAATTTTGTACACAGTACAACATACGAAATAAAAATCAAGCTCCATCAACTCGTGCAATTAAAAATTGGGTACAGAAGTTTGAGAAGACGGGTTCAACATTAAATCAACCACGATCCGGCCGACCTAAGACGTCGAGAGAGCCCGCAAACATAGAAGCGCGTACGAGCATCTGTTAAAGAACAACCTGGCCTGTCTACTCGAAAGCGGTCTAGTGTTTTAAATGTGTCTAGGACATCTTTAAATCGTATTCTTCACAAGGATTTACATTTACACCCGTATAAAATTCAAATTGTACAACAATTAAGGCCAAATGACTACACTCAGAGACTGCAGTTTGCCAACGAAATGCTTGCGAGGTTTACGAGCTTCAATAACATCTTTTTCTCAGACGAGGCACATTTTCACATAAATGGGCATGTGAACAGGCAAAATTGCAGATACTGGAGTGATGCTAACCCGCAATTGAAGCACCAAAAGCCCTTACACTCGCCCAAAGTTACTGTATGGGCAGCTTTATCAGCCAGTGGAATTATCGGTCCGTATTTTTATGAGGATCAGAGAAGCCGTCCCGTTACCGTCAACACACAGCGATACATTGCCATGCTACAGAACTTTTTTGCTCCAGCATTACAGGACTACTCTGGTTTTAATCAACGGACATGGTTTCAACAAGATGGGGCCACATGTCACACCTCCAACGACTCAATAGCAGCGGTTCGTGAAATTTTTGGGCAAAAAGTCATATCCAAAAGAGGTGACATTAACTGGCCACCCCGCAGCCCGGATTTGTCACCAATGGACTTTTTCCTTTGGGGATACCTCAAAAGTAAAGTTTTTAATAACAACCCTCAGTCTATTGAAGAATTAAAAGAAAATATACGCGAGGAAATTCAGAACATTTCTCCAAACACTTGTCGGGTGGTGATGGAAAATTTCCGCTCTAGATTACAGGAGTGCCAAACTAAACAAGGGACACATTTGGACGACGTTATTTTTAAAAAATAAAACCCTGATTTTTGTACTTTTAGAATAAATAAACATATTTTCTCTCATATCTCTTTTGTATTTTTTATAACCATTCGAAATGTTACCGGACTTTTGGTCCACCCTGTATAATATATGTACAAATTGTAAATATCCCAAAGCTACACAATAAGGCGATAAACGACAATTTATGTGTAATGGACATAAAATACTGTTAATTTTTGCAATAGTATTTAAAAAACTACAAGATTATTTTATATATACATATTTGAACTTTTAGTAAACATAATAATAATAATAAAATCCTGAGACATTTTTCACACACGGCCATCTGATCCCAAATTAACACGTTGCCTGTCCAGAGTACTTTGGGCACGGTTGTCGTGACGTCCAATTTTTGTTTTCGGCCAAACTGTTTCATTTTATGTACTTTATGTACTTACAAAGAATTTACAAATTATTATCAATAAAACTTTCGAATTTACTGAATTTCAGCATTGCATTATTTTTAATGCACGGACGTGACAGCTAGAATACCGTGCATTACAAATAATGCACAGACGTAGTAGCAAGAACATTATGGATTACATAAAATGCACGGACGTTACGAATTTAAATTAATACATTTTTATGAACTTATTATTGCTTTTCGTTCATATCATTGTCAATGTCATTCAAACTTTTCATTGTTATATGTCATAAATGTCAGTTTTACCGCTAAAACGTATCTTTTCGTTAGTAATGTTTACTAACGAAATTTTTCGTTGGTTCTTGTTATTGTTTTGAAGTGAAAATGCCTCTAAAACTTCTATCTGATGAACAAATGCGACGTATTTTGGAAGATAGTGATGGCGAAGACGAATTCTCGCGCCAACTAGAAGATTTGGACTCACACGATGAAGACGATTTAGAATCAGGTACATACGTATATAATGCACAAGATATCCCTATGCTTTCGGTGGAGGAGGATCTGATTAGTATTCAACAATTTATTGATATTACTAATACACCGAATGTAAACGCCGCTATTGCACAATCGGGTAACATAACCGCTTCTGCTTCTGATAATGACGAGCTTGAATGCCACCCTGCTAGGTCTCTTTCTCAGCCGAATGAAGTAAATGCTGGTAGTTCTGGTTTGCCTGCTGATGCTTTACAAATGTCTGCTGCTGATGATTTGCATATGTCTCCTGCTGATTCCATTTTTTCTACTCCACATATCCCCCAACTTAGTACTGAATGGCAGAGTGAGATAAGGAGTTTGATATGCTTTGCAAACCACAGTGAATGATTTGAGGCCCAACAGTCGTCTAAGGAGATGGAAACCAATAACAGGAGATGAAATGAGAAAGTTTTTAGGTGTTTATTTACTGACGGGAGTCATCAATTTTCCAATGCTCGAAAACTACTGGAAAAAGGACAAATTACACTATCATCCACTTCTTCACGAGATAAATATGTCCTACAATAAATTCGCGCTGATATTAAAATGCTGGCATTTAGATAACGAAGCCCCACGTAATGAAGGCGACCGTTTATATAAAATACAGCCACTCATCGACAAACTAACAAAAAACTGGCGAAAAATATTTACCCCCGGAGAACGTATAGTAGTCGACGAGTCGATGGTTGGTTTTAGGGAAAGAATTAAATTTCGAACTTACAACCCACAGAAATCTCATAAGTACGGCATAAAAATTTATAAATTATGTACTGATAGTGGTTATACCTGGAGTTACCGCGTTTATTCTGGTCAAGACGACCAAATAACTGGATTAGATAAACCGGGGTCAGTTGTTGTTAGTTTGTGCACAGATTTGCTTAAAGAAGGAAGAATCATGATAACGGACAATTACTACACTAGCATACCTTTGGCAAGGTACCTAAAAGAACAAGGTACTGATTTGTGTGGAACAATACGCAAAAACCGTCGAGAACTGCCCCAAGAAGTGGTTCAGCAACGTTTAGAAAAAGGTCAAATTTCTGTGCAGCAGAACAACTTTGCGACCATCCTAAAATGGCATGATAAACGGGATGTGCTTATGTTGTCGACGTGTCACAACCACGAAATGCAAATGTCAACTGGTTTTCGAAGAGTTTTGAAGCCTACTATGGTGCTGACCTACAATGAAGGGAAGAAAGGCATAGACTTGGCTGATCAACTAGCAAGTTACAATTCGCCGGCGAGGAAAACCTCTGTTTGGTATAAGAAAATTGCTGCGGACCTTGTATATAATATAAGTGTAGTGAATGCCATTCTGATTTATAACGAGTTACATCCACAGTCAAAATTGAAGGTTCTGGATGGTCATCAAATCATTATAAAGAAATTACTTAAGGTTGAAACTGAGAACTGTTCAAGTTCCAGTTCTGCGAGTTCTTTGCGTCCTACAAGTCACAAGTTAACGAAAATACCCAAGAAAGCTAATGGAAAAATTTGGCAAAAACGTTGTGCCAGTTGCTACAAAAAGCTGAAAGAATCGGGATTCACAGCTACTGATGCAAGGAAGAAGACTTCACAAGTTACAACTGAGTGCATTCCATGTAAAAAACCATTTTGCTTACAATGTTATAACGAATCTCACTAATTGCCAGTGGACTTTATTCAAATAATAATGCTTTTCAATAAACCAGTTCATGCTACCAACCAATAAAAAAAAATTGGCGGGACATTGGTGTTTTATTATTCCCAATTCACTGCTCATACGTCTGCAAAATATTATAGACGTAGCTCTCACGTCCAGTTTACAAAACCCCATTCAAAAAGAATAGGCTCGTGCATTATCGATAAAGCACGGGCGTCACAGCAGTAGCCAAAATGCATTATATATAATGCACGGACAGGCAACGTGTTAAGCTTGTACAAAGCTTGTGCTATGGGAACCAGACAACTGATATACTACATATACAATTTTTCTTTTGTAAATACATACTTATATAGATAATTACACCGACTTAGGACAAACAGAAAAAAATATATATAATATATATAATCATCAAAAATCTTTGTACTGTATAAATGAATATTGTTATACAAGTTCAACACCTATTGCAGTATGAAACTGATTGGTTGCTTAAAGTTTAATGTCATACTGCAGTCATAGTATTTATAAGAAAAGCTTTAAAAAAAAAACATTATATATATCTTTATAGACTTAAAATTTTATGAAATATATTAATAGCAAAATTTTAATTGATGATCTAGTCAACTTTCAATTGTAATTTACAAATGAATATTGTAACATGTTTTTTAATTTATATATTGCGGTGTGACACTTTATTTGCTTAAAATTCAGTGTCTGTAGTGGCAATGATAATACTTGCTTAACAAAGTATACAAACAAACCAATAAATTAAACTTTAATAAACTTTTAACAATAAGAATATGTTTATCGTTTATAATTTTGACATCTGTTGAAATGTCATAATGAACAATTCTCAAATACAGTTTTTACTTATGTAGTATGTTTTCATAATACCTTTTTATTATTTCTTTCAGAAATTTAAAGCAATATCAGACACATCATTAGCATATTCCGAGAACTTGTTAAATATACATAATTACTAAAACAGAACACATATATAGTAATATTTTTATAAAATAGCTAAAAAAATAATTAGTGTTTATAAAATACAAATCATATAGAGACAAACTCGTCTGTATTATTAACACAGTGCAAGTATACTTATCAATAATATATTCTTCTAGGAGGCCAATGAAACATTCAATCTTATTTTATTGAAAACTAACCTAACTTTTGTGAATGTTGTCATCAATTGAAATATTCAATCAAATTATTTTATTAAAAATGTAATATTTCATATTTCAATAAGAATAACAGGTATATAGAGAAATGAAATGTTTATGACACATGCCTGTATGCATATCCATACTATGTATCAAACTTTTTAGAAACAAAGTCTAAAATATAATTTACATTTTAGACAAATTTAGAAATAAGATTTAGACATATTTAAAAATTAAAAATAGAATTTCAATTAATAAACACAAAAGTATATTTTGAACACACATTAGCAGAAGAATAATGTCTGAACAACTTTAATTAACTATTGTGAACTACTACATGTTTTAGATAACATAAAGTGTACAAAACAATTAATAAGGAACTTTGAAAAAAGCAGTAAATACATATAATTAAGAAAGGTTTGTTTTTTTTTTTATAGAATAGGAAGGCGGACGTGCATATGGGGCACCTGATGGTAAGTGGTCTTCAAACGCCCTTAGACATTGGCATTGTAAGAAATGTCAACCATCGCTTACATAGCCAATGCGCCGCCAACCTTGGGAACTAAGATTTTATGTCCCTTGTGCCTGTAATTACACTTGCTCACTCACCCTTCAAACCGGAACACAACAATATCAAGTATTGCTGTTTTGCAGTAGAATATCTGATGAGTGGGTGGTACCTACCCAGGCGAGCTTGCACAAAGCCCTACCACCAGTAAATATGATGAAAACATAGTTGAAGATATGTATATATGTATGATTTACTCCAGAAGTTAAAGAGTACCCAGGTTAGAGTAAAAGATACTAATTACAGGATTACGAATATAAAATTAATAATATAAATGTAAACTTATAAACTTACCTGGCAAATCTGATAGTGCTGTTGTTTCTATTGAACTTTCTAAAGTAGATGCCTCTCTTTGACAAGCGGGATGTATCGTAGATACTGGTTTAGGAGATTTAGCCTTGCACATGCAGGTTTCCAAACTTAACGAATCGCAAACATCACACACACTGATTCTTGTATTTGAAGTATATTTGCTTGAACTAGAAAATAGATTTTTTATGAGATATAATGATCCATCGTTTTTCAGTTTAATTTAAATTATGTAAATAAAAGAAATGAATAGACTGTTAAAATTATTATACCTTATTTTATCTACATTTAACTCCTGTGCATGTAGTCTGTTTATATCTATATAACTAACAAGAAACTTTACAATTTCTAACAGATTTGAACATTGAAATAATTTCTTTCTTAACAAAAATGGCTTACATGTTTCCACTGAAATAGAAAAGAAAACATAGTTTAAATAGAGTATGTAAATAAATACAATCATAACAAAACAATGTAATTGTAATTTAATAAATAGAAATTGTGTAAAGTGATAATTAAACGCAAGATCAAATTGTGTATAAAAATAACTTTTTTCTCCTAACATTAGTTTATTAGCAGATACTCTTTAATAATGGAATTAAACACATTAACCAATATAAGTACTAATATAATATCAAACTGATGTTATAAATCAATATACCATATATTTTAATAGCCCTATATTCAGCTAGAATGTTCCTAAGTGATGTCATAAAGATCCTGTCATATTCATTTCTAAGGGCATCTAAATATGGGCTAGCCAGTAAAAATTCATCATAAGCCGTCATCAACTGTTCTTCGGCAAGATACCCTGAAATCCAAAACGACAATCAGAATGAGAATCGCGCAACAACAAATTCCGTTATGACGGTTTTCGCGCTCCCGCCAAATAAAAACAACTTACCTAAAACGAGTTTTGCCAAATCTTGTGACGGAAAGGGCGGTATAGCCATTTTTTCGTTAATAACAATTGTAATCAAATTAATAACGCATGTTATTTAATATTTTATTTCCACAATTAAATTATAACACCAAAGTTCATTTTTAAAAACCCAAACAAACACAGTGAAACCACGCAAAATTGGACGTCAAATGACATTTGGTATTTGTCAGATCATTTTCATTCAATTTTCACAGAAAATTAAAGAGAAAAAAATCGCTCATTTACTAATATTTTTAATAACAGTTATTACTAGTTCTTTTTACAGACCACATTTTATTAGACCGTAGCTTAAACATCATTATAAGATGTAACATTTTATATACTACTGCTAAGCACGTTGATACCTATTTTTCCTCATTGAATGATCAACTATCGTGTTCAACAATTAAAAATTTAAAGAAGCCGTAGTATGTAATACACAAGCATAAAATTTTGTAATTATAATTTAATTTTAGTTCATATTAATCGGTATTCCGAGTATGTTTTGATTGATAAGGCTTCCAAATTTTTTTACTGCACCTAAATGTATCGAAATTTACAAGTCTGCGATGAATTCATTAAATTCCCGATTAGCAAATTTCTAATTTAATGGTTTCCGTGTGGAAACCAGGAAAGTAAAGACAAAGGAAGAATAAGGTAAAACTGAACACGATTCTTAAAATATTAAATATCTCATAAACTATGAGCAATTACAAAACAATAAATAAATATCTAACAAAACATTTAGAAATGAACATACAAATCTTAATAATGTGCATTGCGCATTATGTTAAGATTTACAATTTATTGAACGATCTGAATTTATATAGAAATCTTAAATCTTCATTCATTCTTCATTCTATCATGGCGGTTATTCCTTTCGTCATCTACTTTGTCATAATTTATATTTGAAGTTTTCTAGCGTTTATTTGTGTTTTTTGAAAGCTTTGTTATTGTAACAATATTTGTAACTATTTATCATACTTCAATCATTTAAAACAATGAGTTCTGCTACTTCAACTGCTCTATTTGCGTGTTCTCGTTGTTTCTCAAGACATCCATTTGAAGAATTATCCCCTGGAGAACAACTTTGCAAGGTAATATACCTTATTTAAAGATTAATTCATATGACCTTCGTTGCTTATATTTACTCAAAAATAAAATGGCCCTTTTTTAAAAAACAAGTACTTACGTACTACGTTTACTGTTTTATTGACGTCAGATGTGACGCTGTAATTTTCTGGGTATTTCAGGAATGTCGTGGCTCTTTCCCGGTCGTCAAGTGTACGTATTGCCGTTCTGAGTTTCAACAAACAAGGTCAGTGCCATATGCCAAATCATGTGATAAGCTAGTTCAAATGCATACGTATTCATAAAAATTTTATCATAAAATTAGAAAACATTAGCAATCAAGCCGAAGCTTTCATAAATTAGTCTTAATAGTTAACAATGAATTTGAAATGTTAAAGGAAAATATGAAAATTAACAATTTATATTGGCCTAAAATACAAACGTTCTAAATAATTAAAATTACCAATATTTACTTTTAAGGGTAGGCTTTAGTCTTTTATTTATTTATTTAATCTTAGGAAGACAAACAGTTATGACATATACAAAAATATTTATCACATTAAAAAAAATCATATACCAATCAAGTCTTCACAAATAATTAAATCAAAAATACATAGCAGAATAATACAATTAAAATTAAAGATCATTTTAAATTTTACAGAGTATGACCAAATTAATAGATAATTTTGTAAAAAATGACAAATACACAAATTCTATTCAAGGTGACAATTTATGTTGACATTTTATTTCCTTCAATGGCATAAAAAATAAATCAAGATCATTGAATTTATTATCATGGTCTATGCATGATCTGTAAAGGAAGCTTTTGCGTACATACTTAAATTTAGATTTAGGAATATCGAACAAAAATTAAATTTTGTGTTTGCATGCGAGGACATCTAATGAATATATTACTAAGTAAGAAAGGAGATTCAATATAGTTATTCAACAATTTAAATAGAAATTTACATACTGGAAATGTAATATTTATTCAGTAAATATTTCTAACACACTCATTGATACATATATATTTACACTAATTTCATTTTCAGTAAATCAAATACTTCTTCAATTTGCAAAAAATGTGAGGCCAATGTTAAAGCTTATGGCAAACCAACAGCATGTGAATATTGCAACATTATAGCTGCTTTTATAGGTATGTAAATAAAAACAGGTAATTAAAACCATTTTCAAAAAGTATATTTTATTATATATAATATAAATTATACTCCTAATTTTAATTCTTGATACATGTTTAAAATAGCTGACTATGACTTTACCAAATAAATATTTTTTAAATGGTCTTAGGATATTATTTAAATTACTCTAAAATACAAATAATTAAATTAAAAAAATATATATTGTTATAAGGTAGATTAATTTTTGTTTACTCAAAGCTAGGAGCTTTTTTATTTACTTAAATTTTATTTTGACTAGGTAACAAATGCCAGCGATGTGCTAATTCAGAACGCAAGTATGGACCAGCTGTTACATGTGAGCAGTGCAAACAGCGCTGTGCTTTCGATCGACATGATGATAACAAAAAGGTTTCATATCTTATATTAAAATAAATATTTTCTTTTTTTAAAACTATTGCTTATTATTAAATAGTTTTCTCTTCAAGATTAAAAAAAGAATGGTGTTTAATTAACAATATTTAAGTGCTTCCAGGTGGATGGCAAGCTGCTCTGCTGGTTATGTACTCAGTCACTTAAGAGGGCCTTGGCTCGAACCAAACAACATCTTTCTTCTATTGATAAACATAAGCATCGTTCTCACAAGTTAGTTGATAAAATTTTTACATATGTTAATGAAATAAATGGTAATAAACAGATGTGTTTTATGTCCAAAGGTCGAAAAGCAGTCATAAAGATAAACGTAAATCAGACATGATGAAATCAATGAACTCGGGTGATCTCTCTCTAAGTGACTCGCAGCCAATGGAAAAGAAATCAAAGCTGAATCCACTGCAAGGTTTGTTTCATTTATTTTCAATAATCTTCTTGTGGAATTTTCATTACTTATCTGATCTGACATATATATTTTATTTGAGACTACTCAATTTTTTTTATTTTTGTCTATCATTCCTATTGGTGTTGATGGTGACCACTTAGGTCACCATCACCTCTTCACACTGACAGTAAGCAATATAAAATACTTCTTATGTAAGGTAAAACATGTCACTTTAGTTGTTGTTTCCTGCTTGTAATTATATTGATAATTTGAACTCCAAATACAAAATATTTAGTTAACAAACTACACTTCTAAGGTTCTGATGTTATGTTTAGTTGAATATTCTTCAAACTTTGCTATTGTTTCAATTTTACAAACAATGAAGCATTGCGAAGGAATTTAAATATGTGAGCCTCCAAGTGGATTTTCGCGAAATAATAATGACATTTTTGTACATGTGTTCATATAATTATAATCATGATCAGTACTCATTTTAATTGCACTGGAATCATACAAAAAATACTAAATTGAAAAAGTTAATACATTTAAAAAAAAAAGTTTTCTGTATGTTTTAAACTTCTCAAAATTGTTTAGTTTATTTTTTATATTATATTTTTATGTGCATTATTATGCATTTTCAGATTTTATTATTTTCATATGTTTTTTTATTTCATTTGTATTAAAATCAATTTCTCCTTATAGATATGTACTGTTTGTTAGGTGAATTAGACCCTAACAGTTCCGACCATGTTGTTGCCATGACTCAACTAAAAGAAACAATTGCAAGTCTACAGAAGAAAGTACAACAGAAGGATAATGAGTTACTTTCCAAAGATAAACTGGTATGTTTTGTTCTTTATGAATATATTAATTTACAGACCAATTATAAGTTAACTTTTGTTACTTTTTAGATAACTGAACTGAAGGCACAGCATCACAATGATACAACAGATCTACGTAATGAAATGAAAAATAAAGAACGGTTGAATGAAACTAAATTTAATCTTATGAACTCTAAAATTCAAAATTTACTCAAAGAAGTGGCAACACTGAGCAAATCTGCTAAAAAAAATAATAAATTTACAAAGTCCGCTCTCGCAAACACCGAGAACAGCGGCAGCGGCACGGACAGTCCGAGCACCAATTAGAACAATTTCTCACGTATTATTTATAGTGATATTTCAATGGGAAATAGGCATTTTCCTTTTATTTTTTTACTCTACAAATGGTTTCATTTGTAGACATATTTAAAACTTAAGCGTAAGTAGGTTTCCATTTGATAATTTTCTTTATCTGTAAGCAACTTACCATTGTTTTGTTTTTTAAGATGTATAACTTATTCGACTTGATGGTGCGAGATGGTTTCATTGGTAGGTAGAATGCGGGTGAATGTCATTAAGACATTCTAACACGGTTGCCACGTCCTACCTCTGGTTAATAAAAGCACCAAATGTGATTTCAATAATGTAAATTATTATTAGTTATATTTAATAATATCATTGTATTCAAAATCGAATTCTATTTTTATTTTTTTTATAAGTCATTTTAAAGTGGCAACTTTGTATCACGAAAGACAACCTTAGGAAATTGTGAGATTATTTTTGTATATTTTATTTTGAGAAATGCTTATTTGAAATTTGCATTGTGTCAAATATTATGTAACTGACAAAAATTTTTATTGTAGTTTTTTAATAATTTGACATAATTGTCTTCAACATTTATTAAATGTTCATGATAGTTCTTGTTTAGTATCTAAGTCGATACCATAATTAGATTTATGATAAATTGTCATATCAAAATTTTTTCTGATTTTTTCGTATCAAAGATATCTTCGTTTTACTTTTTAGTATCCAATAAACATTAAATCTTAACAGTAGAAATACATGCTTGAATCAGGGATACCATATTTTTAAATTAAATTAATATTTTTTGTGCAATTCTCATATAATTGTGATACATTACAATTTAATTATAATAAGTGCAAGAGAGTTGTCGTTTATCATTTCACTTAGACGTTACCTTGATCACCTGAATGTACAAGAAAGCCTAATGGTAGACCTGGTTGAGACAAAATTAATTGGAAATTAATGTGAGTTTTTGTAAAGGCAATTAATATGTAAAACATTTAATTTGTTTAATACTTAGATGTGATGTACGTATAAACATAATGTCAAAAATTTAAACTAATTGGTGTTGACTAGGTATATAGAATATATTTACAAAAGCTATTAGGTATCACTTTGTAATATCGGATGTTATCGCTATCGAGAATTATTACACTGTAATACGGACTTCTACGAAATTAATTTTGAGGCTGAAACCGAAGACTACGAAGTAATTTAATAATGAACAAATTCCAATAGAGAAATTTGACTTGTAAGAACGAAATTTTAAGCTTACGTTGAATTTGTATTGATATTTAAAAAAAAAACAACAAAATTGAATTTAAATCAAACAACAGACAGTATTGAAAATTATGAAAAGAGTATTTCAGATTCCAATAATTGTAACTGGATACATAATTATTAGAGACTAAAATGAATACAATAAATGGTGTTGAAAACATCTTTTTTTTTTATTCAAACCCTTCAACTTCAAATAAATTACATTAATGAATATGAATTATATAGGATAAAAAATATTATATAAATATTATTAAATAAAAACAATAATACATATTTTATGACTAAGCCCTGTTATGAAGGAAGGATTTGGCTGCTTGCTTGTGATCAGCATATTAGCTCGTCCGGAAAGATAATTTAAGACTAGATTTAAATGCGTGGAATAGAACCGCAACTGTATAATTTAATTTTAATATTTAAATTTGTTATTAAAATTCAAAATTGGAACGAACGTTCCAAACAACCATACAAATCGCTAATACCGCTTGCCTAATTGTATGTATGTATGTGTATAACCTAAAGAAATATCTTTTGTAACTGAAAACATAAATGTGAAGTGAGAGCCAAGTTGAATATTATGATATATGCCTTGGTTGTTGACTTCAACGACAAAAGAAGTAAGATCTAAATGGGTGCCACATTCAATGGTTAGTCCTGAAATTTATTTATAACAACATAAAATATTTTACAACAATTTACAATATCATTTCTTCTATAACTTAGGATAATATATTCAAGCCTAAGGTCTGACTTTGCTAGATTTCATATACAAATTATATTATAGCCTTCGCAAGTTCTAAAGCTGTAAGTTCTTATTTTATTCTTCCGAAAATTTGGCTTGCTGGTATAAACTAGTCAACGAACATAAGGCTCTTCCATGATTGTTTTAGTAGTTACTTAATAATAATTCGTAATATTGAACTTGGCTCTCGTTTCGCTCGTGGCGTTTCACATTTATGTTTTTGATGGGATATCATTACTTTTTGTATAGATTGTTTTATCGCATCACTTCGCTCGCATTTACTGGTGGTAGGGCTTTGTGCAAGCTCGTCTGGGTAGGTACCACCCATTCATCAGATATTCTACCGCAAAACAGCAATACTTGATATTGTTGTGTTCCGGTTTGAAGGGTGAGTGAGCCAGTGTAATTACAGGCACAAGGGACATAAAATCTTAGTTCCCAAGGTTAGTGGCGCATTGGCTATAAGCGATGGTTGACATTTCTTACAATGCCAATGTCTAAGGGCGTTTGGTGACCACTTACCATCAGGTGGCCCATATGCTCGTCCACCTTCCTATTCTATAAAAAAAAAAAACAATTCCCACCCCGCTACTCCATGGCCGCCGCACTGTGCACCGTGGTCCGAAATACCTATTGCTTAATTATTTATAAGTAATGATCTTACACTATTGATGTGCGCTTAATATTGAAATAATTATTAATACTAAATCCCAGTTACTTACGTAATAAATAAGAAAGTCTACTATACTCTTGGTTATAAGTAGTTATAAGTACTAAAACTGATATGTTTGGATTAAAAAAATATAAAGGTTGGTACAGAATCAATTAATTAAAAAATTATAATAAAATGATAAAAATTCACAAGTTTCTAATTTATTTCTTTACATTCACACAACTGCCTATCTGGATGCCAAATTTGAACTTTCTAGGTCATCTGGAACTAGGTTAGAATTTTGATCTAGAGTTCATTCAGTGATAAAAATGACGATTTTTGGAAGTTAATATCTAAATAACCGTTTGAGGTGTGTTTATGAAACTTGGAGCACATATGTAACTTGCAAGTCTCAATATATGAGCCAAATTTGATATGTTTATGTGAAATAGTTTTTGAGTTATGAGAGGGTCAAAAGTGGCTCCAAAAGTTTCGTGTAATATTACACACGGTGCTGCTCGCCAGTTCTGGTAGCTTGAACTTGGCTTGGTACGCTGCCGCGTGTCTAGATGTTTTGTAATTGAATTCATTTCATTAATATTTTACTTAGTTGCAGTTGTTTATAAGATAATTTCATAGCTAATAATATAATATTCTACATTTACCCATGAGTTTGCTTGTGATCTACTATGGGGTTCAAATTTGGAGCAGGAATCGAAAATCATACTAGAAGAAGTAAAATAATATATTACAGTAGTTTAAATCACTATTGCAGTTTTGTCACCCGCCGTCGAAAATAATTTGTCGTCATAAAAATTTGATTTAATCATTTTATTCGTTTGTATACATTTTGTACAAATATGAAATAGTTTAAAAATATTTACTTTATAGAATATTCAACTAATATATAAAATCAAATAGTTAAAACTGGTTATTTTTGTGTTCCGGTTTGAAGGGTGAGTGAGCCAGTGTAATTACAGGCACAAGCGACATAACATCTTAGTTCCCAAGGCTGGTGGCGCATTGGCGATGTAAGCGATGGTTAACATTTCTTACAATGCCAATGTCTATGGGCGTTGGTGACCACTTCCCATCAGGTGGCCCATATGCTCGTCCGCCAACCGATAATATTAAAAAAAAAAATTGACAAATTTAAAAATCAACAATAACGACAACTGAAAAAAATATCTAACTATTACGTCGCTAATCACTTGATTCACTCGTTCAACTCACTGTATCGTGAAACTATATATAACTACTAACGATAAATTTGATCATAATGAAATTAAATTAAAATTTTATTACATTACTAAACCTAGGTTTCACCTATGAGTAATATAATATATAGCATTTTTTTTTTTTATATAATAGGAAAGTGGACGAGCATATGGGCCACCTGATGGTAAGTGGTCACCAAACGCCCTTAGACATTGGCATTGTAAGAAATGTCAACCATCGCTTATAGCCAATGCGCCACCAACCTTGGGAACTAAGATTTTATGTCCCTTGTGCCTGTAATTACACTGGCTCACTCAACCTTCAAACCGGAACACAACAATATCAAGTATTGCTGTTTTGCGGTAGAATTAAAAAAGAATGTAGAATTAAAACGCATAGATGACAAACACTAGCTATCTTTTATTAAACGTTTAAATACACACTAGTATCATCTCTTTCACATGATACCGCAATGTAGTGAAATGTAAAACAATGCCACGGAATATTTTTTTCGTTTTTGTTAGAATGTAACACATTAAGTCCTTACATATGAATTTAGCGTGCGTCATACTGACCACTTTGATCTGAAATATCTCCTATTTGGTTAAGAATTCCAAATTCAAATTTATAAATTCATTTAGCTGGTACATTTGAGTTTTGAAAACAGTCATTCATTTGTTTTTTCCTCATTATTTTTTTCTTTGGCGTCGCTTATTACCGCACAATGGAAAAAATTAAATATCGGTATATTTACGAGTACGAGTTCTACCGTGGCACCAGTGCTGCAGAAACAGCTCGAAGGATTAATGATGTGTACGGCGCTGGTGTCGCAAAAGAAAGCACGGTACGTTTTTGGTTTGAACGTTTTCGTTCTGGAAAATTCGACCTTCAGAACCAACTCCCTGGACGGCCTGAGACCAAAGTGGAAAATGAAGAATTAAAGACTATTGTGGAAGCGGATCCATCACAAAGCACTTCAGAGATATCTGCAGGCTTCGGGGTAAGCGATAAAACTGTATTAATCCTCTTGAAGCAAATCGGGAACGTAAAAAAACGTTGGGTACCTCATGAATTGAGTGAACCGAACTTGCAAACACGCGTCGACTGCTGTGTTACTTTGCTTAACCGACACAATAATGAAGGGATTTTAAATCAAATCATTACTTGTGATGAAAAATGGATACTGTTTGATAATCGGAAGACACTCGTCACAATGGCTGAACCCTGGACACCCAGCCAAATCCTACCCTAAACAAAAATTATGAGTGTTTGGTGGACTAGCGCCGGTGTCGTTCACTACAGCTTTCTAAAATCTGGCCAAACGATTGCAACTTCAAACCATGAAGGAAGAACTAGCTGCTAAACAACCGAGATTGGTCAATTGCTCTAGGCCACTGCTGCTTCACGTTAACGCAAGATCACACAAAAAATAGTCGCATACAATATATAATATTAGGTATATGTTACTAATAAAATACTTGACCAGACTATTACTACTACTATATAAATTATTTTGTTTATTTTTGTCACACAAGCTATCCTCGCAAAGTTTAAGATTGAATAAAAACTGCTACTTACGAACCGTCCTTATATAGTGATATGGACATGATAAGAAATCGTCATAAATATGTTTTGCTGCATTCCGCACGTTTATCGCATAATACGATTTAGTACGCTGTCTATCTTCTGTCAGTTATTATGTTTGTCTATCACATTACAATGTCCTTAAAATAATATTTCAATCTTTTAAGAATCATACAAGAGTTTAACAAAGCGAAGGTCACTCTACATCTCTGAGAAAAACATAAAATTCTAGAAAAATATAAAGAAAAGGTTTTAAAGTATTGAAAAATTTTGTGTAACTAAATTAAGTAAATATAATTTTACATTGTTTAACATTTTTTAGTAATGAATGATATAAAAAAAATTGAACCACTGAGATGGAGCCGTAATTTGACTTATTTACATATTTTATATAATAAAGTTGTATTTTTTTTATTTTATTCAATCTCTTAACTAAACTTAATTGAAAAATCTAATCATATTGCTGTATTTTTATAATGTATGAAGATAAAAAAAGATGCATTTCAGTTCCGTCAGTAGATTGAGTACAAAAAAATTGGTACTATTCGGAAGCTAGAAGGTTATAGAGACTAATGATTGTTGCCATTATAATCATGACAAAGAACATAATAATCTCAGATGTATAAAATGGTATTTTTTGGTTTGATATAATAATTTACGTGGTTTACTTAAAACTCGTTGATTACTCTCTGACTACCCACGGTGTTTTTATTCAAGTTTTGGTGTAATGCATTTGTGGTACTGAATTTGTAGGGTATCTAACTATTGTGTGATTGTCAGGTCACAAAAGTCTTATTTTTAGACATTAATTTTTGTTCGTTTGATTAATAGTGCATTAGTAATATTAAAAGAGTTTCGCATAAATACTAAGACTTACTTATAATTAAAATAACATGTATATGCGATTCAGAAAAGTAACATTGAAATTAAGCTTAATAATAATTGATTGTAGGCAAGTAAAATTGCATTATGTATAATTAATATTATGTAAGTTGAAAATGCAATACCCGATCGTAATTCTTACCTTTTCATTTTTTTGCAAACCCTAATATTTCTTTTTATTTTAAGTATTCTTAATATAAACGTATTTTTTTTTACAAATTAAAGTGTCATTTTAAATTATAAGAAAATAATGTGAACAATTTATTGTTACAATCCTAACTTTGCTGAAGCATTTCTCGTCATTTGTGTATTAGCAATGAATAGGTATGCTGTTTTCAAGTCTACAAATTGAGTCAACTATATAAGCTATTTCACAGAGCAACGTAAACAAAATTCAACAGTTCAACATTTGCCGTGAGCAGCCTGGTACAGTAACAATGCATTTCCGTGGATTTATACTATTTGTTCTTCTACACTTTGTTCATCCGAAGGGTTAGTAATTTAATGTAATAAATAATACGATAAGAACTTGTTTAATTTTTATTTTTGTTTAAAAATAATTAAGTAATTGTTATCGTCATTTTGTAACTCACTTCGTATCTTACTTGTGAATTGATGAAACCGTCTTAAGCTATTTTGATGCGTATATTCTTTAAATGTTTGAAATATTATAGTCAAAGTTGAATATGATGCTTTTGTTTGTACAAATTAGTTTGTAGATTGTCTTAACTAGATAAGTACTTTAATTTATATAAATAAATAAAAGGTTATATAAATAGTTACTGTATTATGAAAACCATTTATAGGAATATTAAACGAAAGAAGCAATATATACACGATATTAAATGTATAGAAGATAAAGTTCGATGTTTAATTTTGTAGTTTCCTTGCATTTTCAATCACTTTTCAAGAAATTATATTATTATTTCAGTATTAGATTTATCATGCAAAGAAATCCGTGCTTTTATCGACGGTCATAACTCGCGCCGCCTCAGTTTGGCTAAGGGTAATGTTCAAAAACAACCTGCAGCATCTGAGATGAAGTACATGGTAAGCAACTACATTTTAGCAAACAGTTAATTAATAAAATTAATTAAATTATACACATTTTTAATGCCTTACATGACATAAATGCGAATGTTTTTTTTTAGATTTGGGACAAGGAGTTGGCAGCGAAAGCATCCAAATGGGCATCGACTAATCAACTGTCCCACAATCCCGACAGGACTATTGGTAACTATAAATTATCAGTCAATGTTTAATCGTCATCATCGTAATGTCTTTGAATAGTTCTTTAGACCGATTTCGGCCACGGCGGCCAATCTTAAGAGAGATTAGCCAACTGCGCAGGAGATATTATATTGCAAAAGTGTGTGCGTAAAATAGGGTGCACTATTTCTATCCTAGGTCTCATAATCCGATGGGACCGCAATTCGACACGACCGGAAAGAGTTCAGACGCAGGACCAACGGCTTTAAGTACTTTCCGAGGCACGGGAGTGAACGTACTTCCAACTTCAAAACTCCGGGCTGCTACTGAAAATTTTTTCACAGAGAAACCCTTTGACTTTAATTGGCCGACCTGGGAATTGAATTCTCGACCTCCGGGTCTGCTGCCTTACATCAATACACTAGACCAACGAAGCAGTCATAGTAGTAGATCTAGTTTGAAAATACGCTACAAGGCTATGTACTACTACACAAGATAACTCCCACACAATAACTCTTTTTTTATAGTAGCGGTAGGCGGACGAGCAAATGAGCCACCCAATGTTGAGTGGTCACCAACGCCCATAGACATGGGCATTGTAAGAAATGTTAACCATAGCTTAAGTGGGTGGTACATACCCAGGCGAGCTTGCACAAAGCCCTACCGGCTTTGTGCAAGCTCGCACAATATAAACCAGTAAACCTATAAGTACATACCTACGCAGAGTATTAGAGAAATATACGAGAGCTTATTATTATTATAATAATACTTAGATTAACCGAAATTAAAAAAAATATCATTTTCAGTCATTTAAAAAAATAAATTAAAATGGATTTTTATAATAGGATCCGGAAGATTTACAACAGGAGAGAACATATATATGGCGGGTTCCACTGATCTCAATTGGAAAATTAATGTTGATAGTGCGTTACAATCTTGGTTTGATGAACACAAAGATTACACCTATGGACCAATCAAAATTTCCGATTTCAACGGTTCCAACAAAGCTATCGGACATTATACACAAGTAAGAAATAAAATAAGTCTGCCATCAATTTAACAATCTTTATTATAATTGTATATAATCTTCTTTTTATAATCTTTATTTTCTTGGTTCTTTACGTATGTGTTATGTGATAAAGTACATTTATAATAGGCTTCCAAATAAGAAAAATGGTATTGTTTTAAATTCGTTTTGGCACTTAATGATCTGTATAGAATTGTATAGTAGAAAATATTGCTCACTGAATATTATATAAAGAGGTTCTATATGTTTCATGTTACTATTATCTTACAAAGTAATGATAAATCTAATTTTATTCCAGGAAGAGTAAGTTAGCAATTTGACAATCTTTATGTGAGTTTCTAGATAGAATAAAAATTATGTAAAATTATTATTTTTAGATGGCGTGGTCTGATTCGGTATATATTGGATGTGGAATTTCCGAGAATCAGAAAAACGGCATGAAAGAATATTATGTTGTCTGCAACTATGGTCCACCGTAAGTAATACAAAAACTTTTAATAAACTGGAATATTTCATACATTGAAAAATCTCTGACAACAGTTAAATACATATTTTAAAACATGGCAACTTTCTTCCCATTGTATAAGTAGGAATCCACGCCAGAAAAGAGAAAAATAAAGTAGGTACGGATGGATTCTGACTGTACACGAAGGCATTTTGAAATAAACAAACAGTTCGATTTGGAATAGGTTGATTAACTTTTGAATATTTTATGCACAATAAGATAAATCATGTTTAAGTACATGTTTATTCAAACTTCATATAGTTAGCAGTAGTATGATTGAGTTTTAGTTACCAAGTAAAAACGTGCGCTAGTAAAAATGTATTGATGTGTGAGTATTGCCTTACGAAAAGTGTAAGAAGTTCATAATATAACAGTAGTAGAATCCCATGCAGACTGAGACAAAAGAAAAACTCAAAATGGAGTCGAAGACTTGTTAGTAAACTAAAATATTTTGAAATAATTTAAATAGCTTAGAAGTTACAATAAACAACCTTTCTAGTCCCGAGCCCGTGCTACCTCAATAATTTTTGATGACACATTGGAACGTGAAATGTTACAAGCATTTACAAACTTGTAATGTTTTTTCCACGGTCAACAAAAACGTTAGATTCTAAGTTATAACGTAGCTAGTTACAAAAAAAAATTCTCAATGTTATTATTAAAATTTTGACAAATCATTATTGACTACCTATCTACACGATAATTCGTTTTTTGCTTTGTATTAAAACAAAAATGATGATTTCACTAATTTACATGCATAGTTTTGAAGTTTATAACAATTGTATTTAATTTCAGTGGAAATTATTTAGGTCAAACTCCATATAAAGCGTCTGGTAGCGGGAGTGGAAAACTGATTTGTTCTACTAAAGATTGCAGCCGCCCATACGGAGACAATTGTAAATAAAAAAATAGAGCCCATAACTATTAACTACTAAAAAATTATAGTCATATTCATTTGTAAATTTATTTATTAGAATAATAATATAGATGAAAATGTATTTGAACACTAATAAAGTACTTAGTATAATTTCGTTGTATCAAGCAATATTTTACCTCATTTATTTTACTTTTTGTATAAATTTATTTAGTAATAAGGTTATTAAAATTTATTTAAAGAGTGATTAGGGTCCGCCGTATATTTGAACTTGTCATGGTTATCTCAATTTATATGTACCGAGCATTGTTAACTCGAGATAAAACTAACGATGCAAATCTTTACGTATAAATAGTCTCTAAAAAATAAATAGATGAAACAAAATAGTGAGAAAATAATTAACAACTTTCTTGTGTCCTTTTGAATTTGAAGAAACATTCATATTTTATAACGATGTGAAATAAAATTACCGAATGATGACGTCTTCCAATTTAGGGGACACTAGCCAACTGCGCGGAGCATAGAGAGTGCATTTGTAATGTACTCTCTATTTCCTTATTTTCATAATCCAATGGGACGGTAAATGTAGCACGACCGGAAAGTGTATTTTAAGTCACCAACGGCTTTACATGCTGTCCGAGACTTTTGTGTAGACACTTCCAACTTCTAGGAAGTTCTAGTAAATTAATTTTGTAAAGTGAAAAGTGTATGTGCATCTATAGTACCTTAAAGCGATACGACTAACTAACGTAGTAGCTTAGCCCTTCATAAGTGCGATTAACGAGCTATAGTAAACAAAATGACAGTCGTCAATTTTTACCCCGACTATGGTTACATAATATCTTCTAATAGATTACAATTACATATATATATAAATAAAGGAATTTAAAAAGACATAGACATACATTAAATGACTAACTGGCTTCTCAATTTGGGCTATGATGAGACTGAATCATTACTAAAACGATCAATATAATATTGACCTAACCTATTCTTTCTTCCTACCCAATCCCTTCCTTATAGTATATATATTTAGATGTATATATTTATATAGTATATTTTGTTAAATTAAATGATATTTGATTGTTATGTTTATAATGAACAAATAATAAATAAATGTGCTGTCGAATTGGAGGGCGATAGTAGCTACGACACAGTTTTATACTAATGTAGTTCCTATCGTATTTATTGTTTAAGATATGTATAATTTGTTCAAAATAAATAAATAAATTAGATAATTAAACAGCTTGAAACTGATATCATGATGTATTTATAACATACTCATATTTATAGGAGTAGTAGATAAAGTCTCATCTTGATTTACCTCTAAACAAATTCAATCTGTTATTAAAATAATCTCATAAGTATAACCTATTACTCATACAAGAATATAATATGTCTGCCTAATATGATTACCTGGTTGGTCTAGTGGCTAGCTGTAAGACCGCAGGCTGTTTAGATTTTGATTTGTATTATAAACAAACACAACTTACGTATATATAATAATAAATTAATTACATATTTATGGCAAAACCGATATTTTGTGCATTGAATAAATTAATGAGATATGCCTAGTAGATAATCATTGTATATCGAGTTATTTTATCGTTTTAATCAGCGATAAGATGTCCCCAATTCACATTTCGGTAGTATAATTATTAAAACATTCATTTGTGTTTCATAGGTCAAAGATAAAATGGTAAGTAAAATTATATCACTATGTAATTGTATGCTTATTATATGTTTCCTTTTAAAGTGAATTGTCAAATGAAGTATTAGTATTAAAATATAATAAATAATCGCAAATCTTAAAGACTTACATGACTGTCAGTAAATTTAACAAATTAAAATTGACATTCATAAAATAAAGCTGGTCATAAAAAGGACATACGACTTTATTTATATAGTTACATGGGTTGGGGAATTTGTGTCCGAATTTATCAGATGAAATTTTATACAAGTTTACTTATGCGGCATTTACTTCACTGCCGAGCATGAGATAAATATTTACAATCACAAATATTTAAACAAATCGATACTTCTCCAGATTTGAACCTACAATTTTCGAAATATATTTAGGTGCTCTATCCAATGAGCTATATTCAAGGCTCTTACTTTGCAATCTTGGCTTTATACTTTAATTGTAATTGTATTTAATTACAACAAATATTTCAGATCAAGTTTTGCGTGTTAATGAACATTCTGACCTTAATATGGGCTGAACCACGTGTGATAGATCCTCCTCTGCGAGTAGATCTTCAACCGCCAGAAGAGTTTCGATCTCTATCATCAAGACATGTTAAGACAGCTTGGATTAATATGCCCATTGATCATTTTGATCCACAAAACAAGGATACATATCGAATGGTAAGTGCTTTACTTGAAGTGATATCTTCATAAAATTGAAACAGGTTTTATCAAGCGCTATTGAAGAAAATGTCCCATCTTTTAGAATAATTAAAAAAATAATATTATTTTATTTTTTAATTTTTTGGAAATTATTTTTATTATTTCATAGGCAGGCGGACGAGCAAGTGGGACACCTGATGGTAAGTGGTCATCAACATCCCATAGACATTGGCGATGTAAAAAATAATAACCATTCCTTACATCGCCAATGGACCACCAACGTTGGGAACTGAGATGTTATGTCCCTTGTGCCTGAAGTCACATTGGCTTCAAAACGAAACGCAACATTACTAAGTATTGCTGTTTAGCGGCAGAATATCTGATGAGTGGGTGGTATCCACGCAGACGGGCCTGCACAATGCCCTACCACCAGGTATAAATTTATAAGAAAAAAAAATCCCACCTTATACCACCAAGTAAAATGTTGGTATTTTTTTTTAAAACAATATGTACCATATTTTAACAATTTCGTTTGATTTGGGTAGATAGGTTAAATACTAGTTAATTTAAATTGAAAATCCTGTGTATTGTGCTACATTTTTAAGTTCTTACTGTGATTACATATTTGTAAATCTTACTGTTATTTTTTTGTAACGTTCTCCAATAAATTAGTATTTTCAATAACTAGTTAGACATAATCCTAACAATATCTAATACTGAACTATTTATTTTACAACACGGAATCTGTCATCTATGAAGTTAGATCATTTGAGTCTGTTTTTGCATTGGCTCCGTACCACTTTAAACTGAAACTAAGCTATTCAGCTATGATGGTAGAATAATTGATGAATGTTATGGTATATAATGGTAAATTGGGTGGATTATGATGTGGATGAATAATCCTTTGGAAGATGTTATGTTTAAATATTATCATTTCAGCGATTTATGTTTAACGATGAATTCTTCGGTGGAGAGGGTTACCCAATATTTATACTAGTAGGCGGTGAATGGGATATAGTACCAGGTTGGTTGCAAGGTGGAAACATGTACCTTATGGCTGAGGAGAACAAAGGGTACCAGATATACACTGAACATAGGTTTTACGGAGAGAGTCTGCCCTACAAGTAAGGAATTTTACTACAAATATACTTAATTAAATAAATTAAATCACAAAAGCATAATCACTAGCGCGTGGGTATTACTACAATATTACTGAGTATTCATGTACGTAATTGGTGTTTTCAGTTTATTTTGTGCATGGCGCTGATTAAAAGCGTCATGAGAAAAACTTTTTTCAAAATTCTGACACATATGTGTATGACCAAAGCTGATGGGTGAATAAGTCGTAAAGACAATACCTTTTTCTAATAGTGGTTTTGGGACAGAACGTTACTTTCCTAAAATTCTTAAACAACCCTATCGTTTAATAAAGTCATCTAACTTTATTCAAATATGTCACTAATAATGCTTAATTATTACCTACTTAACTTTTATTTATTTTAACAACGGGTATTGTATTGACACTTGGTTTAAAAACATTTGTTCCAGAAACTTCACTACAGAGAATCTTCGTTTTTTAAACGTAGATCAGGCATTAGCCGATCTCGCATACTTTATAAAAGAAATTAAGAAAGGGCCACGGTTTGCTAACAGCAAAGTGATATTATACGGAGGTTCGTACGCTGGCAACATGGTTTTGTGGTTTAAACAAAGGTACCCACACTTAGTTGTTGGTGGCGTTGCCTCGAGTGGACCAATTATGGGAAAAGTAGATTTTACAGGTCAGTATTTTTTTAAATTTAGTTTTCTATAATATGAAGGTTACTCATGTTCGTTAACGTTATTACGAAATTTATTAAATTAATTTTCCTAAATATAAATTCAATGAAACTTTTATTATATTTCCAGGATATTTGGAGGTAGTGCACGATGCATTTTTATCGGAAGGCGGAGAAGAGTGTACGTCTATTATAAATCAAGGAATAAAGGATACTATCGCCGCCTTAGCCACAGAATCTGGTCGACTGTCCATACAACGTGCCTATAAGTAACATAATTATGTTTTAGAAAAGTCGCACCTTGCAAGCTAGTGTCGAGAACTGTATAACATTTTCTTTAAATCCAGGTCATTTATTATGCAATAACTCTGTAAATTTAAGCATTATAAAAAAATACTAAATGCTGGATTAAGACCTCCTCCTCCGAAAAGGTTTATAGCTTATTCCACCACGCTGCTTAAATGTGGTTTGGTGGATAGATATGTGGCACATTTTCATCGGACACAAGCAGGTTTTCTCAAGATGGATCCCACCGCGAAGCACGAGCTGAATTATTAAATAAATCAAGCGGTGTTTGCCTGGTTTTGAATCATCGGTTATAACTTACTTGTTCTAACCATTTAGCCATTTCGGTTTTTGTGCTGTACAAATAAAAACTCTCCTAGATACAATATTTAAAAGAAATATAAGCAAATAAAGAATTACATTCATTTTTTTAACTTATTCAATGGTTTTTAACTTAGACTATGCGCTCCTTTGGTCCATACGAACGAGTATGATCTTGGCTTCTTTTCGGGACTCATCAGTTGGACCTTCTCCACGTCAGTGCAACAGGCGCGGCCTAGTACTCTCACCGCTATATGCCGTAACTTTGAATCTAACAGTTATGGTAATTTCCTAAATAGTATATTATTATTAAGTTAGTCGCTATTATCATATAACCTACATATAAACAAAATATTATATACCGTTATGCACTTAATTTTTTTTTGGTTACCAGCTCAGCCTCAACAGCTGTTAAGGTTTTATTTGTCTCGTTTTTCTACTACTTGGTTTAACTAATTTGGTTTAGCTAGCTAGCGCACTTAAGATTACCCCGATAAAATATTTTGGGTTTTCCTAAAGAAGCGTAGAAGGGTAATATGGGCTGTAAGTTAGAGCGGTAAAATGGACTACGTTTTGAGCAGTAAGTCCTTAAGATTGATTACTTATTAATTGATAAAAAATTATAATTTTAGGCTCGACCCCGATGGAACAGATTGGTGGATACATAGCTGCAACTCGAAATCTTGGCAACGATTGCTGGCAGATTGACTACGAGACATATGTTGAAAGATATCGCAATGAAAATTCCAATTGTAAGATTAATATTTTCTAATAAAATATAAAAATAATTTTCGAAATATTCACTAACGTCCAAAGATTGCTAAAATTTTTATGTATTATTTATTTATTTATTCATGTAGGTAAATGTAATTTAAAATATAAAATTACATTAACTTTCTGATCTCGGTTTTACTCGCTGTTCATAATGAGGTATTTCTCAACTGATCGAACGATCTACAGCTCCCATTTTACTTATTTACAAAATATTTTTAAATACACTTTTTTGTTAAAATTTAAGTATCTAATTTGTATTGGACAGTTTTGTATTATATTTATTTCTCTACCCCATTTTATCTATTAGCACTATATAAAGGTCGTCAATAGCAACAAAAATATGAAAATTGTTGGACAAATTAGGAAGAATAAGATCTAATCGAGTGTCGAGATTCAATATCATATATTATTGTATTATTTTCACTATAAATATTAATAAGTGACTGCCTTGTTGATCTAGTGCAGGGATACTTAGACAAGCCGATTGTCGTGGTTCCCACCCAGGACAGACATTTGTGTGCATGAACATGTCTGTTTGTCCTGAGTCCGGGTGTCATTATCTATATAAGTATGTATTTACAAGAGAAAAGTAGTATATGTAGTATATTAGTTGTCTGGTTTCCATAGCACAAGTTCTGCTTAGTTTAGGATCAGATGGCCGTGTGTGAATGATATCCCAGGATATTATTTCTTACTGGGGCCACAAAAAGGTTTCGGGATTAAAACAACTATGAACGGATTTATCGAACGGTGTTAATAAAAACCTTTGAAATTAAGAATAGTTTGAAATAAAGTAACATTGAGTGGGCCAACCAGCAGGTTGAGTACAGCTCGTCTATTGGCTAGATATAAGGCCGCATACCTCGAGGTCCTGGGTTCATATCTCATACAGTAACAGTAACAGTAACAGCCTGTTAATGTCCCACTGCTGGGCTAAGGCCTCCTTTCCCTTTTGAGGAGAAGGTTTGGAGCTTATTCCACCACGCTGCTCCAATGCGGGTTGGTAGAATACACATGTGGCAGAATTTCAATGAAATCAGACACATGCAGGTTTCCTCACGATGTTTTCCTTCATTCTTATCTCATGTCGGGCCAATAAAAAATTATTGGGTTTTTCTGTCGAGAATTATCAGTAGCAGCCCGGAGTCTGGAAGTGTGGACAATTCCGTTCCTCGGAAAGCACGTAAAGCCGATGGTCCTGCGCCTGAACTCTTTCCTGTCGTGTCGGATTAGGACGTTAGGGAATAAAGAGTGCATTTGTGTTTGCGCACACACTTGTGCACTATAATATGTCCTGCGGAGTTGGCTAATCTCTCTTGTCATTGGCCGCCGTAGCCAAAATCGCTCTGGAGGACATTATTATTATCATCCCTATAAGTCTTTAGTCTTATTTATCTATCACTTTACTATATATAAATATTATGGCAGTGGTATCCAGTAGAACTTCCTACTATGCACATCACCTTCTGGCGTATGACTAATCAAAGATGACAAAGATATATAAAACCACAGACAATTTTTTAGCTTTACTGATTTTACATATTCTTAACAATTTGCAATTATATTTCAAAGCTCGCGCGTGGTATTACCAAACGTGCACCGAGTACGGCTACTACCAGACAGCCCCGCGCTCTGGGACTGTGTTTGATCAACTCAGGTGGCTTAGCGTGCGTTTTTATGTTGATCTATGCCAGCAAGCATTCGACCAAAGGTAAATGATATATTTTTAAATCTTTTTATTTAAAGAAGACTTTAGACAAAAACTAAATTATTATTACTACTATTAATTAGACAAAAATAATTTTTAAGGACTACATTTTTTATTGGAATTAAACATTTAAAGTTTTCGCTATTGTTTTACATGAACGAACAATATTTAAATCGACTTAAAAAAAGGAAAATCTTTTATATTGCTCGTATGTTTGCACGCACTATTATTTTGTTTAGATTAAATTATTCACTGGATTAATGGTTATTATAATTAATTATGTTTAATATAAATTAATAATTATTAAATTAAAAAATATATTAAACTAATAATGTATTAATAATTAATTGCTAGAACAATATGGAACCAATGTTTTTAAGCCTTTAATTTTGGTAGATAATTTATAATTAAAAAAAAAATTTAGAGTGCTACACATAAAGATGTTTTTAAAACTACAATTACAAATAATTATTTAAAACTAAGATCTCATACTTAGATTTGACGAAGCGTTCGTATATGATGCGGTGGAACGAGTGAATCTGGTGTTCGGCGGCCTGCAGCCTGACGTCAACAACACTATCAACATCCACGGCACCGTCGATCCGTGGCACGCGCTCGGCGTGCATGACCGCGACCTCAAAGAAGGATCGCCTACCATCACCGTGCCCCGGTAAGCTCACATTTTACCTCCAGTATCGCGATTTATCCGAACAACATGTAATTAAGATTCTCACTTAATTCAAATTACATTTAGGAATCATTTCTAATAGGCAGGTCTTATAGTAAGTACACTCACGTCGGTTGTCTAAATCGGGTCGGGCCGGTCCCGGTGTTTTGATCTCGGAAAGTTGTAGCTGTACTCGACTGAAAAATTGGGTTTTTGGGTAGAGTATAGTTATGTATTCACTGGGAAACAATTGTTTATGAAAACGTCAACGTAACATCTACGTACTATCGTTTCTCTATGAGAATATTGCTTAATTTTCAATGGCAGCCCGGAGTTCGGATTTGTGTGATGGCAGTATTTACAGTCTCGAGCTTCGGAAAGCATTGAAATCTTTCCTGTCTCTGTGATTTACCAAAACTTTCACTGCAAAGCTCATTTACAAAATAAAATATTTACATGCCGCAAAATAATTGGTGAATATATATATAATATTCGAGTCTCATCGTCGCGGTGATCATCTAATGACCGCTCGATGCCACTGCATCGCGTTCACGTACTATCGAGAGGATTGTCAAAATTACTTTCTACAATTTTATTTTGTAATCTAGAAATTTATTTAAGATTAAATTTTATTCCCAACTCTATATTTTCTAATTTTAAATAAATTAATGTCATGTTAGGTTACGAATAATTTAATCGTATTAAAGACGAGATATCTTAGTTTTCAAAACCTATAATTTAATTATTTGCAAGGAAAAATTTATTTAAGTGTTAATGGGACTTGCATTATCATGGTTTCATTACATGCAGTATTTGCATTTAGTACGATACAATTATTTTATTCTATTTATGTATATGCTAGCTAATTGTATTTAGTTAACCAAACCTATTAGCTTTTCGCTCGTTGAGATCGGATCGAGTTGTCAACTATTACACGTATAGTAAATATATGAGCTCTTTTGGTAAAGTATTTTAAGTGAATATGTGATTTAAATTTTCCTCGGCAAGAGTAACAATTTCTTTTATTGCTTTTTCCAGAGCATCTCATTGTTTTGACATGGGCAATTGGCGGATCACTGACACGATTAGAATGACCAACGCACAACAAGCAGCCAGAAGACTTGTGGCTCAGTGGCTTTCGGAAACTGTTTAAAATAGAGATATTTAATAATAGTCACATCTTTTAAAATGTTATATTTATTTTATTAATAGATTATCTTATACTGTAAGGGTTTTATAAATAAAAAATCACTTCAAATTCCCGATAGTGTGCCGGGAAAACACAGTTTAATATTAGTTTAAAACTCCACATTCAGACAAATTGAAAATACACAGAATTTAGGAATTACAACTTCAACAGGTCGAAAAATATAATCGAAATGAACTCTACTCTCCCTACAGAGCGTCTAGGTTAATTTAATAGATTATTTCATTTAAAGTAAGAGATATTACGACTACGCTTATCACTGGCGGAATCATAATCCATATCGTATTAAATGCACAGTGTACTACTGCCCCAGACGAGTCGGTGTGTTTTCAAAATGGCTCTTTTCCACGTCGAATCCTTTTCAGAAACACAACACAAATGGTACTATGAAGAAGGCGACACGGGATATTTTTGTTAGGTGCACTTACAACGATGTATACGACACTTAATATCTTATTTAGTAAATAGTATGCTTAAGAATGAAAATAATGCCTTACTCCACAGTACTATATTTGCAGTGAAGCAAGAAAAGGAGAGACGATGTCGTATCGTCTCCCTCACTCGCTCTACTGTGACGCAACCGGGAAAGTAGTCTACTCTACAGGAACATCATAGCACTAACATTATCACAAGCTCACTCACAATGAAAAACATTCGAGATATATTGGCAGTCCATTGTTTAAATTGCTTAACTTTGTCAATGTAAAATGTGACAAATCAAAAAAAAAAAAAAACGGGAAACGAATTCAACGATACAGATATGTTAAATGGCAGGCAAATTGTTACAATGAAAAATAAATAGGACTGCCCCGTTTGTCCCGAACTAACTCAAATTCATAAATGACGCCACCCGTTACGCCATGAATCAAAATTTTAACGAATACTTAACAATAAACTGAATCACGCAAAGAACGGCGAATGGTCAACACTGTCACTAACATCCGCGAGATTGGTCGTATTAACAAATAATAATAGTCTATGTTTATAGAGAGTCGTCAGCGATGGCGGCCTGGCTCTCGTTCTACAGAAACACACGTAGACAAAGAGTTCAAAATAAACTGATGTAATATTTACAATAATCTAGGTAAATCACGTTACAAGTCAATCTACGACAAGGGGTTTGGGGCTCTCCCATGGGAAGCCCTCTCTGCCAAAGTGTCCGTAGGTGCTTGTTTTCTGATAGATTGGCGCTCGGAGATTTAGTTCTCTGAAAATTTAAATAAACCATTATTATCAAAATTCACTTTTATATTACCATATATACATATATGTATAACGAAGTTATTCTCTTTCAATACGTGTGGTTAAAAGTTATAACTAATTATTGACAAAACCATTTGATAATAAACCAAAAAATAGGTGTGAACAAATGAATTTTTTAAAAACAAACTTCTGTAAAACAATAATAAAAAAAAAAATCGATTAAGAGGTAATAGTAGGGACTCTCTTAACCATTTTATTCCAGAATAATAAAGTAATCAACTAATATTAAACGGTTCTAGGAAAAATCGATTAAATGGTATACATACTTGACGATTTTTCCCGGTCGAAGATCAAAGTTCTTTTGTACAATAGCAAGTAATTCTTGCTGAGTCTTGTGTGAAGTACCGTAGTCGAAGACAGTGATAGATAATGGCTCAGCGACACCAATAGCATAGGCAACCTGAAATTACAAAATTTAAAAACAAAGCGTTACTTTCAAGGCTACTCCTTGGTATACATTTTATTTATTGTCGCTGTTATATTCAACATAACGAAACTATTTGTAAGTTTACACCTTTGCATAGGACAAATTACGACTTAACAGAAGTAAATAAAATACGTAATTTTGAAAATAAAAAAGGTTATCCTTTTCAAGAGCTTTTTGTACTTTCAGAGATGTAGTTATAGTGAATATAAGTCATCCCCAGGAACATGAACAAAGTATTATGTACTCCTTTTACTATGCTCATATATAAATCTCATTGACAAAACACCTTTTTTATCGCTGGAAAAACGCATTACGCGTTTCCTCTACGGAAACAGTGAACCGCATACCCCATGCGGGACTTGCCGGTGTCCGAGGTGCCGAGTGCGCCCCGAACATCGAAATACCGACTAAAAAACCAGCCGTACGATCACTTGCGCATGCTACCGTTAGAATTGACAAAACACCTTAACTAACTAGACCAAAGAGATTCTTATTGATCTGAACTTAAATCCCTATTAATATTAAAACATGAGAAAAAATTATGGATATAATACAAACATAACAATACTCATTTTCTAAAGCAGTACAAATTATATTACATGGTACACGTTAAGATAGTATTTGTGTTGCAACATACCTGGACCATGCAGCGACGGCACAGGCCGGCGCGCACGAGCGACTTGGCGACCCAGCGCGCGGCGTAAGCGGCCGAGCGGTCCACCTTCGTGAAGTCCTTGCCGGAGAACGCGCCGCCGCCGTGCGCGCCCCACCCGCCGTACGTGTCCACGATGATCTTGCGACCCGTCAGGCCCGCGTCAGACTGCCGAGATAATATATTTATTAAGTTTTTAACTATTCCTATTCATACATTTCTAAAACATAGATAACGTTAGTGGTATGCGTTAGCGCATTAATTTTATTACATAATATTAATATTCGATCTATTACATTAATAATAGATCGAATATTAATATTATGTAATATTTGCATAAGACACTATCTCAATATTTCTATTTACAAAAATTAAGACTACTCGATAACGAATTTTCAATGAACACGGCAGGGTGTTTAATAAAACTACCAAACGTTGCATTTTTTAAACTGTAATATTTTATACGTTTGCATGCTATGGTGGTTAAAGATGGAGAAGATATAAATAATAGATAAAGGGATATATTTAATTTGCATAGGAAACTCATCATAATAAACATATTAAAGGAACTGATAGCAATGCTATAAATTAAAAAATATACAGAAAACACAAAAAAATTGCTTTAATGAACTTTTCTGTTAATCGTTCAATTTACATTTAATAACCGATGTTTGCTATTTATATATTCATGATTTTAGTTAGTAATTAAATAACAAATTTAAGATAGTTGACATCAAACACATTTTGTCTTTATTGCGTCATTGCCATCGACACGTGCTAAAATAGCCGAAAAACAATGGATTCATATATAAAATTGGGAGACTTTTATTCCACTCATTGTTTTCTGTCCGAAATTTGAAAATCAGGTAAATATGTGCATTTACCTGATTATCTAGGGAGAGTTTCGCAAGGCAGTAGTGGCCTGAAGATTTTAAATCTGAAGAGATTTGAGAATCGACGTAAAAGCTAAAGATATATATAGCTTTTTTAAATAAAACGTAGTATTTTCTTTTGAAAAGAATAATAGCAATGCCCGTATTTAAATAATTCCTATTCTGGAGGTTACGCATACTGCTTGTGCCAGGAGTCGAGACGACAATAGTCAAAGGGGTCAGGTTCGAACCAACGACTTTAACATCGCTCTAGACGGTTTCAAATTACCTACTTAAATTGCAACTATCAAGTATAAAACAAAAATTTTATTTCCGCGATTATTCAGAAATTAAGTGTATTCGGCATGTTAAAGGTTACTACGAACTAAGTTCCTAATTACTTGTACACTGGCCGCCAAAAAAATCGACCCACCCGTATTTTTTTACTTACAAAGTTGTTATCTTAACTATGCGACGACCTAGGTGGATTGTTTTACTTATGGGACATACATTTAACATTTTATTACCCACTTGATATTGATTTGGAGGAGTTGTAAGTGTTATTGAGGATATTTGGAATATTTTTAAAGTATTGATAAGAAAACGTTACTTTGTGCACAAAGTGCATGGTTAGTTTATTTCCAGTTCTTAACGCGGAGTCATCTCGGTTCGATGTTTATTATTGATTAAGTGTATGAAACTTTGTTGAAACAATAATTTTAATAAGTTTAAACATAAAAAATGGATACTACTGAAGCAGAAGCTGCTCAAGTCGTAGCTCTTATTCATGAGAGGTTAAGTCAGCGAAATGTGGCTAGAACACTAAAATTAAGTCGTTCAGCGGTGCGAAGAGTGTACAAACGCTACTTGGAGACTGAGGAGTATCGCCGGAGACCAGGATCTGGCAGGGGGTTGTCACGAACCCGACCGATGACCGTTTTATTGGTTTGACGTTTTTAAGAAACCGACATCTTTCGGCTGTTGACGTTCAAGGTAGACTCCGAGAAAGTCGTGGAGTGTCTGTGAGTGAAAATACTGTAAGAAGAAGACTTCGAGAGCAAAACTTAACCCCTCACAAGCCAGCAACAGGACCAAAACTCACAGCATCCCATCGACAAGCAAGACTACAATTTGCTAGGCAGCACGTCGATTGGACACTGGACCAATGGGAGACAGTATTGTTCAGTGATGAAAGCAGAATGTCTCTAGTAGGCTCTGATGGACGACGTAACGTCATGCGAAGGCCAGGAGAACGCTACTCTCAGTGTTGCATTCGAGAAACAGTCCGATTTGGTGGAGGCTCTACAATGTTTTGGGGAGGTATTTCTTTGACGGGACGCACAGAGCTGGTTTTTTTCCGTAATCGTGCTGTTAATGCTGAAACTTACATAACGGACATTCTGGAGCCTCATGTGATGCCTTACGCTGGATATATTGGGGATAATTTCCAACTTATGCACGACAACGCACGACCTCACGTCGCTAGAATTGTTAAAGACTATCTCAGGGAAGTCGAAATTCCAGTTATGCAGTGGCCAGCCAATAGTCCGGACTTAAAGCCGATAGAGCACCTCTGGGACCAGCTAAAACGTACGGTTCGAGCACGAAATCCAATTCCAGAAACCCTGAATCAACTGGAAGCTGCCCTAACTGAAGAATGGCAACGGACCCCACAGGAAGACATTAAAAAGCTAATCAGGTCACTTAATAGGCGTATGCAGGCAGTGATTAGGTCAAGAGGAGGAAACACTCCCTATTAAAGTAAGATTTAGGCACCCAAATTTAAAAACAAACGGCATAATCGTTTTGTACACAAAAAAATAAAATTGCGTAAAATTTTATGTTTTCGTGTTTTCTCACATATTTACCTAAAAACCTATTTTTTGCGCACTATTTCTGTTTTTGTACAATCCTACAATTGCATTTTTTCATTATCAATCTTAAAAATATAAATATGTGGTAGTTTAAAACCATACGATAGCTTTTTTACAAAAAATGTAGGTGGGTCGATTTTTTTGGAGGCCAGTGTATAATATAATATAATAATTTAGATAATCAAATATAATAAACTTGTTGTAAAAATCAAATTTCATTCTACATTCAAAACCGTTTACAAAGACACCCCTTTTCACTCCGTTGCTCCAAAATAAAATGTTGCAAACCCATGTTCCTGTTTTTTATCCAACACATCATTATTATGTTTTCCATCACCGCTGAGCATGAAGAGGAATTATAAACACAAATTAAGCATACGATAATTTTGCGGTGTCTTGCCCAGGTCTGAACCTAGAAACTTCAGTTATTCTAACCACTGGGCTATCTCAACTTGTGCCTCTCACCATTCTCGGTTTGTGCAAATGATTATATACAACTAAAAAATATATTGTCAATAAAGAATTGACAAATATGGGACAATGGTAAATTTGATATATTATGGATTATTAATTTACCTGTGGTCCACCAATAATGAAGAGTCCGCAAGGATTGATGTGTATAACAGTTCGTTCATCCAAATACTGAGCAGGAATAACTTCATTTATCACCTTGTTTTTGATTTCCTCACGCAGTGTTTCAATAGCAATCTGTTTATGAAAAAAACAACACAAACTTATAGACCAATTTTGTTATTAACAATTAAATTTATTTCCTATGACAAATGACACAATATAATTCATGTTGGCATAAATTCTACTTGATATTGCTGCATTTCACTTTACTATTATAATAATGAATTAACCATTATTTATAAATTATTATCAAATGCAGTCATGAAGTATGGAAAAAATTACAATATACATTTGCTGTAGTAGTAGCCTACTACAAATAAACGTAAGCTTTATTCAAGTATGCAAGTACAAGGAAAAAAATGAGTAGTTACTATTTTCTTCAAATGAAATTACAAAGTTAACTTACATATACAAATAAGTTTACATTTCCTGTATAGAAGTATCCACATTTTTTTTATCAATTGTATATTCTTGTATTGTGTCATAAGTCTTACTGATTAATGTTTTTATTTCAACTATGATAACAATTTATTAAGAGGCAGTTTGTTTAATTTCAATGAGATTATTTTTACAGTTTCATCAATTCAAAGTTAAATTATTTTGAGTCTGCAAATTTAAGATATTAATAAATAATTTAAGAAATTATAGTTATTGAGAATAATACAGTTTTCATAACAAAAACCTCAAAAATAATGTTATTGTTCCAATTCATTGTTGTGATAATATGTTAACAATACCTTCTCAGAATGCTGAAGTGAGACAACAACAGTGTGCACCCTTTGAGGAACTGTTGCACCTCCTGCAAACACATACTCGCAGGTCACCTAGAAAAAGTCACTCAGTTATATTGCTGGTAAAATTTTTATGCAAAACATTAAATTAAAAGATCAATTGTTATTTTGTAGGTCTATTGTTTTGGAATCATTCATCACAAACTCATGAATGTAGAAAAAAAATTACATTCTTATTATTACCTGTGTTTTGGAGTCAGGTCGAGCCCACCAAAATTCACCATTCCTTCTAAGTTCTGCAATCTTTTGATTGAGTCTGTGAGCAAGTACTACAGTGAGTGGCATACATTCTTCTGTCTCATCTGTAGCATAGCCAAACATCAACCCCTAGTAAAGAAAAATTTGATTTAGTAAATGAAATTCAATACTACAATTGTAGTACTGAAATATTTTTAAAACATTTAATTCAGTGTGCATATTATTCAAGCCCAATATTATAAAAAATTCAATCAATATTAATAAATAAACTGAAAATGAAGGGAATAATTTATTACATCACAATAAAACTAATGTAATTCATAGTTTCACTTCAATTTAAATATTAACCAACACAAATTTTGTTTAATTGCATTCACTTAAGCAAACTTAAATTTAACATAACCAGGAAAGCCCAATCGATTGTAGGTATCACATGTGCTTTTGGTGAGTTTTATTTTAGACCAAAATGATGATGAATGATTATTTTGATGATTTTTTATTTATTACCCTTAATAAAAAAAAAAAAAAATGAATAAAATTAAAACCATTTAAAAATTCCGATGATATTGTTAATTAATTTTAAATTTACTTTAATTCATAATTCTATTTTTAAATTACTGCAATTTAAAATAAAAAAAATTGTGACTCGTTTGCGTGCTATTAAACTCCTTTATTTAATTACCTACCTGATCCCCAGCCCCAACTTCATCTTCATTTCTGTTTTCATGCACACCCGCAGCAATGTTCGGTGACTGTTGGTCCAGTGCGAGCATCACACTGCATGTCTTGTAATCAAACCCTGGCCCAACATGCATATAATGATAATAAATGTTGCAATATGATACATCAGGTAAAACTATACAAATATAATTTGTACTTTATGTTTAACCAATTATCTTGGATGAGTAATACATACTGTAGAAAAACATCATCATATATTTGATTGCCATCTCGTGATGAAATACCCATAAGTTACACCAGATTTGATTTATTTACATGCAAATTTATTAGACAATTCAGACTGGTAAACCCAATTTATCGTGCATGAGACTCAATTTGAATACCTGGTCTCCAGCCCCAATATCAATTTCATCTCTGTCCTGATAGACCCCCTCGGCTATGTTTGGACTTTGTTCTTCAATAGCCACTAACAAATTTAGTGTACGCCAATCAAAACCTAGTGTACGAAATTATTATTTAAACTGTTCCAATATATGGAGGTCATGCTGAGAAATTTTGAACACTATATCTAATAGTACTTGGCAGCGTGCCAATATTATATGTTAATATTGTTTGTTTAATCTTATCTTACCTTTGGAAGAATCATCGTAACCAATGTGTTTCACTGTTTCTCTGACTACTTTTTGATAATCAACATTGGCTTTTGAGGTAATTTCACCGCACAGCAAAATCATTCCCGTCTTTGTGACAGTTTCTGTGGAATATATTCATATTTGAAACAGATGATGATTAAAATCTGCACATATAAACATTGAAAATATATATATGAAATGTACTCACCGCAAGCAACTTTGGCATCAGGATCTTGTTTCAAATGCGCATCAAGGATAGCATCGCTTATTTGATCACACATTTTATCTGTAATACAGGTTGTTGATTAGTATCCTGTTTACTAATCGGTTTATTCACTCACAATTATGATTATTGCAACTACTTTTAACCACGTGTTTTGATAATGTCGTTTTCTTTGACCGTTTCATTAATAATATGATGTAACCTAACAGTAACTTTGCATCAAAATTTATAGCACATGACATAGAAATGGTTAAATGAAGTATTTTAAGTTTATATGAAACAAAAACAAAATTCAAAACCAAAATATTTTGTATTGATGCAATATCTGCGCACATGTTTAAAGCGGCCATCTTTCATAGATTAGACCATTCCTCTACTCTTGGGAAAAACTAACCTGGATGACCCTCGCCGACAGATTCCGAAGTAAATAAGAACACAGATCCATCTTCCATATCATAACTATGACCATTTGTTTTAGCATATCCATTCATTTTTGAAGTTTCCGGCATTCTGAATTTAGAGTTAGCTCACTAAAATAACACGACAATTATCCCCTTGAATTAATACTGTGGAAAAGAGGCCCGGCGCGAATATGCGCTCTTATTTATAAGGTCGGGGTGGCGCTATTGAGCCAAGTATATTCACCAATCAGAGTTCGTCTTTAGTGACACTACACTACAACAGATAACCTGCTATTGGTCACAATATTTTGTTTTGATTTTGCTATAACCATAAAAATAATACTCACTCTGATTAGAAAAATATATTTAACAGTTTTCCACCCTAAAAAGTTTTCATTAAGTATATTATTCAATATTATACATTGAAACTAACCAATATAAATTTAATTTAAACTTCTAAAACATTATTAAAAATAAACTGTATTAAAAAAATTTCATTTATTGTAGAGACCGTTTTTTTCGTACATGTATTTAATTAGTGTATTATTATTCTTGCTGTGTATTTTTTTACAATTTGTTTATATTACCTTATCTCCAAAGAATAATTTCAAAACTTTTAGCAAAATATAACGATATTGTAATAAAGACACTTAATTTGCTAAATTCATGCAGACTTCTTGAACACTTTTCGCAAACTGAGTTCAAAACATGATATGTATTTACTTAAAAGATAAACCTTTATGCGAAATGTGCAGTTCATTGTTATTGTAAAATAGTACAAGAGCATTTTTATATTATTTTGAATAAATCTATTATAAATATATTTTATCATTTCATTTTTTTTCCTATGGTATAAACTGGGTAACTTTATTAACTTTAACTTGTAAATTTAAACAGAAGTTTACTTAAACATTTAATTTTTCAAAGAAAATTAACTTTATACACATAACATATATCGTATCTTTAAAACAAGAGGTGTGTGTCGGATACATTGGCCTTCTGTAACAGCCTGTACCTAATTGTCCACTATGGCAATATGATACGGGTGACGAGAGCAATAAAAGACGTCAAAGTTAATAAAAAAATATATTAAAACTTTTTTTAGTTTAAATTATAATACCTTTTCATCCTTGGCATCGATCTCGTTGTTTGTATTACATTGCCCTTGCGGCGAATTTACCAGCAGTCTGAGAAGGTTTTGCTACCATCCAGAGTTTTAAGGATCTTTAAGTTTAGGGATCTTTTTTATTAGGTTTGTAGCTACAAGGACACAACGAACAAAATCGGACTTCTGATGTCTTGCAGGAGGAAGTTTTCAACACGTCTTACCTTTATATATAGTGTTTCGTGCTTCCCTTTCATTGTATATTTCTAGTGGATAGCAATAAGGCCGTAGATGCTCCTAATCCTGAATTCAAACCCCGAATCGAACCACTAAAAAGTTATTGGAGTTTTTCAGTGGAACTTTTTTAGTAGCAGCCCGGTGTCTGGAATTTCAGAGTGGGTAACAACTCACTCTCATATGTTACAAATATATATTTTCATAACATTTAAACAACTTAAATTTTTAATACACAATACTATAGCTGAAAAATGTAGCTCCTTGACTATTAAAGATCAAACTTCGATGAAAGTTCAAAGATTATTATGATCTCCTGATAATATATTATATGTTTTATTATTTAACTATTTGAAAACAATAACAAAATATATAAAATCTTGTGTGAGAGTGACTTGTTACTGATGTCTTTATTTATTAATTTAAAAGTAAACTGAGAACTTCGCTTGTTTGTTCAGATATTTTTTGCATAAGTATTATGTATATTACTTATGTATAATAAAATATATTTCTTATACTTTTCTGTGGATCATTGTCATTATGTAAATCTACACGCCTCCAGCAGCAACTTTCAGCGGAAACGAAAAAGGTTAGCTAAAGTAGTAAAAGATTGTACCTACTTAATTTTATTGATTGAAGTTCATATATATACATACCATCTTCGATCGAATATATCAATTTCAATCAATTAAATTCAATATCAAATAAAATTAGCATTATCAAAATCGGCACGAGCACTAAAAATCAAGCATACTTTTTTATTTTTATTGTTTCATCAACAATGTGTAAACTGATTAAAATAATATAATATAACAAAAGTGAATTTTATTGTAACTGTCAAATTCACTTAAAGGACACAGAGTGCACAAAAAGAAAACAAACCAAAATCTTGACTAATATATAGTTTTTTATATTTAAAACTACTATAAAAAATATATATGAAACTTACACATCATTTTCGCTGCCCAGTGCGATCCTTTTCATAGATGCAGTGGACGTAACATTTAGATCGACACTCTTTTGATACTCATCATATCAGCTGAAAGACGTCCACTGCTGGACAAAGGCCTCCTCCAAGGATTTCCACGTTGGCCGGTCTTGCGCTGCCCGCATCCATTTTTATACTCATCATAAGCATTTGTGATAATGGCATATGTAATTTAAGATTGAACTTGAGCATATTTAAATTTTTAAAGTTTCTTTAACTTCTCTTTGAAATCGACAAGAAAAAATCAACTGATGTCTGAAAGTATGAGTACGTTGCACTAATTTTGACACCAAACGACATTAGTAATGTATTAAAAGTTAAAAAGTTAATAAAAAAACATATACGAGTATTTTGTAATATTTAAACATAATTTTAATATTTATAAAATTGATTTCAACATACTTTTATTTTTAGTGGTAATGATCTTTTTTTGTTTCTATAAGCCTATTTGAAGAATAAAAAAATTACAAAATGTACGTTGATATTATTATTGACTTATTTTTAGGATGATTTGATCCCAACAATAGAAATATTTCAACAAGGCTCTGAACGTGAAAAAACTAGTGGCGATGACTTTTTTTATTTCATTTACCACGAGAGGCTCATTTTTGGTAATAATACATTATTGTAGTAGGACTTGTGCTGTTATCAATTCTTCTTTCTCTTCTTTTTCAGGACAAGAAAGGGAACCAATAACATGCAGGAAGAACATTGGAAGTGCTGGTGTAAAGTTGCCACAAAATATATCTTTGTTTGTATGTATTTGTTTAATGGATTATGATAAGTTTTCTGACCCGGTTAAGCATGTAATAGACTTCATAGTCTAGACAGTCGGGATGGCCTTGCGCGGCCACTATGAAATAGTGAGGACTGCGGAAGAGGGGGACGAGATAACCTTCATCCCCGGAGGAGAGCTCCGCCGAGCCACGAGCGGAAAATAACAAGGAAGGGGCCGCATATCCGTTATCGACAAGATCCCACAACTTCTTTGATCCGTGCTGGGGAAGTGTTTAAGTTCGTAAGAATCCCACATAATCTGGTCCCCTTTCCCAAGAACCTTTCAGAAAGTTTACACTGAGGGAAAAAAATCAGCAGAGATCAAGAATGTGGACTGTAGATGGGATGGGTTAACAAATGGTTGGTAAGTAAATTAGCCACATAAAGAGCTTTACAGAAGGATAATATCAGAAATTATTCGACAGATAACTGAATCATTATAATATGCAAAAATGCAATCGACATAACCCATATATTAAAATTAAAAAGCAGATAGGCAGTTGACGTTGATGTCTTCAAACTAGGTGAACATACGAATATTTTTAAATATTTACATTTTTACTTTTTTAATTATGTAGCCAATTAATTTATTTTGTTTTAATACTCTCTTGAAAAGAAAGAATAATAAGGTTGGTAACTGTTATTTAAAACAACAAAAACAAAATGTAAAGGGATACGAAATGAGGATTTTGTTCTTTAGGTATAATTTTGTAGGTACATATTGCATTGCCCCCGCCAAATCTCACACAGTCGTAGCATCCTTTTCTCGAAGCCATTTAGAGTTTTCGACCTATAAATTAATTATGAACAAAACTACTAGCTTGAATTTTCAGTGACCAAAAAGAAATTATGTTCCCAAATTTCAGACTATTTGAACAAATAGTTAGCGAACTATCGCCGTCGAAGTTCTCTAATTTTGTCTCTCAGTCACTTAACGATCATCAAAATTCTAAGTTACTCCTAGAAGCCACAATAACTGCAAAATAAGAATTCAGTTAGTATTCTCCTATAAAAAAATATAAACTGAAACATTCCAAAATCTCAGTACCGATTTATAAATTTCAGTCTTTTTTTATTTGCGGTTAGTAAACTCTTCACAAATAGTTTATCTGGTAAAAAGTTCCTACTAAAACCAAAAGATATTGACAAATAAATAAAAAAAAAACATGTAATGCTAAGTTATACTGAGCTAATGTAAATCGAAATACAGGTATACAAATACTACTATTTGTAATGACTGATGGATAAGTACTTGTACTAAAGATGTGTTTGTAAAAAGCGCTGCCATCAGTACTAGATAGTAATAATTGTACGTATAGATACAAAAACATACCAATGTTGGCACTATAAATTACATACTTACTACATACTTACTATTTTACATCGCAATTTTCATAAAACTTGACATACCTATGTGTTTGTTTTTCATTAAATTTTACTCATTTCATCATCTTCATACATGTTTTATTTATTTTTGCTTCATTTAAAATATCGGTCAGTGATATATATGGAGACAGAATTCAAAGTAATTTGTCTATAAGTGTGCCGATTATGTATAGGTTGAAATAATGACCACAGGCATCGCTGGTCTTCGGGGCGATTAATCAATTTATCAATCGCAGGATGATTAATCGCTTTTGTTGTCACGATTTTTTTTCCTTTCGTTCATTTTATCTCAGATAAACGGAATTGCTATTCAAATAGGGAAATGCTGCTAGTATTCTTTACATCATTTCACACGGTCTGGTTTTCAAGTAATCATTTTCGGATTATAAATAAATAAGTTGTATTTTTTAATATTATATTTATTTGCACGGTTTTTCTGTTAAGCATATTAAATTTGTCGTTAAATGAAGTTCATAATTATGCAAAGTTGGCCTAAAATTACTTATCTCATAAATTATATAACCCGTGACTAAACAGCGACGCTAAATAATGTGATAGGAAATTGAGTTTATAAAATAATTTAAAAATTATCACTTAATTTAAACATACTCCTCTTATCATTATAAGTAAATATTGATAAACTTTAAACTTTAAATAGCCGCGTAAATATGATATTAGAAATTGTTAATGATGTAAGAAAACAATCAAAATAACTATATTCCTTAATATAATACAATTTCTATGAGTTACTTTACGTGAACATTTTATTTTTATTTTATTTACTACTTTGTTGTATTAATAAAGCCTCCTCTCCCTATTTGAGGAGAAGGTTTGGAGCTTATTCCACCACGCTGCTCCAATGCGGGTTGGTGGAATACACATGTGGCAGAATTTCGATGAAATTAGACACATGCAGGTTTCCTCACGATGTTTTCCTTCAATTAAATTAAGCACATGAAAATTCAGAGGTGCTTGCCCGGGTTTGAACCCACGTTCATCGGTTAAGATTCACGCGTTCTTACCACTGGGCCATCTCGGCTTCTTATTTTTTTATTTTCTTTCTTTCTTATTCTCGGCCTTAGCCCAGCAGTGGGACATTTACAGGCTGTTACTACTACTTGTTGTATTAATGCTACTTCGTTACTATTGCTTTCGAAGTGGAGATGCATTATTTAAATGTCTATAGAATGAAAAAAAATATGTATCTGAAATATGATGCTTAGACATTAAATATTAACCTTAACCTAACACATTGTTTTTAATTCAATAGAACTAACTAACTTTAATTCAATAGAACTAACTATTTAAATAAAAAAATGCATAAAACACTTTGAATCCTACATACATTACAAAACGTAGATAATGACTGTTATTGGAGTTCAAGTTTGCTCCGTAGAGAATTTCATAAAAATTGATTCAACGGCTTAGCCTCGAATACGTAACAAGCAAACAGACAAAAAATGGTTGTTTGGTTTTGGTAACTCGCAAATAGCCATATTAACTCAAATAGAGGCAGTTGTTTTGAAATCACAGACAGACAATTTTATTTTATTTATTTGTATAGAGCATTTGCGTTTTGAAGATTATATTGGACAAACGTGAAAAAAAAACAGACAAAAATGAAAAAAAAATGGTTATTTTGGTTTTGTAACTCACAAATAGCCAAATAAAGTTAAAAATGGCACCTACTATGAAATCACAAACGGACAATTCAATATCATTCATTTAGACTAAAACTTTGCGCGAAGTCTAATACGACCAATAGTAAGTACTTAATTATAATAAATTATGTGTATAAAACGGGCATGCATAATTCAGGCGCAACCACGAGACACAGCTAAGACATACCGAATCTTATTGATGTTTTATCTATTAGACTTATTTTATATATTTGAATTGCAATAAAAATAAAGAATCCTTTCTTCTTTAATTTCTTTTAGCAACAGCAGCTTAAATGATGTATATAGCCTTGTTTTAAAAGTAGTTATAATACTTGTGGTACGGCAAGCTCGCCTGGGTAGGTGCCACCCACTCGTCAGGTATTCTACCGCAAAACAGCAGTACTTGGTGCTGTTGTGTTCCGGTTTGAAGAGTGAGTGAGCCAGTGTAATTACAGGCACAAGGGACACAACATGTTAGTTCCCAAGATCGGTGGCACATTGGTGATGTAAGCGATGATTAACATTAACTTACAATGCCAATGTCTATGGGCGTTGGTGACCACTTATCATCACGTGGCCCATATGCTCGAGCGTTCGCCTATTCTTTAATATATATATATATATATATATATGTACTTCAATTTAATTGACAACATTTAATTAATATCGTTAAAGGCTTAATTTTTACTATTTTGATATAAAACATCTATTGGCAAGCCTTGGGGGTCTAACTGGGGGTGTACTAAGACCTTGTGTTAAGGTACACCCAATTGTCGTCATGGCAGTTATTCCATGACGAATAATGCTCTCTTATCGTGTCAAATCCATTGTACATAAGTATATAGCATACGGCACGAGTATTTATTTATTTTTAATTGTATATTATAGGTTTTCTTAAATTATATATCATATATTCTTTCAATGACCATTAATTTCGATGATTCACTTCTGCTGATTTGCCGGCCCGTGACGTCTACATTTTATTTTAGTTAGTGAGTAATAGGTGGGTGCAACTTGCCTCGGAAATAATTAATTAATTGCTATAATTCAAAATTACGTCTTTCACTAATTATTATTGCGAAATGTTACACCAAATTGCGCGTGATTTTAAGCAATGCTTATTTTTTTAAAGCTTGTTTTTTGACATGTTATCATATTATAAGACTTAAGTCTTTGGCCAAAGGTTATGAAGAGGTTGATATTGATTTTTAAATATTTTTATATTTAAAGAGATGCTAGTTTAGGGTGTTTTTTGCGTCCTATTTTAATTCAAACACGTGTCAATTTCAAGTTATGTAGGACATAATAGTGATATGTATATTTCAAGTTATCAGAGGAAAAAGAAAAAATTAGATAAGTACGCACCAAAAAAAATAAATTAAATTAAATAAAATGTATTGACGATGACAAAGCATTTTAAATAGTAATCATTTAGGTTCTGTTTTAAACTTTTCCTAAGTCTATTTAATTTAAGTGTATAAGTAAGCTATATATAATACATGTTGTATTTAAAGACATTTGCAAAAAAATACATTTTTCAACATTTTATGTATGTAAATGAGATTATTTATTTTAGTGTTTGGTTTAACTGATTTTTATGATTATCGATTTTTAATAGATTGGTAATACGGATAAATATATATCTCTAGAGTCATCAGTTAGTCAGTTCATATTCTGCGACAACATCGTGGAACACACAAACAATTAGACCGTATTGATAACGGTGCTTTGAAGTTAAATAAAAATATCTAATCACTATTACATTTTCAAGATGAATGGATGGAGACATACGTATAAAAAGTCAGTTTTGTAGAGTAGGTTTGAAGATACACATGGCAGATTTTCATATGCCTCGTGCGGGCTTCCGCACGATGTTTTCCTTTACCGCCGAGCACGAGATGAATTATAAAAATAAATTAATCAAATGACGTCCTTTCCCGGGTTTGAACTCGGATTGGTAAAGTATTTACGTTTCACGTGCTCGATCCAGCGGGCCATCACGGATCCTATACATAATAAAATTTAGTTATTTGTTATAAACCAACAAACAAAAATCTAAATTAAGTCTAACAATTCCAAAAAATTATTAATTATATAATATCGCCAAATTGTAAAAACCTTAAACAATTTTATACTTCCCAATTATTTAAACAAGACAAACAAGACTGGCCTTAACTAGTGATTTATCTGTAAGGGAGGTTGAAGGTTATCTGATATTTTCTTAAATTACAATCGTTTTACAAGAAATTTGTTCAGTATTTAATATGTTGTTTTGTTAATTAAAACGACATGAAGACACATCAATACTGCATAATCGTTGGTCATTATTTATAAAGTATCGTTTAATTTTAACAGATGATATAATTATGCAGATTGTATGAAAAATAAATCAGATCTTCCGTCCGCTAGTAATTGAGCTAAGTTCACAATACAATGCCAATCTATATTTTACTATGTATAACCAAGGTTAGTTAATGTATAAATACGTAATATCGTCCAATAAATTACACCGACAGAAAGTTTCATTTTTAACGTTACATATAAATGTTACGCTAAAATTTGACCTTGCACTTATTGCACTCATTTGAACGTTGATTCGTTTTTTATCGTCTCATTTTGTCCGTAATGAAAGTATATTTTCTTTTTTTATGTTATAGGTAGTAGGACGGGCACAAGGGCAATGATTTTAAGTGGTCTCAACAGCCCAGAGACATTGGCGATACAAGAAATATTAACCATTAATTACATGGCTAATGTGCCACCAACCTTCGGAACGAAGATGTTATGTCCCTTGTGCTTGTAGTTACACTGCTCCTTCACCGTTCAAACCGGAACACGACTACTAAGTATTGCAGTTTAGCGGTAGAATATAATATGATGAATATGTGGTACCTAGCCAGACGGGCTTGCACAAAGTCCTACGTAAGCCACCACGTAAAAGTAGGTTGTTTTTAGAAGTAAGTGAAATAAACTATCCGTTGATTTTCAATGTTATAAACACTCTTTTTTTAAATAATATATTATATAATATTACAAGTAAATTCATAGTTGATAGAGTAATCATTAACAAAACATATTCTGTTTTTGTCGTCTTGTTATTTTTCTGTTCTTGTCACTATGTCAGCAGAGTTACAGATTGCATCAGATTTTAACGTTGAAGCCAAGACTAGGCTACAAAAACAGTCACCTACGTAAGTGATATTATTAAAGTTATTGTTATTAATTTTGTACTTTATTATTATTTCTACTGCTTAATAAAAGATAGTGTTGCAAAATATAGATAAAATAAACCATAATATTTACATACACTAAGAAGTTTCTAGTTACAAGTCTACTAACTCTTTAAGCCTCTACTTATTAGATTAACGAGTTGTTAAATTAGTAAGAATTTATACAAAGAAAATTAAACAAATATTATCCTAACTAAAAACTAAAATATATTATGTTGATTAGCTTTTAAATATTAAATTCTAAGACAGTCTTCATAAAATTTTGCATGAATGTTGTTAGCTGTAAAGAAAAGAACATAAGGTGATTAACAATTCATCAAAATTAAAAATTAAAAATCTTCTTTAAAATTCTATATAGATAATGGTCTGCCTCGTTGGTCTAGTGACTTGATGTAAGGCCGCAGACAAGGAGGTCCTGGGTTCAATCTCAGGTCGGGCCAATAAAAAGTTATTGGGTTATTCTGTCAGAAAAATCTCAGTAGCAGCCCGGAGTCTGGAAGTTGGAAGTGTGTACACTCCTGCCTGCTGTGTGTGTGGTCCTGCGGCTGAACTCTTTCCGGTCGTGTCGAATAGAGAATATATATATATTCTCTATTCGATGATTGTTATATGATGATGATTATTATATGTTATATTAATTATTATATCGTCATCACGCCTGATCTATAGGGAAAATAATGTGACTTGGAATATGACACTATTTCTCAGCAATCATAGATAACCTTAATCATTGAACTAAATAATCATTATGTTTTGAATACAATATTTATATAAAATATGAAGAGAATTAATAAAACAATTTTTTATTGTTTTATAGTTTTAACACTTACGTGTTAAATCTGTATAAAAACTTTGAATTATATTTTCCATAATTTACTTTGTGTTATTTATTCAGTAAATTTGATATTTTTTATGTACTTGAGGTTTCTTAATTTATTGCAAGAGCTATACCATGATCCTAGAGAAAGGTAGAGGACGAGTATGTCAAAATATCCTTTAACTTTAAATTTTTAATTTGCTCGTTGGTCTTTAATGTTTTCTTTAATATTTAACTAGCTTTAAATTTGAGGTACCAAATCCGGGGAGGGGAATAAAAATAACAATTTTTTCTGTCAAGAAAACCCCAGACGCGTGTTAGAAAGTTGGCAGTTTTACAATTTCGTTTCTCGGAAAGCAAAGTAAGGTTTGCACTTGACCTCTATCCGGCTGTGTAGGATTACGGCCCCATCTAATTAGAAGAGCATTTGTATTTGTGTACAAGCCTATGCATTATAATGTAACTCTGCGCAATAAATTTAATATAAATAAACACTATGAATAAACAGATTTGTCTATTATTCTGCACTAAGGGTGTAAATACTGTCAATGTCAATGTATGAGCGCATGATGCGGAAGGTTCATTCACGTGGTATCAGATAAATAATGACGATGAACATTTCGTCTGAGATATAGGTTCTAATTAGGTTTAAATGTTCAATAATTGTCTGTGATATATTAACTGATGATTAATAAGGTCAAGAAAGTAATTAATCATCTAACACGTGTTGATGTTATCAATTTGTATTCCGTCATATATTCTTTAAGCTTTCATACACGAGGGTTTAAAAACTATTTTAATGATTTTAAGGTTTACATTTACGCATTTAACTGTGAAAAATAAATTTATATAAAAATTATATATATCTTACAAATCGAATATTTGTAAGATAGAGAAGTCCAGACGTCATCGGATGTATATTGTCTACGAGAATATAAAATAAGGTATTCAACTATTTCTGCCCACCATTGTTAAAAAAATACAAAACAACAAAATGTTACGCTTTTTATTATCAGATTGAATACAAATAAATACCTTTATTATTGTAATGAGTTTCAAACGTTCTTTTCACATTTAAATTTGTTAAATTTTAAATTTAAATAATCCTAGGTAAGGCACATTGCTTATTACAATATATAAAAACATAATTTATATTTCATAGTACAGTTATTTATTACTACAAATGTTGAATTACTGTTAATTACATACAATTATGTTGTTATCGTTATTCTATACAAACGCTTCTGAAAAAGAAAATCACTTTCGTCGCCAGTTTCTGAAATAATGATTAGGTATGCTTAAATTGCAGATCTATATATCTAACCTAATACTGAAAGCTCGTTGGTAGGCTATTGCGTCCTCGGCTAATTATTATTTTATTTATTTATTATTAGGATTATGTCAAACCAGTAAAAAGTAGTAAATTATCTATGGGTTCATTTTAATATATTTAATAACTAATAATATATTGAATACTACCTGTATTGACAGTATGCCAGAAGGTCGTGTATGAGTAAGGGTCTATACCGGATAACCCACTAGTAACTTACTAACTATCATAACTAGTCCGTTATGATAATTTTTACAATTATCATATCGGACAATTCTAATTCGGCAGTGTTGTCAAAATTACAAAAGTAAGTAAATATACAATGTGTTTTTCTTAAATTAGTTCGCATTGTTCAGCTATTGGCATTTTGTTGATCAAATAAGTTTAACCATTCGGTATTACAAATTACCGTTGCCATCTCCGACGATAAATGTATTCATCGAACCCTAAAAATCCCTCACATCACCAGCCGAAAGACGTCCACTGCTGGACAAAGGTCTCCCCCAAGGATTTCCACGTTGGCCGATCTTGCGCTGCCCGCATCCAACGGCTTCCCGCGACTCGTTCTAAGTCGTCGGTCCACCTTGTAGGGGGCCTGCCCACGCTGCGTCTTCCGGTTCGTGGTCGCCACTCGAGAACCTTTCTGCCCCAGCGGCCGTCGGTTCTGCGAGCAATGTGCCCCGCCCACTGCCACTTCAATTTAGCAATTCTTCGGGCTATGTCGGTTACTTTGGTTCGCCTGCGGATTTCATAATTTCTGATTCGATCTCGCAGAGAAACTCCGAGCATAGCCCTCTCCATTGCCCTTTGAGTGACCTTGAGCCTTCTTATGAGGCCCATTGTGAGCGACCACGTCTCTGATCCATAAGTCATCACTGGCAACACACACTGTTCGAAGACTTTCGACTTGAGACACTGCGGTATTTGGGATGAGAAGATATCGTGTAGCTTCCCGAACGCTGCCCAGCCGAGTTAAATTCGACGATTGACCTCTTTCTCGAAGTTGGACCTACCTAGTTAGATGGTCTGACCTAGGTAGACATAGTTGTCTACAACTTCGAGTGCAGAATTTCCAACCTTGACTTGAGTGGGTGCAACATGGATGTTCGACATGATTTTCGTCTTGTCCATGTTCATTTTTAGACCCACTTGTTGGGAAACCCTGCTGAGGTCATCGAGCATAGTGCCGAGGTCTTCCAAGGTCTCAGCCATAATTACAATGTCATCGGCAAATCGAAGATGAGTCCCTTCCTTTAGATAAAAGTCAAATTAGTTCATGTAATTTGGATCAGTGTTTCAGAAACTGGAAACTATTTTCTTTTTTTTAGAAACTTAGCAAACACATCACACTATGTTTTCGCAATTACGATATTCAAGATAAATCAAGAGAGATAGTTAATTTTAGGAAAATAACGGAAGAATAACAAGCCCAGCCGCTGAATTTCACCACTGGACATCGCGCCATAATTCTAAATTCCATCTTCACAATGTGTGGAATTCTCAACCATTTTTAAGGCATTTCCTACCTCGCAGTCACTCTGTGGAACCGGATTTGGCCGGCGACTTTTCCGAACCGATATGACATAGAAAAGTTCAAGAAAAGAGCGTACTCGTTCCTTAAAGGCCGGTAACGCACCTGGGTGTTGCAGCTGTCCATGGGCAGTGGTAGTCACTTTCCATCTGATGAGCCTCATTGGGGACAATCGAGCAGGCTAACCTGACACCTTACTGTAAAAAAAAAATGCACAGTGCAGAGTACTTACAAGTAGTGAGTGAGTTCATAGTTGTGCCTTCAGGCACATCATGAGAAATAAGCGATCGACGTTTTCTTTTGATTTGATCCGTTACTTTTCAGATCTAGGTATTTTCGTTTACGAACCAGTAATCGTTTTGACTTTGACTATAAATAAGTAAGTGTAATACTTCTATATGAATAAGAAAGAAAGATGTATGTATTCAAGTAGATCTATTCACCAACCGGCATGGAGCAGTAAGTTCGAAAAAGTTCCGAACAGTCTCCATAACGGAGGCAGGATTCGTATGTGTCTATTTATGTATCGTATTCGTAAAAGCTATTCCGTATCTTCAACGTGTACGTCAATTTAATTGTAGGCATAGACTGTAAGTTTCTGTAAGGCTTTGTGCAAGCTCGTCTGGGTAGGTACCACCCACTCATCAGATATTCTACCGCAAAACAGCAATGTTTGATATTGTTGTGTTCCGGTTTGAAGGTTGAGTGAGCCAGTGTAATTACAGGCACAAGGGACATAAAATCTTAGTTTCCAAGGTTGTTGGCGCATTGGCTGTGTAAGGTTGACATTTCTTACAATGCCAATGTCTAAGGGCGTTTGGAGACCACTTTTTTTATAGTATAGGAAGGCGGACGAGCATATGGGCCACCTGATGGTAAGTGGTCACCAACGTTTACCATCAGGTGGCCCATATGCTCGTCCACCTTCCCATTCGATAAAAAAAAGATTATTTTCATAATTTAAAACCGTAACAATCGTTCTTAATAATCATAATTGTAGCAATTAATGTAATCTTTAATAACATTAATGTAATAAAAAAAGACATACAAATTGATGTAATAAACTATTAAACTATATCACTACCGAAATACTCAACAACATGGGAAGTAAATTAAATTAATAAAAATTAATATGATTTATGGGTGGAATACCTGATAAGATTTTAATGTACGAATCACGGAGTATTTCATGATTAATCTCAGATAACAATAGATTGTAGCAATGATAATTTGTAAACAGTTGTTTAGTACAATTGCAACAGTGGTAGATGCAAAAGAAAATATATTCAATATTGAAGACAATTGTTAAACTGTTATGGTTTCTTCACAGGCTGGAATGCCTGACGACAATTTCTTTTAAATGTGTTTAGTACCCAGTACCCTATTACGAAGTTATAAGTGATTTTTGTGGTCTTTAATTTGTCACACCCTAAAGAATGTGCTATAATTTTAGTTATGATTCTATTGTGTGGAAAAAGTGCTATATTTAATGATGTGCAAAATAAATAAATTTTTAACTGTCACCTTTTATATATGGATTTCCAGTGATGCTCAGGTAAACTAGAACTAATGTTGAAATTTTTTGTCTACTGTCTACTCTGTCTATCCTTAAGCAATATTTTAGGTAAATTTTATGTTCAGTCAATATATCAGTGTTGTTTTTGATAAAATATATAATTATAAATATGTATTAAGTAATATGTAATATTTAATCTGAAAGAAAACAAAACACGTCTACTGTCAATAAAAAGTTTTTTTGGAACCGTTAATAAACAAAGAAGTATTATATTAGTCTATATAAATAAATAATCAATAAGTCTTGACTTAAATTATTAGAGCTGTTTTGTTTTCTGTCAGATTTGATAAATTACTTTATGACATTGATAACAACCCTATTATATGCGCTCAAAGCACTTCTATCAATTCTTTGTTCTGTGTTTAATGCTACACATTGCTCTTAAAATTACGTCACACTTAGAAGAATTATATTAAGCTAAAAATAAAGTTACAAATTACGCTTTATTACAAAACTTCTTTATTTTTATTGTCTACGAATCACAGATATACATAAACGGTGTTGGCGTCAATAGATATATATAAACTGCATCTCATATAAATCGGCAGTCCTTTTATTGTTAAATTAAAGTACGTGTCTGCTCTTAGATCTATTGCCTAGTTTGCCCTCGCGGCTTTGCACACACGGGTGTGTTTGGCAAGTGTTTGGTACACTAGGTCCTATTTTGTACTCCTGAAAACGTGTAAGCAAAATTTCATGATGATCGTTTGGGAAGTTAAAATGTGAAAGCGTAACAAGCAAACGAATAAACAAAATCAGTTTCTCATTTATAATATTAGTTAGGATAGGGTTAAATCATATTTACTTCGTAAGTATATAAAAGCTAATAAAACTTCAATTTAATAAATAAAATAAAACTTCAATTTTAGTATATACTATGCATACATACATATAATGACGTTGTAGAGAGTACAATATTATACCTGAAATTAAATGGATTTCTCATTTTCAAGAATATCCGAACAAAGTCCGGAACAAAGTTAGTTAATTTTACAAAGACATATAATCCGATTGCAATGTAATGATTGTTTGAACGCGCCTGTATAATAATTTGAGCAACATCTTATGTAGTGTTTTAACACATCTATGTGCTTACATAATATTTAATACAATGAACAAATCAGTAATACTTTGATATTTATATTAACTATATTAATAAATGTATACTAAATATTTAACAGGTCAATTGCTATTTCAACGATGGTCTTAACCCTGTGAAGTTCGACTCAATAGTGTGGGATCAATATGAACGCAACCCTCGTGTGGCTCCTAAAAACATTCAACTTGCTTGTGAAAAACCCGACATTTATATTTGCGAGGTAAATTTGTTGTGCATTTTGTACACATATTATAAATTGACTTGGTCAACTTGACAGCCGAGATGGCCCAGTGGTAAGAACGCGGGAATCCTAACCGATGATCGTGGGTTCAAACCCGGGCAAGCACCAATGAATTTTCATGTGCTTAATTTGCGATTATAATTCATCTCGTGCTTTACGGTGAAGGAAAACATCGTGAGGAAACCTGCATGTGTCTAATTTCACTGAAATTCTGCCACATGTGTATTCCACCAACCCGCATTGGAGCAGCGTGGTGGAATAAGCTCCAAACCTTCTCCTCAAAAAGAGGAGAGGAGGCCTTTAGCCCAGCAGTGGGACATTCACAGGCTGTTACGGATTATAAATTGAAGTCATTTAAACTGTCTATGTGTACGTTAGCGATATCAGCGCATATAATTTGTGAATATCTAAGTACTTCGCGCTAATTAGTTAATTTTACAACGATATTGGTCGATTAAATCCGTAGAAATCGTGTCCCCTTGAAATAATTAAAGTTACATGAAAATAAATGTTGGAGGAATTGTTATTCCCCAAACAGTTCTAATTAAAAGTCCACGATACAATCACAGTTCACATGCCCGTGGACACTTAGTGCTACCCGCGCAAGCGGAGCGGGTTGCCAGTCTAACACAATCTGGGAGGCGGCAATGCATTTTACGTAGTGTCTTACCCGTTCGATTGTTTTTTCGGTGGATCTGATATGATAAATAACATAACCACGCGTTTCTCCAAGAGTCCATATGTATGCACTTTGACTGTTCTATTAATGTAATATTACTAATAATGTAGATATTACAAGTAATAATGCTTAATTTAATTTCTCAATTTATTTCGATTATAATATTTTTTATTATAGTAATAAATTCCTCTTTATGATATACATAAGAGCAGCTTAATTTTAACGATTACAAAATAATTGAACTAAGTCAAAAACTTTTAAATAAATAAGATATATTGATTCTATATTCTCAAGTCTGGTCTGGTTTTGGTTGAATAACTAAACGTCATTAATATTACCTGAAGGTCAGTTATGTAGTAAAAGTCAATGCATTGAAAAGATCTTAACAGTTCATTTACCCGCGAATTGTGTAAGCTCGAAAAAGAAACGACTCATGAAACCGTTAAAAAATGTTTTTTAGATATTTATAATATATAAAATAAATTAGTTTTATCAATAGTTATATAAATATTGAAAATGATGACGAGAAAAGTTATGCAAAGTTTTTTTACTCACTTTTCTATATTTTCATAGGAACCTTTGGATGTAATACCAGTGGACAGCGGCAAAAGCTGCAACTTCCGGAGTGTTTGGTATCATGAACAGGTGTTCAAGTGGGTTGCAGGATGGGGGTGCCTTCTCTATACCCCAAACTTCCTTTACGTTGGAGGGAAAAATCCCATAAATATGAGTTCAAGATGTGTATATGGTGATATGTTTGCGCCGTGCTTGGAAATAGTTAGTATTCTATCCTTTAGGTTTAAATAATCGGTACAAATATATTTTTCAATATTTAGCTTATTTAAAAAGGCAGTTTCTATGATTTCAAATATGGGTGTAATGACTACGTTGTAGAATCTTAACTGAAGAGCACCTACATGTATTGAATGAAAGAAAATCTTCTTAATAGGTTTTAATTAATAATTAATGTTTTAATATTTGAGCAGCGTGGTGGAATAAGCCTCAATGAAACGCTACCTAAGAAGGAACTCCATATATCTCTGACATTATTAATTCATTAATTATATTCGCTGATCATTTAATCTTTGAACTGCATTTTTAGTACAGGCACAAGGAAAATTATCTATCTATCTTAGTTCCCAAGATTTGTGGCTCATTGATGATGTAAGAAATGGTTAATATTTCTTACAGCGTCAATGTCGATGGTGATGTGTTGATTTACCATCAGGTGGCCCAATTGCCGCCTTTCTATTTTATACAAAAAAAATATACAAGCAATTACAGTTATTATATGCACTTGTTAAGTCATGGTTTTTCCAGCGAAAAAAAAAAAAAAGTCATGGTAATTTTTGAAAAATTAATCTAATTAGAATTATATTCATAACTAGTTAGGTTTTATTGCGAGTCGCACTTACCTGAGTAAAATTGATTTGTTACACGATTTTTTTATTTAAACTTCAAAGTAAACAGGGCTTATTAAAATATGTATTACAATGGGTATTGAAAATAGTTTCAAATACAGAAAAAAATTAGCGTTATATACGATCTATAATATTATTGAGCAAATACAATTGATTATAATATCATGAAATCTAGAATATTTTGTGATCGATCTGATAATTTTTATTGAAGACGTATATTTTTTTAATTGGACGATATATGAACTAAATAAAAATGTAACACTTCTAGGAGCATTTAATCATCATCATGTTTTCGATAATATTGATGAAAATCGTTAATACAACGATTTCGTATCATTATTATCTTGATGAGATGCTACGTATTCGAGATTAAAGGTGAATTAGTAAGTTTTTAATTTCAAACCTTATTAAAGGATGTTCATTGTCATGTAATGTCAAAGAACACAGCAACTCAGTATTGTTCATACTGAATTGCTGTGTTCTTTAAAATGTCAAATCAATGATGGCAGAAATATATTTAATAACAAATTACACGCGAGAAAAAGAAAAAAAAAAACAAATCGCACGATAAACAACGTTTATCAAGCTATTATTTACTCGAACAACTATTCGAGCCAGAATACAAAGTATTGCTGTTGGCTGTTGAATATCTGAATATCTGATGAATAATATATGTTCATAATTATCTTTTTTATTAAATTGTATTAAGCGGGTGCAGACGTATTTAGTTAACACTTATTTATTATATTTATGAGTACCATTTTTTAGGCTCGAGATGATGGCACATGCGGTTGTTATCCATTTGATCCTAATTTAGAAGAAGTAGCTGTTGCAGTTCGCAATGCATTAGTATCATCAGCACAAGGACGATGGGAAAATTGTTATTACGCAGCCAGCGATTGTTGTAGTCATTTTATGAATGAAAATATGTACGAAAGAGGTAAGGATTTATTAGATAACGAGAAAGTAGATAACTGTGCATATGTGCAACCAGTTCTCCCCTTCAGTTTTGTCGGGAGAGTAAGCGTTGTCAACTTCTGGACTTGGATCGAAGATCTTTTTAATTCTGAAGATTGGAAGAGAAACGTTGTTCATTTTAATCTGAATGAGATATACCTTATACATCAGGACGGAATATAGATTCTTGGCATACAAGTTTGCTACATAGCTTGAAATATACTTATATGACGTGTGTATTTTAATATAGTTAATAATGACAATGAAATGACTACTCGGCTGAATGTCTATTTATTCAATATTTCAGATCAATGTGGACCGACATTCGACGGTTGGACTTGTTGGCTACCCGCGAAGAACGGCACCATTGCCAACTCTGTGTGTCCAGAATTCGCTTACTCCAACACAGGCCCATCCTGCTATCGTACGATATATTAAATATTCTTTAATTCAATGTTCTTTGTATAATGGTTAAAATTCACGGTAAAATATTCTATTTGTTTCATAGTTTGTTCTGTTTATAGCTGATGTTTTTTCCATAACATAAATTTGTTTGATTTTTCCTTTTAGTTTTATACTTTTTACAAAGTAATCATCATTTATGTTTTAAAGAAAATGTTTTTTTTTCTATCTTTCAAATAAGAATTGAATTTTTAACCATTTCCTGACAACTTTTTCATTTTAAGACTATAGCAACAAGCCATGCTACGCTAACGGCACCTGGGAACAGCAAACCGATTACAGCACGTGCAGTGTGACGCCGCGCCTGCTGCGCCGATACCGCTACCACATCGCAATGCTCGCGTTCTCCATCGCAGCGTGCTTACCCGCGATCTTCATCTTCTTCATCTACAAACGTCTTCGTGTCATCCGAGTGGCCTTGCACAGGAACTTGCTTATCGCTATAGTTATGAGAAATATTCTTGTAATTGTCAGTAGAAGCGAGGTGAGTAATTCGTATTATATTTATATAAATCGTCTGTTATGTTACGAAGAATTATTCCTTGCAGAAACTGTTAAATTTACAGAAAAAAAATATCAATAGCTTAATGTTTTCGGGCCGCCTAGCGATGTAAAAGTTTGTTTCTGGCCCATTGGGCTATCGTCGTCTCCTACATAATACAATAGGAATGTTAGTAATTTACTTAAAACGAAACTTATTAATATTCTGTAAAAAAACCTTTAATACCACTTCGTGCACTTAATGCACCACGTGATTTAATTTCTTTTTTTTTATGAAAGTTAGGTACATATACAAAAAAACATACCATGGCGATTTTTTTAATTTTAGATCTACATAAATGAATTAATCACCGTAGATGATACAGCGATGTCGCTGCACGGCATCGCCTGCAGAGTGTTAGCCCTAATGGAGCGTATCGCTGCCAATGCTGTGTTTGTATGTATGTTGGTGGAAGGAATATACTTGCATAGACTGATTGTAGCGGTCTTCAGACAGAAACTGAATATTATATGGCTGTATGGAATAGGAGCAGGTTTGTAGGTCGACTAAACTTTATATAAACAAAGTAAAATAATTTAATAAAGGTATTTACACACATTCCATATAAATTGTAATTTTCTCGTTCTCGTACGGGTAAAATTCATGCAAAGTTACAAGAAATTTCTAAAAATTCTTTCTTAACGGAAAATCCTATATTTTACGAGGCTGTATATTGATAGTTAGTCAGGATAAAGGATTTTAAAAGTGTGTATAAGATTAATATAATGTTCAAGATAATCCAGTAAATAGATCAAGTGAAACACATATATCGCATGCTTAAGATCAAACAAGCACTGAGATTTTGTCTTTAATTTTTATTTATAATAATCAATTTCGGGCTCAATGGCGTCGAAAGACATCGTGGAGGAACTTGCATGTGTCAGATGAATCCAACATACAACTGTTTTTAGTGGTTGCCGTTCTGCCGGTAGTGGCATGGGCCATAGTGATGGGCCTACACAATGACCATTCCTGCTGGGTGGTGTACACTGTGGACCACATTCAGTGGGCGCTAGACGGCCCACGCATCTTTATTCTTGTTCTCAACACGATCTTGTTCATCGATGTTTTAAGGGTTTTGCTAACTAAGATACGGAACACAGAAAATGCTAACCAACTGTAAGTACTCATCAAAACATTTTAATCTTCTTTTTAGAAGACAAATTAAACTCAGTAGTTACGTACTAGTTTTCATCAGCCATATATGTACTTATACTGATGACGTTGTCCTCCTGGCTGATTACAATCACTACGGTCGATTTCAAGAGAGATTAGCCAACAGTGCAGGACATATTACATTGCACAAGTGTATGCACTAACACAGGTGAACTCTCTATTCCCTCTGTTTTCTATCGAATACATTTCAGAACATGGGCTCAGGAATTACAGAATTTAATTCCAACCGCCCCCTTTTTCTTTTGATCGAAGCGCTTCGAATCTACATTTATTATTCGCTCTCTAAAACTGTGGAGACAGGATCTGCGGCCTTATACTCGTATCTAGCCACTAGACTAACGTGGCAGTCAATACTTAAAGGTACTACATGTATTATATATAATTAATCGTCATACTTGTATGAAAATCTACAAGCATATATTCAATGATAAAAATAAAATTATCTGCTAGATTTTATTGACTGCGAAGTTGATAACTTTGCAGGTTTATCTTTAGGTACTTACTTCTAAAAAAAATCACTGAATTTGTGAATATGCATGATATTGTTGTAATAAAATAAATTAATTTGTTATTACAGTTATGAGATATTAATAAAAATGTCAAAAAAAAAAAAAACAATCACAATGATTTTATGAATACAAACAATATTAATAATGTTATGATTTTTTAATTTCAATTTCTATGTGTCAGGGTAGTGAAGTTTGTGAGCTGTCTGTTTAGATTATATGGTTATATATAACGTGTGTATAATATAAATTCCTTGGTTGATAAACGATTTTACTGATCAATTATTGCTTTGACTTCTTATATATTTTTCTAAGCCGCCGTAAAATAAATCAGTTAGAAGAACATAATATCCTGCAAGAATGTTCATTATTCGTGTAATTAAATATTATATGACTGATAGCGTCACTAAGGTCACTTCAGTTGCAGACTTTTAACAAGCACCTTAATAAAAGTTTAATTCGAATTTAAAAAATTTGAAGCTATTTCATTTTAATTATTTTTATTCTATTTTTTTCATCTAGAAATACCGTAAAGGCGACCTTGTTTCTGATGCCAATCTTCGGAACTCAGTTCATTTTTACCGCCATCAGACCAAAAACGACAAACTGTACATTTGAGCAAGTTTATTACTTTATTGCTTATACCATAGAGGGCTTGCAGGGATTCGTGGTAGCTATACTCTACTGCTACCTGAATAAAGAGGTAATATTTTAAATAAGTATTTTTTTATCGAATCGTACTGTGTCCAATTAGTTTAAGGGTACGTTTTATGCAATCATGATCAATCTTCAATCATCATTTTTATATATTTTGAAAAAATGGTCTTACACATCATTTTATTATTAATAATTGATTCAAATGCTAAGAATTGTTATAGGTTAAATGATTGAGGCAATTTTACTATTTCCAGGTCCACACACTTATTAAGACAACTTACAAAAAAGCCAAAGAGACTGTGGTATCTCGCATCCAAGGATCAAGCTATCCTAGATTCAGTATCGATCCCAACACTGATCGAAGACTTACATATACAACGGGTCTCCATTCACAGAATACAGATTACACGAAAAACCGATACTCAACAATCACACCGAAATTACATGTCGCTGAAATAGTTTCGATACAAGCAAGCGAAAGGTTAGCTGAAATACTCGACCCAATTTATGAAACTATAAACACTGGCATGGTCAACGAAGGTTACGATTATTTAGAACGATCCGACTGTGACTACGATAATAACACCGGGTATATGCCCAATAGAAATTCTAAAGTTGAAGACTACTATGGTTTTACGAACGCTTCAAGTGTTTCAATTGGATGTCCTGATTGGCTTAAATGTACTTCGCCAAATGGTAGTGTCTATAGCAACTCAGTTACCACGAGCGATGTATCACAATGTAAGAATAAAACCGATAAAATGCGGACAAATCATGAAATTAATGTACTTAGAAATGAAGAGTTGGAAGAAAATTTTAAATTACCGGAAGAAAATCATTACAAAGATTCCATTGAACCGCGTTCTTCTTATGTCAGTATAAATGCATTTAAACATGATAACAAACCAGTACCAGAAGATATGGATATAGAATTGAAACACAGTAGTAAAACTATGCTTGATGAAATAATACAATATATGGTAAGCAATAGCAGTAAAGATGTCAAACTGGATCCTAATCTTCTATCGCCAAATAGACCTGAAACGGAAAGAATTATATTTTTAGACGAATGAGATAATGTTTTAAATGCTCAGTCATATAATATTCAAATATATATGTTTTGTAATAATAACGATTCCATTAATAAAATATTTGTAGTACAAAATAGTTTTTTTTATTTGCCAAGTATTCTATTTAACAAAATATAACTGTTGGATATTTTAAACACATTATTTTTTGCAACCTTTTTTTACCAAACATGTTGCAACCTAAGCGATCACATGTTCAAATGTTAATTGAACTACTTGTTAAAATACTAGACCCTTTCCAAGTTGGGTTACAAAAGTGAGCGTAAGCTGTTGCGTACGCGCAGTTTATGTTGTATCTCCGAGTGAAGATTGTCAAAATCACTGAAATATATTATTTAAAAATGTTTGAAAAATTAACTCTGATTCTACTAATTTGTTGGGGTGTGGACAGTTTTCCCGATGGTGCTCCCGTAGACGCGTGTGTGAAGGATCGAGCGAATCAGCCTAATCACGGCCAACATCGCACGCAACCACTCTCTACCTTACCTTACCGAATAGTGGCATCATCTGCCAACTATAGCCCAAATACAAGGATTACAGGTTCGATTTTTATTTAATAGTTCTTAATAGTATCGGCGACCGAATATATTGTTAATACAATACTCGTACAATATATCCGGTAATATTGCTGTCCGTGTTGCGTTTGTTTCTTTAACATTTTAACAAAGCTATTATAACAATTAGATATTTTAATCTTATAAAATCATAAACATAATTGTCATACACAGAGAGAATTAATTTTCACTTAATCGTAAATTTATTTTCAATTCATTTTTATACAAGGTGTGTTGTAGACTCTTAATACATAAATTAGTGATAATTTATCAATTTTTAAATAGAATATTGAAAATATTTATACGACTTAGGTGTAGTTGTAGAACCTAATATAACAAATTCCACGAACAGATGTTTTTGTAAATTATTTATGAAGAAATAAGTGAGAATGTGGCATTTTATTTTTATTATATAGGTAATTTTTTAGGTTTCGTAGTAATTAATAGTAACTGAAATATATGTTATATTTTTTTTTTTATCAATTGATAATACTTTATTATTATTATTATAAAGTAAATTAAAATTAATATTTATATATTTCCAAGGGATATTCAGTGATAGTTCCAATATAGCCTGAATGCGTCAATTTAACATATAAATCTGATATTATCTAATTATTATATATCATCTTATCCATGCGTAATATGCTTTACATACAATGTAAGGCTGTGAATCTTGGATGCTGCGATATTGTTACACAATCCTTTTGGTTTTCGTCGAGCGAGTTTTGACGGGTCATAGTTTTGCAACTCGTAATTATGAAAGACATAATTGCAATGCTTATCTATTTCTTAAATTATAAATATATTATACAGATTCGTTTAACTTATTATTTTTATATTATTGAAAATTAATAAGATTCTCATACCAACACATTTCACACACACCAACTGTTATAATATACACAAATATTAGCGAATATTAAAATGTAAGTTGAATATTATATTATTAATCCAGTTTCTTTAGATAATTTTTAATAAATATACGTACAAATGGATCGAATTCTGTTTTATTGATGAGCTCTGTTCATTGATAAGTACTATCAATTCTTGTACGAAATGTTTGAATTGTGCAAGTTTTAATGTGATGGCATTGTAGGTCATACACTTATGGTCTCCGTTCACCTGACCGGTTCGCCTGAGGTAGATAAATAGACATTTATGGATTAATTGACAATGCTCAGAAAAATCTGGATTTTCTATGAAACTTAGTACTCTTTAACCCTATTACGTATAATTAAATTGATTCAACATCAATATTTTATAGTATTTCGAGTAATAGTTATTCCGATTCCGTAACAGCCTGTGAATGTCCCACAGCTGGGCTAAAGGCCTCCTCTCCTCTTTTTGAGGAGAAGGTATTGGAGCTTATTCCATCACGCTGCTCCAATGCGGGTTGGTGGAATACACATGTGGCAGATTTAAGTGAAATTAGACACATGCAGGTTTCCTCACGATGTTTTCCTTCACCGTAAAGCACGAGATGAATTATAAGCACAAATTAAGCACATGAAAATTCAGTGGTGCTTGCCCGGGTTTGAACCCACTATCATCGGTTAAGATTCACGCGTTCTTACCACTGGGCCATCTCGACTTCTAATAATTTAATTTACATTAATAGTTATTAATAAATCAAAAATTAAGAGCACGCTAAATGGGGTAAAGTAAATAATGGGTAAAGTGCGGGCTCTCTTAAGATAGTAGATAGTAAGAGATTGGATACATATTTAATGATTTCATCCGACAAATCACACAACTAACATTCTCATGATGATATTCATCACTATAGACAAGCGAAGTACATGAAAACTTAGTAATATTTACAATGAACACCGAGGTTTGAAATGAACACATGGTTATCTCGATTTAAATTAAATCGTTACTAAAATAATTGTGTATAATTCTAGTAACCATAGAGGGTGCGGAACCATTCAAAGGCTTCTTTATACAAGCGCGGTCAGTTGAAAACGATCAGTGGCTTGGCTCGTGGGAGGACACTCCAAACACGACCATTCACCCCGAGTGTTCGGCGATCACCCATGCAGATCCCAGGGAAAAGATCAAAGCTACAATAGTGTGGAAGGCGCCACATAATTCGCATGGCCGCGTTTACTTTACGTAAGTGATATATTTTTTTTATTTCTTTAAAATAGTTAGACCGAGTGGTGTATTGGTACCACCAGATGGTAAATGGCCACCGCCGTTGTTAAATATATTAACCACGCTTACGTCTTACATCGCCAATACACCACCACCCACGAAACTTGGTAAATAAGCAGTTGCATTATTTGTGAATATTACACTGGCTCACTCAGCCTTTAAGCCGCAACACATGTTTTTTTATGTAACAGGGCGGTATCTACCCAGACTGACTTGCTCAAAGCCCAACCCCCAAGTATATATATATATTTATTACAATTAATACTTTGTCTTCTCATATCAACTTATTATGTTGATTGTCATATTAGTAGAATAGTTAAATAATGTTGAGGTTAAGCCTTCAATTATATCTTTTAAATCAAGATTTTTCCGCGAAGACAACATTCACATTATAAAAACAATCATAATTCATTTGGTTCTCATAAAAAAATATTTTTAAAATTGTACTATAAGAAACAAGCTTGAACTAATCCACTATATTTTTTTTTTTTATGCAAACTGGATAATCTTCTTTGACAGCTCAAAGAAGATTATCCAGCCTTTTCTTGTGAAACCGCTTAAGGTAGAAGGACAGGCAAATAGATACATCGAATATTTCAATCGTACCTTTGAGACGTAATTATGTCAAACTCGGATGAAAAAAATGTCTTGAAAAAAATCGGAATTTTTTTCAAGAATAAATAAGTGTGTCTTTAAAAATATAGTAATATATAATAGTCTCAAGTCACGCCTAGTTAATCAATGAACACTGCCAGTCAAACTCACGTCTTACGCACAGAAAATCTGACAAAAATTTAACGAATAAAATAGGTAAATTATTTGCTACTGTCAAATATTTTTTTTAAGATGTGTAAATAGACAAAGAACCTCAACAAATGTAAATATAGCTTAAAACTAAATTTTGTCATTTGCACTAAAACTTAGAACGAATAGACATACAAAATGTTGAAGTATTATTTTTAGAAAGGAAACACTATTTAATAATTATAAAATTTTACTTCTAAAATACTTGTATTGATCGTATGCATAGACTTAATTAATAAACGTCAAGCTACTTAGCTTTATTTTTTTATTTAATTTAATTTACGTAAAAAAATATATTTGATAGATAACATTTTAAGTGACATATTAGAAAGGATAAAATTGCAGCATTACGAAAATAGAAGTTAAAATTAAGATTTCGTTAACCCGTCCCCTGACTAAGCACCTTTCACTTCGACCCATATATCGTCTTGTGAAACATGTGTGTATGATGTGGTATCACCGAGACCTTTAACTCAAACTAAACGGTCGTTCGTTGAGCGGAAATCGCGTTCGAATTATTAGTGAATGTATATCAGTTATATATATGGTTTTGTTTTAAGCCTTTAATTTATTACAATCACTATACTATGCACTAAACAATATTTTTATTTTTAATTATGACTACAGCTCTGATGACATTTCGTTATTATTTATTATTGTTTTTATTAAATTTCAGGGGCACAGTTTTGAAAAATTACGGCACGTTTTGGGCGAATCTCATTGCGGAAGCACCACAAGATCCCGTCGCTTTACAACATCTGTTTTAATACTTTAATATATTTTTTAAAATTAACGTAACAAATATAAAGAAGCTATCTTAACTAATTCAGCTAATCCTACATATTAATCCATGAATAGTTGGATTTTTTGAATGGAACTTCTTAGAAATCATAATGTTGATTTATTTGTATGCACAGATATACAAATAAATCAATATTTTGATTTATATGTGTAAACGTAGATATTTGACAATAAGGAGTCGTTTAAAATTGTATCTAAAAATATGTCATCGATTATTTAATTTCAACCAACTCAAATTACAAATTTGTTAAAAAAATTAAGGCCAGGCTAGTTTTTTCTTAAATTATTCAAAAATAATATTTAGTGCACACCTGACTGAATTGGGTTGTTGCATTTAAACCATTTTAAAGTGTCTCCAGTAAGAATCGTGATGCATAAGTTGCATGGCACGCATTGGGTGTTATTAATTGAAAAAAAATGTTTAAAAAGCGTTTTTTAATATGATATACATCTTTGATGGATGTAGACATCCAGGATCTGATATTCAGAAGCTTTGAGCCAGCCCAGCCCAATATATATATTGATAAGTCAAAGTAACTCAAAACATCAAAAAATCGTTTACGAAATATCAATGAAAGTAATAAATGTTACAAAGTATTTATTCGATAAAATCGATCGATTACATATAAAGGTAAAAAAACATCCTGCTCAATATTACAGCCAATTTTATTAATATTATTCTTAATTAATTAAATGATCGTTATTTGAGTTATCATTATTTATACGATTTACATTTACGATTGATGATCAGGAATGATAGTTCTACCATATATATTTTTCCCGATAGGTATTTCCCGATAGGTACAATGTTGGTGTCTTCAAATCCAGAGTAAACAGGTTTCTTATAGGCAAGCGTGCTACATCTTAGACCGTGTCGATTCTTAACATCAGGCAAGTCAACGGTCAAACGCTGGCCTATTAATTCTACATTACGACATCTATTTCTCTTCAATCCTTATTATTATGAAACATAAGCAAATCATATACTAAAAAGCTCATCAGCCTTCAAACCAATAAACATAAACATTGGTTGCAGTCAAATCGAAGTATTATTATAAATCTATTTTCGTACTTAGGAATATTCTTGCCTCTGAGCCTTTAAAGCCAAAGTAATGATTTTTTTTATCGCCGTTTTAATTTGCGTTAGAACCGACAAGATATACAGTGTAAACTCCATGTAGCATCACTCGATTTAACGACAAACTCCCTAAAGCGTTTCAATGTTGGTAGGGCTTTGTGCAAGCTCGTCTGGGTAGGTACCATCCACTCATCATATATTCTACCGCAAAACAGCAATACTTGATATTGTTGTGTTCCGGTTTGAAGGGTGAGTGAGCCAGTGTAATTACAGGCACAAGGGACATAAAATCTTAGTTCCCAAGGTTGGTGGCGCATTGGCTGTATAAGCGATGGTTGACATTTCTTACAATGCCAATGTCTAAGGGCGTTTGGTGACCACTTACCATTTGGTGGCCCATATGATCGTCCGCCTTCCATTTTATAAAAAAAAAATCACTCGACTTTCTCACTCTTTCGTTTGGTCTAGCTTGTTTTCCATACAGTGATGCACTTCATGTAGCGTTACACCCACTCTCAATAACGACAACAATACGTCATTATTAAGTTTTAAACAGTACTTTCCAAGTTGCCCAAATTAGTAAAAACTGCAGCTGTACGTTATTAGTAATAAACTCAACTAAATAAGCGCTGTTATCCGCTTTAAGTATTAATGTTTGTTGTTTGTAAATTTTATACTTGATCGGTAAATAATATAATACATAGTAAAACAATATTGATTTTTCTTCTCTCCATTTAACGACAAGTAAAGTTGTTCAGTTAAGTATAAGTTGTTCGCACACTATGCTATTAATGATTCTGGCAAAAAAACGCATTATATTTCTCTTTACAGAGGTTGCCTGGAAGAGATCACTTTAAGTGATAAGGCCACCTTTGCATACTAAATGTACTACTTCTTATTATATGTTTGTAAATTGCGTGCAATAAAGAATGAATAAAATAACTCTCAAAACCGCCATAAAATGCGCATCCTTCAGTATCGTTATATAAAGTTTTCACTGTATCCGTGAATAATTATCTCTTCGTTTGTAGTACGATTATATCCGATTACTATATTCAAGAAGCGATTCGTTTTGTTTACGGATAGTAGGCTACTACATAATTCAAAAGCGTCCCAACAATAAAACCTTTCGTAAGTTTTTGAAATCATGTTTTTCAATCATCACAGGTAGCGTAAAAACTTGTAGCGACTTATTTCCAACAGTTTTAACGTCTCGTTAAATATAGGACTCAGCAATTAATCTTATCGCTCAGGCCTTTAGGTCATGAAAAAAATGGATATACAGTATAAGGATTTTTCAACTAATAATAATGTTTAAATGTACTACTTTTGTACTACTTTGTACTGTAATTTGTATTACTTTATACTGTAATGTTTAATTGTAAATAAAAGATTCGTTATAAGAATAAGCATTTTTTTTTTTAATTCTGTTATATTGTGTATACATTTAATTTGCCTGAACAAAGTCGTTAATACAAACAAAATGAAAGTGCAAGTTTAGTTAATACCGTTAAAATAATTATACCTTTGTAAAGGCACAAAGCAAGTTAATATTCTTCGGCTAATCTTCAAAGCCATCAAATTATGAAGCGTATAAAGAAATACATTATTAAATCACAGATTACGGTGCCTTCTGCTTCATCACCGGACGTTTTATACTCATAAGGTCACAAATCTCATTTCTTATTGGCCTTAACTCGCTAACATCCTTCTCCCAATCAGTCTCAGCGAGGATTGTCATAACCTGAAAAAGAAATAAAATTAAACACTAATTCCCTCATATTTATTCAAATTTAAAATTTTAATTATTATAGTAACAGTTAAAAAAATGCTAATGATTATTATATAAATGAGGTATGAAAATGAAAAAAAAAGACCTTATTGTCATATATAGAATATAATTTTGTATATGTAGTTGTGTACGCAGAGTTCCTTTTTTTATAGAATAGGAAGGCGGACGAGCATATGGGAAAACCTGATGGTAAGTGGTCACCAACGCCCATAGGCATTGGCATTGTAAGAAATGTCAACCATCGCTTACATCACCAATGCGTCACCAACCTTAGGAACTATGATGTTATGTCCCTTGAGCCTGTAATTACATCATAATTACCTGGTCGAGGTTTTCTTGCGGCAGGTCACACACGTCCCCGTAGAGCGTGAGCGCTTCGTAGAGGCGGGCGGCGGCGCAGCGACGCACGTAGCGGTCCGCGTAGCACACGTAGATGGCTAGCTGACCCAGCGACAGGCGCCACGCGTCGCGCACCTGCACGCGCACACGCACACGGTTAACGACAGCGTTACGACATTAAGCGACAATTATCTATCTAATATTATATATCTATAAGAAAGTAGGAAGTATATTTGCTCGACAAAAAAATCTCGCCCTCAATTTTTAAGTCTGGTATCTTAGTTGTCATTTAAAAAAAAAAAAGAAACGTAAAATATTTTTAATATAAATAATTGATAATGTACTGTGTGATGTAATGTGTGATGTGATATGAAGTCGAGATGGCCTAGTGGTTAGAACGCGTGAATCTTAACCGATGATCGTGGGTTCAAACCCGGGCAAGCACCACTGAATTTTCATGTGCTTAATTTGTGTTTATAATTCATCTCGTGCTTGACGGTGAAGGAAAACATCGTGAGGAAACCTGCATGTGTCTAATTTCATTGAAATTCTGTCACATGTGTATTCTACCAACCCGCATTGGAGCAGCGTGGTGGAATAAGCTCCAAACCTTCGCCTCAAAAGGAGAGAGGAGGCCTTAGCCCAGCAGTGGGACATTAACAGGCTGTTACTGTTACTGTTACTGATAATGTACTACTGAAAATAAAATAATGAGATAAGTATTTACCTGAATGAGTTGACACAGAACGTTTATAGAGTCCAGTAATTTATAAATATTTTTTCCACCCCTCAGTTCCAATTGCAAATACTTTAATATGTCTTTTGCAAATGTCGATTCTGGATCATCCAAGATCGGCGATACGGAACCTAAAATAAGTTATATTAGTTAATCAAAAAGCCAAAACATATGTTGGCCGGTTGGTGTGGTTGGTACATACATGCCTTTCAAGCCGAAGGTTGTGGGTTCGATTGCCACCCAGGACAGACATTTGTGTGCACGAACATGTCTGTTTGTCCTGAGTCTGGGTGTAATTATCTATATAAGTATATATTTACAAAAGAAAAATAGTATATGTAGTATATCAGTTGTCTGGTTTCCATAGTACAAGCTCTGCTTAGTTTGGGATCAGATGGCCGTGTGTGAATAATGTCCCAGATAATTATTAGTGTTTTCTAGCATAGATTTGAAACGATACATTTTTTGTTATATTTTTTGTATACAAGTCAGATCAGATTGTCAAAATGTTTTTCTTATTTTCTCGTGTTTAGTATGACTACAATTTGCGAGATGTGCAAAACATTATAACTTACCGGAACTTAACAATCGATCTAAAAAGTTGAACATCGGGCCAGTGATCCTTTTCACATGTAAGTTATCAGCGAACACTTGTATTATTGTATCACAAATACTCTTCAGCGTCTCCTTGTCGTCGTGCAGTGTGTTCAGGTAAGAGAACAATGATTGTGTAGTATGTTTCACCTGGGACAAAAAAAAAAACGAGACAAAATTGAACAACATAAAATAAGAAAAAGAAAATAACGAAAATGAGCTTCATGACTCATTTCTAAAAAGGTCTTTTGGTTGCAGCGAATAGGGTGAGATTATTGATGATAATTGAACGCCTTATCTGCGCAGGTACCACTCATTCATCAACTGTTCTACCGCAAACTTAGCACTCGTAATGTTTAATATAAATTGATCCTAATGCTCTTTTGTCTTCTTTATAAAAACGAAAAAGTTACAATTGCTTACCAAACTCTCCGTCAACTCTCCGGCACTAACCACGAGCCCCTTGACGATGTGATAGCGATACTCTGGGAAGGCGAGCAGTTGCACGAAACGAGGCATGGTGTGCCCGGGGAACAGCCACAGCACGACGGCGGAACTTTCGCTGGTCTCGGCTTCCTCGTGACGGGGTCGCATCTCAATTTCCTCACAGGGGAATATGCGTTTCAATGCCTCGTGGTGGGGTATATTCTTGATAGGCGGATCGCTGGAATTTTAAGAATTAAGGTAGTCAAATTATGATAATTATAACCTCGTTAGACCGGCCAAGCTACTTATTTTAGAGTGCGTAAGCACTATAACTCCAACTCTCATAATCCGAGGGGACTGCAGTCCGACATGAACGAAGATAGTTCAGAAACGGGACCAATGGCTTTCCAAAGCACAGGAGTATAAGCAATTCCTTTATCCATATTCCAGGACGATCTAATAATCTAAGCACTTCTTGATAGAAAAACCTAATTTTTATTCGCTCGATCCGGATTTTGAATCCAGAACCTCGGAATATGTAACCTTATAAACCACCTATTTTTGCAGATAAGTAGTTAAACGTGGAGCAATTAACGGAGCTTTCGAAAACGGTTTAAAGGCTATATTGATGTATAGATTTAATGTCACGAAAACAAATAGATTATAATAAATTATACATTGATAAAAATTCGATTTTTAATATATCTATGTATTACATTAACTTTAATAAACAACAGGGAATTACGCGTTAAGGAATTCGGTCGCTTATAAAAAATGATTTGAAATCAAAATATACATTAAGTAAGTATATTTCGATTTTGACAAAATTAAACACCGTGGAATATCTCTCGTTCGGAATGCGTATACGCAAGCACGCACACGCACGACACTCACTTGTAGAGCAGCGCCGTGAAGACGCGGCCGGCGTGCGCGCGCGTGCGGTCGATCTTCTCGACGGCCTGCTGCGCCACGCCGCGCAGCACGCACAGCGGGTCGGGCGCCGCCTGCAGCCGCGCGCACTGCCGGCACAGCGACAGCAGGCCTGCGGCGGCTCATTGAGTTGTAGCCACGGGTTGTACGAGTAGAACGAGAGCGAACTCGCGACTGGTGTCCGTGTTTATTTTCAATTAACGGATACGATTGAGTTTCAATAACTTAAACTTGTATAAGCTTAGTTTATAACTATCTCCTACATCGAAAATTTTATTCAATGATACTAGCAAACGTTGCTTAGCAAATTAGATATTATCTCTTGGATTCGAAATCTATACTAAGATTATAAATTCAAAAGTACTTTAAAGCGTAACTTTTACGGCTAAGCCCTGAACTGATTTTGATGAAATCTGGTACGGTAAATCGCCCTTCAAGGTGATAAAGTGCGAGAATTAATTTTGTTTACATACAAAATTAGTTTTACAACTTTCATGTTGAAATTGTAGAAATTGCTATGTAGAATATTGAAAAAGATACAAATTACAAATAAAAAAGGGATAGTACTATGGAATGAAAAATAGAAGGGCCACATACGGCACTGCTGTACTTTGCCAATATTGAAATATGAATACTAATATTTAGGCTTTAACGGTACAAATAAAAAGGTTTTATACTTAAACGTTAAAATGGCGCGATCTAAGATCACAATCGCTCGATGCACGAGGACGAAATCAAGCCGAGCCGCTATTAGTATATTACCGGAATTTCAAAATCCTAGACATACATAGGTACTGTCAAATTTCACTACCACTACTCACCGGTCATGCTCGCCTCTCGCACCCATGCCCCGATATCTCCCCTCATATCCACGGTATACTCCGAGAGGCATTCCAGCAAGGCGGCTCGGATGTGGGGCACGAACTTGTCCAGCCCGCCGCCCAGGCCCAGCGTCTGGCACACCTCGGTCAGCCCCACCACCGCGTCTCGACGAGCCTCGGCCCACTTCGACGTGCTCTCGGTAACTTTCGTGCAATCTATTAGTGATTGGATTACGAGCTGCATCTGTTCCTCGAGAACGAACTTTGGCAAAGAACCTGCAAGTATTCAATTAAAGATCTATAACGATTCACATAATATTACGATTAGGACAATTACTACAAACAGTACATTACATATTAATAATATTGTTGGCGTTATTATTGGAGAGCAGTACGTTCAACGGTTCAAATAACTATATGTAATTTATTTGGTCATTTACTCATTAGCGAATAAGTAGCTTGCGCGATTCAGGAATTTTATATATTGAATCAGCGCCATCTATCGGTACCGGATTATAATATACCCAATCAAACACTTTTCATGTTCTAGATTTCCGCATTTTATTACATGACCTTGTAGCTGATTTCGATTATTCGGTTTTATTAGAACTAAATTGCAAACTACACAAATAATTGTATTATTTTAGAAAGTATTAATAATTAAATTATTAAAAGAATTAATTGTATAAAGCATTTCTTCTAAGCTTTGTACTAAAGCCCAACTTTACTATTTAAAAAGACTGTCGTCCATGGTAATCGGATTAATTAGTAATTATTATAATCGAAATTTAATAAATCTTATTAATTTTTATACGTCAAAAAAAAAATCATTATCATGTATGCTTTAGAATATTTTTTCTTCCGAATGTAAATAGAATAGATTATTATTGAAATTTAGTAAATATATCTTGAGCACTATTTGTCGAACGAATATTAAAAGCAATAATTACCTATAGCGCGTGCGTACCCCATCCTTAGCACGAGTCCGTTGACGCCCGTGTTACCCAACTGGTCGCAAAATCTCTCCACAAGCTGCATCCTCTTTTGTTTGGCGTTTATATCACCGTATTGAAGATTATCATCTTGCAAGTACCGCTCAAACAACGGTGGCAATGCCTCGATCGCTTTCTCGCGTATCGCTTGAACCTCGTGAGCGAGACACTCCTCGATGAGGTTTAACCATTCATCTAAAGAGAATCAAAGTCAAAATCATTATTAAATATAGCGTTAGCTCATTTATTATCAAAAATCTACAACCGGGTTGGAAAAAAAATATTTTAGGCTCGAGAAGAACAGATATTAAATACAGAAGGGTTATTGTTTTTCTTTTAATTTGTTTTTGGAATACAATCATATATTTTTATTTGAAACGGCTTGGAGGTGATAATTTAGTAATTAAAAATGTTTTCGAAAATTATATTACATATTACAATATTTTAGATAAATCAATGCCTTGAGTATTAATTATTCTCTTGTGTGAAACGAATACCTCAAATGACCTACATTGTGAAATCGATTTGGCAAAACTTAGTCGTTTTTTTTTATAATATACGTAGGCGGACGAGCATACGAGCATACCTGATGGTAAGTTGTCACCAACGCTCATATACATTAGCATTATAAGAAGTGTTAAATATTGCTTCCATCGCCAATGCGCCACCAATCTTGGGAACTAAGATGCTATGTCCCTTGTGTCCGTAATTACACTGGCTCACTCGCCCCTTAAATCGGAACACAACAATACCAAATACTGCTGTTTTACGGTAGAATATCCGAGTGGTACCTACTAGTGATAGGAGTGGGACCTACCCAGACGAGCTCGCACGAAGCCCTCCCACCAGTAAAATATATGTTAATTAATATGTTAGCCACTTTCTAAGGTGTCACATCGCATCAGGTCAGCAGGTGCGTGGAGCGCTCACCGACGGAGGCCCCGCAGTGCAGCGGCGCGCCGGCCCGCGCGAGGCGCGCGGCGCAGTGGCACGCGGCCTGGCGCATGAGCTCCCCGCCCAGCCCGCGCAGCAGCTGCCGCGCGCGCAGCCCGCCCGCCAGCGCGCGCACGCGGGCCCACGCCTCGCCCGACACCAGCGCCGCGCCGGCGCGCCCTGCGGTACTCACACCTAGTACTCGGTTCCGCCGGGTGACACGTACGATCGAGGAGTTGTTGAGTTATATTTAATTCAACTAAATATATTGATTTCGATTATAGGTATTTTTTCGAAGCGACACAGAGGGACTATCCCTGTTTCTTTTGATTTGATTCTGTTCACCGTTGCATCGCTCGTTCTCAAAAGTCATTATAATAAAAACAGATATTTGAAATTCAAACAAAGAACGCGTTTCGCAATAAGCACTACTCAATGAATCTCTAGAAACTCATCAATGACTTCGCGAACGCTAAATCTATTGTTATATTAGTAAATGATACATGCTCACCCAGACTTTCAAAAAGCCTTAACACAATTTGCGTTGTGCTTTGAAAACGTAGTTGATCCTACTCATTATTTATTTAGTTTTATTTATTAAATGCAAAGTATTCTTCGAAATTGGTAAAAAAAATTCACTATGCATATAATATACTACTTATTAGGCACAAGCAGAAACTTTATTACTTGATAATATTCATTTTGAAATAGAAGAAAAGCCACTAAAGTCATTTCAAGACAAGTAGCTTCACTGACATGTTTAAAATTAAATAAAGTCAAAAGTCAAAAGTAAAAACTAAACTTAAGCTTGTGATCTTATATTCGGAACTATAAAGAAAATTTTATACTAAAATGATAAAGAAGAAATCTGTGAACTGACCGTCCGGTAAAACGGTTTGAGACAAAGCGTGTATTGCCTCTCCGATACCTAGTATAGCACCATGCCTTATGTTGAGATCTATAGATTCAGTCTTCTTTATTAACTTGGGTAATATTTCATGGGCCACGTATTCCGGTGTCTAGAAAAATAGCACAATTAAAACAATAAATATCATGTCATATTAATAATAACTTTATGTAAACTAAGTTCGCATATAAAATAGTTGGCAGTGGAATTATAAAATATTATTTATTTACTTCAGTCATCACTGTTGAAATGTAAATTGCTAAATAGAAATAATATTAATAAATAAAATACATCTAAGACATTAAATCTAATACAGCTAAACTATAATATTTTAATTAAATAATAAATGACATTGATTAGTTCCATATTTAAAAAAAAAAATTGTGGCCAGTGTTGACAATAAAATGTTTCAAATGAAAACTAAATATATTAATGCAACTGGATTTATTGCGGAAATAAGAGGCCTAGTTCGCATGAGATTTGTAACACTGCTAAGATATTTGTTAGAATTGAAAAACATAATATTTATAGTTACATCTAAATATTTATATAAACTATAAGAGTAATGTTTGCATGTATTTGCATTTAATGATCTTATTATGGTCATCTTTGACCATATGATAATTTTCCCATCCATTAGTTTAGGAACTTCAATCTGTACCCAGTGCCAATTTTGCAAATAAAAAAGGTTGGCAATAAAAGAAAAGTATTATTACATATATAAAATAAAAATAAAGTATTACCTTATCGGTTAGCTTATTGAGCGCCTTAGCGGCAAGCTCTCTGATGACGCAGTCCCAGTGCTCCAGTTTGAGGTCCACGAGGTGGTCCAGCAGCGGACGGGTGTACTCGGGGAAGGTGGCCACGTAGGGGGCTACCGAGAGGTAGGCGTGGGTTCGCGGGCCCACGGACTGGAAGTCAGCCGCCGTCAGCACGTCGATGCCGTGCGGGAACAGTCCGTGGCGGCCCACGTTTTCCTGGTAGGCGGCCGACGCCGCGCGACGACAGTTTATCTGTGATATAAGAATATAGTTACAGAGGTAAAGTTTGTGATGTAAATTGGATTTAATTTGTAATTCGGCTAAAATATGAAAAAAATGCCAATCTTTTTAAAATAATTTATCTCAATTAATAAGCTTCTTACTTATATACAGGTGATATTTATTTTTGTAAAAACCCTATTGAAGCATTATAGTACTTTAAAGCGAAAGCCTTTCTTAACCGCATTATAAAAAATAGCTTGGACAAATTACACACTTCATTTAAGTTTTATTTACAATAAGTATATATACATATTTATTAACAGCTGAAAAAGGCAAAAAGGCTCAATAGAAATATTTGATTTTAGTTGTCTTAAAATGTATATATTTTATAAAAGCGTGTTTTATTTTTTAGTTAATAAAATTATTTAATTATTTAAACGTTTTCGATTCAATAGGCGAATCGAGTTAAAATAAAGCATGAAAAAAAAAACATTACAGAATATTCGTACAGTACAATTTTGACCGATCGCCATGAGTTTATTCATTAACTAAAAACCTTTTTAAAAACATTATTTTCGTCATCAATAAAATAAAACTGTGAAATAAATCCTGCTGAAAGATCATATAGAGTTTACAGTCGAGTGCCGTCACCTCTCTGTCGAAGCAGGCGGTGGCGATGAGTGCGTTGGCGAGCGAGAGCGCGTGCGGCGCGAGCGCGACGGCGTCGTAGGCGCGCGCGATGGCCCACGCCGCGTGGCAGGCCGCGTCCCGCGCCGCGCGCCCCCCGCCGCCGCCGCCGCCGCCCGACGTGCGCGGCTCGTCCCGCGCCAGCGCCGCCGCCGCGCAGCGCACCGCCTCGCTCAGCTGCTGCGGCGATATCAGCCCTCGGCGACCTGAAACCGAAGACAACATTTTGTTTTAATAAGCAACTGATAACAAAACTCAGAGTGTACTGGTCGGAGGGTAATACGAGCAATATCGTTAAATATATAGGCATCGATGTCGGTTCGTCATTTATATCGACGCACCCAGCTCCGCGAGCGCCATGCAGCCGCCGTGCCACGCCGTGTCCCGTTCGTTGTCCGCGAACAGCGTGAGTACACTGTCGCACACGTCAGCGGCGGCCAGCGCGGGCAGGCGCGCACCGATGCGGCCCACTCCCTTGGCGGCGGACCAGCGCACCACCGTGTCGTCGTCGCGCAGCGAGCACAGTAGCAGCTCCACTACGTCTTCTACCTGAAAAACGAGACACATACTTTATAAAAAACTATTGTTTTAGGAAAAGAAAAGAAGAAAAAATGAACAATATAAACTCGATGATGCTTACGATATAAAAACGTCAAACCCATCAACATTTCTTACATGTATATATTATATTGTTTTCAGAAAAATATTAAAAAGCCGATATATACATACAAATAATCTAAATAACATATACATATCATTATGTCATAAAACAACTAATTCCATACTAGTTTAAACTTTCAGGTCAATTTAAGGTCAAAGTTTATTCACATATTTTTTTCTACTTCAATTTGAATGGAGTATATAGAAACCTCTATTTTTCAAGAGGTAAGGTGCAACTACTTTAAGTAACAAATTTAGCAAACTAATTACAATTTTTAATATGTAAACTAGAGCATAAGATTTAGGAAAGTAAAAATCTATTTCATCTTTGACTTAGCAAATTGAATTTAGATTGCATTCCTTGTTTTACTAGTTCTGTTTAGACAATATAAGAAAAGAAGGAAATTAAAAGTAAGAGGAAATTAAGGATAAATTATGTAACCTCTTGCGGTATATCCTGATCATCATCATCATCAGGTGGAGTAGTGATCGGTTCTGTATCACCCGCAGCCGCTGTACTACCACCTAACGTTACGGTCAGAGAGCGCGAACCACGCGTATACCTCCACGAAGCAACACGTGGACGAAGGAATGTTAGACCTGGAATTTTACCAAATGATCTCATATTGAAATTATTGTTTTGAAAAAAATTGAAATAAAACAATAAATTTTACGAAGTTAATTGTAGGAAAATTTCAATAGTGTATCAAGTAAAACCCAACAATTAATGTATTTTATATTAATTGGGATCTCAATCATTATATAGGCAAATGTATTTATTTATTAATCCTTTATTGCACACACTTTATAAACATTTAAAAACACATAATAACAAGTAGAAATATAGTATGCAAAGGCTAATCACTTATAATGATCTCTACCAGGCAACCTCTGTATAGAGAAATGTTTGTTTTTTTTTTTTTTTTTGCTAGGATCACTAATCGGGCAGTGTGCGAACAACTTATTCTTAAAATTTATTCAGCTTAATACAAATATGTAATATGCCAACATACATATATATATATGTATGTAATCTTAACCGATGATCGTGGGTTCAAACCCGGGCAAGCACCACTGAATTTTCATGTGCTTACTTTGTGATTATAATTCATCTCGTGCTTGACGGTGAAGGAAAACATCGTGAGGAAACCTGCGTGTGTCTAATTTCACTGAAATTCTGTCACATGTGTATTCCACCAACCCGCATTGGAGCAGCGTGGTGGAATAAGCTCCAAACCTTCTCCTCAAAAAGAGGTGCGGAGGCCTTTAGCCCAGCAGTGGGACATTCACAGGCTGTTACGGTATATATATATACATATACACTTATACATACATACATATAAACTTATATAAGAAATAAATAACCATATACATATAATAATACAACATGCTATAGTTATATTGATAAATAATAATTATGCAAACAACAAAACAAAACAACTCTTAAAAATATGTACAGATTCAGCTTGACGAATTTCTCGAGGCAGGGAATTCCATAGTTTGACTGCTTTAACCGTAAAGGAATTGCTGTATATTTTAGTACAACTCAGAGCAATCAGCAATTTATTGTCTTGGTCAGAGCGTAAATGATTGGTGTGTGTGAGAGTCAAGGAAGGTAAACCGCTCTTTTAGGTAGGTTGGAGTTTGGAGGATGGTAGAGTATGGTATAAAGCAATTAAGGACATGCATATTTCGACGCAACCGTATTAGCAGCCACTTTAGTGTTTACGATGCTGAAAAATATGATCATTTTTACGTAATCCAAAAATGAAGCAAATACACATGTTCTGTAAGCGCTCTAGTTTATTTAGCAGTTCCTCAGAAATATCTAAATAGACCGAGTCAGCATAGTCCAATAGGGATAATAGCAAAGAGTTGGCTATGGCGAGTCTGGTTTTATATGGCAAAAACATTTTCCAGCGCCTGAGTGAGCCAATGGAGGAGAAAATTTTTCGACTCACCTTTGCTACTTGAGGAACCCAAGAGCGCGACTTAACTATTATTAGCCCTACATTTTTAATCATTGGGAGCAATGGAAGCGCTGTACTATTAAAAAGGATGGGAAGCATTTGGGATTGATTAATTTAGTGCCATTGCTGGGAGCTGCCGATAATAGCAGCCTGCGATTTGCTCGGATTGGATATTAAAAGTCCATATGAATGACACCGTACTGCAATTTTTTGTTGTTGATAATGTATAATTAAATCTACAATCAATCTTACCTATTCTCTGAACAATTTTCACACCATACTTTCTAACCAACATTGCATTATGTTGCTGATAATTTTGTGTTGTAACCCACTCCAGTAACTTTGGTGTGTATGGCAACAGGTCATCTCTCTTCCCATGTTTGAGCACCGCTGCTACTGCTGCTAATACTCCATAATAAATGGTGTCTTCTTCTTTTAGATTGGAATGTAAATCACATGCCCAGTCAAAAAACGAATTCATGTACAGCTCTTTTACATCGGACCTGTAATTCAGTAAGATGTTTTCTAAATCAAAATGAGCTTATATCAAGGAGAATTTTAAATAAAAAAAAAAATAAAAAATATCATATATTTTATATTACGAATAACTTTGTAAGCCGAGATGGCCTAGTGGTTAGAACACGTGAATCTTAACCGACGATTGTGGGTTCAAACCCGGGCAAGCACCACTGAATTTTCATTTTGCTTAATTTGTTATTATAATTCATCTCGTGCTTGACGGTGAAGGAAAACATCGTGAGGAAACATGTGTCTAATTTCATTGAAATTATACCACATGTGTATTCTACTAACCCGCATTGGAGCAGCGTGGTGGAATAAGCTCCAAACTTTCTCCTCAAAACGGAGAGGAGGCCTTAACCTAGCAGTGGGACATTAACAGGCTGTTACTTACTTACTAGAATAACTTTGTAAATATCAAGTATGCATACAATTGTATTTACTTTTCATTTCAAAGTATATTTGTTCAAAACAATTAAAAAAAAAAAACAATTATTAGTGTTTTTTTTTTAATGTGGTCCTTAAAATATTAAAAAAAATTATGTGTTATAATGTTCAGAAAATCCATGAAAAATATGTTTATTTGACTGGTGAACATATGGTTATAGTGGATTTTGTGTTATTTTTCAATATTGTTACAGCAAATTATGTATATTTAATCTGCATCATATTTATTTTGACTTGGGAAATTTTATATTGTATAGTCAATTTATCTAAATCATATTCAAATAGTTTTGAACATATACAACTTGATAATGAAAAATGCATTTAATTATTAAGCATTTTGTTATTTTTTTTGTCTTTTTTTATTCTTTTAGTAAAATTAAACCATTCTATGACCATTATTTAAAAATAAAATATTAATATTACCTAATTAAAAACTTAGAAGCTAGATATGCACTTGCTTCAGCACAACTATCTTTACTCATTGCATATGTCTTACAAATGTTAAAAATTCTTTCCATAACTGTCATTTTTTTAGAACTACCCGCACCTGAAACAATTATTAAAGATTTTTAATTTTTTACTTGTTCCTAAAAGAAAGAATTAAAAATTAGAAAACTAACTAAACATTATAGGTAGACTCATTACCTACATTCCATATATTATAATGGAATGAATATCAAACATTGATCTAGAGGAAATGAGTGAAGTGATGAGAAATATTTAGGAGCAATTTTTTTATGTACTGAATGTACCTGGTTGATCAGGAGCAAATCCATCAAGTCGACTCATATGAAATGGTATGATGACAACAATTGATAGCCACAGCAACAAAACAAATCTGCTTCTCCATGTTTCCTTGTCATTAGGATCTTGGGCCTCAAGATACATAAGGACAGTTAGCAGGTCTGACACCTACAATTTAATTCAAGTAGTTTAAACATATCAAGTATATAAAAGCATATATAAAATTGATAACAATAATAGTGGAACAAAATTTATTTAGTTTCAAGAATAGGAAATAAAAAAATAGTAAATGTTATATATAATAACAAACATGAAATCAAATATACCTCATGAGGAAGATGACGTACAACAACTTTATATCCTCTGACTCTTATAATTTGATACATGTAGTTGAATGTGGCATGCTTTAACTCAAAAACAGACTCCTTATCCTTAATTATATTCATAAACTTAGCCAGAATTTTCTCCAAATGAGGATCGAGTAAATGCGGTTGTTCATAGTACTGTTTTAGTATAGTATACAGTTTGTCATACTCAACTTCCAAAGATGATGTGTTATAAATATTTTTAACATTGTCTATCATATTTAAAACATCTTCAATTTCGGAAAAATGTTCTAGAGCGCATCCCAGTCCAGTATTGTCACAGTCGTCGTCTCTGTCCATATCTGCGTCAAGTGCCACCATTTTCGGTAACAAATTGTTCAATTTTTAGAAAAACTATTAAACAATAAGTTTATATTTTCTTGTACCGTTATTTTTTCTGTATTATATAGGAATGTATCCAAATTATTTTAAAGTTATATTGATTAGTCGGCGATTATTATGATCAGCTCAAGAATCATAACAAAATTCCCAAATCGTGAAATCACCAAATTAAGTTTATTTTATAAACGTCACTTTTGACTATGCTGTCAAATTTGACAGCTTGGAATGCTAGTTCAAGCTGATTAAAGTTCTTAAAATATTAGTATGATTTTGTATCAGTCGTATTCCTAGGAACAATATGAGCAACAATCGTAACAATTTATTATATTCGGTTATTTGTACATTCCAGAATTTTTGTGTGTAATTTGAAATAATATGTTAATAGTTATAGTTAACATCTTAATAATTTTTAAAGTTTAGGTTTACGTTTGAGTAGCCACCTTCTAAACAGCTACATTACATATTTAAAAAAAATTGTAAATAAAATAAGATAAGAAGTCTATAGCACAATAAAACTAGAACTAAAAATTATATAATGTTATTTCCATTTATTGTTTCATAAAAGTCTAGTATAATACATTTAAGTAATATAATTAATTATATTTTGACCTCTAGAAGCAACTTACAGTCTAAAAATTTATTAGATCTGTGAAATATATTTTATTATCTGTATGGCGTATGCTTAAAATTAGGATAAGCAAGACATATTGTATCATTTGTAGTTTGTACCTCAAGTGTATATTGCTTATGTTAAAATTCTATAAATAAAGTTCATTATTTCTTTTAGTAGTTGCAGAATTTAGATAAATCATTAGCTAAATTCTTATCTCTAAAAGTTTTCTATTATATTATATGAATTAGTGAGAATATGTTTCTGTCATAATTTCGCTAGCTGTGCCTACTGTCTAGCGTAATGTTATGTTCACGTTAACAATATAATATTGTTTAGATAAAATTTACCCTTTATAGTTCGCATTATTAAGTTATAGGAAATTTTTTGATGCGACGTGTTATATAAAATGAATAATCGTAAGTGTTTGTTTATATAAATATATGGCATGTTTTTGGTGATTATTACAAAGCCGGTCATAATATACTTATTGTAGAGACTAGAGGTCCAGCAAAGCGTAAGGTCAAGCCCGTTGAACAACCACAATCCTTATTGGACTTCGATCTTGGTGAGGGCGAGAGTTCTGACGATTCCGATTTTCGAATAGAAGACCATCCGGAGGAAAGTGACGACTATTCTATAAACACTGATGATGATGACAAAAGTATGACATACGTTATTATTTTCTTTTTAATAAATGTTAAGATGATGATGATGTGGTCCTCTTGGCCGATTTTGACTTGAAGACCATTATCAAGACAGACTAGACAACTGTACATGAGGTATTATAGTGTAAAGTTGTGTGTTCAAGGGCATTATCTTTATTTTTCGCATAGTTCGGACTTTGCTAGTATTTTAGTAGAGTGGAAAGTATTTTAGTAGCTAATATACTGATAAACTGACCAGTTACTATTGCCCAAAAATTATTCACACTTTGCTCAAGTACATTTCACAAGTACAGCAAGAAGTGTTGGATGAGGAAACAGTGTCATTTTGTATGGACCCTGCCGTTAACCTCCAACAGTTATGTGAAGTATGGAATATATTTATTTGGATCCAAAAAAAGTTAAAATTCCTGTTTTAGTTACATAATTGATTGGGTTCGTTTTTGATAAAAATAAAAATAAATTATTTTGTGGAAAAATGTGGTTATTATTAAATAAAAACCATATTTTTACATAAACAAAGTATATTTTACATAAAAAAAACTTGATTTTATACAAAAAAAAAATCTTAAACACGTAAAGCCGTTGGTCCTGCGCCTGAACTCTTTCCGGTTGTGTCGGATTGCCATCCCATCCGATTATGAGAGTTAGGGAATAGAGAGTGCACCGGTGTTTGTGCACACACTTATGCACTGTAATATCTCCTGCGTAGTTGGCTAATTTCTCTTGAGATTGGCTGCCGTGGCCGAAATTGATCTGGAGGACATTGTTTATTATTATTAGCATATTACTAATGGCCAAAAATAGTAATATGCTAATTCAGACCCACCTTCAATCCACACAGACTGAAGTCTTATAGCCACTATAAGTCAATCGACTAATGAGCTGCCTTATTCATCATTATTTTGCAAATAAATGAATAAAAGATAAATATTTTATTGAATGTGTGTATAATATTATTATTACCATTAACCTTTTAGAAAAAAATGCAAATAGTGGTAGCTCTGAAGAACAATCAGAAACAGATAATGAAGATGAATACAAAAACACAACAGGCAAACTCGGTGAAGAGATGAGTGTAGCAGATCTTCTTGAGAAAGCCAAATTACAGGAATTCAAGGTATTTAATAATAAAACTGTACTCCAATATAAAAGTTACCCTTAAAAAATATACTTTATAATTGTTGATTATAGTTTCCAGAACTAGCCAATGTGATGATATGTGCGGGTTGCCTTGGCTCAAGGAGTGATGATTTTAATGAAATTGTTGAATGTGATGGCTGTGGTGTCACTGTTCATGAAGGTATATTACTTAAATTTTTATTAAAAAATATTCTTAAACAGATGAGTAAATAGTTTGGAAAGGTGCATATTTTTCCATGTAATAATGTTACAAAATTTTCTTCAAAGTATTTCCATATTTTTTGCTCATCTGTAAATTGATACTCTGTTTTAGACTAATAATAATTGTTACTTTTAGTGCATGAAGTTTAATTGCGTGCAAATGTTAAATTTTAATGTGTATTTGAATTGTTATTACAATTCAAATACTTTATGGATGTCAATTAAAAACGATTAACGGTTTTACCTAAATATGCTGTGTACTCTTATTTTAAATGTCAAATTTTAAAATCAGTCATGACAGGCAGAAAGCAGTGTTTAACTAAACACACAAACAATGTTATGAATAATTCCTGTAATACTTATATCTATAATTATAGAACTTGTCAGTTTTAAAATTAAAAAAATATATATATTTAAGATAATAAGGAATTGTATTTTATTTTAGGTTGTTATGGAGTTTCTGATGTAACAAGTGAATCAAGTACAGTCAGTTCGGCATCAACGGAACCTTGGTTCTGTGAAGCTTGCAAAGCTGGGGTCACAGATCCTAATTGTGAGCTATGCCCCAATAAAGGTAATATTTTCTATATTGGCTTATCTTATAGTCTATGTTACTTAAGCTACATTGTGTTTGTGAAATACAAATTTATTCTATAATATATTTAATAAAAAATGTGAATAAATTTTTTTTGTTTTTTTTTTATTTTTTTATTATGCTAGTACATATAGTATAATAAAATATTTTGGTCATCAAATGTTTATTTTTTAATTTGTTTCAGGTGGTATTTTTAAGGAAACAGAAGTTGGTGCATGGGTTCATCTCGTGTGTGCACTTTATGTGCCGGGAGTAGCATTTTCAGAGGTATTACATAATGTATTTAATTTTTCGAATTCTCTATTTTAGTTCAATTTGTATATCAGAAATTTGTTAAATACCTATATTATTTAAAATATTGAACCAAACAAAGTCCCTCCGTCGCTTTTGTCTTGTCTTCTGAATGCGATAAACTCAAAAATTACCGAATGGATGTTCATACAGCTTTTACCAACCGACAGGTTAATGGGAAACGTTTATTTGTATTATTAATTAAGGTTTTGTGTAAATTGGACGAAATATGATGATTATTGCTTAAGATGTCTGAAAAAAATTATGCCGAATATACCGACCAAAGGCTCTCCGCCTTATTGGTGCGCTCTGCGTAAATGAATAGTGTTATATATATTTATATTCTACCCCTGCGAGTCTGGGAGGGGTAGCTAGTTTGCAATAAACACTGCAATAGCTCATATCCCATCATCAAAGTCTCTGTCCATCACCCGATCATTGAATGGGTAAAGAAGGCTCGGCCTCGACCTATCGGCTATTGTATCGCCAAGCGGCGATACCCTTAGCACGGTGTTCGGCAGTGAGGGGGCGGTAGTGAGTGCGTTTGTACCCGTGCGAGTGGAGCAGGTGGAGCGGCTGTCGGGCGTGACGCTGTTCGAGATGGCGTACTCGCGGTGGGGCGCGCGCTCGTGTGCGCTGTGCGCGCACGCCACGCTGGCGCGCACCGGCGTCTGCGTGGGCTGCGACGCCGGCCTCTGCAAGACCTTCTTCCACGTCACCTGGTAACTACTACACGCGTTATACTCGTATAGCGGCGCAATGACCTGATGATATGATTTTTACTTTTTAAACGAAATAATAAATTGACAAAAAATTTATATTATTATTCTTATTTTAAAAATTTTAATTCATTTCAATTTCAATCGTATTCATAGTTGTTGCAAAAGCTTTGAAGCTGCCAATGTCAAGGACGGACGCAAAAGATAGAAACAGTTTGTTACGTCATTAATTAAAATAAATGTGATAAATACACGCCAATGATAACGCTTTTCTATGAATTTATGAAACATTCCCATATTCGTGAAATTAAAGTACCTATACCAATGTAAAAATATATAGGATTACCATTAACTTAAACATCATATTAATTAATAAAAAGTGTTAAGTTTAAGGTTTTAATCTTATTTTATCTTAAAATAGTGGACAACGTGAAGGACTCCTAGCTGAAGCGCATTCGGAAGAAGCAGAACAAGCGGATCCGTTCTACGCACATTGTCGCTTGCATTCAGACAAAGCGCTAGTCAAGAAACGTAAGAGAAATTGGTTAGCGCTGCAGCTGAGGACGGAAAAAAGGTATATTTAAAATTTATATATTATATAATAAAATTAAACGCAACAATAAAAAAAAATGTTCTAAATACGTAAAAATAAAGTTGCTCGTAGGTTTATTATCTGTACTGTTTTGTTATGCGAACATTTCAAATATTTACTTTAATTTATGTCTAATGGATTTACAATAAATAAACATTTTATTTATTTTATAGAAAATTGGATTTGCAAAATAAACTAAGTACAGAGGAGAAAAAAAGGATTCAGCGGAAGCTAATCAAGTATAGAAAGAAATACTCGCAGCAGAAGGAAAACAGGAATCCACCATGGGGTACTATATTCTATATTTGTATTGTACAGACTTGTTATATACTTTGAATCTATTTTAACTATATGAATTCAGTCCACATTCAAATTAACAGTATTTTTTAATTTTTAAATAATTTTCATTTAAGTCATGCTCAGGTCTAATTCGTTCGCATGACTTCATCGTATATATAGTAGCCTGTTCATGTCCCACTACTGGGCTAAGGCCTCCTCTTCCTTTTGAGGAGAAGGTATCCACCACGCTGCTCCAATGCGGGTTGGTAGAATACACATGTGGCAGAATTTTAATGAAATTAGACACATGCAGGTTTCCTCACGATGTTTCCCTTCACCGTCAAGCACGAGATGAATTATAAACACAAATTAAGCACATGAAAATACAGTGGTGCTTGCCCGGGCTTGGACCCACGATCATCGATTAGGATTCACGCGTTCTAACCACTAGGCCATCTCGACTACTTACATCGACATCGTATATAGGGACAAAATATCATGTTTAGTTTTCATACAATTTAGTGAATATCGATAGAGGTTTGCACGCATAAACTTAGATAAGATTGATCATTATTAACGGACTATAATGTCATTAGAAAATGATTCGCTAAATCATGAAATCGAGTAGCCTCTATAACCGATTTATATTATTCCGTTCTTTCGTTCATTCAATGGACGAGAGCCAAATGTAACGCCTCGAAGTCCACCTGGTAATGAAAGTGTCCGTGTGCAGTGCCGACGCAGAAGATGGCTCGCATGGTGTACAGCAGCGCGGGCGCCATGCGCAAGTTCCAGCGGAAGGCGCAGTGCATGGGGGTCGACACGCACGCGCTCGAGTTCCAGGACGCGCAGGTCCACCATCTCACTGATTAATTCACACACTAATTCGTTCGCTTTTAAATTTATATTCAAGAATATTAAAGTTGCGATTTTTTTTTTTTGACTTTGGGAAATAATTCTAACCTAACCTGATCGTTGAAAGAAATAAAATGGGTTTGATTGCTTTGAAAGTCTCTCTTGTATATATTTGATGTGGTTTCATTATATTCAATCATCCATTGTCGACAAGATGGCGGCCCTGAAGGACGTGTCCCGCCGGTGGCACGTGCCGCCCGCGTTTTCCGTGGAGTTCGTCGGCTACTACCTGGAGAGGAACACTCGCGTCACGTCCTTGAGGAAGTCCCTCGAGAGACTCACCAAGGAAAATGAGCAGCTGCTGGTGGACGACGAGAAACTTAGGACTGATTACGACGAGGTAATATCAAAAAATGATAGACAGTTTTTTTTATAATTTGAAACTTGATTTAATTTTTTTAATAGACAAGTGAGTTTTGTGGACTTTAAAATTATTAAAGGCAATAATATTTTTTGTAAATTTTTTCGTTATATTAATTTGATACATTATTTAGATATTATAAGATAACATAAGCATCTTGTCGTCAAAAAATACTTTCTCATAATTCAAAATCCGCCTTTGTTTTTATGCGGATGAAAAATAAAACATTTCAAAACAAATAAGCCAATCGATCTATTATAGGCATCAAAAGAGAATACAGACGTTTTAGCAGAGCTAGCGTCCACGCGGCAGGGCCTTCAGAAAATATACGATGCGATCATAGCTTTATCACCAAAGAAAACGATACCAACCATTATGGAAGAGAAACCACTTATACCGTGTATAGTACCTCGATCCACACCCAAAGTGACCCCACAGCAGCTACACAAACGGTATGGTATTATTTCGATTACAATTCGTTAGTTTATGATGACGCACCTGTCATACAAACAATTTATATCTGGATTCGAAATTGAATCACTTTCTTTTTTATATATATATATATATTATTTAAAAAAAATAAATATATATATATATATATTAAAGCTTGTACAAAAATGATTAAATTTAAAATTTTAAACTTTCATATAAATAATTATATTGTGAAAAGTGGGTAATGGGCTAATTTGGTGCATGAGATAGAATATATCTATAAAAACCAAATCAGAATGTTCAGTTATTGAAAATGGTACTTTATACAGGATGGCAAGTTGACATTGATGGTTTTTAAGGATTCCGACCTAAGTATAAAATACAGGATTTTGGTATTTCTATATACATGTCGTGAAACATCAGTTACACAAGTGTCCTTAACAGCTAAATGTTAAGTTGCCGTCCCGTATTCGCACGAGAACCAAGTGCGTGTTATTATGGGCGTACTGTATGGTGGGCGGGCCAGCAGGTCGATATCTGTACCCACCGCGGCTGCACTTAAGATGGGCGTTGGTTTTCCTCTTAGCGACAACCCGGACGCTCGCCAAGGAAAAGTTCTGTCTACTTCGTTAGAAGGTCCGTACTACATTACTATTTATGGCATGTTAACATTCCCCGTTGTAGTTTGTACGATTGTGATGAAAATATTTCACTCGTTACTTATTAAACGTTTAAATATTTTTAACGCTCGTAACGTTAATATTATTTGTGCATTATATAATTCAGCTGATATAATTTAATGTACGAAAAAGTAAATTTAAATCGTTAGTGCGTATGCTAAAACGGTGTTGTCGTACTCTTACCCCCGAGCGCGCTCGAGACATTCCGTTGCGTGTCCGCTTCATAATACTGGAACCGCCCGTATCGTTTGCGTTTGTCGATTGGCGCGGCAGCGACGGGCGCGCTGGCCCGCGAGTGCGCGGTGTGCGCGCGCAGCAGCGAGCAGCACCTCATGGCGGCGTGCGACACGTGCCGCCACCACTACCACCTGCACTGCCTGCGCCCGCCGCTGCAGCGCCCGCCCAAGAAGAGCAAGCTCTACGGCTGGTGAGTACCTCGTATTTGTGATTGTAATTCATCTCGTGCTTGACGGCGAAGGAAAACATCGCGAGGAAACCTGCATGTGTCATTTCATTGAAATTATGTCACATGTGTATTCTACCAACCCGCATTCGAGCAGCGTGGTGGAATCCTCCTCAAAAAGGGAGAGGCCTCCTTAGCCCAGCAGTGGGACTTACAGGCTGTTACTGTACTGAGTACCACGCACTATATATAATAATGTATAACTTGTTTAAATATGGATGTGTCCAATAAAACGACCTATATTCAATGATTTATACTATTGTCGCAAGTTTTGTCAATAGTAAAGATTCCAGGAACGAGCTAAGTTATGCTGCACGTAATTTTTTCTAAGATTTATAACTGTTCGTTTCGTCTATTTGTATACGAAGATTGACATTTTTTGTTTAATATTATGTGTATTTTCGGATATTAAAAACTAGTTTTTACCAATTGAATTAGTCGTAAAAACGTAAGGTGTAAGTGGTATAATAATTTATTTCTTTATCAGGCAATGTTCCGAATGCGACAAAACATCAGATTCAGAACCTGAAGTGCTGGAAAAGAAAGTTCCGCGCCGGTCGCGTATTCGCTACAGCAAAGACGGTGCGATCATATCCGAACCTCATAGTCCGGGCTCCGTCCCGAATTCCCCACCACCGAAGCCTAAACCGGAGAAAATACATAAAGTGGAAAAATCAAAGAGTAACATATCTTCGGAAAATGTTTCGCCGATAAAGGTGACGATAAAACCGTTCGAGTTCAGTAGCGATGGCAACGAGTGTACAGAAATAAAGTCGAAAAGAGAGAAGAAGGCGAAATCTAAAAAGGACTACTCGTCGACCTCGGGCGGTGAGAGCGAGATATCGACGAAGAAAATACACAAACGTAGTTTCACGTCGCCCATTCTCACGAACACGCCGCTCATGTCGATAACTCCGATAGTCGCGGACAGTCCGAACGATTCGCACAACGAACATTCGAACGATTCAGCGAACGTCGTTCCGACGAAAGATTCGAGTTTCTATTCGCAAAACTTATCATTTTCAGCGCTCCTCAACGATTCCAAGGAGAGGGACAGTAAAGCTATCGAGAGCTCGATAGAGAACACACTCGCTAACTTATCGTCGGACATCGCGATGTACAAAGCGAATAGGAAGCGAAGAAAGGAGAAACACAGATCTCGTTACTCGCCCGATCTGATGCGATCTCCCTCGAAGTCCCATAAACATAAAAGGAAGAAGAAGACGCAAGATATAGAGAATCCCGATCCCCCGCATCCGAGGATCACGATCAAAGTATGTATTTGTTGATATATCGTATTTATAATTATGCCAGAATGTTGACGTTAGAACAATCTTGACGTTAGAAAAAATGACTAATTAAAAAATCATTTTAAGTTCATTTTTATATTATAAATTAATTATACTGGTGGTAGGGCTTTGTGCAAGCCCGTCTGGGTAGGTACCACCCACTCATCAGATATTCTACCGCAAAACAGCAGTACTTGGTATTGTTGTGTTCCGGTTTGAAGGGTGAGTGAGCCAGTGTAATTATAGGCACAAGGGACATAAAATCTTAGTTCCCAAGGTTGGTGGCGCATTGGCTATAAGCGATGGTTGACAGTTCTTACAATGCCAATGTCTAAGGGCGTTTGGTGACCACTTACCATCAGGTGGCCCATATGATCGTCCGCCTTCCTATTCTATAAAAAAAAAACATATTTCTAATTCTATTTATTGTCAGTTTTCATATAGTTTTTCAAGCTTTATTTTCGCCCGTTATTTCTTTCTTTCTTCCTTCTTATCATGTAAGTACGACATAAAGGAAATATCTTCTCGAAATATCATACTCTCGGCGTCATATCTCTCGAAATATCTGATATATGGGGCGATTATATATAAGACAACGTTCTCAATATTTAAATTCGGTAAAATATATCCTACAGTTAGTACTATGCCCGCTCTGCAGCCACATGTCGTGTGGCTGTGCCGGCAATTACGCAAATTTGGCATGTCTACTGATCCGTTCCTTGTGGTCGTAGTATGAAGTACATAAGTTTGTCGTATAGCCAATAGGCTTCCTCAACATACATATTTATGTGATACAAAATTTTCAAACTTTACTGGTGCTATTAAGGTTAGGACATTAAGTATATTATTGTAAATGTATTATGTATTATACTAATAATGCTAATAAATAATAATATCCTGGGACATTTTTCACACACGGCCATCTGATCCCAAATTAAGCTTGTACAGAGCTTGTACTATGGAAACCAGACAACTGATATACTAAATATACTATTTTTCTTTTGTAAATACATACTTATATAGATAATTACACCCAGACTCAGGACAAACAGACATGGTCATGCACACAAATATCTGTCCTGGATGGTAATCGAACCCACAACCTTCGGCGTGAAAGGCAAGCATCCACCAACCACGCCAACCGGCTCGTCAGATAAGATTTTCGTCATTTTCGCTAATAAGATTTTTATTTTCAGATAAAACCTATTCCCAAACCGGACGGGTCTCTAGACACGCAGATGTTCTACGTTCCAACGGATAGCAACGACGGACCTCCTCCAGCCGTCATTAAAAAACTATCTAAGGTAAGGTATATCTTTCTAAAAATATACGGCCTTATAAAAGTTGTCGGCGAGTGATTAGTTGAATAATACCCTGTTTCTTCTTTCAAATGTCATATCAATAATGACTGAAAGAGAGAAACAGAGTGTTTAACTTAACAGTCGCTAAGCATTAAATAAGGCTGATAAAGATGAGATTCGTTTAAATTATTATATAACTTTAATAGTTTTATGAATAAACGTATAAGTATGAAAGAAATATAAAATCTTTTTTGAGAATTTCGAGGTTGAAAGTGTATGTTTGTCCGCAGCACGTAGAACACGAAGCGCCCACGTCTCCGCTGCCAGCGATACCGACGACACCCGACCCTCTCGCTAATACATCCGTAAGTATATGACAAACAACATAAGTTTAAAAGTTATATAGAATAGGTAAATTTTAAGTAAAAATTATATAAAATATATTTGATAAAAAACTTTTAATCTATTATTTCCAAGCTTCCCAATCAGGATGAAAAACCGATCGAACCGGTTGCGATAACAAAACCGAAGGTATTAACATTTTATCACATTAACATGATCATTCCATATATATATAATCTTGCCGGTTCTTCACGATAGAATCTACATTCCGAACCGGTGGTAGCTTTACTTATTCGATACATATGTGATTTGACTTTATTTAATAAGAATGAAGAAATAAAATCAAAATATATTTTTATTCAAGTTGACTCTCACGAGTTGATTTTAATCGTCATTTTCACTAGATTATATTAAATGTAAAGCTACCGAAAAACGACATCAAACTGAATGGTTCTGAAACTTTTTTCAACAAATATATAATATATTCTAATTGCAGGAGGATTAAAGATAAACAGACTTTGATGGTTATAAGACTTGATTAGGACTGTATCTAATTTCTTTATATTTTTTAATATGAATAAAACACCCGTTCTCTGTAACTGGTTTATTGCGACTAACTTAAAACATATAGTTTACGACTTACATATATCATGATTTATATGACCAGATTTACATATACCATGATTTACATGAAAAAAAAAAAAAGCCGAGATGGCCTAGTGGTAAGAACGCGTGAATCTTAACCGATGATCGTGGGTTCAAACCCGGGCAAGCACCACTGAATTTTCATGTGCTTAATTTGTGTTTATAATTCATCTCGTGCTTTAACGGTGAAGGAAAACATCGTGAGGAAACCTGCATGTGTCTAATTTCATTGAAATTCTGCCACATGTGTATTCTACCAACCCGCATTGGAGCAGCGTGGTGGAATAAGCTCCAAACCTTCTCCTCAAAAAAAAAAGGGAGAGGAGGCCTTAGCCCAGCAGTGGGACATTAAGAGGCTGTTACTGTACTGTACTGTACTGTACTGATTTACATGACCATATTTACATACACCATGCGATTCACTAATGGCTCTGCTGTATTATGCATTACGAAGACATCTTCATGAATACGCATATATTGTTTATTTACAATACATTACAATTCAACTATCCTTATATCCGTTATAAGCTTACTTCAAGTTTAGATAAAACTTCGCGTTCATTCGAAACGTTTTTTTTTTTGCGAATTCGAAACGAAGACCACAGATTATTTTCGATTTCGACTAATAATGTCTTGTCAATTATATGTCAAGATCATTTGATTATCTCCTATTGGTATGGACAGTAAACTTAGTTATGGGTGTAGTTGCCAAGAACATTTTTTTCTAAATATTATTTGTTTACACGCAATATGACCGATAATTGATCGAGTCGTGATGAATGCTATTCCAATGTTAGGAAGAAAAAATATAAACAAACGTTTTTATACATATATTTTATGCGATGTATTAATAGTAATTTACGACCACATAACATTTTAGTGTTGTGGCTTTCATGTACAAAACAACACAATTCGAATTAGCGGCACATACATACATCGCTCTAGTATATTTCTAAGACGCCATTTATTTCTCGAATTTTCAGTTTTTAAAAAGATTTTTAAAACGATGATGTTGTAATGTAAATTGAATTATTTAACTTTTTACGATACATATAAAAGGAATAAAATTGTGGCAATTGAAACGTATAATTATGAAGATTATTGGTAATGATAGCTCAAATAAAAATATTATACTATTTCTTTGAGGAAATAAAAAATGTGTTTATTATTTTTTTAATATAAACAGGGAGTTTAATTAATAACATTTAGAAATTCTTCAAATTTAAGTTAAATCAAAATATAGTTAATCCTAGTAGGCTCTGTCATATACTGTTGAAGCATTTTCCTTTACTATAGTAATGTCATGTCATAATCTAAGGAATTCTCGTCTGAGCAAAAATAGAACCAATGAGACACATAAGAAACTATTTACTTGGTGGTACTGCTTTATTCAACTCGTCTGGGTAGGTAGTATCCACCCATCATATATTCTACCGCCAAACAACAATATTTAGTATTGTTGTGTTCCAATTTGAAGGGTTAATGAGCCAGTGCAACTACGGGCACAACGGACATAACAACGTTCCTAATGTTGTTGTAAATATTTCTTACAACGCCAATTTCTATGGGCGGTGGTGACCACTTACCGCCAGGTGGTTTGCCAATCCGTCTACATACGTCATAAAAAAAGGATTACGAAATGCTTAAAAGCAACGTTCAATGGAATGGCGATAGGAAGGACATGAATAATGTTGTAATATTATTTAAAATAAAATAGTGTAAAATGTGTTTTATAACAGTAGGCATGCATATTTACATATTTCATGGCTCTTCTATTACATTGGAATTTAATTTATAATTCAATAGATTAAACATACATAGAATTATGACAAAGTTGTTTATTTACCTTTTATCTCCTTCCTTTGGAATGAAGAATTAAGTATGAAATAAGGACTTTCTAGCATTGGCAGGTAACTAATATTTTCATGGAGTGAATTGAGAATATTGGTCTGACTCGGTTAATCTCCAAGCGTTGCTAATTCTATTAAAAATGAAATTGTACAAAAGAACCTTTATTCATAGCTATTTTAATTACGATATTTTTTTACATTTATAATGAATTTTATGTAAAATAAGTATTCCAAAAGTGAAAATGATTGGGATTATTTTTAGACTATATGTACTATAATGTAGAGAACAGTTACTTTACAAATCAAAAGACTTTTAATCCTTAGGCTACTAATAGACTTGTCTTTAAAATATAAACTAAAGTTAGTGCAGTTAATCTCTTTGCAATACTTAAGGAAAAATATATGACATAGGTATATATACATTTAAAATTCGTAAAGAAGTTGATAATGAGAATGAATAGTGACGTTTCACCTTTAAAACGTTATTCATACGGCAAAATGCCAGAGAGAAGAGTTTTACTAAAGACGTACTTGGCACATTAGACTTTACATTCGCAAAGGCTGGGGGTCTGCGATATCTTTTGTTATCGCATCACGTATTGTTACGCGGACGAAACAATGGACGAGACGAAATGCATAAAAATCTCCAGAGATGTATGCTTTATGTATACTTGGTCTTTTTTATCTTTCCATTCGGAATGTTCTGTAATAGCTCCGATTAGGGGAATATATTTGGACAATATTGATATAAAACCTCGTTTTGAGGTCGCAGGAGTACGATATTTCATGTAATATAATATGTGTTTGCCAAAACAATAGTAGAATAATCATAAAGTAGAAATTCGTTTAATTTAATTTTGGGTTTTCTTCAAATTGGAAGTAATTTAATGTCGCACATACTTAACTGTTTTTTTTTTAATATTAAGACGGTATTTCATTATAATTCGTTAAATAATGAAAATGTTTCAAATTTTCGTTTGTAATTATAATTCATACGACGGATACGAGCAAACTATTATTCACAAAATATATTTAATTAAAAATCAGAATAGAACGATTATGGTTTTTTAAAACCTGTAGTCTTATGTAATTATTTTTTTACGAGATCTCGTAAAATCGATAATAGTAGTCAGTTGAAATAAGTTGAAAACACAAATTTCGTTTAAATTTTTTTATGCACATTGACCAATATTTGCGACTGTCGTGTATCGTAAATTGGGCAAAGTTACACACACTAACTTAATTATTGATTAGGGATTAAATCTAAGCGGACTTGCTAAAGTAGTATAAAAAAATTAAATGTTGATAAATTATTATCGCCGCTCATTGGGAATAGTCCTGAAAGATAATTCATTAACTATTCCTTACCCAATAATGAGCGACCATGGCAACTAATATAATATGTCCTTGTGCCATTATTTAGTCATACCATTAAAACCGAAACAAAGCAATAATAAATAACACTGTTTGATGGAGGGGACAGAGGATGGGTTGTACCTACAAAAACGAGCTCACACAAAGTCCACCGGTACCAATTTGTACATTATAACCGAAACAAAGCAATAATAAATAACACTGTTTGATGGAGGGGACAGAGGATGGGTTGTACCTACAAAAACGAGCTCACACAAAGTCCACCGGTCCGAATTTGTACGCATTCCCTCGTATTGTCAGTAACAAAAATTGACGGCTAGCGTTCGCGTGAGAGTCGCGTGCGCAGAAGCGGTGGCGCCGGCGAGTCCGCGCCGCACGCGAACGCTCTGCCGCCCCTCTCAGCCTGCGACGTGTGCGAACAGCCCGGCGACACCAGCAACCTCGTCAGGTGATCTATCATACATTTATGTTTCTACCTGTACATTGCATGTTATATTTCGGTTTAAACGCATACATACATATTTATTGTTTACATTTAAAATTCATCTTTTCAATTTATAATTTTTAATGCATTTTAAAGCGACACGAACAAAAGAATGGAAAAATATGATATATCTTTATTTTATTTTTTATTATTATTCGACGAACTGAGGGATTCTACATATTATGTTATCGCTTGGTTTATTAGTGCGCGTAACGTTATTCCGATTTTTTTTTTTAATCTACATAATAATCTTTATTACTCTACCACATTTTATTATTCTGCTTTATTTTATGTCATATATAATTAATATTTGTTTTATAAAATAAAATTTATTATTAATGAAAAAATTAAAAATTAATGATTTCAATTTTAATCTGTCAAAATGGTGTATGATAATGATATAAACAGTCGTTAGTAAGATCCAAATAAATATTTTTAAAAAATACAGGAATTCAATAGTATCGTGTATCCAATACATTTATTTTTAAACAAAACAGCATAAATTTCAACTACATTAGCATTTAAACTAATCGCGAAACATACACGTAGCCAAGTTCCCAGCTATCTATTAAGTTAAGCGACGAGTTACGAATAGTTGGAATCCTCTAGTTCTCGAGCAAGCAATTGTCTGTATTCAGATGCGACGAGTGCAGCAAACGTTACCACTTCACTTGCTTGGAGCCGCCTCTGAATAAGAATCCGAAGAAGCGAGGCTACTCGTGGCATTGTGCCGACTGCGATCCCACTGTGAGTGTTTACCTTAACTCGTGAATGTTCAAAGTTTTTATTTGATTACGTTTTCGAGAGAAAATATAAAAATTTTTGTTGGCAAGCACGAGTTCAAATTGTTTTCTTTGTTGTTTATTTATTGTCTTGATTTCTGTAAACTGGATTTTGCTTTAAAATTTACGATACTTTTACTATATTCATTCTTTGAAAATTCATTGCCCAATCGTTTAATAAATTACCTGATAAATAAACGATTACATAAATCATTTAATTTCGGCAAAAAATGTAAATGAGTTTATGAACATTTTATAAATTTTATAAAATTGCTTTTCTTTTGTTATCACGATCAATTGTTTTTTTTTTTTTTGAAAAATTTTAAATAATTGTATTTACCGAATAATTCTCTGATACTAATTAGCTAGGGAGTTGGCAAGCATTTCGGTATGTATTTAGCTGAGGTTTCATATCGATGATATTAGTGCAATACGACACGAATTTGTCCAAAAAAAAAAAAATTGTCCTACTTCGCTGCGTTTTTGAGTTATAGCGCTTCAAATTAGTAAAAATAAAAAAAGCTTACAAAAATCTTTGCTCCTGTCTGCCTCTAAGGTCAAAATCATCCTGAAAACATCCCTGAAATTATAAAAATCGAAAGGACGCTATTAGAACCATGAGCATATTATTAATAGAACTTTTTACATTTTCAAAATTCCGTCACACGATAATGCAAAGCGATGGATGTGTGCCTCATCGGTTTTCTTTGATTGTATAAGTAATGCGAACATCCCTCCTAGAGGCAGATATGAGCAAGTTATATAGTTAAATTTTTTCGTCATTTGGAGCGCTGTAAATCGACGACGCAGAGGAAACATACTGGCCAAGCATTTTTATGTAGTCTTTTATAATGTTAATAATAGAACAATTCAGGTATGTCACGTGTGCACATCATATATATATATATATATATATATATATATATATATATATATATATATATATATACATATATATATATATTTTTTAATTATAAAAAAAAATAAAAGATATTTTGCTACAATCAACAGCCAATCGTTGTCCACTGCTGAACATAGGCCTCTCCCAAGGTGCGCCAAAGCTCCCTGTCCTCCGCCTTCCGCATCCAGTTGGTGCCCGCCACCTTCTTAAGGTCGTCGGTCCACCTGGCTGGAGGGCGCCCTACGCTGCGCTTGCCGATTCGCGGTCTCCACTCTAGGACTCGTCTGCTCCAACGGCCATCGGTCCTACGACATACGTGACCAGCCCACTGCCACTTCAGCCTGCTAATTTTGCAAGCTATGTCGGTGACTCCGGTTCTTTTCCGGATAATCTCATTTCTGATCTTATCCTTCAAAGATACTCCGAGCATAGCTCGCTCCATAGCACGCTGAGCGACTTTGAATTTGTGGACTAGTCCCGCAGTTAGTGTCCACGTTTCGGCACCGTATGTCATGGCAGGTAAGACGCATTGGTTGAAGACTTTCGTCTTCAAACATTGCGGTATAGACGACTTGAGGACTTGACGAAGGTTGCCAAATGCTGCCCATCCCAAGCGAATTCTTCGATCGGCTTCCTTCTCGAAGTTGTTCCTACCGACTTGTATTATCTGTCCTAGGTAGGTATATTCACTAACAACTTCGAGAGGTTTCCCCTCGACGTATATCGGTCCCGGCACGACATGCCTATTGAACATGACCTTGGTCTTGTCCAAGTTCATACCGAGACCGACACACCGGGAAGACTCGCCTAGGCTACGCAGCATTTCGGTGAGTTGTTCCAGCGACTCTGCTATGATGACGATATCGTCGGCAAATCGAAGGTGTGAGATGTACTCGCCGTTTACATTGACTCCATACCTAGTCCAATCCAGCGTTTTGAAAACGTCTTCCAACGCGTTGGTGAACAGTTTCGGGGATATTACATCCCCCTGTCTCACCCCTCTGCGCAATTGGATCGCCTTCGTCTTACAGTCCTGGATGTGGACAGTCATTGTAGCGGCATTGTACAGACATCTCAGTACCTCGATATATCTCCAATCGATATGACATCTCTGCAATGAGTCGAGCACTGCCCAGGTTTCGATGGAGTCGAAGGCTTTCTCGTAGTCCACAAATGCCATACACAGCGGCTGATTGTACTCTTCGGTCTTCTGCACAATCTGCCGAACAGTATGGATGTGGTCCACGGTGCTGTAGCCTGATCGAAAGCCGGCTTGCTCTGGGGGCTGGAACTCGTCAAGTCGTCTGGCGAGACGGTTCGTGACGACTCTTGAGAACAGCTTATACACGTGACTCAGGAGGGAGATTGGTCTGTAGTTTTTCAAGAGGGTTTTATCACCTTTCTTGAAAAACAGTACCACCTCACTCCCGCTCCACGTTTCCGGGGTCTTGCCATGTTGGATGACGGAATTAAAGAGGCTTGCTAGCTCTTTCAGGACCGGAGTCCCGCCTGCCTTAAGCAACTCTGTTGTGATTCCGTCATCTCCCGGAGATTTGTTGTTTTTAAGCTGTTCTAGAGCCGCCCTAATCTCTCCTTGGTCAACGACCGGGAGCTCCTCGGAGTAATGGCGCATAAGAGGGGCGCGCTGGTCATCAATACTGATTCCCATGGGTTTATCCGATCTTGAAGAGAACAACTGCCCATAAAACCTCTCTACTTCTCCGATAATCTCAGGCCTAGAGGTAACGACCCCACCATTTTCAGTTTTAAGTTTTGTCAGACGCGGCCTCCCAAACTTGCGAGCGAACACTTTCGATCCCCGATTTTGCTCAATCGCAGCCTTGATGGCACGGGTATTGGAGCGTCGGAGATCGCGTCGCGCCAGCGTTATTATTATTTGATTTAAGGCCTTATCTGACAAAAACGATGGTAGTTCTCGTCGTTTTCTCATGAGCTCGAGTGTCTCAGCAGAGAGTTTTGGTGCGTTGTCTCTTCTCTGTGGCGGAAAACACTTGCGGGATGTGTTTTGCAGTATTTTGACCAGCGTGTCGGTTCTCTCATCAATGCTTTCCAATGGTTTCCAACGCGGTGAATTGATTTTGAAGTTCCATTTGGAACTTTTCGGAGCCTTGAGCAGCTTGGAGCATGGTAGGTCGGAGAGTAGACCTCATCATTCTCGATCTTTCGGCTTTTAAGTTGATATTTAGAGTGCCTCGAACCAAGCGGTGATCACTTCCGGTATTAAACCTGTTGATCACTGAAACATCTCTAAATATGTGCCTTTTATTCGAAATGATAAAGTCTATCTCGTTCCTTGTCACGTTATCGGGGCTTCGCCAGGTCCACCTCCTCTGAGGCTTCTTTTGAAAGAAAGAATTCATCAAAAAAAGCCCCTGCGCTTCGAGAAAGTTTACCAGCATTTGCCCCCTGTGATTTCTGCAGCCCAAGCCGTAAGGTCCGACTTTCGATTCACCGCTATCTTGTACTCCCACTTTAGCATTAAAGTCTCCCATAACAACATTGTAGTGGGCCCTCGAGGTGTCGTTGAGGGCCTTTGCGATGTCCTCGTACATCGCTTCGACCACATCATCAGAGTATGTCGAAGTTGGCGCATATACCTGTACAACCTTCAGGGAGTACCTGTCGGAAAGTTTTAGGACAAGGTACGCTACCCGGTTCGACACACTACTGATTTCCACAATGCTGCTAATGAGATCCTTTTTGACTAGAAAACCGACACCACCCTGGGAGAGGTTATCACCTTCGCGGAAGTAGAGTAAGTTACCGGACTCTAGAGTTATCGTGTCCTCCCCCTGTCTTCGGGCTTCAGATAACCCCAGTATATGCCAGTTTATATGACTTAACTCTACTTCTAATTCGGCGAGGTGATGGTCCAGCCTCATCGAGCGTCCATTATACGTTGCCATTTTCAGTCGTTTTATACGGTAGCCTGCCGTGAACCGGTGATTCTTAGCACCCCCTGCCCTGCCGATACCGCGACCGCTACCTTGGTCGGGCCTAGCGGGCTTGCCGGTAACTGGGGGCCTTTTTTTGGGCGCATCTGCCATTTAGGGAGGGGTTTGCCCATACTCGCCGCGCTGGGCAGGCGTGTTGGCGAGCGCAGTAGGGGGTAAGATGTTTATGGGAGGGGGGACGCTGCTGCCCATCCCCCCTTTTCCCCGTCCCTCAGTCGCCTCTTACGACACCCACGGGATGAGATTGGGGGAGTACTATTCTAAGCCGGTATTCCACGGCATTTTGCTACAATAGTCAGTTAAGATGTCTCTCTAATTTTCGTCGTTTTCAGAAGGAATTTGAACTTCAGCGTCAGAGACAGGCATGAGCAAATAATATATATCTATTGTTTGTTAAATTCAAAGCACTTTCAATTGACAATGCAGCGCTACCGTGGTGGCAGACGAGATCCTTAATGTTTCAATTATCTATCTCTTAATAGTGTAATAATTTCTGCCATTTGAGCAAATCTTCAAATCAAATTTTCTTCGCCAGCTCCCTAACCACGTTTTTTGGAATAGAAATATTTTAATTAACTTTGTATATGTAATATTTTATTTACTTTATCACAAGAAAAAATAAAAATATAAATGAATGATAAAATTATCTTAAAGTAAATAGCTTTGAGGAAAGTACACGAGCTCGCGAGCTGCGTTTTTTAATTTGCATTGCTAATAATTACTTAAAGTGCTTGAAAGCGCTTTAATGAATTAGAACTGTGATCTAAGAAGATAAAGTGTTTTAAAAAACTTATTGCAAAGCAACAATCTGAATAATTAGTATTATCTTGTACTCTTAAATGTTTTATCTTATATGAATGTTGTAGTTTAAAAAAGGTTTAACATTAATGCGTTAATTAAATTTAAGGCTGTGATTAAATTGATCCTAAACTTGGTAATTTAAGTCGATCATTGCAAGACAGCGAAAAGAACGTATTGCGAAAGAATATAACAGATGAGTGAAAACAATTAACATGTATACATGCACTGTTTTATTTTTTTATAAAATAAGGAGGCGGGCGGGCACTTGGGCCACCTGATTATAAATCGTCACCATCACCGATAGGCATAAGCGCATTAAGAAATATTAACCATTCCTTAAATCATAACGTGCCACCAACCTGGGTAACTAAGATGTCCCTTGTGCGTGTAGTAACACTGGCTCACTCACCCTTCAAACAGAGCACAACGATCCTAATTATTGTTGTTTGGCGCTTGAATATGTGATGAGTAAACGCTGACCATAAGATGAATTATAAACACAAATTAACACGAAAACTTAGTGAAGCTTGCCCGGGTTCGAAACAGCAATCTTCGATAAAGATTAGCGTGATCAAGCACTGGGTCATTTCGACTTTTATTTAAATTAATTCCTCGCCAAAATTTTAATTTGTTACGTTTTAATATCGTCACGGATTTTCCGAACAGCCGTTTGGCAGTTTTTTAACGGTTATTATATGTAAAAACAAAGCACGTTCGGTTCAGGTTTTACACTTTATTTAAATACTATTTTAACAGAAACACAAATTTACAAAATCGTATAGTAATTTTAATGATGACTGGAGAAAAAAAATATACATTTTTTTTTATGTTATAGACTAATATAACATTTCTTACAGGATCTAGAAGAAAACAATTGAAGCGACAAACGTATAACGAGCACATATATGAAGTATGATGTGGCGTCTGTATGTATTACAAAGAAAATAATTATAGGGATTTGGATATGCTTAGTCTATTTTAAGTATCTGTTGTGTTGTTTTTTTTTAATATATGTGCCGTGAAAGTAAATATATTAATTATATATTACATAAGTGAACTCTCAATATGTTTAATTGTAGCATTATTGTGTTTCTTGTATCACTGATGCAATAAATAATAACTGCTTTATATTGTGTTTTATTTTTACGTAATATTTATTACATTGTTTAAAGTATCTAATTGTTTCGTTGTTTTTTTAATCAAAATTATTATATTATATTTTTAAAGATTCGTAACATTTTTCTTTTTTTTTTCAGAATGACTTTCTAATGTATTCAAAATATATAATACAATTTAATAATTGTTTAAGGTATTATTTTGTTTTCAAAATTACTTTTGTATTTCTTATTAATAAAATAATCGTAAGCAGAAGCTGTTGTTTGGAATTCACGCGATAGATATTCTACATAACTCTTTAACCGTCGTCACCGTATTGCGGATTTAAAAAATGTAAAATAAATGTGGTTTTTCAGTCCAAGATCCATCTAAATTTTTACGTGCCATACCCGTGGTTTTATTAAAACTAAGGTAAAGTAAAGTAACAGCCTGTGAATGTACCACTGCTGGGCTTAGGCCTCCCCCTCCCTCCCTTTTTTGAGGAGAAGGTCTTTGGAACTTATTCCACCACACTGCTCCAATGCGGGTTGGTGGAATACACACGTGGCAGAATTTCAGTGAAATTAATCACATGCAGGTTTCCTCACGATGTTTTTCTTCACCGTTAAGCCCGAGATTAATTATAATCACAAATTAAGCACATGTAAATTCAGTGGTGCTTGCCTGGTTTTGAAACCACGATCATTGGTTAAGATTTACGCGTTCTTACCACTGGGCCATCTCAGCTTTAAAAACTACGATAATAAAATAAAAAAAAAAGAGAAATCCATGATAAAAAAATAATAATTATCCTATATTTTTATACACCTATTAACAAATCAAAAATTAATAAACGCCGGGAAACAGAATTTTCTTACAGAAAAACCCTATAACTTTTTATTGGCCCAACATGGGAATTGAACTCAGTATCAGTAAGGTCTGCGCCCTTACATGAAGCCACTAGACGAGGCAGTCAAATCTTACTTGCGTGTGTAATGTTGTTCTTGTACCAATAATTTTGAATGATGACGTACTACTGTAACTATGAAATATATAATATAATTTTATTACACTTTACCTGTTTTTTTATTTAGACAATTTCTCCACAGACGTGTGTCCGTGCGGTGGTTTATTTGGTTTCTTAATTGGTATTAAATGTTCACTCCGATTTTAAAATTACTAAAACTAAATAATTATTATATCGTACTCATGTACATCGGTGACCTTTTATTATACATTTATGTCAGTATTTAATAAGCTTTTAGACTAAATTCTAAAAACATGACAAATTTTTGTTGTAAGTTGTTATTGTAATTGAGTGCAAAGTTTTTATGTTTCTATCTATTTATTGTATATACACGAAACAAACGAAGAATAATCAATGTTTTATGAATCGAAGCTTGGCGGTTAAAGGGTAAAAACATGAATTTCAAGTAAAAGTAATAAAGCTTACTGACAAAATCATATTTCTAAGAAAAGCTTTAGAAGCTATAACACAAACGCAATTAAGTTTATCATTTTTATAAAAACACAATGTCTAAAAAGGAATTCTACTTGTATTATGAAGAGGTAAGTTTTATTTTTTTGTTTAGCAGAAAGAGGCATTATAGTGACAACAGTAAATTAATTTTTTACCGTAACAGCCTGTGAATGTCCCACTGCTGGGCTAAAGGCCTCCTCTCCTCTTTTTGGGGAGAGGGTTTGGAGCTTATTCCACCACGCTGCTCCAATGCGGGTTGGTGGAATACACATGTGGCAGAATTTCAGTGAAATTAGACACATGCAGGTTTCCTCACGATGTTTTCCTTCACCGTAAAGCACGAGATGAATTATAATCGCAAATTAAGCACATGAAAATTCAGTGGTGCTTGCCCGGGTTTGAACCCACGATCATCGGTTAGGATTCCCGCGTTCTTACCACTGGGCCATCTCGGCTCCTTTAATTTTTTACAGTATATCTTATTAAAATAAATAACAAATTTATTTTAAACGTTTTTTTGTACATAAATATTGCTTTTTACACTTTAAAATGTCTTGTATGAAACGTGTACAGTGTGGGCGAATAGATGGTGAAAAAAATATTGGGATAAAATTCTTATGTTACTCGTATGAAGTCGGGACGGGCTTTTTTGTTTTAAGTAAATTACTTAGTAACATGCGTAGAAAATATTGTTTATATATAAAATGCGACGGTGTATTTGTATTAAAATATATAATGTATTAAATATCGATGCATTTTACTAATTGGAATAAAACATAAACTATGGATGTGTTAATTATTTCACACATGGGGAATATGAAAACGACGCGATGCGTTGATGTATAAGCTCAAAAAAGGATTTCTTTTTTTTTTTTATAGAATAGGAAGGTGGACGAGCATGTGGGCCACCTGATGGTAAGTGGTCACCAAACGCCCTTAGACATTGGCATTGTAAGAAATGTCAACCATCGCTTATAGCCAATGCGCCACCAACCTTGGGAACTAAGATTTTATGTTCCTTGTGCCTGTAATTACACTGGCTCACTCACCCTTCAAACCGGAACACAACAATATCAAGTATTGCTGTTTTGCGGCAGAATATCTGATGAGTGGGTGGTACCTACCCAGACGAGCTTGCACAAAGCCCTACCACCAGTAAATTTATTTCAGTAAATTCTTTATTAAGACGGAAGCTTGGATTGATGAAAATTTATGTAATTTTGTTTTGTACAATTAGTTTTCTTATAATGATACATACATACATATATAATAATATAATAAACCTCATTTTGGTATAATCGTATATTAATTGATAGATAATATAATTATAACATTTTCGGCGAAAATCAATAATTATTTAGAAGTAGCTTTAAAAAAAAAAAGAATAGGAAGGCGGACGAGCATATGGGCCACCTGATGGTAAGTGGTCACCAACGCCCATAGACATTGACATTGTAAAAAATGTTAACCATCGCTTACATCACCAATGCGCCACCAACCTTGGAAACTAAGGTGTTATGTCCCTTGTGCCTGTAATTACACTGGCTCACTCACTCTTCATACCAGAACACAACAATATTAAGTACTGCTGTTTTGGGGAGAATATCTGATGAGTGGGTGGTAGCTACCCTTTTTTTTCTCACTGGAAAAACACATTTATTTGTTTCCTACATGAGGTGGGGGGGTATGTGGGACTCGCCGGCGCTGAACCGCCGGAATATCCACTAAAAACCAGCCTCACCGCTATGATTCTCTACGGCCTTCGCAAGAGAGCGTCCACCCAGATGGGCGCACCGTACAGAGCGATGAACCGCACGACACCGGCGTATAATCGCCGGCATGGCTTTTCCGGCCCTCCTACATATGGCAGGAGCCGGCTTAAGGTAGCGGCAGCGTTGATGAGCTTCGGGCCAAGTTGGACAAAATGCTGCCCGAAGCTCCATATTCCGTCCAGGGTCAGGCCCAGATACTTCATGTGGGCCTGCACCTTAATCACCGCCCCTGGACGGTGATACACGCCCCTCGAGGGCGGCGGGTGGTACCTACCCAGACGAGCTTGCACAAAGCTCTACTTGTTGGTAACAAGCAGGATTGTAGAAAATAACCATCGTGTTATATGGGGAATGGCAATCTGCTTACTTTTTACATATAAAAACAGATAAACAAACCAACAAAGTACTCTTTACCTGTAAATCTATAACTATCGTCTAATAATTTTATCATTACCTCTTTCATTACGAAACTAACTGAAGTATGGGCGCGTCATTCTAGTTTCAAAATTAATAATACATTCCTGGAAAATTCGATTTAGAATTGAATAAAACACTAGACAGGGTTGATAAGGTCGTTAGGCAAGGTGGAAGGTGGTTACTCGCCTGCGATGCAACTTGAATGAGCGCTCATTTTAACTGCCGCTTCTGAAATTGGAAATCGATTCTCTAGAAATGTAGGATAAAAGAGTTTATTATTAAATTTCCGACTCGCTTTATAGATGATTCCGATCAATTCGGAATTTGTTCTTTATTATCTACATGATGTCCAAAATTTTTGCATTTTTTAATCCTTACTTAATATTATAAACGCGGAAGTAAGTTTGTTTGCTACCCTTTTATGTTTTAACTATTCAACTGATTAAAATGAAATTTTGCATACACGTTGTCAGGAGTAAAGAAAAAGCCATAGGGTATCTAAAACCTCATCTTCTCCCACGGGCGGCACGAAGCCGCCAGCGGAAACGTACCTAAAATAATATACATCGCTTGTATTTCAAATTAAATGATAGCATATTTCTTAATTCACCTTTATAATTTAAAAAGGCAGAGCAATTAAGCAAAATATGTTCATGCTTTAATTGATTTAAAATGTTATTTTACAAAAAATATTGCTTGAATTTTGACAATATCTTTATTCGCATTTATGTCTTTTAAAATTTGTTTTCATTTCATATGTTACTATAATATTATATTCATTATATATTATGTATATTTATAATTTTGTAAAAAATCTAATTGTAGAATTAAATGTAAGTATAATTAATATATACTTATTTGGTAAATAATGTTATTATTAACGTACTTCGTGACTTGCATGGGTCTCACACGCAATAACATTTAAGTAAAAATACATACATAGGTGGCCGACCAATATATTTAAAAATATATTAACCAAACGTTATAGAAAAAGAAGAAAATAATATATTTGTATGAAAATATTCTTTATTAAATTAGGCTGTTATAAGCCCTTTGAAGTCGTCATGTTACATGTTACTGTATTAAATAACAGCTAGCACTGGTTCGGAATTTAGATTATACCAAAAAAAAAACTGAAAAGAAACTCAATAATAACTATTTTTCACGAATTAACGTATGTTATCATGTTGTTATGTTAATTAAAACAATTAAATTATTATTTAGCCTGCATAAAAATCAACGAATACTAACTCCACATTTTTTATCGTGTATAGTTTATAGCGAGTAATGTTATATTTATAGTCCAAGTTAATGTATAAAATAAATTGACACTATTATAAATAAAGAGAAATAACGATGAAAAAAATATGTGGCAGATGTGAAACTACAGAATAAATTACAATTTATATAAACCATTTAATAAACATGGAGTTAAATAAATAAAGACACAGTTTCGTAATAAAATAAATAAATGTGGCAATTCCTTGACCGCAAAATCTGCGTTGTCGTGAGTTTTGAAAGAACAAAATCTATACCGTAAGCTCAACAGGCGGTGAAGTCGCGTCTTGAGTTCTTTGTATTTGTATAGTTATAAAGTCATGAATGTATGTATCTTCATGTCCACTTGGAAAACCGGGTTCATCTTGAAATATTTGTTTCAAAATGGAATACCGACTTTCATAATGGAGAAAGATCCATGATTAAGTCATTAAACTTTAAAATTTCTAATTGCCGACATATGAGCTAATAATTATTTACCATTTCAACCGAGATGATTATTCTTGTGTTGAAAATTAAACATAATTTAAAAACTGTCTAGTTTCTTTGATCAAGGACTACATATTTTCTGAGTCTGAGTTTTTTTGTTCCAAGTAAACAATAACATTATTATTTTATTTTATATTCTAAAGTTTAATTACAACATATTGGTATGTTTGCACTACCCCTCTCTGTAAATTTTATCTCATACCTGAGGTTGCTTGAAAGAGATCGCTAATAGTGATAAGGTCAGCCTGTCTTTGTATTATATTTTACGAGTATTTTTCGCAACACTTCTTATTTTTGTAATGAAGTGTGATAAAGTTTTTATCTATCATTTGTTTTATTAAAATTATGATGGATGTTTAACTAGAAAAACTTAAATTCAAATATCATGTGAAATTCCTTTTGAACGAATCTTGTTTAGATCGACATTATGTTTTCGCTTCTTTAATAAAAACTTTAAATTTAATAAATAAAAGTTTTTTAAACTTAAACATTCGAGAATAATCGTTTATCGTCTGTAAATTATTCCAAGATGATTGGACTTAATTCTTAACAATTATATCACAGCAATATTAATTATTTAAGAATCTAATAATACAATCAAACTATTTAATAACAATTTTAAATAATTGAAAATCAAATTATAGTTAGTGGGTATGTTATATGATCAATGAATACACAATGACTTAAACATGCCAATAATAAGATTATTGTTATATTATTATTTATAAGATTCCAAATTCAGATTGATTACTTTCAAAATGAGAAGAAATAAGATAATAAAGCTAAACAAATAGCATTACTTCTCAAAGCAGCAAAGAGGTTTAACATAAATATATGCATATTATGTTAGCGAGATGTAGGAAATGCGGTCCAGAAGCAGATATGTTAGCGGATGTGCTGGTACAACATTTGCCGTCGTACTTATCAACTTACCTGAGGCTGACAGTTGATATATGGTTGATATTCTACGCTTATGCATGTTGAAATAAACCTAATGCGATTCAATTTTACTGAAAATGTTATCGTATTGTTTGCTGTGATATAGCTTTAATTCTTTATAAAATTCAATTTAATTCTCTAATTTTATGTAATCTATGTTTGAGGGTGTGAGAGAGACAGAGAAAATCATCGACTCTTTCTGCCATACACCTAATTAAATATTACAAAATGTTTTTTGACCTACTTCAATAGTTAAAGTATATATATCGATTTATGATAATTAGTTTAGAAATTATGCGGAAACAGATGAACGTATGTAACATATTACATACCTTATAACTTTTTTTTTAATCTATAACACAATATCTTTTATACTTGCTATACAACTTTTTGTTTTTAATAAAAATTAGACTACCCAAAATATTATGTAAAATAACGCTTGTAAAGTTCTAGTCAACCAGTTATTAATATTAGAACTGTAAATTGCTAATTATTTTTATTAGTGTCTGAAAGCGCTTCACTCGTTAGAACAGCGCTTTAAGAACCTGCAATGTAAATTTTAAAACACTTTGAATTTAAATTTTCATTTTGAAAACATTTTATGTACATTTAAAGTGCTAAATAAAGATAATTTTACATGGAAGAAACTTTTTTGCAATATCCTCTCAAAACCGCTTATATCCTTTAATCATTGACATGAATATATATATTAATAAATCATTAAAATAATTTTATATTGCTAGAGTTTATTTATATTTTTTTATTTATTAGTTGGACTTTCGAAAATAGTATATTTTTAGAGAAAAGGCCAAATTTATATGACTCCTATAATCTTTAGTATAATAGAAGTCAGAAGAAGAAACAAAGCGTCGAATATTAAACAAACAGGAATATTCATGTCAAATATATGTAATTCATGTAAAATATATAGATGTCAAAATAATAAACAAGCTGCACTTAAAAAGATCGTTAAATCTGTGAGTTCTATGCTGCGTCACATGGGTTCAAATAGTAACAAGTAACTGTGAATATTCCACTGCTGGTCTCTTTTTATTTAATATTTCGAGCATATTCTACCATTCAGTTCTAACTCGGGTTGGTTTTCCACATTAAGCACATTAAAACTCAGTGGTTCGAATGTGAGCCCACGCGTGTTCCAGCCTCTCAGCCATCACGTCTCAAGCTTTAAATTACAAAACAATAAAAGTATTCTTTTTTACTTTTGAATAACATATCTTTAAAATAATTATTCCTTTTATCGAGAAATATATTTCTGTAAGATTCAATCAATTTTATGAAACTAAATGAAATCCTCTGAGTCGTTACTAATATTCCAATTCTTTTGATTCTGTTTCATTCTACACAAAATAAAAGATGATACAAAATCAAATCATTTCAAATATCGATAAAGCATGCATGTTCCGTTCACGACGAAAAAATCATGATATTAAAATATTCAGCAGTAAATAATGTTACAAATATTGTCTTTTATATAATGCTTGACGTTGATTTTATTAAATATTAAATGGCCATTTACGGTTGTATAGCACTTTCAAACTAAAGAAATATGAACGTGTCACGATGCAAGTTCTGCAGGAAATTACTTCGAACTTTCTATACCAACGTGTAAGGGAGGTACTAAATCTTGCACCCGAAAACTTTGCCTTCTTTGTCCAAGTTTCGTAGTACAGTAGATGGAGAAACAATCACTTAGGCGAGTTAGATGCGCTTTGTTTTAAAATTGTCGTATGCCGAGCATGTTTCATTGTATGGCGGTATTCGGCGACTTCAATAAAGGAAGAGGTTCTTGTATCGTATTCATATCTATAAATCGTATTTTTCTGCTTTCGAAATGCAATTGATGCATATTTAATTTTCAGTTTTAAGAGCCTTATTGTACTATGACTAAATATTATATAGATATGAATAATTATATTACAGTAGAATTGCTTTAAGAGGAATTGTTAGTTTTAATTTTTCTTGTACAGTTTATTGAAGAAAAAATATTCATAAGATAATATAATTTTTGCAACCGATTAATTCAAATTAATCAATTGAAGATTAAGGGAACAAAGAACAAATAATTCAAAATAAAATATAAAAGCGATTTGGTTAGGTGGTGGCACGCTTGCAATGCAACATGAATAAGCACTCATTTTACCCCACACCTGTAAAATTGGGAATCGATTTTCTGCGAATGAAAGGATAGAAATTCTCATTTTATTTTCATGTCTCTTAAATTAGTATCGATGAATCTATTTTAACTGCTATATTCAAAAACGACTTGAAATAAAAGTACTTTGTTTAAAATTATTAGTTTATTTTATGCTTTTTTATAATCTTCTCATAATATGAAATTATTTTTAAATTCAACTTAAACCTACGCTTCAGGCGTATTGATATTAATAAATAGCTCGTTATGATAATTGATATCATTGATGTTTCAAACGGATTGATATTCGAATTTCGCTTTTTAAATTGAAACAAGCTGTAAATAAAATTAATGAATTTTGTAGTTAATACATCTTTTGAATTCAGTCGTTTTGTTTCATACATACATATATTAATTTGCTTTTCGTTTAATAATTATGCTTTTTAAGTTTTTTTGATCTTCGACGGTTTTTTAATATGTAATTTCAATCAAAAAAAAAATCGCCTGTAAATATCTCGGTGCTGGGGTTTAAGCCCTACTCTTTTTTTGAGATGACTTGCAATTTACTTCACCACACTGCTTCAATGCGGATTGGTGGATACACATATAAACAGATTTACATCCGACACATACAGTGTTATAACGATGTATTTCTCCGGCGTCCAGCGTGAGATGAACTATAAGGATAAATTAACATAATAGGCACATGAAAATTAATGGTGTTTTCCTGGGTTTGAACTTACAACCATTGGACATTTGATATTTAGTAAATTAATTATTGAATATAATTCACGTTTTCTTGAATTTTACAATATGGTGCAGTATGACCTCTTTTTACCGATTTTAAGTGTTTAAAACTAGTTTCGAGCTTGGCGGGTAAATGAAAATGAAGGAGGACTTGCTTTAGGAGCAGCATGCATTGGACCAGCGTGATGAAAAAATACAACATTATAGATAAACTTTACTATAAGATATCGACTTAACAAGTCGACTCCAACAAAATTGAAGCACAGGCGGTTCGTTCACAGATAAAAATAATTTTACTATTTTTAGTTTCTTACTCAGATTTTTCATTTTTCCCACGTCAATTTTGTGTTCATTACGATGTTCATTATTGACGAGAAAAATACATCCAGGGAAGATCTGAGCGGTCCGGACAAGACTCGATAATGCCTACCTTCTTTTTCATTTCATTGCTTCATCACTTTAAAAATAATTTTATATTCTTTATTTTTTCTATTCGAATATAAATCAGCTTAATTTAAGTCGAGAAAATTTCATTTATAAAGAAATGCTTAAAACGTCATTTCTGAATGTATGATATGTTATTTATTTCTAAATGTTTGCTTTATAAACTTGGCTTGGCTTTTTGAAGAATAAATATATTTATGGGACAAAGTGTGTTTACGTTAAGAGGTTCTGAGCTTATACTCGAAATAAAGTAATATACTATAAATAATAAAGATAAAATAATAATAAAATGTATACACTCAGAAGTTTCACTAGAAATACTTAAAATTTATAGACGCTAGATTCTTAAATGATGACATCCAAAAACCGAACTTCACCACCATCTCCAACTCCATATAAAAGCTTCGATGGGCTTTAATATTAATTAGTTATAATTATTTTTGTGTAAACACTTTCTTTTCTGGAAAGACTCCTTTATTACATATAAACTTAAAAAAGTAAAACCTAAATACACATGCAAGATCGTTAGAACCGTTTCCGAGATACACAAATACATGTGCTTACACAAGAATTGCTCATTTAATATTATAAGATAATTTAATAATACATAATATTATAAATAAGCTTTTGATACTGGTAGCTTATCCTGTATACATTGTAGGTTTCATTCAATAATAAACTTTATATTATGTTAATATCTAGATAAATCGTATTAAATTTTATCGGAAAGGAATAAGTCTTGAGTTTATCTTGGGTCAAATACTATGAAGTGGAAAATCGAAAAAGATTGCATGTAAATTAAATCGAGCGTAAAATTATCTTTGTCTCCGGTAGAGATTATTAAAAGGAAATCATTCAAGATTAAGAGGCAAGAAGGTGAAGTGATTAAAATAGGTAAACTCACAACTTAATTTTGGTGCTGAGTGGTGAATGGAAACATCAAGATGAATTCTGTGTATATCGGAAGAAAATCTGCTCCATGTGTTACGTCTTTTCTCGGCCCTTCCGCAACTTTTACTTTGACGGACCACTTAAAGTATTCGTGACTTCCTCGCAGGCGTGACAGGAATACGATATTAATAAAGCAGTAAATTTCTGAATTATTTTAAAGTAACATTAATTTACGATAAGGTTTTAACTGTTATACAGTAGTAGTTAGTTAAATAAATGTTTATTTAGCTATGGGTTGCGTTTGATTGAATTTTGTTTGCCGAGTTCTTTTTATTTGTTTCGATATCACAAACAAATCGTTGTTTGTGTATATTAAGCTCACAAATAAAAAGCAATCATTAATGAAATTAAAGGAGAATGATCAAAATATGTGACATTTGCTTCCGATTTCGTCGTATAATTAATTATATTGCATAAATTAATTTGAATTTTATAATTAACTTTACTCCATTACCATTATTTCTACTACCCAAAATAAAATAAGTATGTAAGTATGTTTTTTCTTCATGCGTAGTTTTCGTCGTCGTCTTATGTCCGGTTACAATATCCAAAAAACGATTCGTTTGTCGTATGGATGATATAATTGTCTACAAGGCGTAATTCAAAAGCAAGTAAATTAAGAGAAAAAACATTGCATAAACTCATAATACAATTTTTACCAATCCTTAGAATAAAATTAAGATGTATCGCATTATTTTGATTCGATATTTAATCGCTTGTTTTTCGGAGATTCGTGCCCAGAAAAATCGTGCCAAGTAACTGCTTATAATTATATTTGCAAAATGTCTCTCGGAGCAAACAACCACTGCTTGCATGGCTTGCTAGTATAACGATTTGATATTCGTAAATAGTCGCTGAACGAACGCTCCGATTTATCGTTCAAAAAGAGATGAGTTGTTAAATTATTCAGATAGGAGAATTTTAAACATTAATATTTAATGATATTTTAAAATTGCATGCACTCTTCTGAATAAATTTCACCATTGAAATTGATGACTCTTATGTATTTCTATATTTAGATTGCAATTAGAAAATTAAATTAAGAGAACCATTTAGTTGAATACATTTATAAAAATATGAATATGTAAGAGAGTTATCCAAAAAAGATTATTAATATAATATCCGTGCCTCGGAAAGCACGTAAAGCGGTTGGTGCTGCGCCTGAACTCCTTCCGGTCGTGTTGGATTGCCGTCCGATCGGGTTATGAGAGTTAGGGAATAGAGAGTGCACCTGTGTTTGGTCACACTATAAAATATTCTGCGCAGTTGGCTAATCTCTCTTGAGATTGGCCGCCGTGACCGAAATCGGTTCCGGAGGACATTATTATTATATTATTTTACAGTTGTTAACTTAATACGTTTATCATACTCAGTTGCCATGACTAAAATTAGGAAATGTCACGTATTTTGAACAGTAACAGTAACAGCCTGTAAATGTTATACAGTACTGCTGGGCTAAGGCCTCCTCTCCCTCTTTTTTTGAGGAGAAGGTTTGGAGCTTATTTCACCACGCTGTTCCAGTGCGGGTTGGTGGAATACACATGTGGTAGAATTTCGATGAAATTAGACACATGCAGGTTTCCTCACGATGTTTTCCTTCACCGAAAAGCACGAGATGAATTATAAACAGAATTTAAGCATATGTAAATTCAGAGGTGCTTGCCCGGGTTTGAACCCACGTTCATCGGTTAAGATTCACGCGTTCTTACCACTGGGCCATCTCGACGTATTTTGAAACGTTTATTTTTTTTAATTTATGAAACTTTTTCTTAATTAAAATTAGTTATAGCCGATAAAAGGTATAATATATCAAATTCAACGTTTTAGAGATCAATTTTCCAATTAAATCAAATTTTCCTTTGTCTTCAAAACCAGCAGCTATTCCGGTGATATGTCAAATTATTTAATGAAATCGCTGGATAGGACGATTAATTTTATTTCAAATTAAGAAGTACGTAACGAATAATCAACTTTGGGCTAATATTGTTTTATAGTATTTATATATAGATATCTGATTGGTTGGTTGGCCAGCTTATGAGGCTGCAGTTCTCGATGTCCCGAGGTTCCAATCCTGGGTCGTGCCAATAAAACTGATTGGTTTTTTTTCAAAGAATTCATAGTAGCAGTCCGATGTTGGAAGTGTCTACATTGTCTAGCCTCATAAAGCCATTGGTCTCGCACCCTGAACACGCGCGATCGTGTCGAAGTGCATCGGTGTTTGCGCATTTACTTGATATCTGAATAATATCTAATGAATATCATAATATGTTATACATTCATGTATACAAAAGTTATTTTCTGTGCTTCCTAAGGCTGGCTGGTAGAGAATGATTTTAGCATTAAGCTCTACTTTTGTACAATAATGTTTTCTGTTGTGCTATAAACTATAAAATAAGTATACTTCATTTCAAAATTATATTAACCTCGTATAATGTATGTTACGCCTAACAGCTGCTTAATACTGATTGTATTTTTTTTTAAATATAATAAGGTTATATGTAAAACCTATTAAATTATCCAGTGTGGGGTGATCGTGTTTTCCCCATGTACATAGAATCAGTAAGTCTATTAACAATATCATGGGGCTTAATACTAAAAATATATATATATACTGTTTCCGTTGGTAGCGTTTGACGATTTATAAGTACTTGTAAAAGTCTATTTAAATAAAAAATATTTTTATTTTGTTTAATCTTTAGTAAAGGGAAACTCGTGAAGAAAGTTTCCAGCTTATTCCACAAATAATTTGGTTCAAAAAAACAGCTCCATTATTCACAAGTTTTCTTACGATATTTTCTTTTACCACCGAAAACAAGATGAATCAAGCATGTAGAAAGCTTCGTTTATGATACACGTGGACTAACCATTGCACCATCTCGTCTCTTTACATATTGTAAACAATGTAAATATTTACTGGATTTAAAGTTAAAAACATTAATAAAAAATATAAAGTTTCTCTATGGTCTCGTGTGTTTTGCTTTTTTAATCTGTATCTGGAGTTGAAAATGAGGAAGCTCTTTGTTTCAATCACAGGGTAAGACTTTAATGACCGTTGAGTATTTCAAACGGCTTAATTTGGTAGACTTTAGCTATGCTTTTAATTTTGAAATGAAAAATTATAATATTTCTTTTAAGTTTCGTAGTTTTATATTTTTTGGTTTATCTAAGATTATCATTATAACATAAAAGTAATGAAACCTTTATGTTATTATTAATAAAATATTACTTTATTGTGGTAATATATATATATATATATATATATATATATATATATATATATATATATATATATATATATATTTGAGTTTTAGCTTGAAATGAAATTAGAAATCTGAATGTAAAATATATGTACTTTTTTTAAATATCTTCAACACCAAATCAGATATTTTATATGACGAATAAATAACTTAATATATAATTAATATTAATCTATTTTATACATTTGAAGAAACATCATGTCGATACCACATACGATAGGACGATAATACGTATTAAATCGTAAGACTCCTTTTGCATGTTTCGAAGAGATAATAAGCAAGAAAAAAAAAAACAATCCTTACAATTCTATACCTTGGTCTTAAGTAGTTTAGTACTTGGTGGAGGGCTATGTGGACGTTTGTCTAGTAGTAGGTACCACCCACGATATCCTAACGCAAAACAGCAGTACTTAGTTTAGTTGTGTTAATTTTTGAAGTGTGAGTGAGTCAGTGTGCAAGGGACATAATATATTAGTCCCCAAGATTGGTTGCGCATTGGTGATGTAAGTGATGTTTAATATTTCTTACAGTGCAAATATCTATGGGGGTCGGTGACCATTTGTCATTAGGTGGACGTTTTTGCCCGTCCACCTAGCTTTTCTAAAAAACTGAACATTTTATGTTGGATTTGTTTTTCAAAATGTATTCTATTTAATAATTGGTAAGTATTTCTGTTTTGTTTTTAAATATGTTGGCAGACTTGCAAATCCGCCAACTGGTTGGAGACCATATATTAACCAACACTGAAACTGCCCGCGCCCACTACCTTGAAAACAAAATGTTATGTCTCTTATGCTTGTAGTTCGACACTATTTCTGTTGCACATCAATGATCTGCTGATGCACTCTATCCGTGGGTACGCAGATGACTGCACAGTTGTCGACGACCATAAGCACATACGCACGAGCTAGTGAGGCCCAAATCCAGGCTCAGAGAGAGGCCATGGTTGAGCGCCTGAGCGTGACCCATAAGGCAGTGTCCGATTGGGGTGATGTCAATTTGGTCATGTTCAATGCACAGTTACACTAGCTCTCTCACCCTTTAAGCCGGAAAACAACAATACTGCCTATTGTTGTTTGTACTGTAGAATATATGATGAGTAGGTGGTATCTGCCCAGATCAAGCCTTGATATTACCATGTTTACAAGGCAAAAAGTCAAAATGTTTAACTGTATACTAGCCAGACATAACTTACCCTCGTTTATTACGTCGCTGGAAACGTGTTTTAAATATCCTTTACGAAAAGGTATTTCGATATTTTTATAGGATTTGCTATAAATTATAAAATAAGCGATTTAATTCTAATTCAAACTAATTTATTAATTTTTTAATATGACATTGTAATTATATTATTAATAACCGTTTTCTTTTAGGTTTTAGGCAGGCGGACGAGCAAATGGGACACCTGATGGTAAGTGGTCGCCATCCCATAGACATTGGCGATGTAAAAAACAATACACATTCCTTACATTGCCAATGCGCTACCAACCTTGAGAACTGATATGTTATGTTTCTTTTGCGTGTAGTTTAGGCTCACTCACCATTCAAACCGGAACGCAACAATACTAAGTATTGCTGCTAAGTGGCAGAATATCTCCTGAGTGGATGGTACCCACCCTAAAGGTACTGACCCTGCACAAAGCCCTACCAGGTTTTTAGTCTGTGTATTATGTATTTATAGCATTATATATAAATATTAAGAAATCAAAATATACTTCATCCTAGAAGGTTATTACAAGCACTCTTAAATAGATATGTTATATAAATTTATTTACCTGCATCGCAGATAAAGCTTATGTAAAGTTTCATGATGATCGATTGAATAGTTAATATCTGAAAGCATAACAAATTCACTCACGCGCTTATAATATAAGTTCGAAAGTTAGGATATAATCTTCTTTGTGTTACGTAATATGTCGTATCGTATTAATGTTATTTTTACTTAATTTTTATATAACAAAGTTTTAAATATATTAATCGGCGAAGTTACAATATATTCGGAATTTTATTATAGAATCGAATAAATTAGTATATATTGTATAATAAAAAAAATTTACATAACCGTAAAACACCTATTTATGCATGTTTTCTCGATCTGTCGAAAGTATTTGATTTGGTTGCCTATGATATCCTTTGGACAAAGCTGGAACAAACACAAATACCACCAGAGGTTACTAGAAATTTAAAACATTGGTATAGCAATCAAATTAACAATGTCAAATGGGATGGAGCGCTATCTCGATCATATAGTTTGGAATGTGGGGTAAGGCAAGGAGGGCTAAGCTCACCTACGCTCTTCAATCTTTATATTAACAAGCTCATTGATATACTCAGTAACCAGCGTGTTGGTTGCCATATTGATGGAGTTAACGTCAATAATATCAGTTACGCTGATTATATGGTTTTGCTTAGCGCATCAGTTTGTGGTCTAAGAAAACTATTAGCAACTTGTGAAGGCTATGCCAAAACACATGGACTTATATATAATGTAAAAAAAGCATGATAATGATATTTGAAAGTGGTAATAAATGTCCAAAAATAATACCTTCGGTAAAAATTAATAATCTGAGCTTGACTCAAGTTTTCCAATTTAAATACCTTGGACATATACTAACTACCAATCTCAAGGATGATAATGACATTGAAAGGGAGAGGAGAGCATTGTCAATAAAAGCTAACATGATTGTCAAAAGATTTGGGCGTGCTTCAAGGGCTGTAAAAAAAACATTATTCCGCGCTTACTGTACCTCTTTTTATACTTGTAGTTTGTGGGCTAATTATTCATTAAAATCATACAATGCTCTTCGTGTCCAGTACAATAATGCTTAGATTGCTGATGGGTTTGCCTCGCTTCTGTAGTGCTTCAGGGATGTTCGCTGAATTTAATATAGACTGTTTTTACGCATTAATGCGAAAAAAGTGTGCATCCTTGGTTCACAGGGTCCGGGACAGCTCAAACAAAATTATAATCATGGTAGCTAACAGACTAGACTGTATATTTATAAACCGCTGTTGTAAAGTTTCGGCTGCACCAGTAAATTATATAAGTAGTAAATAGTAGTGTTTATTTTATTTTTTGTAATTTTGTATATGAGTCTTGTTACTTAAATAAATACATTATTATTATTATTATTATTATTATAGTAATCTAAATAGGTAGTAAGGATGTATAGACTTTACGGAGTCGAAAACTTAGCATTATATGCTTATTATCATTTCTTGTGTATCTATAGTTATAGGTACATGAAAATGATCAGAGATTAAAATTTATCAAATGTATTAGTTTTGAATCTGTTACTTTAGAGTTTGAGAAAATATTTAGATGTATTTGTTTGTTATATACAGTGGCGGATTTTTTTGATGACTGGGGCGCCGGCACTTTAAATTTAAGGAAAAAGACGTGTTACCTACATAGTCAACTAGCGGATCACATGCGGCTTTACCCGCGTCATAATCATAAATCTAGTTAAACGGGATAAGAAGCCCAAATAATGTTGATTATGTCATATTTTAACAGTGATAAAGCGTAAAGAAGTAACAAATATTCACTTCGCACATGACGTTTTGTATGATATGAGTTTGATATAATAATATTATTCTTGTAATTAAATAAAAATGGATTTTCTGAATTATTGTCCTGCCTTCTTATATACTATGTTAGGTTTAGTATTTCCATTTGCTAGAACAACGGTATAATTTGCATGGCATACACGTGAACATGTTATATATAGTTGCCCAGCAGGAAGTAATAGAAAAAAATTACAACCCTTCTAATCTTATTTATATAAAGTTAAAACAATCCTTTTAATACAAACTTAAATAAATTTATGCAAGCTAACTATTAATGAAAATTGAAAATTAAAACATTACCTTATAACTAAAGAAAAAAGATGTACCTTGAAATACTTCTTATAATTAGTAATTTAGTAATTTAGTTATTTTAATTTGCAATTTTTAGAAGTTTTAAGGTTTATTCTGGACAAACAGACACAGACAAAAATAAAAAATGATTGTTTATACTGTGTAATACAGTTCATTAAATGCTTATGTTCAAGATACTAACCCGTAATCACGCTATCAAGCGGTCCAGGTAGAGGTAAATAAGCCGGAAACTGCACTTTACCAGCAATACTTCACTTTTTAGCTAAGTTTTGTATAAAGATACGATTTTCATGTACCTTCCTAGGAGATATTTATCTCTGGGGGTACTCCGTATTTTGGGAACCCCCTCTAGGAATAGAGGTCAACCGTCGGGGCGTCACGATAGGATGCCCAAGCGATCCCGTGACGCCTCCTCGAAAAAAGAAGATGTTTATATATTTGGATATTGTGTATTTTGCAATTCACTATTTGCACCCCGAAATATGCATATATATATATGTTTATCAGTAAATTTCAAACAGATAAGATCACTTTTAACACTAATATTTTCACCCCATTTATCCTGTTTGGTATCTCAAACTTTGTTTGGATTGCCAAAAATGACTACATACATATGCATTTATTTTTGCTTAGGAGCTTTAATATTGAATTTCATTCTTCAAACTTAAAAATGACAGACTTCCTGTAAAAACTTTTAACCCTATTTCACTCTTTTGGGCTATAGGTTTTCAAAAACCCTGATATATATATTTATTTATTTCTAACCAGAAGCTTGTATATAAAATTTCATGCTTATTACATCAAAAATAACGGACTCCCCATATAAACTTCTAACCCCTATTTCACCCTTACAGAGGATAGATTTTCAAAAACACTGATATATATATTTATTTATTTCTAACCAGAAGCATGCACGAAATTTCATGCTTCTAACTTTGAAAACGACGGATTTCCATACAAAGGTTCATCCCTTATTTGACCCCTTTAAGGGTGGAATTTCCAAAAATCTGTTCTCAGCGCGTGTTTTTATAAAATGCATCAACTGTCAAAATTTCAAATCTTTAACGTTTAAGCTCTCAGGTTCAGCTTCAAGGTTTAGGCTTTGCGTTGATGAGTCAGTCAGGACAAGTCATTATATATATATATATATATATATATATATATATATATATATATATAGATTATTATTTATGGTTTTTTAAGAGTACGTAAAAATAATTGAGTTTTACTGATTTTATGTTAATTAGGTATGTTTTTCAAGTCAAATCAAAACCCCCTGATCATAGGGTGAATACTCTTTGGTTATATATCCTAATCAAATAAACGAGTTAAATAACATTGTACGCATAAGATACATTAAGAAAAATATATATAACTTTTAAGCCCTCTAATTTTTTTGAATCAATTAATACTTAATTTCTGAAAGGAACCTCAAAGGTAATATTTTATTGTTAAATAAAATACAACTAATTTTAAAAGTAATGGAACTATGGAGCCTTCTAATTTTTAAGTTTTCATAATGAAGTTTCTTTACCAAAGGTATAGTGATGAAAGTAAAACATATATATTTGTAAATAATTCCTTGAATACTAACTCAAGCAAAGAACTAAAATAAATGTAAAGCGAGAAAGTTATTCTGGCCTGAATAAACAGAGTCTTATACGATATGAGAGGAATTTTGTAATTACGAAGAGACTTGGAAGAGATGGTAAAATGTAACACAGATAACATAGGTGTTTCGCGTTATTTGTAATGTGACTGCTTTTGTTACTTGAGGGAAACTTAGGCTACCATCACACTAGGCAGTTTCCTTATATGGTCTATATAATGGCAGCCATCCAAGCATAAAAGAAAAAAAAACTATAATATGGGGTTCATTGCTAAGGATCACCATATTCTTAAGAAGATTATTCCCTTTTTTTCTGGTCGATTTATCTGTCGTCGAAATCCCCGCCTTTATATAAATCTATGCATTTTATTTGGGATTAAATGTTGGCACAACTGTTCTTTAGCCAGTTATCTTATTGTGACAGGTCCCTTATGATTGTGTTGAATATTTTTGTTATTTTAGAAAAATAAAAATATAAATGATTTTATAATTCATGTTATTTATTTCTTATATAAATTATCATTTTACACAGTTAATCATAGTGCTTTTACTTAATATATTTATATTTGTTTTAGCTACGTTATCCTTTTTAGTTAAGCATAAAAAATTAAACAAGATCAATATTTTATTAAATCAAAAATATACTTTAAGTAAATGGGCTCTTAAAAGGCAGTTTTGAATCTACATTGTACAAGATAAATTGAAAGTAAGCACCGACTGAGAATTCAGCGCGAGAACACTCCGCAAGAAACTCAGTAGATATTCTTTTTCATCAATTATATGTATATATTTATTATATACAATAAAATTTAAATAGCCAAAATGAAAATCAACGAATTTTTTTTTTTTATAGAATAGGAAGGTGGACGAGCATATGGGCCACCTGATGGTAAGTGGTCCCTGTCCCTTAGACATTGGCCATGTAAGAAATGTCAACCATCGCTTACATAGCCAATGCGCCACCAACCTTGGGAACTAAGATTTTATGTCCCTTGTGCCTGTAATTACACTGGCTCACTCACCCTAACCTAACCGGAACACAACAATATCAAGTATTGCTGTTTTGCGGTAGAATATCTGATGAGTGGGTGGTACCTACCCAGACGAGCTTGCACAAAGCCAAAACCACTATGTATGGTATATTATTATATAGTTTTATATAGCGAGTCATAAGGTCATTCGATTTATATTTAATTGGATCTGAATTTTTAACTTAAAATCGAAAAAATAAAAGGTGTTCAGTTTTTGTGTCAATTTAGTATATTAAGAACCAGCCCAGGTTTAGGAATTAGGTGGTGTTATACTTATAATTACACTCTCGTGTCTCCGATAGGATCTGAAACCACAGATCCTATTCAGATTCTTAACCTTTGATTATTAATTTTGTTTTATAATATAAAATATAAAATTTCAAGCACATAAGGCACGACTAGTCTTTAATATTTGACTCCATAGCCCAAATTCGGTTAAGACGTAATTATACTTATATATTAACAGTGCATATTATATGACAAAGTCTTCGTGCAGCGTCTGTCTGAACGCGATAAACTCGAAAACTACTAAACGGATTGTCATACGGTTTTTACCAAATTGGTGAGGAAGGTTAAGTGCATAATTAATTATGTTTTTTTTTTTTTTTGTAAAATGGCTGAAATATGATTGTTGAAGATGTCAGAAATGTTATTAACTTATTGTTAAAAAAAAAACTATAAGTGAGCGTAAACAATAAAGTATAACATCATTGGAATGAAATACAAACAGTTTAATTGGAAATGTCTATCTAATCAGGATGCCTCGCTACTGTGTGTACATTTAATTTAAACATGAAATGCTACTAGGTTTCGTTAATGGAAATTGTCGTTCGAATACGCTGATATTGAATCAACAGGTATCTAGAGTAAGAATGAAGTTAATTAAACGCATGTATTAAAACAACTGTGAACCTGATGACTTAAATAAACATAATTATTGACGAATTTATAGAATCATTCAATAGTTTATCGACAATTTTATTGTTTAGAAGAAAGAAATTCTATAAAGAAGAAAGAAAAAATAACCTTGGAACAGCCAGTAAACTTCGGTTATTATAATAATAAGTTCAAGAAATATAAAGTTAATAATAAGTTCAAGATAAAAAGTTAAAAATAAGTTCAAGAACTTATTGGAAAGTTTAAACATTATGAGAGGTCATGTTAATATAGCTAACACGTGTTTGTATAGGCACGATCACGATCTTATTGCGTATTTGTTATCTTAATGTTATTTATAAGTAAAACACGCTATGATTGACCTTTGATAAAGATTAGTATTTGCTGCGTTGACTGACGTCTTTGCGAATCGACTCTTATTTGATAACATTTTAACCACACAATATAACAATTTTTTTTAAAAACATTATTCATTTTTTTATATAATTAATTTTGTATTTAAAATATTGTACTTTTAGCTTTAGCATTTCATTTATGAAAAGTTAAATTAATATTAAAATATTAATATTATGCGACGGACGTCCAAACACTCGTTGAATTATTTGATATTAAATAGTAAGGGACAACGGCAGCGCTGTATGCGTCGTATATTGCTTTCTCAGCGCATTTTATTAGCATGCTCAATTGATAACCTGCACCAATAATATATAGGGAGACGGCAGTGCTTACTATTTCTCAGTTTATTTTTGATTAATCAGATGACACAGACATTATTCACCAAGCATTTTATTTGTATCAAACTGAGGTGAGTCTTACTACACGCCATTATACTACACAAGATTGTAATAATCCATTTTTTTAAATAAATATCATATAGGGTAATACTTTAAATTTTTAATCTATATTCATATCGAAAATTATAACAATTCTTTTACTCAACATCTCATTCCTCAGTATCATTCAAATACCTATTTATATTTTACAGATACAAAATGTTTCATCCAAAGTTAGTGGTCTTGATTCTTTCAAGTTCAGTATTATCTTGCCTAGCAGGAGATATAGTGATAACTGCGAAAGAGGACCATTGTAGAACATTTACTTCGTGTTCCTCGTGTATATCACAGAACATTTGCACATGGTGTGTCACTAAAAGTTTATGTACGAAACAACTTTGCGGCAACGACAACGTAATATATCCGTCGCAAATTCCTGCTCTTATGTCTGGACCAGACTTTTGCCCTCGAGTTGCAGAAAAGAAAGAACTAACATTTGCAAGCGGTCAAAAAGATATCATAACTGTAAAAATAACACAAATATATCTTTATATGGCGTTCACACCTTGGAAGTGCGAGATTGATTTAAACGGCGAAGATATTGTACTGCCGGCGGTGTTGATTGGGGATACTGTTTTCTGCGAGTCATTTGAAATGACAAACAAATCGGAGAACCCATATGTTGAAGGTAATGTAAAGGTTTTATGGAATTACAATAAGGCTTTCGACGGATCACTACCTTTTAAAGTTTGCCGATGCGATTTGGAGCCGAATTGTGTCGCTTGTAAGAACGGTGAAAAATAGAGGATTGTACAGCGACTAAAGAAATAAAACGATTTGTGAACAGAGCTGCCTTCATTGAAAAAAGTTTTTCACAGAAACGAAAAGAGAGCAACGGAACAATACGTTAAAGTAATACTTTATTCTTGTGAAATTGAGATTAAATATTATTTGTATACATTTTCGTGTTCTTTTTTTAAATATAGTTTAGACTAGCTGTGCCTGCAGTTTCACCCGCGTATCACTTAAAAAAACTCTTAGAGCTTATTATAATATTTCAGTATATATACAACATTTTTAGTTTTATTTTCGTAGGATATTAGTATTTATTAAAGAAAATAAATACGTATGAGTACTTTCAAACAACCTACTCAACTACCCGTTGTAATATGTCAAAACTATAAAAAGTAATAAAAACTGTCAAGCACGAGATGAATTATAAACACAAATTAAATACATTAAAATTCAATGGTGCAGGCAAGCACCACTGAATGGGTTTGAACTCACGATCATCGGTAAAGATTTACGCGTTCTAACCACTAGGCCATCTCTCTGCCAGCATAAGCTGAACCCTATTTAATATTATTGATCGAATAGATCTGTGTTCAACTTACATTGGTAGTTCTAAGTCTCTGAAACTGTCCATTTTTTAACTTTGTTTTGTTTCTATAAACTTTCAATCATCATCATTTAATATAATATTTCAGCCAATTCTACTGAACTTTTTTAGCAATTTTAGCGAATAAATGTTAAACGTGATTCTTTTAATTGACATAACTCTATTATTTATGAACCGATTGAAATAAAACAAATACTAAATATTAAATAAAGTTTGGCCATAATACATTGGTGAAAATCACACTCAAATCCGTTAAACCGTTTCTAAGATTATCTTGCACAAACGCACAGACAAAAATTCTAACAAACATTGTTTTGGGTTCTGTTGCGTTGATAACGGCCCGCGGTAATCGTTTTACCGATATATCTTCAATGTACAGACAGCTATCAGTTACAGATTTATTATGTATATTGATAGTAACAACTTAATTTAAATTTAATATTTAACAATTTAATATTTTAAGTAAACTTACTAAGTAACGGTTTCGCAGTTTTATTGTAATTAGCTTTTATTATAAACAAAACAAAAAATCAAATGTCTATCTATGTAATTTACTGGTGGTAGGGCTTTGTGCAAAGCCCGTTTGGGTAGGTACCATCCACTCATCAGATATGCTATCGCAAAACAGCTGTTCAAGATCGAAATACATTATGCCTAATATTATTTAGTTTATCTTCTCGCCAATAGATGGCGTTAGATGTATTTTACATCGCGCTATAAGAATGTTTTTTCAAAGTAGTAATTAAGTTTTTTAAATTCATGATGAGTGAGAGCAGTTACACTATCTGACCAACATTAGATACTCGGTGGTTTTATTTTGAAGTCACAGTACCAATACTACCGGGTAACTCCAAACAGTTGGTCCAGTTGAGCCGGAGAAGATAGGGTTTTTTGTAAGCGGTGAAGCCACTTCTCCTGCGTCTCTGCAGTGGATTGCTGCAGTAAGGAAACACGTACGAAGTACTTGTTATTGTTGTGTTCCGGTTTGAAGGGTGAGTGAGCTAGTGTAATTACAGGCACAAGGGACATAACATCTTAGTAGCGCATTGGCGATGTAAGCAATGGTTAACATTTCTTACAATGCCAATGTTGGTGACCACTTACCATATGCTCGTCCGCCAACCTATACTATAAAAAAAGTTATTTAAATAAAAACTAAATAACTTCTTGTAAGTGTAACTAACCACAAAAAACCTTCCAATATGCATATATAGTGCGTCTTTAACAAATCGCTAGAGTCTTCAATATCGCAAAACAGACACAACCATCAACGACGTCGGCCCTCACGCATAGCACCGCGCGGCGCGCGCTCACTCGTCGTAACTTTAAACTATTTGTCCAAATGACATAGTGTAAAAGACAAAGTTTGTTTACTTTAAATATTAGAAGTGCTAATACAAAATATGCATTTTGGAAATAAATATCAAATTTGATTGTATTTTATAATAATAATAATAAAATCATTTATTTCGTCTAAACAGGTTTCATAAATACAAGACAATAAATAGTAAAACGACAAAAATTACAATAATAATATTTTACAGATTTTACATATTATAAATTAGATTAAATTAATTCGAATTAAATTATAATACCAAATAAATTAAAATTAATTAAATAAAAATAAAATTTGAATTTAATCAAATCAATTCAAATTCAAACTAATCGATTACATTAAATTATAATAAATTAGATTAAATCAAATAAAATAAAATAAAAAATAACTTTAAATCAAACTATGTCATTTTCGATTCACTATTTTAGCGATAATGAAATACACATAAAAGATAAATATATGCTGTCGCGGACTTTTTTTAGAACTATTTAACAGATACATTTCCACAATACATAATGTATAGTTCGTAATAATAATTCGTATAACTCTTACGATTTTTGCAGCGCACGCCAGAATGGCTTGCAGATAGGAGATTTTTTTCCGACTTACGTGACACTTATTCTTATATTTTGGCCAATTTAATCAATGTATAAACTATAGCCTATGTATGTTATTCTGATGTATGAGCTATATTATTGTAAAGTTTCATAAAAATTCATTAAGTGGTTTTTACGTGAAAGAGTAAAAAACATCCATACAAACTTTCGCGTTTACATGTATATTGTATTTATACATGTATATAGAAGATAGAAGATTTATGTTGAATTAGCTAGATTTGAATAGCATAAATCAGTTCTTTAAAATACAAAAAAAAAGCAAAATACACAAGGCTCTAATTATAATTAAATATATTTGTACAAAGCTGGAGAACAGTAGGTATGTGTAGTTTCTTACTATACTCTGACACTTCACGAAATAAAGAAGATTGTACAAATAAGGTTATGTTTTCGAGAAATTCCGTTTTTAATCTCGTGCTTAACGATAAAAGAAAACAGCGTGAGGATCTCACATCTATTGGAAGAAATTCCTACACAGGGACATTCATGAAAAAGGCTTCAAATTTATACGTTTGCCGAGCATAGAGACATATACGAGCTGTTGCTTTAGGGTTTTATTTATCACCAGTTTCATCTAAAAATTGTTTTTATTAAAAATTCCTTAAAAAACACATTTGCCTTATTTTAATAATTATTTGAAAAAAAAAATTACTGCGAATATAAAAAGACGGCTTCGTATTCGAAATTAAAGCTTGAAGTTGATTATTGATTTTTTAGTTAGATTTTGTTCAAGAAAGTTAAGTTTAGGTTTTATAAAGTTGAATTAAGCAAGGATCCATTCCGATTGCGTTATATAGTGAAGTTGCAATGACAGGAAAATTGAAAAATGATTATAGTTCACATGCTGTCTACTATTCTAAACTCGTGTTTTTCGTGAAACATATCAACCATGTGAACGCCATATTATCGGCTCAGTAGTTTGAAGCTGTCATGTTGTCAAACAAAATAACAGGAAAGTTGGATATTGTAGGATATCAGCGTCTATATACATTGAAAAGGCATTAGTTGTGTACAATAAACACACGTAATAAATATCTGTAAAAATCCATAACGAAAAATAAAATAACTTTATTTATTTTTAATTTATTTTCAAAGAATATTGATTTCGGCTGACTAAGTTAGGTTTTGTACAACGATGTATTAATATACTTATATGAGCATGTTACAAGCAGTTTTGACTATGAAATGTATCGTTATGTATAATTTTGAAATACTTCGCAACACTGTAATGATAATTGCCTATTGATATTAATTTAGGTGAAAAAAATGCAAAATATAGTTGCATATTTATTATATTAACGATCGAAATTAAAAGTACAATAATAATAAAAATGACCTTATTTTGTCATTTGTTTTCTCAAAGTTTCGGTAAAACGGACAATTACTTGCCTTTTTAACATTAAGACAATGTAATCTTAAGCATTATTTTACTAATAGACCCAGTAGCAGAGATTAAATTTTTAATGAAGCAACGGCGCTCACTTTGAGTCCAGTTTAATTTGATCTGGAAGCGAACGCTGCCACAATACACCGCTTTATCACAAAAGAGTCCGCGTAAATCCAGCCAACTCCCTTATTTCAATTAACAAATGTCAGAGACAATAATTTTTCTTGCAAGTTTTATGAATAATGCTTAGTACGATAGCAATGTGATATAAATTCATAATTATTTTAAGTACGTGAATTATTCTTTTAATTTTGTTGGCATGTTTAGTTAAAAATAGCACTTGGCCCGCGGCTTTGCGCGCATCATAATTAAAAATCCAGTTAAACGGGATGAAATGGTCAAACTATGTCAATTTTAGCTGTGATAAATTGAAGCGTGAAGAAAAACTAATATTCACAACACACAAAACCTTTCGTATTAATGATATTAGTGCGATTATTATTATTCTAGTAAATAAAGTTAAATACTGAAATATTGTATTTCTATTTGTTATATAGTTAACATATAGTTAGTCTGCCTGCCTCGTTGGTCTAGTAGCTAGATGTAAGGTCGCAGACCTGGAGGTCTTAGGTTCAATACCCAGGTCGGGCCAATAAAAAGTTATTGGGTTTTTCTGTCAGAAAATTTTTAGTAGCAGTCCGGAGTCTGAAGTTGGAAGCGTGTAGACTTCCGTGATGCGGAAAGCACGTAAAACCGTTGGTCCTGCGCCTGAACTCTTTCCGGTCGTGTTGGATTGCCATCCCATCGGATTATGAGAGCTAAGAAATTGAGAGTGCAACTGTATTGACGCACACACTTGTGCACTAGAATATTTCCTGCGCAGTTAGTTATCTCTCTTGAGATTGACTGGCCTTGGCCGATATCGGTCCTGAGGACATTATTATTATTATTTACTACATAAAACTATATGACCCATGGTAAAGCAGCAGCAAGTTATAGAAAAAATACAACACTTCTAATCTAATGAAACTATAAATAAGGTTAAAACTAAACAATTTAATACAAACTTTGTTAAACCCTACAAACTAAGGAATAGGTAAACTTAAAAGTAAAAAATAATGATTTATAATTTCAAAACAAAAATATTAACTTTTAATACAATATTTATTTTAGACAAAATTAATACAATATTTATACAACCGAGTCAAACTATTTAATATTATCATTGTAATATTGAAATTAATGAAAAATCTCAACCGTTTTTATTGAAATAAAGACTAAACGGAACCTTGAAATAGTTTTTGTAATAATTCAGTTATTTCAATTTGTAATTTTTAGACAAAGAGACAGACAAAAATAAAAATAAAATATATTGATTTGGTTTTGGTAACTCACAAGTGGCCATATTAACTTTAAAAAAGGCAGTTGTTTTGAAATGACAGTCAAACACTTCAATTTTTTTTATTTGTATAGATGAAAGATGACAAATGTTTTAATTTCCAAAAGCAATGATTGATTATAATGTTAATAATAAATGATTGATTGATAAAAAATATATATTCTAGTTTTTTATAGATTAAAACTCCGTTAAGATATCATAATTTATTAAAATTTTGGTCGACTGTTTTTTTTTTCACATATGGCCATGATTTCAAACTAAGCAGAGCTTGTACGACGGAAACCAGACAACTGATGTACTAAATACACTACTTTTCTTTTGTAAATACATACTTACATATATTTTTAAAATGAAATATATTTATTTTTACTTAAAAATTATTAAAACATTTTAATCTGTAAAAACGATTAACATTTTGGAATGTTGATCTTAAAGAGAAGAGTTGGCGTGGAATTCCGGAGTTAATCTTTTCAAATGTTTCGCAGAAATCTATTTGTCGTTTACCCGCACAGTTACTTCAAAGTAATATTAAAGCTATTTTGTGATTTAACTTTGATAACAAATTTGTATTAATGTTTTCTTATTATTTTTTTGGTTCGTTCTATATTTAGCCTTTTTCTAGTTTGAATCGGGATGGCCTGATAGAAATATCACGTGATGTGCTATATCGAATGTGGATATTTGATCAGAGTGGTGGAAAAAAATCCAAAAATGTTTTCCTCAAGGAAAAGAGGTCTCAGGCCAGCAGGATATTTACTTGCAGCTGTATATGCTTTATTTTTTTAACGTTTAAATTTTCATAACTTGTTTACTTATTAACAAGTAACGAAAGGTTTTTTGTAATTATGTAGCAATTCAATATTAGGATCTCCACCCCCTTCACATTTTTGAAAACTGCATGGCGCATCAAACACTAATAAACATACAGTTTATTATAAAACTCGTTTGGTTATATTTTTGACAACGGTATTCTAAATAGTAAATGTAGAACTTGTATTTTGTAAATAATGAGACATTATCTACACCGTATACTTTTACATTATTGAATTCCTTCCATTGAAAATATCTTGGATAAATAAAATAAGCGAATTCGTATTATACCTTTGAAGAGCAAGTTCATCTTACTTCCTTCTAGATATAAAATATATTAACATATATATTCGTCGATAAAGCTATATATAATTTATTTTACGTGTATACGCTTCACTACATTTTCACGTAGTGTTCACATGTTGCCTTATGTAATATACATGGGAAATAAAATAACTAACGCTTAATATTAATGTAAGCCGATCAATAACGCCATTATTTGCAAATTTAAAAAGATTTAGTGCCAATTATATAATAAAACACACCATATGTTAATTGTTATATGTCTTACTGTCTGTGTCTGCAGTTTCACCCGTTTTAAATTAAAGAAATCACTAAGAGCAGACTTATAGTATTTCAGTATATACAACATTTTTAGTTTTATTTTTGTAGGGTATTAGTATGTATGTTTTAGTATGTTTGTGTTTTAGCCGCACCCGGATTTAGATAGGGCAACATATAATTGAGAAAAACAGCATTTTCTTAATTATATTCCTTCCGACATCCTTGAATGTATTTCTCTGTGCTTTATTTATTGTGCCTGCAAACGATACCTTGACAGAAAATTGTGGCCTTTTAAAACTGAAAGGGAAATCTATGTATAATCATTATCAACTAATTAAAATATATTTTACAAGACAATGAGAGAAACATATAATAATAATAGCGGTGACGAAACTAAATATCTACTTAACCTATAAACTTTAACTCAAATCAAATCAAAATATTTTTATTCTTTTTTTTTTATAGAATAGGAAGGTGGACGAGCATATGGGCCACCTGATGGTGAGTGGTTACTAACGCCCATAGACATTGGTATAAGAAATGTTAACCATCGCTTACATCATCAATGCGCCACCAATCTTGGGAACTAAGATGTTATGTCCCTTGTGCCTGTTATTACACTGGCTCACTCACCCTTCAAACCAGAACACAACAATACCAAGTACTGCTGTTTTGCGGTAGAATACTTTTACAAGTACTTTTGAACCAAAACAAAAACTTAAGTATGAGTATTTTCAAAAAACTTACTCAACTACCTGTTGAAATATGTCAAAATTATAAATCTTATTTCGATATATTTTATAAAAATTAATGATATGTTTATACAAACTACTTTGATAACCATAAAAAGGTTATAGTGAGTCAACCTTAAAAGATGGACTATATACTACTCCCGGACTATTTTTTAGAACTTTTCGAGAGGAACAATTCCGTCATACATGATACGTGCGCTGTGTTGTTTAACTTTAACCGTTTACACAGCGCACGCATCAGAAACTCTCAAAAGGAATAAATTTTCCCCGTTTTGCAACATTTTTCATTGATGCTCTGATCCTATTGGTTGCTGCGTGAAGTTATATAGCCTATAGCTTTATATAAATGAATATATGGGCTATCTAACGCTAAAATATTTTTTCAATTTGAACCACCATTTTCTGAGATTAGCGCCTTCATCAAACAAACTCTTCAACTTTATAATATTAGTATAGATAAATAAAGTTTTCAGTGAGTTAAATAGTTTTGTTTAATCTGAATATTTTGGAATAAAAAAAACTAATTGTGCACTTGCTCATTACAGCATTTACAACGACGTGGATGACGGGGGCGTCTGAGCTACAGCATCGTAGATCGGAAGACATTTACTTATAAAATAAAATTTGTTTTAACCCATTGAGTTCATTATAAAGTAAATTAAGTCAAACTACCCAGGTACAACCCAGGTATTCACTGTAAATTTACTTAAAATGGCCGTGATATAACGTAACGCCGTTTTTCAACCCAGAATGACATTACATGCTTCTTACTTTAAAATCAGACTTCCATACAAACCATTTATCCTCCCTCTACCTATACTTACGCGTGAGTGAAGTCGCGGGCATTAGCTATATACTATCGAAAAACAAAAGAAATGTGCATTACATAAACAGTTATTAAATTGTATTATATACTTTAAATAAATTATATAATAAATAATAAGAAAAATGTTAGAAATCTTTAAAAATATAATATCATAATTTTTAATGACATACTTTGACTTTCTATGGACCCATAATTTTGCTTTTAAAATAAAATTCAATTTAAAAGATGAATAATAGTGTGATTGATTCTGTTGTACATAAAGTTTTTCTTCATTTTAAAATCAAAGTACTTTTTAAAAGAAACTTGATTACATTTTAATATTTTCAGGTTTTATGAATTTGGTCACGCTTAAAAATTAATTTTTTCATCTCGTTATTTCTACTCACCACCAAAGAAAATTACAGCTAAACATTCTAAGCTTTCTATTCCAGATTCAGCCAATTTGCAGAAGGAGCTCAGCATTATTAGTGGGTAAACAAAGGATAAACCGCATTATACGGTTAGAGTTAGGCATAGCAAGCGAGACTTAAGCCATCTGCTCAGATTCTCGCATGCATAACTATTACGAGTACGCGAAACGAATTTATTCTGAAGTTACGTTGCTTTTGTATTAAATTTCATTTCTTGTTCGTTTCTTATATGAAAATCTTAAAAAATGTTGGCATACTAAACAAAGTTCAAAAATATTTTTAGTTACATATTAACTGCTATTATATTCTATTAAATTAAGATATATTTTTTATTAAAGAATTGTATATTAAATAAAAAATCTCAATTTTTTATGCTTTTCTATTTTTATATTAAAAAAAACGTAAATATTAAAAGAAATAAAAATATAAATAATGTGCTGTGTGTATTTGTTAACAATTATATCTGCTTATAACGAAAATATTTTTATTCTTAATTTTTTAATCTTGTTATTGAATATTAACATAAAAATGCATATTTTTGCATGCAATAAATTGAGCTAGTATAATTGGTTCCAGTGGTGAAATTTTCTATGAATTCTTCAAATTACGATCTCTTCGTGATGCGAACTGGTTGAATTTGATTTTAAATTTTCGATTTTTTAAAAAAGGCTCTAACTAACACACGGAAAACATAAGTAACATAGTCAGCAGATTTAACGAAATCAAACATACAAACAATTATAATTTAAATTTAAAGTGTATAATCTGAGATCTGTTTAAAGAGGATTTTTGTTATGAATATGAAAATATCAAACCTAAATAACTGAATAGTAAATGAAACAAATAAATGTCATTAAAAGTGTTATTAATTACTTTTAGAAATCTTCATGTCCTCTTATGACGTAAGCGGAGTTTATCACTGGAAGGTAATCCCTTGATAAGGTAACGTACTCTAGTGTTTTGTGTTACTTATTATTTATGAACCCAGTTGAATACACAGGCTAATTATTAAATAAAATACCTACACTCTGTTAAATCTGTTAGGATATAGGTAAAATCTTTAATTGTATCCATTTTGTAAAGTTATATTCAAGACTTTCAAAATTAAATTCAAAATCAAAATCAATCAAATAAAAAAAAATATGTATTTGCATATATGTATATCATCAAAGGGCGTTCCAAATATAATGAAAGCATTGAATTCGACCTTTATTACAAAACCGGATAAGCGATTTGAATTTTCACAGAACCAGTAAACGTTTTTATATTTATTGGCGGAGTGAGAATTTATAAATTGTAAATAATATCGTTTATAATAGATAATTACATATATGCTAATAATCTCCATGTAAACCTATTAAGTCGAAATACTTGCGTAAGTTTATATGATTACATATTAAAATTATTTACCTCATTATGCAACTTGAACCAAAAATATATTTCGCTAAATTCTATACTTAGTTGGCAAATGTGCGCTCAATATTAATGGCGTAACCGACGATAGTTACTAAGATCTTGTGCTTTTAATAACACTGGTTCGTTTACTCTTTAAACAGCAACATTATCATAATAATACAAGGTGTATTCAGCGGAATATATGTTTGGCAGAGTAGCTAATGAGTGGGTAGTATCTATGCACCTATCGAAGCTTGGACAAAACCCTACCTTAAAGTACCAGTAAAGTGGCTAATTCCATTTACTAGTTGCTAGACGTTGTGACAATTAACGTCATATCCTTCGCAAAAGTCTCTATGACTTTTATAGCAACGTAGATGAAAAAATATTGAGAATTTTAATTAAAAAAAAAAGACCCACGTTGTCAGTGCAAGGTTTATTAAGAGAAGTAGTAATATACATTATTCACACACGGGCATCTGATTCCAAACTAAGCAGAGCTTTTACTATGGAAAGACAACCAGACAACTGATATGCTACATATACTACTTTTGTAAATACATACTTATATAGATAATTACACCCAGACTCAGGACAAACAGACATGTTCATGCACAAAAATGTTTGTCCTGGGTGGGAATCAAACCCATAACCTTCGGCGTGAACGGCAAGTATCTACCAACCACGCCAACCGGCCCGTCAAATATCGACCTTAGTCTCAAATTACCTTAATGACCTTAATTATGTAAACATATTCAAAGATTTTATGAAGACGGAATTAGATAACTTACTGTCCGACGGTTAAAGTTGAATTGTGTAAAAGACCGATTAAAAAATCAATGCAGGATGAATATGACCTAGTTGCAGTGTAACAACAATCTTGCTTATTAGATTATAAAAAAAAATATTGAAAATTTAGAACTGATCATAGATACTTTATCGTATTTATAGAAACTTGTTCACTTCTTTAACTTATGTGTGAAATAATGTGATCATGAGTTTTCTCTTCAACGCCATAATTTTTAAGCTTATATAAAGATTCGTGTAATGCCTCGCTTCTATATTTCGCTGAATATATTGCTGGTTATCTTCATCAATTTGCGGTGACCATTAATACGAAAAGCGAGTGAACGATTTAATTTAATATTTTGATTCAATTTGGTTCATATCCATTGAGTAACGATTCAATTTTAAAATATCAATTCAATTCAATAGATAAATTTTGAGATTATAAGAGCGTCATATGAACCTATTTATCATTCCGGTGAGTAACTTAATTTGATAATGAGAAATTAAATAAATCTCGGTATTAATTTTGCTAGGTAAACATATTTTCAACATATGCTTTATTTATAGTCATATTTATTGATGTTTTAAGCCCCTGCCCTGATAAACAGAGTAACAGCACTTATAAGTAATGTACTTGGTGTCAAGTATTAGATAAATTCCAGAATATTTAATTTGTATAATTAATATAGTATGCGATATCGACTTAGTTCCAGCATCGGAACAGCTGTGTTAAATTATATTAAATATATAAATACTATTTGTATTTAGAAGTAAATAATTATTCATATTTAAGATCAATAACTGAAGAAATAAATTATTTACTATATAATAAATATAAAAATTAAAAATAATAATTTTATTATATGAGATATTTATATAAAAATATTTTATACTGTCTTAGCCCTAGACCAACGAGGCTAGTTCGAATAGAGAAATAAAACTGTTAACATTCGTATTAACTTTGCATTCATTATAATGACTTAAAGAATTCACATAAGATTTGAATATTCTGATAAAATCAGTATGCTATAAGCAGATAAACAATGTACATTGATTTTATCTATACTTATAATAAAATTGTAACTAAAGTCTGTCTGTATATTAAAGATATTGAAAAAAACTAATATGGGAGAAACAAAAAACAATAGGGCCTTTATTAGAGCAACAGAAGCCTGTTGTTTTTACAGTTTTTAGAATTTTTGTATGTCTGTCTGTCTGTACCCGCATCACGCAAAAACTACTACATGGAATTGAATGCAGTTTTCACAGATGTATTGCTAGAAGTCTAACTTAAAATATAGGCTTCATTTTACCGCAGGGAATTATCTTATTTTGATCGTTTTAAATTTAGTATGGCCCGGATCTCACATCGTTTAATAAGCTTAATGCTGAATGAACAGATTTTAAGGAAACTAACGCCGCAATTACATGAACAGACAAGTTAGTCGTTCTGTATAGTTGTTAATTCAAAAAAACATAGATGGCGCTGCTTGTCATTTTAAACGCTTATCTCAACCGACCTCAATAGATTACAATTCTTCAATCTTATACGATAATAAAACAACATTTAGTTTTGTTTCATCGAAAGCAGAAGTCGAAAAAAATGTAGCCATAAAATCGAATAGAAGAAAATAGTATAGAAGGATACACAAAGTTAAACAGAAATTACAATTAATATGAACAATGTATAAACAGAACCGCAGGAATTACGGAAACAACTCGGGTAGAACGTGAGATTCGATTAAGCCCTGATCGTAGGCAACACGAGATTTAGCGATCTGTAAAGACTATTTCTTACGAGAACAGCGTTTAGTTAATGACTGCAACCGTCACAAAATCTCACAGTTTCTAAAGTCAAGTCAAAAAATTACTTTTGTCTGCAGACCGCACTCGCCACGTAATTTTGCTTTCTGTGGAAACGTATGACGAACGAGTGTTGCATTTGCCGTCTGATCGTACCCAAAATGAAATCACGCGCTCTCTAGAAACACATGAGAAAAAACGCAAATGCGTTAGTCTGTTGAACATAAACGCCATATCACGGATGTAGGAGACAGATGAGTTGCATAACTAACACTTATCGGCTACCCGCAGTCGCAACTGTGATAGACAGGAAATTACCGCTTATTACCTGGAAGGAGGAAAGGAGTCGTGTGCAAGAATTGCGGCAAACACAATCCAATATGATCCGAACGGTGCAGTCACAAGAAGACCGGCTGCCCCATGTCGTTCTTAGAATGTCTGTCGATGCGAGCGATGATGATGCATCGATGGTAAACGATTCCGAATAGAAAAGATTGGATTTTATTATGTCCCAATAATAAAATATGAAGATTGTACTCATCTGGAATCAATAAACAAAATAAGCAGGTATTTCCGTGCCTCAAATTGGCATGGAGAACACAAAGAACTGTTGTTTATTTGGCAAAGTTTATTTAGACACAAGAATTACCTGAACCTTTGATACTAAAGTGGTATTTAATTCTAAACTATCTCAGCAAAAATAAAAATATAGATACTTGATTCTATACCCCACGTATATGAAGTCGCGGGCAAAAGCTAGTTATATAATAAAACTGTAACTGGTAGTAATTTTGTACGTCTATATAATATTCTTATAAAAATAAATGAGTAAGCCGTTGTATGAAGTCGAGTATTGATTGACTTTATTCCTGTCGTAACAGTTCTAATCCCCATAAGGAATGAGAAAATTAAATATTATTTTCATTTAGTGTTTGTCACAATTAAACTGAGTCTGACTCACTCACCTATCAAACCGGAACAAACTAATACTAAGTATTACTATTTGACGGTAGAATATGTGTGTGGTACCAATCTTGAAGGGCTGGCACAAAGCTCTACCACCAAGTAAACTAGACTATTTGATTTCCCAACCAAAAAAGTCTTTTGAAACCTAATTTGTTTTTGAGTAAGTATGTCCTTTAGACCGTCAGAAATGATAAGTTTAAATGACTCTTGATGAGCCTAATAAAAACCAACTGCGTCATTATTTTTTTAAAATTTTCGTTTTATATGTGAAAAGTTTTAATGGATCATGTTAACCTATATATTAGGTCCTTACATATGAAATTGGCGTTTTGTACGGGAGGAACATGGTAATTTTTTTTGTAAAATATATTTAATTAATCAAAGTATGCACCGTTGTTATCTATGTACTTTTACCATCTCATAGGTAGTTCATCACCCTTTACTAAAAAAACCATGGGGGCGAGAATCAATAAACTTTTTGAAGGTGGTTTGGACTGCCGCATCGGAATTGAATTTTTTTCCTTGTAAGAAGTTGTCCAAATTCCGGAAAAAATGGTAATATGTTGGAGCAAGGTCCGGGGAGTACGGTGGATGTCGCAGACATTCCAATTGTAGCTCATCTAACTTAGTGGTTGTTTGTTGTGCAGTGTGTGGTCTTGCGTTGTCGTGAAGCAGCAGTGGTCTAGAACGATTGTTATATATATAGAGCTTCCTTCATGGTTTGCAGTTGCTGACAACAGATATCTGCCGTAATCGTTTGGCCAGATTTTAGAAAGTTAGTCCACCAAACACTCACAAGCAACTTTTTCTGAGTCAATTTTTTTTTAGGGCATGATTTGGCTGGGTCTCCAAGGTTAAGCCATTGCGACGAGCACTTCCGATTATCGTACAGTATCCACTTTTCATCACAAGTAATGATTCGATTTAAAATCCCTCATTATTGTATCGGTTGAGCAAAGTAACATCGCATTACCCGCGTGTTTGCAAGTTCGATTCACTCAATTAATGAGGTACCCATCGTTCAAGTTTTTTTACTTTCCCTTCAAGAGGATTAATACAGTTTTATCACTTACCCCTGCAGCTGCAGGTATCTCTGAAGTGCTCTGTGATGGAACCGCTTCCACAATAGCCTTTAATTCTTCATTATCCACTTTGGTCTCCGGCCGTCCACGGGGTTGGTTCTGAAGGTTGAAATTTCCAGAACGAAAACGTTGAAACCAAAAACGTACCGTCTTTTGTGAAACTAGCGCCGTACACATCATTAGTCCTTTGAGCTGTTTCTGCAGCACTGGTTACACGGTAGAACTCGTACTCGTAGATATATCGATATTTCATGTTTTCCATTGTGCGATAATAAGCGACGCCAAAGAAAAAAATAATAAGGAAAAAACAAATGAATGACTGTTGTCAAAACTCATATGTACCAGCTAAATTAATTTATAAATTAGAATTTGGAATTCTTAACCAAAAAAGAAGATATTTCAAATCAATGTGGTCAGTGCGACAAAACGCTAATTTCATATGTAAGGACCTAATAATTTTAGAGGTAGGTAGAGGTTTATTTTTAATAACCTTATAATTTTTGTGAAGAAGCCTCACCCATGTTTTATCCAAAGGGAATCTAAGACTGAAAGTTATTAGTCAAACATCAAAACTTTGTAACACAGCTAGTGTTTCAGCTTAAAGATTTAAGCAAGTCAGTGAGATTAAAAGCACAAAGGGTATAACGTGGTCTCAATGTTATGTCATTTTTATATATCTGCAATTTTCTTCTCTGTCAGCTTAATATGAATATTTATATGACTGTAAGAGATCGTTATGCAACAAAGTATGGGCTCTTTAAATTAAAAAAATTAAAGGGATTTATTACCTTTGGGGTATTTATGATTAATAATAAAAAAATACATGCATATAATATACGTACATATATACATATGGATATTTATGAACTAAACAGTTTATTTGATGACATAACATGTGTACCACAGATAAGATAGCCTTTGTAATAATTTGAAGCGATTTATAGGTTAGCTTTGTTATGACAGTGATGCTTCCAAGATGTTTTACGATAAAGTATTTGTATATGTTAGATGTCATTTTGATAAGATTATTTTACATAAATTGACATAAAACTAAGCTTTATATAACTCTGTGATAAACAACTAGTATAATTTCAAAGATTTTGTTATTTTTGGTACTGTCAAATAAATCGCCTTATATAATCAAGAGTATACAATACGTACAACATATAATATAAGTGTGATTATACTTTACTCGAAATAGTTACCGAAAAATAAAAAAAAAAATTTAAAAATCTGCGGCATCTTTTGTTTTTATTATATATATTTTTATTATGATAAATCAATTACACAGTCTTATACTTAGCATAAATATTTATATAAAATAAACAGCATAGTTTTTATATTAAGCAATATGAATTTTATTAAAATTGTAGGTATACTATTCAGTTGCAAACATAAAAAGATACTATCCAAGGTTTATCACTTATGAAATGATAAAGATTTAATTCGATTTACAATGAATTCATGTTTTTATATTATTTAAAAATAATATTTCCTATTATTGTATTTAAGAAAAAAAATCGTTGAACGATCTTTTTTACATAGTAATTTATTGCAACTTAAACAATGTTTGTCTACGGATCTCTGAACTGCGGCTTCTATAAGGAAGGAAAACCCACGTATTCATTGTACGCAATTCTACCAGAAGATAACATTGGCCTATCTATATTATAATGCAGGGTTCGTGAATGTACAGTCATTTAAAGATACACCAATATTTTCACTTAGTCGGCAAAACGGAACGGTTGTGTATCGCGTACATTCACCTGTACCGTAAATATGTGAATATATTAAGAGATATAAAAAAGTATTCGTGACTTGTGCGTGCAGTGAATTTGAAAACAAGTTTCTCAGGTTTTATTGACGTTGCCAAATTGAGACAGCAATCAAGATGACCGTGCCTCCGGCAACACAAATTGTAGAAGTTGTTGGTAGCATTTCTAATGAAAAAATTAAATCTACAAAATTGAAAGTGATTATGAAATGGTGGTATAAAAATTTTAAAATAATTGTATCGGAATTCGTATCGACATTTTTGTTACTTTTTTTGGGATGCATGACGTGTGTACCACTAGACGGACAAACTCACTCATCGATGTACAGCCCGATTGGTTTTGGTCTGGTCGTCTTGTTTAATATTACTACGTTTGGACATATTTCTGGAGCGCATATGAATCCATCTGTAACATTATCTGCTATATTGTGGGGATCATTGTCTATTCCTCTAGGAATAATGTACGTTATTGCTCAGTGTGGAGGAGCCATTGTCGGCTATGGATTATTGGTCAGCGTGTCACCAATAGATTTACTGCAAGACAGCATTTGTACGACCGTGCCACATCCTAACCACGTGATGTATCAGGCGTTGATTATTGAAATTGTTTTGTCTACAGCACTGGGATTAATTAATTGCGCCGTTTGGGATCCAGTTAACAAAGAAAAACAAGATGCTATCCCTTTGAAATTTGGTTTCACAATAGTCGCTTTATCACTCGCCGGCGGTCCTTTGACTGGAGCAAGTATGAATCCAGCGAGATCATTAGGCCCAGCTCTTTGGACTGGCAACTGGAATACACATTGGGTTTATTGGGTCGGTCCTATCCTTGGCGGTGCATTTGCACCAATATTCTATAAGTTCATGTGGCTGGAAGACAACAAAAATGAAAGAAGATCCCAAATTTCAAATGGTCCGTTATGATTTATACCCCGTAATAAATAAGACAAATGGTAATATAATTTTATTAATATATCGTATAAAACTTTTTTATTTTTTATGTTCATAATAATTAAATGATACTAATTAATCAAAACAAGGTAATTAATGATGATGTCAATTACTGTAATATTTATGGTAAAGTTAATCACACAAGCTTTGCAACTAATTTCTGACAAAATAATATTCAAAATAAAGAATTAGGTATTTTATTTATAATATATAATTAAAAAAAAAACTTTTGCACTAATATAATTGATATTACAGAAGTATTAATATTAAATAAGTTATAGTCTATGAATGATTTATGTTTAAAACGCAACATGACTACAGATTAAACATAAATAAATAAATTATACAGCTACCATAAAATAAATAGCTTAATGTCTTGTAAGAATAAAAAAAAATATTTTTAATAGTGTATAAAGAAATATGACACGACAATAATAAGATAATGATATTTTCTTATCGACTAAGGCTACCTATTAGGTAGTACATATGTTGTTACTTCAGTAAGGCGCCAATGTAAAGTGTATAGGTACTTGATTTAGTAAAGAACCATAAGCGTATGGTACTCTTTACTTTGATTAAATAATGATTAATATAAAATCAAATACAAATTTTTATTGTATCAGACAAATAGCATAAAATCGGAAACTACTTGATCTCATCTAGAAATAAATAAATAATTATTGCATACTTTGATGAAATTTAAGGCATAATATCTCGGTTTATTTTCTTGAAAAGTTAAATCGTTAAGTACGAGGGTCCAAACGATGTATATTTTTTATGTAATAAAATTTAATAATATACTAGGTATTTTTAATTTTGTGTATAATTTGATTCCTCAATGTAAATAGTTCTTAAGTTAATAAATATATATTCAGATAAAAAAATGTATATATTCCGAAATAAACACAATGCCTATGAAGCCTTTTATCTGTTTTTATTCTCGTACCTATTATTAAAATAATTTAAGTTAAACTTAATTGTGTAATTTTATTAAGTTTTCGACTTAATATTTTGTTTTAATATTATATATATTAAATGGCCACGGCGTCCAATCTCAAGAGAGGTTAGCCAACTGGTAGGACATATTATAGTGCACAAGTGTGTGTGCAAACACAGGTGCACTTTATAATCCCTAAATCTTATAATCCGATTGGGACGGCAATCCGACACGACCGGAAAGAGTTCAGGCGCAGGATCAACGGCTTTGCGTGCCTCGGAAAGCACGCAAAGCTGTTGACGCAAGTTAATCCTGCGCCTGAACTCTCGCACGCACGGAGTGTACACACTTCCAACTTCCAGACTCCGGGCTGCTATTGAGAATTTTCAACAGAATACTCAATAATTTTTTATTGGCCCGACCTGGGAATTGAACCCAGGACCTCCGGGTATGCGGCCTTATATCTAGCCACTAGACGATGATGATGATGAGGTAGTCACATAGTAATATAAGTAACAATAATGTAATAATACGGATATATAAACTAATTAATAAGACATCGAACATTCGAACATCGAACAGATTCTCATACAAAATCCATATTTGTATAATATAATAGACCAATGAAAGGTAGATATATATATGTTTGGCGGTGTTATGCCACTGGATTTCATTATCTTATCATGAGTTGTTTGTATTTGTACAAAATTTCAGAGCGCGATCAAGCTATCACACACATTTCTAATAATAATTGGTGAAATATCATTTGAAATCTTTATTGTTAAAGTACGAAAGTGTAGCACTTTGATAAAATTTATTCACTATTTACAGATAACAAGGTATTATAATAGGCATTATGTTATGTATACTAATGACACGAAAACATTGAGTTCTAGATCAAATTAGGCTTACTTAAGTATAATTTGTATACTGGTCTTAGGCTGTGTTCAGTCAGTCTGTTCGTGTCGGACTTGTCTCTATTATGAGACATAGGGTATTTAATACCTCCTGTCCCACCTCACACGCGGCCGAGCCGTGGACGAAAACTAATTTCCTATATAAGTTAGCATAACAGCAATTTAAAATAAATAATAAAACATTTTATATTAAATACGTGGTATTAGTTATCTATCTAAATATCACATAGACAAGTTTATTATTTTAATCATTATAGATCATACATTAACTATTTAATTTTGAATAACAATAGAAAAAATGTGTAATAAAATTTTAATTACTAAGCTAACTACATTTCAATACTTTATTGACAAGTGAACTAATGCGTAATGGGAGAAATTCTCTATCTCTCTACTGCTACTAACTTCAAAATATGAATCTTTTATTTTCTGAAACAATAATATTCAATCATAGACGTATCTAGTTTAATTAAACATACCAAAGTAAATAATCATAAATTTCATTAAAAGGAAGACATTTACAATTATAAATTACAATTACAAAGTAGGATAATTTATATTTGCATAATATTAAGTTATGTACATAATATTTATTATATAACTAAATACACGATATATCATATCAAGTTAAAAATCAATAAAAAACCGTGTTAATAAAATCGATTTGTCAAATACGAAATCGGACTCTTACTATTTGGGTAATTAATAATTCTGTTAATCGAAACGCTTTATGCATGACGAGATTCATTCAGTCTAGACAAATATAGAACTATCTGAAACAGGTAATGTGTAAATGACAGGTGTTAATTATATTGTCTGTTTAGAGATAGCTATAATAATCAAATTCATATGACGGTAGTATCGGATGGATTGGAGTGGATAATGACACCTTCATAAATAAATTTGGTTCCTGTTATGCGATTAGCAGAGACGAAATAGAATTAAACTTTTAATGGCTTCTTTGTAATAGGTATAGAAATAATTATTGTGGTTAAAAAATATGAATATTAATAATTAATTTAGTATTTCATTGTAATTCATCAATTAAGATTTTATATTCTGATTAAAATCAGTTGCATTATATCTAGGTATATTGATCAAAATATTTTATTGATGGTTAATTATTGCTAAGATCAATTGCAAATTTTGATTAAATATGAAATTAATCATAATATTTTATGTTAGAAGGTAAATCGCCAATTCGTAATGTATATTCTATCAAGAAAGTCTATTAAAAAACTAAGCTGGGTTCACCACCGCCCATAGACATTGGCTCTGTAAGAAATATTTACTATTCCTTTCATTGCCAATGTGCTAGCAACATTGGAAACTAAGATGTTGTGATAATATGATGATGTTATGTTCCTTGTATTTGTAGTTACACTGGCTCATTCACCAGACCAGAACACAGCAATATTGCTGGTTGGCAATGGAAAAAGTGATGAATGGGTTTTACCTGCCCAGACCAACACTAAGTAACTACCACGTAAGTTTTTATGTGCTCTCTTAGTGTGTACAGTAGCCATTGAAAGCATAGAACTACTTTAACAATAAAAGCAACTTAAAATCACCAAGGCTTAAACTGTGATGTCATGAAATAGCACACTTCTTTCTCGCCCACTTGAACTTTGACCTTCAATAACAAATAATTATTATATATATATAATAATAATAAATAAATAACAATAATTTGTTGCTAAATTACATTTATTTTAAGTACTCTATGCAAAGAAAAGTTTAGTTGCCAATAAAATTAAATCTTAAAGAAGCGTACTCGTTAATACAAGCATTTTGATTATGTGCCATGTCGCTTGCGCTTCATATCTTTTTTACATTGTTTATTTTGAACCACATTACAAAAATTAAAAATAACAAAGAGAGAGAGGAGAGATATATATTACAAACACAAACAAGAAATTAAGTGATAAGTCATTTACGTTTACAGTATGCTGTATGATTAAGTAGCGTGCTTTTTCATAATCATATTAATGTTATCGTGTAGTATCTCTTTATGCTAGTAAGTAGGCTCAGCTTATTTACAATTATAATACTACACAGTATGCGTATTGTATATTGTGGTCATTATAATTACTAAAAATATAATAATCCTACGAGGCCAACTGCCTCGTAGGATTATTATATTATAGTGTCGATATCCCCGTACTATGCGGATGACATAGAGATGGTAAACTTTCATCCGCTTTTACTGACATTAACTTAAACTAACTTAACTGTGTTAGGTACACAGGTTGCACGTTATGTTAGGTATGAGTGAAGAAAACGGCCACCACTTGCAACAAAAAGTGCTACGTGGGAACACTAACTTGCTCAGTAAGGCATCGTCCAACCACAATTAAAACAATTGCAGACATTTTTTATGCAGCTTAAAATTAGTAAGTAGTCCAATCTGAGTGTGCAAAGGCGGTCTTTTTACTTCCTGCTTGATTACATTTATCATCAAAAAATACGTAATTCTACTGTCATAGTAATGTATTTGTGAAAATAAATTTCCAGTCAGTGGTGAAAGAATAATTCTTAACAAGTATATAACAAATTGTAAACATTATATTCTCTTTGTGACAGATTATAATCAAGCAATCTACAGATCAATAACCTGATTTACAAGTCGATATCAAGACTAATTACTTATTTTTTTATGTCTGTAAAACGATAACAATAATCGAAACCTAATTAATAAATAATTTCTTGTGCAGAATGTTAGATATGTTTATAAAATTTATATTTATTGGGCATGCCTATCGCATTACTATCATTATTAATACATGGTCTTAAGATAAAGTAAATTTCAAAACGCTGCAGACGACTTTATTGGAAACTGATAAATAGATATTATATTAATGTAGGTAAGTACATTGATAATATGATTGATACGTGCAGCTTATATTGTTTCAGGTGCAATATATTCGCACCAAACTAACAACTTTGACACGGACTAATTTTGTAAAAAAAAAATTGGATAAGGATTATTATTATTACTAAGCACTTACGAATAAATAACGGTTTAATTATGTGACCATAAGTAAGCTGCCGTTGAAAATTTATTTTTATTATTTTTTTTTACAAAATTAAATTCTTCTTGATATGTTTCTTAAAATATATATACAGATTTAAATTTTAAAATAATGATTGTACAAATCATGTCCTTTCGTAATTATTACGAACAACAATAATATAATTTACCCTTGCTTGCAATTGAGATTCTCTGGGCAAAAAATGAACGAGTTCTTATCAAGTGACAGTAGGGGAGATAAGGAAATAAAAATCGTAGTAACTTACATAATTGCTATTCGAATATATTCATTGGTATAAATTAAATTCTTAGAGAGACATTTTATAAGCAAGGTAAAATAATTTGTACCATTTGCCATTTCAAGGGAAAATGTTTTAGATATACATAAAACATTTCTTCAAGTAGGTAATATAATATCAGATAAATAATAATGACCCAGTTTCATTTTATTATTGTATATTACGATGTAATAATATTTTATCAGTTGCTTAATTGACAAAAAATACTTAAGACAAATTGTAAAAATAGATAAATACGGTATCAAAATAAATAAGTATTATTAATTTCTTCTAGGTAAGAGAGCCTTGAAATCGCGGACTAATTTTACCTGATTTTTATATGTACATTTTGCCAATGTTTTTCAACAGCAAGGTCATAATCAAGGATAGCATCAATCATTTTTCGAAATTACATCCAATTGTTAAAAAACACTGACTATATTTTCTTATTCATGGCACCCTCAGCCTCAGCTTGTTTGGGTGCTGTAATATCTGCGAACACTGTCGTTGCCACTCTTTCAAAATATTTATTAGGCACTATCGTATGTGAGTATTTATTGTTAGATAATTTTAATCCCTTTAAAATATTCTACAGCCAATTTATCTATATTAATATTATAAAGAGGTAAAGTTTGTGAAATTGTAGGGGGTAACCTCTGGATCAACCAAACGATTTTAAAAATTCTTTTACCAATAGAATGTCACATCATTTGTGTGTGTCATAGGCTAATTAACCCGAAAAATGAAAAGACTTTTTCTTGGTAGTGGGATTTGCAAAGTTAGTCACAGAAAAAACGGTTGAACGAAAACATATCTTACGAACGCTGTCTTAACGATGAGAGATATATGATTGAGTTCTAGAGAAAATTTGTAGAATTTGATAATGCCTACAAAATATTTTTCCCTTTTACTGCATATAATTTGGACCAATGGTTAAAGAGATAATACGATATAGGTATGGAAAAGCCATCGTGTTGTAATCTATTAAGTGATATTTCTATTAGACGGTGTATACGGTATATACAACACGTCAATTTATTTAGAAATAAATCGCTTTATTACCAAGGAAATTTTATTTATATAAAATTCGTTTTTTACAGTTTGTTTTTTTGGTTGCATAGTTTAAGAGATAATTTAAAATATCACGTGACACGTGAGACAATTTAATTAATGTTCGGTCACAAGTAAAAATGTTTACCGCCCAGCGAAGTGGGCACGGTTCAGCTAGTACATGTATAAAGTAAGAACTTTCTATTTCATTCCTGATTTATATGTAGTATGTAATTAAATATATCGATCTATTATTATTGTTGTTACAATTGGCATTAGAAAGTGAATGACATATATTTATTTTGATTAGATATATGGCTGGAAATTTTTGCAAGAGCCCAATCGCTAATGGAAAGCGATCCTCCTTAGAACCTGGAAGTGCCAAAAATAACGTGGGTGATCGTAGAACCAGGATGCTGAAAAACAACTTGGACCATGAGCAACATCAATATTAAAGAAGACATTGTTACCACCACCACAAGAAGAAATACTTAGAGATAGAATCACTAGCCGGCTGAGAAGATATAATAGCGTCGATCTTCGAATGGCATCAGATAGCAAGACCGAAAATAGTGAAAACAGCTTGTAATCGACGAAGCACTCAGGAACTAAGCCCAAAAATAATTATTTTGTTCACCATGCGAGGCGAAGCGCAGAAATCAATTTAAGAGATGGTCATCGTCATTAAATCCGGGATGAAGAAGCTACAAAATATAGTAGTATATCTCATACAGTTGTTGTACACCAACCAGACCGACTAAGGAATCTAGAATGTCACAAAGACAATTAACACCATTTGGAAACAATATTTATATTGCATATGAATACTATATCTTAAATTTTGATACTATCTTGTAATAAGTATGCAGAAATATTATAATAGCATTTTAACAAAGTATTGAATGCATTAAGAACTCGTGAAAGCGGTAGAATATGTGTATAACATTTTCAGAACTATGTAATAAATCAAAACTACAAAAATTTTCTGTTATCATTAATATATTTCAAGTGCGGAGCGTAGTATTCATTTTAGTACCGAAAGTTTTGATTGATGAACAATATATATAACGTATAGCAGATCTTTTCAGATATTTATTTTGAATTATATTTTATATATTTATTTTATATATATATTAAAGCTTTATCTAAACGCAGTGGCTCTTTTCTCGAAACAAATTTTGATCGGGCATATAATTGTAATAAATAAATAAAATAATAAATAAACGCCTGAAAAAATACGCAGCGCGTGTGCTTGATGCAAAATTTTTCTTAGTCTGCCTCGTTGGTCCAGTGGCTAGATGTAAGTAAGGCCAGACCAATTAATAATTACAGGCACAAGGGACATAAAATCTTAGTTCCCAAGGTTGGTGGCGCATTGGCTATAAGCGATGGTTGACATTTCTTACAATGCCAATGTCTAAGGGCGTTTGGTGACCACTTACCATCAGGTGGCCCATATGCTCGTCCACCTTCCTATTCTATAAAAAAAAAAATATGTACACTTTATAATATAACGAAACGAACTAGCCTTGGTGGATATATTATGATAGTTATATAAACAATGGGACATTATTTATAAAATAATAATAATGTATAGATAATAGTTTTATAACAGATATATTGAACATCCATGTATGTATCCTCTGAATTGAACTAAAATAATCAATAAATAGTCTCAGACAGTATTTATTTTTAAAATTACGTATAATAAAAAAATGACACTTGGAAACTACAATTAAATTGGTATATGTTAGAAATTAGATTTATATTTTTGAAGCATGTCGATTTTAGACTACATTTTCCACAATAATAATATTATCCTCCAGACCGATTACGGCCACGGCGACCAATCCCAAGAAGGATTAGTTAACTTCGCAGGACATATTATATTGCAGAAGTGTATGCACAAACACAGGTGCATTCTCTATTCCCTAGCTATCATTATCTGATAGGACGGTGATCCGACACGATCGGAAAGATTTCAGGCGCGGGACGAACGGCTTTACGTGCTTTCCGAGGTACGGGACTGTACACACTTTCAACTTGTAGACACCGGGCTGCTACTGAGAATTTTCTGACAGAAAAACTCAATAACTTTTTACTGCCCCCACCTGGAAATTAAAGCCAGGACCTCCGGGTCTGGCCTTACTTACATCTAGCCACTGGACCAACGAGGCAGACTAAGAAAAATTTTGCATCAAGCACACGCGCTGCGTATTTTTTCAGGCGTTTATTTATTATTAGGTTCTGTTTATGGCTTCCATATTGAGTGGTGGCCCATTGTACATCGTTCCACATTATGAAACAGATCTCTTGAGAAATGTGGCCCATTTTTTTATTATAATTGTTCATCACCACTCAGTGATTGGTACTATAAAACAATATTAACCGTCCCTTCCACCATCCTTGGAAACTAAATTGTTATGTCTAGACTAAGCGTAGTACTGTTTTCCTCCCGTTGCCTGTGGTTCGCTCACACCGGCGTATTTTTTTTATAGATTTGCCGGGAAGGCAAATTATAGAGTCATTTGCCTTCCCGGCAAATCTCCACCTGATGGTAAGTGGTAGTTGAGTCCAAACGCCACGACAGCCAGTACAGTCGGGAAGAATGTTCTGCACTAGCCAGCCCCGCACTGCCGGCCCGCAAGATGCCTCTTCACGCCTCGTTTGAAGGAACCCGGAACACGTGAGCTGGTAAAAAAATAAATTTTTTGGAAGCGCGACAAAGAAAGGAGTTGCCAAATTTCTTTGTGTGCGATGGAATTGATGTTACAGTTACGCGGTGACATCGAGAGCCAGCACGTATAGAGTTATGAAGGAAGGGGAAAGCTGGAATTAGAGAGAATAACTCCTCAGAGCACTCGCCGTGATACAGTCGACAGAAAGCGGTCAGCGCTGCTATCTCTCGACGCAATTGTAAAGGCTCGGGGGGTGTTTGTGACCTTAATTTGTAATTATAATTCAATTCGTCCTTTACGGTGAAGGAAAACATCGTGAGGAAACCTGCATGTGTCTAATTTCATTGAAATTCTGCTACATGTGTATTCCACCAACCCGCACTGGAGCAGCGTGGTGGAATAAGCTCCAAACCTTCTCCTCAAAAAGGGAGAGGAGGCCTTAGCCCAGCTGTGGGACATTTACAAGCTGTTACGATACGAATAAGTACTATCAACATGCAATACATTATTTTAGGTACCATCAATAGTTTTTGCAGCGCACGCCAAATAGTCAGTTTAACATCGGACCGTTGAAGCTTCTTTTAAGTTCTCCTGCAGTTTTTTTGTCTGCTCTAATCACTATTTTATGATCGTCCGTTGGCTAAGGCTGGTTTGAACAATTGGATCTTAGAACTGATTATGTTCATGTAAGAGATGTTGTAGCTGCAAGATGATATCTCTTCTAGCTAAACGATTGATAGCACGTTGATTTATTTCAGTTTCAAAATTTTCAAGGAAATAAATTTGAAGAAATTTGTATTCATCATCAACGGATGGCAACAATGCTCCTGCACGTTGGTAAATTTGTCCTTGAATCTGTAATATTATTATCTGTAAAATATTTAAAAAATCTTCAATTATGATAATCCTCAGTAGATTTTCACGTAATATATAAGTTTATGTTACAATTGTGTATAATGTGTGTCACAGAATAAAAAAGATTGAAACCATTCTTCTTCAATTTTCTTCTTTTCTTCCAATTGTTAACTTGATTTGCATTACGCTTAGGCTGATCGATATTTTGACGCCTCACTGGTGTCATTTTCTTATAATCAATAATAATAATACGAATACCACGAAGATAAGCCTCTAAACATACATTACAAAACACCGTTTTGCTCTTCGACAACAATACTACAATACTATACTATACTATTATAGTATTGTTGGTCGAAGGTTTTGCTTTGAATTGCTTTTGAATTGCAAAAGAAGCGGTAATTGTATATTAATTAATGTCACCATACTGACAATCTTGACATTTTGGATAGATTGACAGTATTTTCTTTTTCTTCAGTGAATGAGTTTTCACTCTCACTTTTCATATTATGAGATTTAAAAAATAATTATTCAATTTGATGCAGTCGTTCGGAAGTTATGCGTGCAAATATATTTCGGCGATTCATTTTTTATTTAAATAAGATTGTTTTTCGCAATTAAGTATGTTGCATTAATTAACATAGAAATTTAATTGCAAACTTAATAAAAAATTATACTGTATCAAGAAAGTAGGCATTATACGAGTACATACTGTAAAATTAAAGAGTAATTCTATTTCTACTACGTCGCAGCGGATAGTTAATTAGGTAAATATATCTCGTCGGATAATTGCAGGCAACTTTACTTTATAAAAAACCAGCGAGAAACTAACGAAAAATTGTGCACGGAGCATTGAATTTACAATAAAATACGTAATAATGATAGCGAACGTAGCTTCCTATAATTTAACTGAAATTTACCTGACAATTAAAGACAATTAGCAAAATTCATAAATGTTTGCCTCAAATTTACAATGATTATTATAGTCGAATTTTGACTGTGCGTATAAACAAATAGTTTATTACATATTTCATAATTATAACATTTATTATATTTAACATCTATTTAAATTTTAAAATTTCATGTATGTGTAATTTGCATCAGCGGAACATTTATTGGTTCTTACCTGTTAGTTAGTTAGTAGTTAGACTTCTGTTCAAGAGAAGACGTAAATATGCAGTTTCTTATGAATTAAATTACAGTTTTAAGACAAGTAACGTGATTCAATTCAAAGAAAATCTCATCTACAAATTGATGATTCAGTAGTAAATAAACTAGACAACAATTATTTTCATTTAATTAAATTATCTTAACAAATTTGCTTTTATAGGTTTATCCCTAATTTACAAGGACATCATTAAATGTCAAAGTAAAGCAACGCACAAACGTACTTAAAATTCCGACCGCCTTCATCACACCTGGAACAGAAATTTACCCCTCCCAATAAATTATTCAGATGGTATTACAAGTTATAATTTAGTTTGAAACATCCAAATCTTTAAAGGCGAACTAGTTACAATGAAATTTAGTTGTAAACGCTATGAAATGAGGGTAGTTAGGTCTGAGTCATCATTCCCAGAAGAGCCCGCGTCAGAGCGTCTTCCTGTCACTCGCTCGGTCACGTATTATACGTAACATTCGAAAGTGATATACGAATATATTTAATGAAATGTGGAAATGTTTTGTTTCCTTTGACGGCGAAATTCTAGTTGTAAATAAAAAAATATAAAAGAAAAAGAAGCTACGTAATCAACGTCAAAACAAAAGTTAGAGTTGTTTTAATTGCGTCATTGTCTAACAAGGAATATTAAAATAACTCATTACAGCATAGCACTTTTGTGTGTTCTGTGAAAACTAGTATGGATAAATTCATTTTTAAGTGATTGCGCAATATTGTATGTATAGAGCTGATATGGCTCCGCGGTTAGAACACTTGAATCGTATGCGGTTGCAACCTGCGTTTTTACCTGGACAAACACTGTTAAATTTTTGAGTTTTATTCGTGTTTATAATTCACCTCGTGTTCAGCGGGTGAAGGAAAATATCGTGACAAATGTCTATTGAAAAATCTGAATTCACCAATCTACACTGGAAAAGCGTGATCGAAAAAGCTCCACACATGGAGACATTTACAAGCTGTTACTTTTTATTTTGATTTTATAGTATACTAATAATAAAACTTGATGGTAATCGCCATCATACTAAGAATTGACTACCTCGTTGGTCCAGTGGCTAGAAGTAAGGCCGCAGACCCGGAGGTCCTGGGTTCAATTCCCCGGTCGGGCCAGTAAAAAGTTAATGGGATTTTCTGTCAGAAAATTCTCATAAGCAGCCTGGAGTCTGGAAGTTGGGAGTGTGTGCACTCCAGTGCTCCGGAAAGCACGTGAAGCCGTTGGTTCTGCGCCTGAACTCTTTCCGGTCGTAGCGGGTCGCCGTCCCATAGGATTATGAAAGTTAGGGAATAAAGTATGCATCTGTGTTTGTGCACACACTTGTGCACTATAATATGTCCTGCGCAGTTGGCTAATCCCTTTTGAGATTGGTTGCCGTGGCCAAAATCGGTCTGCAGGACATTATTACTAAAAATGGAAATGGTATCTAATCTTAACCTAAGTTTGTCTCTTACTTGCTATACAATTACCTTCAAACACCTATAAATATTAATACATATTTATATTTAATCAACACTATTCTTACAAATAAAGAATATTTTTAAAGCTATTATTATTGTAAATGCAAAGCATTAACAAAGTTGATAAAAAATCGCTTATACTACGAGTCTATTAGACACGCAAGACATAGTTTCGAGTGTGTGAAAATCCGGTGCTTGTATTGCCCGTATATTGTATTACAGTCACATTCGCGAGGCTTTTTCTAAATCTAAAAAGGACGATCTCTAAGCGGCAAGTTTATTGGATGACAATATAAATATCCTCTCTTTCTCATCCAGAATTATAAAAGGAACGTTATATATGTCCAAGGACGTATCTTACTGTCCGAATTCGTAAATCATACTTCGGGAAGCCACGTTGCGACAAATTATATGCCAAACTTCGAAGAGTATACAGACAATGAACAACTTGGAAATTGTGACGTAGAATTAATGAAAATACTTGCTATTGATGGGAATCTGTAATGTTACAGAACGAACGTAAATAAGTTTTTATAAATGGAATGTATATAAAGTATCTACACAGTATAACTTCTGTTTAATTGTTACTTGTCACGTTGAAGTTTACTTTGGAAAGTTATTTTTGTTATGGATGGGAATTTAATAACTTTATCTTTTATTCAGTATAAAAGATAAAGTTATTAAATTGCTTGCTGGCCTTTTACAAAACAACATCACTGGGTTTTATTAATGATAGAATATTCAAGTTGTGTTTAAATACAACAAACAAATCTAATTATTATCTTAATATATTAAAAACATTGGACGATTTTTAATATTAGTTCTGTTCAAATTTATTTTCGAATAAACATTTCATTGTCATTTAATCGTTTGTTTAATGTTTTTAGTTATGCCTAATGAGCAGTTATTAATTATTCATTTGATATCCTTTTAGGAATTACGATGGTGAGTACATAATGGAAATATCGAGCAATTGAAATTCAATTATATTTAGACATTTAAAATCATGAGGATATCTTTCTTAGCCTACAATTAATATACTAATTAAAATAAAATACATAGCCTTTTTTATTCACGTGCTAGTAATAAAATTAGGAAAAATCAACGATAATTGATTGTTTAAGATGTGTCTACACATATACTAATATATATCACTAAAGAGTTTGTTAGTTTGATCGCTTTAATTTAAGGATCTACATTTTAATTAAACGATATATTATTGTCTTAAGTAACTTATTTATTAGGAACGACTATTGACTATATAACATCCCACGACCTAACGACCCAAGAGACCCGGAGCAGTAAATTTATATCGGGTGAAAACGCGCGAATCAAATAGTTTATATAATAAAGCTGAAGAATGTGTATTGAACGCGTTAATCTCAGGAACTAAACGATTGGCACACTCACATTCAGGCTGACGCAGGTACTTACCGGACACGGTTGTTTTGGTAAGTACCTGCACCGGATAGCGAGGCGGGAGGTGACAACCTCCTGCCATGAGTGTGGTGCGCCTTCGGACACAGCGTGCCACACTCTGATGGAGTGTGCCGCTTGGGGACCTCAGCGCCTGTCCCTGGCGGCCTTAGTCGGTGAAGACCTCTCGCTGCCGAGTGTGATAAATGCCATGCTTGGTAGCGAGAGGTGCTGATTGGAGACGGTCTCCTTCTGCGAAAATGTCATGTCGCAGAAGGAGGCAGCGGAACGGGAGCGTGAGGAGAGGGCCTCCGCTGACTAGCTTCACCGAAGAAGACCGGGGAGAAGGCGTCGGCGCTATGCGCATCTTCTCCTTCCGCCTTAAGTGTTGCCGGGGTTAGGGGGTCTTTGTACCCTGAGTAGTATGCGCAAGCGATCCCGTGACGCCTCTCGAAAAGGCGGTGTGGGTGCCGCTGGTTTTTTAGTGGGTATTCCGGCGCATACTTGGCGCCGGCGAGTCCCACATACTCCCCCACTTCAAGTGGGGGAAACGCGTAAACGTGTTTCCAGCGAAAAAAAAAAAAAAAGAAAAAAATCTGAAACCACAGACTACTAACTTTAACTCATTCAAATAATAATTATTTTAGGGAAAAAGTAAGAGGATCAAAAAAGAGGAGAACTAAATATTTTGTATATATTATCAAATTATATAAATAGAAGCCTACGACAATTTGCATTTGGCGTCCAAGTATTCACTTATCGTGCCTATTTTTAATGTGCTACTGAAACTTGACAATTGTAAAGAACCGTTTATTGCAAACTCGACGTGAATTTGACCTGTTTATGTTCTTTCTGTTACTATCATATCAATATCGATTGGTTTTTAATACACGATAATTAGATAAAGTTTATTGTAGGAGATCCGCATTAGAGTTGATCTTCACCCATCTGCATCTGCTTAAATGTTTACTCTTTAATTTATAATTTTTAAGCCATGCAACTGTTGTTCGTGACCACTTTTTTTGAAGCAACCTTATACCATTATATTCGTGATAAAATTATCTTTATTTTGATATAAAAATCAATCGGTAAGCAGATAAGTACAATTTGCTAAAAACTCACCTCACTCAACTCGCCTGTTTACACGTGGCAACCAGGGAGTGATGATAGGAAAAAGGTGGGCAACCTAAGTGTAGCATATTCCTTATATTTTATATTTTCGATTGGTGTAAGATTCGTGTGGTAAGCAATTTCAGGTAAAGATTCTTAACCCATGCGTGACGAATTCAAAAAAAAATTAAGAAAATAATAAAGATAATCATGACCATATTTTATTGAGCAACCTAATCATGACATGTTTATTTAATTGTAAAATTAAAAAAAATATATTTCCATCGGGTAAGCAGATGGGTGAAGGTCAACCCTAGTTCGGATCTTAGATCATTATATAAAACTGAATATATTGGTTTTCTCTTGTTAAACAAACTTTAAAAACAAGGAGCTTATCAATTTGACAGTTTGTCTATATTAAGCGATATCCTTGCCGATTGTGAACTCAATTTTGATATGTTTTGTATCTTTAAATAATCTCAAGAGCAATCTTATTTTAATTTGAATAAAAAAGGACTTATCCTACTTACCTAAATTATCACTTTTACGGAAAATTAAATTTCGAGTTCAATAAACACACGCACACTTAATTTAATCTTAACCTCCGAATAATATTTTTAATTACGTTGAAATTAAGCTTATAATAACAAAAGTAAATATTTATTGTTAAACATTTACAAAAACATATCAGTTTTTCAAATGTGTATTCTATTTTAATGATGCTGAAAATTAGATTTACGTGTATTGTATATATGTATTTAAATTTTTGAAATATTCAATTTTTTCTTTATCCTCAGTAGTAAATATTTTTCCCGACCAATTGTATATCAAAAAGAATAATTAGAAAATTCACACAAAAAAAGTTTCATATCGATGAGTTAGCATTTTTGAAATTGGTTAAAACGGATACTCCCTTTCTGAATTAGTATGGAATATTGATTGATTGATTGAGCCGAGATGGCCTAGTGGTTAGAACGCGTGAATTTTAACTGATGATCGTGGGTTGAAGCCCGGACAAGCACCACTTAATTTTCATGTGCTAAATTTGTGTTTATAATTCATCTCGTACTTGACGGTGAAGGAAAACATCGTGAGGAAACCTGCATGTGTATAATTTGACTGAAATTCTGCCACATGTGTACCTACCAACCTGCATTGGAGCAGCGCCTTGGAATGAGCTCAAAATCTTTCTCCTCAAAAAGGAGAGGAGACCTTAGTCCAGCAGTGGGACATTTCCAGGCTGTTACTTATTAAAAAAATCAACATAAAACATTTGTCAGAGATGCAAAACAGAATGTGTAGTATTTTTCGATATCGAAAACAATCGTTATCAGTATTAAATGCGATAATGTTTGTGAAAGCAACGAGAATTAGGAACTGAGTCGTGAGCATTGTGGATAAACTTCCATTAACTGGGGGCATGTCAACACAACGGGGCTGTTACGGATTTTGCTTTAAATAGAGACGACGTTTATCTACGTCCTCTCTGTATGCTATTCTGTTAACATACACAGGTCGATGCCATTTTCATTATTCTGACTAAACTCAATTATAAACCTATTGTTGATGTATCTAGTCTAATTGCTTTAAAAACAGTCGATTGTTTTTTTTATTATTGCTCTAAAGTAACATCGTGTTATATGTTACTTTGAACTACAAATAATATGTATGATATCAAACACTATTAAAAGAAAAAAAAAACAGTAATTTGAATTTATCAGGATTTACAGCCTATTAAATAGCGAGGCAAGTGATGTCGTTTAGAAAAACATTACGTGTAGTAATGTTTTTCTAAACGACCTCACTTGCCTCCAACCAAAAGACTAGTAAAGACAAATAAACAACTCGAATTGAGGCGATACCGTTGGTCAAGATCTTGAATAATCTATGAAATTCATTATGACTTGGAAAACATTGTATTTTTAAGTTGTATAGGAACTTAGGAAGTAAAAATAAAAAGGTAATTAGTGGAATAGTATTAATTATAAACAAAGAATAATATAATCAAGAAAAAATGGTAGTGCATAATATAGCAGAACATTTAAATCTAAGATTTGTTTATCTTTAATCCTTATTCGATTGAAATAGGCGATATGAGTATGACATACAGTTAATGGTGGTAAATCTCATCAGATATTCTACTGTAAAACAGCAGTACTTGTTATTGTTGTGTTCCGGTTTGAAGGGTGAGTGAGCCAGTGTAATTACAGGCACAAGGGACATAACATCTTAGTTCCCAAGGTTGATGGCGTATTGACTATGTAAGCGATGATTAACATTTCTTACAATGCCAATGTCTAAGGGCGTTGGTGACCACTTACCATCAGGTCGTCCTACCTATCTATAAAAAAAAACAGTCAGTCCAGAGAGAAAATATTAATAGCACCAACTTATATACCCATATTGGTATTTAAATATATATTACTGTAATAATACTATACTAAGATTTATAATGTAAGTATAATAATATTTATAAAACTAAATATCAGAAAAGTGTAATATTAAATGCTTGTTTATTTTTTTTAATGCGGCTCGTTTCCGTGCATTTTCAGTTATAAAAGTAACATATTTCTAGTGTAAGTAACATATTTCTATATATAAGGGGCACGTGGTAGTAAAACGAGGGAGTTTATATTATTATACCACTATCCGTCATCGTATATCAGTTTTTTTAAATGAAATTTTAAAACATTAGGTTCGTTTTTATATTCGAACGAAATAATAATTGCAATCTTATAATATATATGCATAGCTAATAACGAACGAATTCTTTTTAATGACAAATATCTCATGTAATGACTACGTTTAACAATATAATTATATTGTATTATAATATGATTACGTTCTTACAACTTAATATAATTTCTTGACGTATCTCTAAGATGTTATTAACAAGAACAATATTGCAAACAACAGCCAAGTCGTCAGGGTCGCGTGTGAGTCGAAACAATTATCTTCAAGGCTGCTGTAAGAGCACTTGACTTGACAATCACGGCAGATTGCTTGAAATCTATGTAACTTCAACTGGGCATATTATTTTTGTGATAACTACATATGGTAAAGATTATTCGGTTCCGAGATTGAAATTTAAACATTTATAAGAACTGTAAGCTTAAAACTGAAAGCATCATATAAAAATCCGTACTGCAGTCATTTGGACGCATAGCTTAATTAGCATCTTGGGCGCTATCCCCTGTGCCTGTTTTAGTTCTCCAGTGTCGTAATTTAAAATTTTCAAATTAAATAAAATGTTAACATAAAATATATATCAAAAGAAGGAGGATATTAGTAAAAAAATATTTTAATTATCTTTTACCATCTATCGGTCCCAATGAAAATAAACAAACTTCAGAAAATATCACACAAAATAATTCGCAAGAAGAAAAGTGTTATACATGCCTTAAGTTACGCACAGAAATTAATATAGAAATGGGCAGGCCATATAGCGAGAATGATAACACATACGGGCCACGATGTAACCAGGGCCAGCCGGCTACAGAAATAGAGTTAGGCCACAAACACGATGGGCAGACGACATCACACAAATAGCTGGTCGAGACTGGGTAACAGTATGGCAATCTCTGGAGGAGAGAGGTTCTTGCCAAAAGTTAAATACGAATTTTATTAATTTTCTTATTACAAATATATATAATATCTTAACCAATTTTGTGATGTATATAATTAATGTAATTTAAATTTATTTAATGAAATCTCGGCATTTAATGGAATTTGTTCAATTTGTTAAATATTGTTATTCAATTGGTGAGAAATAAAAGCCTTCTTTATTTTTTATTTATTTTTTATCTGTCAGCCCCAAGAGCGTAGGGGTAAAATATGAAAAAAAATTATTCCGTGCTATATTTTAATCAATTTGATATACCCCTACCGATCTATTCGTCCGTAGCGTGCTAAGGACTAATGTATCGTACAACACAAGCTATGCATTTTTTATGCATTTATTTAAATATCTTTTAATATTTCTAAAATTACTGATATGAATTGCAAAGTATCAGTAAGGTAATATTTATCTACATGAAGCGTTTAAAATTAATAAGCTATTTTTTATTTTTATAAATATTAAAAAATAAAGTGTTCAGTAATTATTATTATTATTTATTATTTGCCTTAGTGACAATTAAAGATTTTTACGAATAATTATCAGGTTTCCGGATATTACATGTGGATTATATGTGTAAAATAATCACAAACTCACAAAACTCGCACCTCTTTATAAAATTATGTATAGATATAGATTTATTAAAATAAAATATAATTTTAGATATATATTTAACACAGAATTATAGATAGGATTTGTGTTAAGTCCATTTTCAGTGAGCGGCTACGTCCCGGCTACGTTTCAGTCAATCGGGTCTATAGTTTCAGAGATAGTGGAGTTAGTGGTATTCCGCTTAATATGTATTAGTTCAATTTTTAAATTATCATATTAAAAACATTTTATTTTTAAAACTATAATAACCTTTGTAAAAATTTAGACATACATTTTCAAATCTAATATTAATAAATCTATAAAAGAAGTGCCACATTCCATTCATATTCGAAAACAAAGCACAGCTTCCGTGGCTTTACACGCTTAAGTGGTCAGATCCCCGGAGGCAGGTGGAAGATGCAACGGTAAGCCTCGTTATCGCTTCTTGTATTTGTTCACACGTACTTTTGGGCTTATTCCTTTGTTACAAATGCTGCTCGAAGTTGTAACATAGCAAACAGCTTGAGTTTTAAATTATCAATCCTATGTTATTTGATTTGCATGGTTTTTATTTAAAAAGAACATTTTATTAATCCTTTCAAAGATGCTATTCCAGACATTTGATTTTTATATAATTGAACAGTTTATTTTTTAATATTTATATATGTAATTCAAATGTTGAGATAAAATTTATAGGAGTAACCGATTCTTTGATCTTATCTCGGTATCTTAGTTTCAAGAATAGTTTAGTTACCTTTACGAGCTACTAATGCATAGCTGTTGGTTTCTCCGATTTTTTATTGTAGCTTAATATTTATTTATTGTTTAATAGAAGTAAAATGATTGTTATTGTTGAATTTTGGATAGATTATAAATATACGATTTTAAAAACAAATAGAACGACATTCCATTTCTGAATCTATCAACAAATGCCAAAAACTTAACGATAGTAACACAATTATTAGATCCTTAGGGAATTTAAAAGTAAACCTATTGGAAATTTAGATAGAAAATGTTGACAATTTACGTGTTACGAGGAATATACTATATAAACCATATATTCTGAATGTATGTAATAAAGTAAGCCACTGCAATGCTTTGCACGCTTCACATCTGTCGTTCTACTGTCAATTGCATCGCAATTCGTCTTTGACGTGACGATCCAACGAATAGTTATATCGAAGCATATCCTGAGATTATTCAGTGTGTGAAAAACATAAACTTTTAAAGCATTTAGAGCCGAGATGTCGCAGTGGTTAGAATACGTCCATTTTAACTGAAGATTGCGGGATCGAAAAAATAATTAAATATAGCAAAAAAAATAATGTCCACCAGGCCGATTTCGGTCACGGCGGACAATCTCAAGAGAGATTAACCAACTACGCAGGAGATATTATAGTGCACAACTGTGTGTGCAAACACACTCTATTCCCTAACTCTCATAATCCGATGAGACGGCAATCCAACACGACCGGAAAGAGTAAGGCGCAGGACCAACGGTTTTACGTACTTTCCGAGGCACGGGAGTGTACACACTTCCAACTTCCAGACTCCGGGCTGCTACCGAGAATTTTTCTGACAGAAAAACCCAATCACTTTTTATTGGCCCGACCTGGGAATTGAACCCAGGACCTCCGGGTATGCGGCCTTACATCAAACCACTAGACCAACGAGCAAAAAAATATCCGATCATAGAATCCAAAGACTAAAGTTCTGTAGACATACCTATAAAAAAAAGGAGGGTAGTTATCACAGCTACGACTTATTTTAGACCTAGCAATGTTTACGATTGATTTTAATTTACTAGGATCAACAAATCAAAGTGTGAAGTGAACTATACAAAATATGAACTATAAAACATTGAAGATTTGTAGTTGTTTTGTTTGTTTATATTATTATATACAAATACATTTAAAATATATGTATTTGTATACAATAATATAAACAAAAATTTGAGTAGGTTGTGTATAAATGTGTAAATTTATGACAGAAATACGAGTGGGTTCAATTAGATATAAAAAAATAGAAGTTGATAGTGGTTCGGCGGTTACAGTAATACCATAAAAACTTGTCGCTTGTTTTAAGGATATATAGAAGAATATATATATAGAAGTGGGCATAACACCGACGATAATAATACTATAATATATAGTATTATTATTATATATTACTATATATTATATAAATATATGTAGTTATATTGATAACTACAACAAAATACTTACTAACGTAACGGAAGCGATATATTCTAAATTGATTGTAGCTGACGCAAGTAAGCTACAGTTTACATAAACACTTAATATAAATATAAATATATATATATATACTTATATATATATATATATATATTTCAGTGTGTGTATGTAGTGGTGGAGCCGGACGCCTATACTCGGTAACTTTACAAAATTACAGTTGTCAGCAGTAAGTGAAAATCTTATTATTTAAGATTAAATTATTAAGGAAGTTAAGACATTATATGTGAAGATTTAATCTTTATTAATATAATTTATCTTCTTATTCTTATTAAATAGTTGGATTCAGGATTAGATAATTTTATTAACATAAGCCAAGTTCCAAAAAAACATGATTGGAAAGAAAGGTTCAGTTTCAAAATATATTCTAACTTTACATTCCGAATCCGCGGTAGCTTTCAATTTATTTTATATTGTATATAACCATACAAAACAGTGTAAGAGCCTGCTTGACTAAAATATATTGGGAATTTTGGTGTTATAGTTTCCGTATTTAAACGTTATACTGTACGTACTATTATAAATTGCTTAGGCTTTTCTGCGAGAATTAGTAAACAATTAAAAATAAATCAAAGTCTTATATACATCTGGAATACATAACTTAGTTGTATTGAAATCAACAATTTACTAATTTCTTGTTTATTGCGTATATAATCAATTAGCTTGATATTTCAAAATTATACATGTAATCATACTCACTGGTAATTATTTAAATAGTATAATCTAGTATAGTATGGTAAGCCTAGTCTAGAGTATTTAGTTCATAAAGAGAACAACAATAATTTTTCAATGTTTAATGGAATGTATTTTATCAGGCATAAATGGTGATCTGTTCTTTTTACACGTTCTCGTTTTGGAAAGAAATAAGGATGAGCAAGTACAGAAATTTAAAAATGGTTAAAAATTCGCCAGAAAAGATTGAGGCTATTGTTGAAGTTCCTGGTCCTGTGAACAGAACACAAATAAGTTTTATTTCTTTAATTCTTGAATTTTTAAAGATATCTATAGTAATTACATCATTAAAAATATACAAATTTTTTTAAGTTTTGATTAAACTGAGTCTAACGTGGGGCAGTGGTTTGTAAAGCACGACGATGCCTTTAATTAAATAAAGTCATTATTGTCATAGGAAAATTAATCACATAAGCTCACCTTAATCTTAATACAAAGTTGATTTTACCTAGTTTTTAGTAGTAGATGCTTCTTTGAGCATGTTAGGTGGTATTTTCATATATCATACACATTTAATAATTGGTGAGAAGATGTAAGTAGAAGTATAATTTTTGTTGCATTTCCTAATTTAGGATTTAATAAGTATATATGGTCCATATAAACGCATTTCAGAAGGTTCAACAAATATATTACAAAGATTCGCTTAAAGTGTGTATAACTAAAGCGCTAAAAATGAACTGATTTTCATTTACGTGCAAGCTGACCTGAAAATGAAGCATTTAAATTACTGCGTTAGGCGATAGAGCGGCATATGAATAAAAATATTGTTATAGAACGACGATCATCGTAAGCGAATTGCATTCACAGACAGTTTTAAGCATAATTTCAAAAATTATAATCTTTGTTTTGGAAGGCTGGACAAAGAATTTAACAGCAGTTAAGGTTTTATCATATTTTCAATGGCGTTATGAGATATCATAATTATGAAAATGGTTTTTACACGAGGGTCACAAAATAAATTACCAAATAAGGAACGGTCTTAAGAGGAGATATGAAGTAAAATAACTATAACCTTATTAGATTTTGTATGGGTAATATCTAGGTCGGAGGTTTGACGTAAAATAACTAAGTTTTGTTAGATTTTGTATGGGAATATCTCGTTAAAAGTTGAAAACAAAATATTAAATGTAAATTACATTATGTTTTCGAAAGTTTTATCTCACCAATAACATACATTTATAAAATTTCTCGATAAAAAAATTATGAAGTTTCCTCTAATCTTTACACTTTTCTGATTAATACTATGGGTTATTGAAACTGTTTAATTATTTACAAATAATCGAGGTCTGTTGTGTCTACGGATTTTTTGTATTAACGCTTTATATTAATTAACTATAACATATACTTCAGAATTTGTAAAATATGTGCAACAGTTACAGGACAGTAACAGTCTGTTTATGTGCCACTGCTGGGCTAGGCCATTTAGGCATCCTATCCATTTTGCGGAGAAGGTTTGGAGCTTATTTCACCGCGCTGCTCCAATGCGGGTTGGTAGAATACTCATGTGGCAGAATGTCAATGAAATTAGCCACATGCAGGTTTCCTCACGATGTTTTCCTTCACCGTCAAGCACGAGATGAATTATAAACACATATTAAGCACATGAATATTCAGTGGTGCTTGCCCGGGTTTGAACCCACGATCAAGCCACCCACGAATGGAATACTAATAGTCTTTGTAGATCATAGAACACAACAATACCAAGTACTGCTGTTTTGCGGTGGAATATCTGATGAGTGGTTGATGCCTACCCATTTAGGCATCCTTAGAATGAAAGCGAAAGCGCCTTCTCGATAGATTCCAATGTATATCGATTCGCAACTATAAACAACATTAACGACAGCTGTGAAATTTGTATTAGTCTGCGGATACCTCTGGCTATTTCCTTTACCGATGTCACCCATAACAAACATTTAATAGAACTCACGTAAAATTATTAGGATCACACTTATTTAGTGGTGTTGATGCTCATACAAAGTTGATTGAGAAATATGATTTGAATATTACTACAACAGAATCAAATGAAACCAAAAAAACAGGACGCGATAATGCAAACCGACCCCGTGCTCTGCGAGGAAGACGACAATCCGCAGACCTACAGCGAGTCAGAGAAGTCTGTGAACCCGGAAATGGACTACGGTCAGTTCAAAAAATCGTACGACCCCGAGCTGAATAAATACGACATGCCGAAGGACTTCTCCAAGCTGGCCGACGACTACATCCCGCAGACGAACGAGGAATACAACAAGGAGGCCGAGAAATATGCCCTCGAAAGGAAATCCCATAACAGCTACGACAAAATCGATTACCAGAAATCGGTGCTCGAGAACGGTTACCCTAAGATACAGGACGTATACAACGGCTACTTGGAGAAGGAGTACCAGAACCGACCGGACTTCGTGTACCAGAGCCCGTACCAGGATAGCGTCGAGATACTCCGGAACCAACAGCACAATCTGCAGGTATTGCAGGAACAGCACAGGATCAACGAGAATCAGAACTTCTTTAACGAGAATCATATAAAGCAGGAAATAGATTTCGGCAACGAAGAGGACAAGTTCATATATGAACAGAATAAAGAGCAAATCGACCAAAACGCGATGTACGACAGTCAAAGGCGAGTCATCGAACAACAGAGGATCTTGGAACAGATACAGCATCAAGTGAAGCAGGAACCTGATACTCCCAACAGCTGCGACAACGTGCTGCAGCCGCAGAGCAGCCCGTACTACTCGCCGGCGGGCGCGGCGGGAGCGGGCGGCGCGGGGGGCGCGGGCGGGGCGGAGGGCAGCGCGCGGCCCGGCCCCGAGCTGCTCATCGCCAAGCAGAACGCACTCGCCGCGCACACGCAGCTCTGGCAAAATACGATGAAACGGCCGTTCTTTTACAGCGAGAGTCCGCATTACAACTCGTCCCAACTCCTGCATCGATATGAGGTGAGGAACGATGATTTAAGCAGAATCCTACAATGATGAGAGACATTCCAAAGTTGATGATGAAAGTAATAATATAATTGAATAAAATTATTATATTGTAAGCGACGATAATCTCTCGGTGTTTCTTTTTTTTTTTTTTTAAAAGAGTTTGTTTAATTTTTTATATACATATATATTATGTGTAAATTGTAAATAAATTTTATTTTATATCATATATTGTATTATATGACATTTAAAGCAAAACAAATTTTACGGTTATATGTTAATTTTGGCGGCAATTTTGACATTGACAATTTTTTTTTTTTTTTTAATTATTTAATAGCACAGTTGAAAGATTATTTTTGTAATTTATGTATTATTTGCCATTACACGTAATATGTATTGTAAGCCGAGATGGCCCAGTGGTAAGAACGCGTGAATCTTAACCGATGATCGTGGGTTCAAACCCGGGCAAGCACCACTGAATTTTCATGTGCTTAATTTGTGATTATAATTCATCTCGTGCTTTACGGTGAAGGAAAACATCGTGAGGAAACCTGCATGTGTCTAATTTCACTGAAATTCTGCCATATGTGAATTCTACCAACCCGCATTGGAGCAGCGTGGTGGAATAAGCTCCAAACCTTCTCCTCAAAAAGAGGAGAGGAGGCCTTTAGCCCAGCAGTGGGACATTCACAGGCTGTTACGGTTACGGTACAACTAGTAGTGCGGTTATTATAAAGCTTACAATTGTTAACAGGATTATTCCAAAAGCTATTTGATTCGCTCATGTTAAAATGGAAATATATGTCTCAGAAATTCTATTAACTCATGCAATTTTCCTTAATATTTATTGTCCTCCTTACCGATTTCTGCCTCAGTGGCAAATTCATAATTCCTCAATTCGGAACAAGAGAGACTAACCAAATACGCGGCACATATGATTATAGTGCACAAGTGTGTGCGCAAACATTCTTTCTCTCACTGTCATAATTTGTTGAGACGAATAACTTGTTAGAAATTTGATCACTGGTTATTGTGGATTATCAATCCTACAATAATCACTACATATACACTAACCAGAATTACAACAAAATGTATTATTATAAAATGGGGCAAAAAATGGTATAAAATTAACTAAATCTTCGTCTATACCGCAAAGTTTGAAGACGAAAGTCTTGAAGACTTTTTCTTGTCAAACATCTTTTATTTTATTTTATTTAACTGTTCAGTTATATAAAATAAAATATTTGAAATAGCATTTTTCAAAGTATTAAAAAAGTATAATATTTTTTACAATTTTAAAACATGTATTTGTTAAGCCATTTGCTATGTTAGGATTTCGAGCTGCATTTGTATCAAAGACATAAGCCCAAAACTTTGCGTGAACAAATAAAAGAGGTGATAACAAGGGTTACCATTGTATCTTTGTAATTAAAAGTTAAATTCATTCTAATTTTCATTAAATTTTTGTTACTGGCATGTTGTTTTAAAAATAAAATATTATTAATAATTTTATATTAAACTCTTTTATATTTAAGTTATAAAAATTAGATGTATTTTTTAATAGAATACATTATGTAGTTCTGTGATAAATATATAATATAAGATTAAACATAAAATGTAATGTATTTTTATATAAATGATTTTTTTTGACAAGCCGGTTGGCGTGGTTGGTGGTTCGATTCCCACCCAGGACAGATATTTGTGTGCATGAGTCTGTTTTTCTTGAGTCTGGGTGTAATTATCTATATAAGTATGTATTTACAAAAGAAAAAAATAGTGTATGTGGTATATCAGTTGTCTGGTTTCCATAGTACAAATTCTATACAAGCTTAATTTGGGATCAGATGTCCGTGTGTGAAAAAATGTCCCAGGATATAAATTCTGCGTGTTTATATCTAAAGTGGGAATACAATTTAAATGCATGTTTCTTAAAATATCCAACACACCAATTTTATCTACATACAATTTAAATGTAAGCATCAATATTAAGGTCTTCTGTTTCTAAATTAATATCATATTGGAAAATTAGATGCGGGTTGAATTTCCTTAGAGGAAGCGAACTGCGTTCCAGGCACATCCTCGACTTCCGCCAGCAACATCTAAAATAGACTAGCATTTCAGCCTGACTAAATAGATTAGGCAAACTAGGTGAACCTAGTTCAAAACAGGAAGCGGTGAACCGCAGATTGAAATATATTTCTAAGCATTATAAGCTTTATGAAAATAACTATATACTAACGAGTTGATAATTTTTTTCAATCGCTTCTCATAAACATGATGTATTCATGATTAACCAACAATAAATTGATTAATAATTAAATAATAATAATAATAATAATATCCTGGGACATTTTTCACACACGGCCATCTGATCCCAAATTAAGCTTGTACAAAGCTTGTGCTATGGAAACCAGACAACTGATACACTACATGTACTACTTTTCTTTTGTAAATACATACTTATATAGATAATTACACACACACTCAGGACAAACAGATATGTTCATGCACACAAATGTCTGTCCTGGGTGGGAATCGAACCCACAACCTTCGGCGTGAAAGGCAAGTGTTCTACCAACCACGCCAACCGGCTCGTCATTTAAGCATATTAATATAAATGATTTCGAAAATAATAGAATATATTGCAATTTATTATAAATATTTTAAGTAACTATTTTAAATACTTCTCATTAAAAAAATGTATACAATTATATGTCTCCATTTTTTTTAATTATTAAAATTTATAATCTGTCATCCTTTGCTATCATTTATGTTTGACGAGAATTTCGAATAGTATAGGAAGTAAAAAATTACTATGTACGTTTCTGTAAGCGGCCTGGGTATATAGTACAATACTGTAAACTGAAAACATTTAAAAAGTATTTATATTTCTCTGGAATCAGATGCTTAAATACGAATATTTTTTATTTAAATTTTCAAAAATTATTCTTTTTCCATTAAACAAAGTTTATAATCCATAGAACCTATTGATGGGCGATAATTAAAATAAGTACAGAGTTTCCGGTCATTTTCACTTTTTGAAGTTATTACACCATTATAGTTAACACAGAAATAACGCAACGTAAAGGAGCCAATCTTTCGTTTTGCTAGAGTATGGTAGAATTGTCAATGAGGCGTAATACAAAGGCATCCCAATAATGTTTCGTAAGTTATAGTTGTTTGTCAAAATTGAGATTAATTTTTTTTAGAAATGACTAACAGGTCCTTATTCGTAACAAAAAAGGATCGAAATATAATATATATATATAAATAATATATATATGTATATATATAATAAAAATATAATAACGATTTTAAATATACGAACCAAGCATTAGTAGTCTTTTAAAATTGCCTTTAAGTTTTACTCAGTATGAAGGAAAATGTTTGATATGTTCATGAATAATAGACCATTAATGCGGCCTCGGACTGCCAGACGCCGAGACATCACAAAGGAAATAAAATGGGTTACTTACAATAGAGGCATAGAAAGATCTCCTTTTATTTTGTGTTTATCGATAATCATACTTTTATCATAATAATTATTTTAGTTAAGAGACGGAATCTCAACTAACCTTTAAATATACGCAAAATTGTATGATATGATGGAACTGTTTTTTAAATTCTTATGTACAATTATTTTTATTGATTATGTATTAACTACAATAAATTATATATTTTTAGATCATTTTTTTTTATTTTAAGGAGCGTGGAGCTGCTCCAATACTGCTTGGTGGCTGCGTATGTAACACAATTTCATCTGACACCATTTCACATAAAACATCAGTGTTCCTTTCTTAAACCAACAAACCTTCGGCTAAGGTGACGTGCGTAACCACGTTATTACGTGCGTATGTTTGTTAAATGTGCTTTAAAAAAATAAAACTGAACTGAAAATCAAATTATATACTTCTCTAAAATAATTACGACTTCATAAATCTTAAAAGCTATTTATGTTACAAACGTATTTTTGAAATTCACGTTCGAATTTTGCAACTAAGAATTCTGATTGGGATGAAAAACGGGATTAATTTTTTATACCAATCTCTTTAGTTCATTACGAATGTATGGATCGTTCGCAGCGTGAAAAAAATACCCGGAAACAATCCTAGGTGCTATTGTTTTTTTTTCTATATATGATTTAATAAAAAGTCACTATCAATTTAGTTCTTTGATAATAACCAAAGATTTTTTAAAGTATTGAGATATTGAAAATATTTTTATTGTATTTTACACTTAAAAATAAAGTTTATCCGATGAGTTATAATCGTATTAAATATGAATAGAAGTATTTTTACTTTGACTAAAAATAAGATTATTAATATACCTTACCTTTCTTATTACAGACGTAAGTAGATTATTATCAAAGCATATCATTATCTGATGGTAAGTGAACACCACCGCTAATAGGCATTGGCGCCGGTAGAAATATCGATCAGGACATGTAAATCATTTTAGAATTGATTTTAAGCATACTAATATATTTAGAGAAATAATATACACTTGCCAATACTGTTGTTTTGTTTTGTTTGTGCCAATTTTATTACCAAAAACTGACACATTCCAAACTTATGTCAATGCAAGAAAAACTATTTTTTAATTGCTAGTGGTGGCAATATTTACAGACTTTACACCTCTCTTCTAACATTACTATTACAATCGAAAATATATTAAATAAATTATCAAACAACTATATATATAAAGAAAACAAATAACAATACATCACATGACTTCAAAATACATAATACGAAGGACAAACTTCTAAAACATCTGCTTATACTAATTTGAATATATCTTACAATTGAATAATATCTTACAATTGGTACGCATTTCCGTTTTGGTCTACCTGCGAAGCTAGCTATATTTGGACAGTGCTGAGCTGTCATTACTAGTACCACCCATTACATCTGACTCATCATCTTTTACTGGTCGTAATATCGTGACAGCATTCTCACCCTCAACCAAATTACACGCTTTGTTCGGGCTAGGAAAATAGAAGTTTGGTAAAAGTGTTCTTCTTTTAATCTGGTCAATATGTCTTTTTAATATCTGACCTTTTCAATTGTCATATTGCCGCGAGTCTTCATTACGGATTATAGTACCTTTACACAATTTATCAGGACCGCCAGTTTTACTGGTGGTAGAGCTTTGTGCAAGCTCGTCTGGGTAGGTACCACCCACTCATCAGATATTCTACCGCAAAACAGCAGTACTTGGTATTGTTGTATTTCGGTTTGAAGGGTGAGTGAGCCAGTGTAATTTCAGACACAAGGAACATAACATCTTAGTTCCCAAGGTTGGTAGCACATTGGCGATGTAAGCGATGATTAACATTTCTTACGATGGCAATGTCTAAGGGCGTTGGTGATCACTTACCATCAGGTGGCCCATATGCTCGTATATATCGTATGCCTTCCTATTCTATAAAAAAAGTCAAAATTACATAGACATATTAAAGTGATTATCGAACTACTTATACAACATATCGACACCAATATTTATTTACTTAATGTCAGGCGAGATGTGTGAGTAATTGTATATTTCACGTATCAGTTACATAAAATCCCTCTTTGACTGTAAAAATGAATATGCAAAATGTTACCTTTATTTGCCGCTATCCACTGTTCGGACCATTAATTAAATACTGTGAAAATATTGCCACTGTAGAGATAAAATGACACGGCTCGTGCATTCTAAAAGTCGTTAATTATAATCATCTTTATTTCTTATTATATACTTTTTTGAAATTAGCTTTATTAATAACTAGCTTCCCGTCCCGACTTCGCACGAGTAAAATAAGGATTTAATCCCGTACCTTTTTTAATCAATAAGGTATAAACATTCGCCAATCGATCTATTCGCCCTTATAGTAAAGTGCTAAGTGACCGTCTCGTCGGCCTGCATACATTGAGGTCCTGGGTTCTAATCTCAGGTAGGGAATAGAGTGCACTTGTGTTTGCTCACACTCTTGTGAATTTTAGTATGATCGCCGTAGCCGAAATCGGTCCGGAGGACATTATTATTATTTTTGAAGTGCTAAGGACATATAATAATATATATGCATAAAGCACACACCCTTCGTATTTTTTTAAAGGTTTTGTTTATGGCTTCTATGTGTGAGTGGTGGCTCATCGTACATTCGTCACACATTATACGATAGACCTCTTGAAAAAGGTGGCCCAGACATTGGCACTATAAAAAAAAGTATTAACCATCGCTTCTATTGCCAATGCGCCACCAACCTTGGGAACTAAATTATTATGTCCCTTGTGCCTGTAGTTACACTGGCTCATTCGCCCTTCGAACCGGAACACAACAATACTAATATTGCTGTTTAATGGTAGAATATGTGATAAACATGGTACATACGAATGGAACATATGAAATTTTTGCGCTGGCTACTTCGCCGCCGCACCGTAAGCTGTTAGCGTAATATTTTAATTTTCCGTAACTGCTATAATATCGATTTAAATTAAGTTTATAGTTTAATGTTAAAAGTTCGAAAGGGCACCGAGTCCAATCATTTTTTTATTTATCGTTATAAAGTTTTAAATAATAAAAAAAATATTAAAATTAAAAATGTACTATTCAACTATTTGTTGTTTACAAATAATATAAGGTGTAGATAAATAATACACTAAGTATGACTGTTCGTTCCTGTTATCCATGGTTCGCTCACAGAGCGTCATTTTTCTTACATTTTGCGTAATTACAACTAATTTATAAGAGAATTTATATGTATATAATCAACCTTTATTACAAAACTAATTAATTGCATTAGGATTAATATCACGATACGACAATGTCATCAGCTTTTGATTCTACCCGTGTTTTTATTAACTAATTTGAACAAAAAACATTTATTGTGATTAAACTATAATAGTTAGATGTATAAACTCGCGGACATTTTAGGCATCATCAATAGTATTCGTAGCGCCAAATATCGACTTTTATAGGAAAAATATATATTAAATAAAATATAACATTCCTTTAATGTCACATACAAAACATAGATAAATAATTATATTTTGCTACAGGAAAAGCTACCTAGCAATTGCTAGGTAGCTTTTAAGTTCTGTTTAACTTTGTTCTGTTCATCATGAAATGTCCATCTATTCTATTCTCTTCTATGGCTATGGCCTCTGTTCTCGATGAAACAAAGCTAAATTTTGTTTTGTTATTGTTGTAATAATGTCCTCCAGACCGATTTCACTTGTGCACTATGCACAAGTGTGTGCGCAAACACAGGTGCACTCTTTTTCCTCCACGCTCATAATCCGATGGGATGGCAATCCGACACGTCCGGAAAGAGTTCAGGCGCAGGACCAATGGTTTTACGTGCTTTCCGAGGCACGGGAGTGTACAAGCTTCCAACTTCTAGACTCCGGGATGCTACTGGGAATTTTATGACAGAAAAACCCAATAATTTGTTATAGGCCCGACCTGGGAATTGAACCCAAGACCTCCGGGTCTGCTGCCTTACATCAGACCAACGAGGCAGTCAGTTATTGTTGTATGAGAGTAGTGGTAATCGTTTGAGATCGATTGAAACAAACCTTTATAATATAAACAGCGCCATCTATGATTTTTTGGAGTAACAACTACACGCGACAACTTATCTGTTCATGTAAGTGCAGCGATAGTTAAAATCTGTTAATTAGGAATTAAGTTCATTAAATTGAAAAAACAATTGGAATAAGATAATTGGATATTTTCCTGCAGTAAAATTACGCTTATATTTTAAGTTAGACCTCCAGAAATACGTCTGTAAAAACCGCATTCAATTCCGTGTAGTAGTTTTTGCGTGACAGACAGACAAAGAAAAATTCTAAAAACTGTTATTTTGGCTTCTGTTTCTTTAATAAAGACTTAGTTTATTTCCAATATCTTTAATGTACAGACATCGGCCTTTTACAATTTTATTATAAGTATAGATAACTCCTTCGTACGTTGAAAACTATATTATTACCAATATGAATTACCATATTCTAATTATTACTGGGCGGGTAGGCTAAGTCCGTCAGTCTATCCGTAATACCATAAAAAATATCAGTATACGTACTAGTTATGTATTTATAATGAACTGGGATGAGATTGCATTTACAATGTATGCGATAAACATTGAAATTTAGGGTTTAAGCTTCATTGACAAATTAACAATCGTTCTTTTTTTTATTCACACTAAAAAAATTCCATAAATGTGTTTTCTGTGCCTTTGACGTATCTTTTTTTATTTAGTTCAGTACTTTGAAGTGCCGGCATGATTTTTTTATCCTAGCAACTTCTTGTGAAATTGCAGAATTAAATTTTTTATTGCCTGCGGGGTGTTTTGTAGGTGTCTATTCATTTGCATTTAATTTAATTTATATTTTATTTATAACTCATTATTAATAGATTTAGCTTTGACTGAGAAGAAATTAATTAATTATAATATTGTATAAGATTATAATTTTATTAAGTGTTACTAAAGTTGTTGAAGTAAATAAATAATTTCTAATCTTTAGGCTTCTGTAAATATGATTTGCGAATACATTATTTACCTTTTTATTTAAAAAACAAATAAAACAAAATTAAATGTAAAAACAATGGGAATAAGACATTTTCCTGCGGTAAAATTTAGCCTTTATTTTAAGTTAGACCTCTAGCAATACCTAGTTACAGAAGCGTTAATAGCGCAACGGTTAACGGTAGCGATGTAAAAAACGCAAGTCCGATCTTGAACCATTGGGGTGTTATCGTCCCCACCCCTAACACAAGCTTTACGCTTAATTGGAGGAGTAAATATGAACATTAGTAATTTCTTAAAAAAGGTGTATTACGGGTATTTCATAAAAACAAAATAGCAAATTTTATGTGATAACAATCATGTGGATTGCCCTCTTGTACTTCAGCCCTGTTTCGTATTGCAGTGATGTGAGTTATGTAACCTGCATTAAATAATTGGCACATTTTGAAGCCGGCCGACAGTTAGACGTCTTTGGGAAAGTTTTTGGATGTTGAGCGTCACCGTATGGGTTGAGGCGCTTACGTGCTCACTTGACGGGTGCTCAACAACATTATCTTAGTCGCTTCTTAAGACATAAGACATTAGTCTACTTTATAAAAAAATCGCCTTATTATTTGTTACGTATATACGTAGGAGAAACGATATATGTTTCCTTTATTTTTGAAGTTGAATTTGGGAAAAATCAATGAGCAAGTGTTCTTTCAATGTTTTTTTTTTAAAAACAGTTATAAGAGATTAAAGTTTTTTTTTACTTGTAGAAGCCACATAACGAATAATTGGCTAATTAGTTACAGTCAATCTCGGTTTCTGCGCTATATTAGTAAATACGAATGGCACTCATAATGTACATTTGACGTCAGTGGTCCCGGATTTTTTTGTTTGTTTTTTCGATGGATAGACAGAAACATTTCTGTGTGAGTTGTGTTCTTTTTTTATTATATAAATAATGTTCTTTATAATTAATGTATGTGTTTATATACGTCAGAACGATTTGCGGTTTAATACATTCCGACGCAAATTGTGGATGTTGGTCTGTTTATGCTTGTGGCTTTGTTAGTTTCAAAATTCCATTTAGATAGTAATTCATTTTTAAGCTTAATAGACATATTTAATATTAATTTAATTAACCGAATATTTATATATTTTACTAGAAAATATCAGTTCGTTTTGTTGCAGATATTGTTTGTGTGAAGAGTATTGATTTTAACAGATAACCGATAGTGTATAGGCAACTCAAATGTTTTTTTTTCAAATAATATAAAACCATTTTTTCCTTATTTAAATGTTTATGGTATGATTTATTTTATACATCATGTTATTGTTTTATGGCAACATGATATAAGTAAAAAAATAATTTGTAATCCTTATTAAGCTGGAGTTTATTCATAGTCACGCTTACTGTAAAATTTCGTTTTAATGAAACGTAGTTTTTTATAGTGTTTCATACTAGATACAAATTGAAACCGACAAGAGTTGATAAATTGCTATGTATTTAGAATAGATCTTCAATTCATTACGATCCTCGATCAGCCGGAAGTGTTTCCATCACTGGCGCTGAGATAAATTGATTCAGTGAAAACTTTTATTTCCTTTGACAAAGGATCCTTTGAACGGCAACCATTTATTTTGCGAAATTCTTTATAGGCATAAAGTTTTGGTTTTGATTTAGCATTTTGTATAGTCTGAAACTTACTGAAGCGTATTAAGCGAATTAATCAAACATGAATCCAGGTTTGGTACATGCGTCTACAATTCAAAATACGTGACATCACATTTAACATAAAGCTTATGTTTTGGTCCGACAATTAATACTTGAAACACGATGAATATGACGTTTATAATAAACCAGACGAAGTTGGACGAAATCGATATATTTTTTTACTTTCCCCTTACATTATATAAATAGGCTGTCTTTTGTAAGATATACGTAATTTTAAAATAAAATTGAGTTATGTGAGGTAGTCAATTTAAAAATGGAATTACAAATTTCCGATATTTACTGTAATTTGTGCAAGGACCAGCTGGCTAGTTTTTTTTTTGTATAGAATAGGTAGACAGACAATCGTATGTGCCACCTGATGGTAAGTGGTCACATACGCCTATTGACATTGGTTTTGTAAGAAATGTTAACCATCTCTTATATCGCCAATGCCCCTTGTGCCTGTAATTACACTGGCATACTCACCCTTCAAATCGAAACACAACAATACAAAGTACTGCTGTTTTGCGGTAAAATATCTGATGACATATCTAGATGAGCTTGCACAAAGCCCTATACAACCAGTGAGTAAGTATTAATTTATTACAAGATATCGTGACGCTATTTAAACGATGGAAAGCATACGTCTTCTTTAATTTTATCTTTTCTTTTTTTAAATATTTTAATTAAAATAAAATTTTGATTGCCAGCTATAATCAACGTTGAGTCAAAGTACATACATACATACAGGCAAGAATCTTAAAACATATATACATTTATGTAAGAAACGTTCGTGTAATCGAACTACCTCTTGTCGGGAATGTTCATGTAATCAAAAACAGGTTACCCCGTGCCGAATGTCATAATCATTGCCAGGCATATATACTCCATGTAGTATGTCAGTACCAGGCACCCGGATATGTATTGGTATTGTATTTGGCGACGAGAACGTGCGATGGCGCAGTCGCGCGGCCGCGCGCTTGATCTTTATCAGTTACATATTGAAGAATGACACCGGGCGGTGCAGCTGGGCGTGTGACACCGCGAGCCTGCTAGCTCTGTTTGTTAATCCTTAAAGTTATATAAAAATAATAAAATAATAATGTTGCATGGCAAAAGGAATATATACATGAAATGTGCTTTATGCACTAAATTTATATAAATGATTATTATAAAAGACGGTATGTGGTAATTAATTTAATTTTGCATTTATTAACCAAATACATAAAAAAAATTATAATAAAAACGTATTAAAGGATAAACATAGTTTTAGTTGACTCCTCTATATAGTTTTTTGAACATCTCTGACGCTCTAAAAGAACACGTTTATTACGAAAGCAACATTACTAAGATCCTAACTAACTAGATGAAATCACGAGCGAATGTACTATTTAAATAATAAAAATATGAATATTTAATTCTTTTATAATTAAGGTAGGCAGGGATTAGTTACAACCTCCAAATTTTTTCCTTCAAGACGAGAGGAGGCTCAACAGTAAGATATTTTTAGATTATCAATTTTATCTCAACATCAAAGGTTTTTAATATATAATTAAATCTAAATATAAATACGTAAAGGAAACCTTTGCATCACTTTTTAATATATTTCGCTCAACGGAGAGATGTGGGATTTGACCTCGTATTTTTTTTATAAAAAACGTTAACGATATTAATGTTAGACGTTTTGTAAATCGAAATTATATAATAATTTAATATAATTATAATGTCCTCCGGACCGATTTCGGCGGCCAATCTTAACAGAGATTAGCCAACTACGCAGGAGATATTATAGTGCACAAGTGTATGCGCATATACAGTCTCTATTACCTAATTCTCATAATCCCATCGGACGGCAATCCAACACGACCGGAAAGAGTTTAGGCGCGGGACCAACGTCTTTATGTGCTTTCCGAGGCATGGGAGTGTACGCACTTCCAACTTCCACACTCCGGGCTGCTACTGAGAATTTTCGGACAGAAAAACCCAATAACTTTTTATTGACCCGACCTGGTACTTGAACCCAGGTATTACATCAAGCTGACCCGTGTTAGGCGGTGAACATTTTTACTTGTGATCGATTGGCCGAACATTAATAAAATTGTTTCATGTATTTGATATTTTAATTTATCTCTTAAACTATGCAACCAAAAAAACTGTAAAAAATGAATTTTATCTAAATAAAACTTCCTTGGTAATAAAGTAATTTATTTTTAAATAGATTGATTTGTTGTATATGAAAAAACCGCCTAATAGAAATAAAACTCAGATTACGACACAGTTGCTGTTCCATACCTATGTCGTATTATCTCTTAAACCATTGGTCCAAATTATATGCAATAAAAGGGAAGTCTTTTGTTTTAAACACTTAAAACGTTAGGTTTACTTATTTTGATAATAATTCATAGTTGTTGATAATATGGCCAATAAACAGGACCTAACGATTAAAATTATTTTTTTAATATAAAAAACTAGTTTTTCAGCGTTTGTAAGAAACGTTTTCGTTCGTTTTTTTGCCGACTTACTTTGCAAACTAATACCACGAAAAGGTCTTAATTTTTCGGATTAATATATAACCTATGACACTCACAAATGATGTAGCTTTCTATTGGTAAAAGAATTTTCCAAATCGGTTCAGTAGATCAATAGATTACCCCCTACAACCTCACAAACTTTACTTCTTTATAATATTAGTATAGATTATAAACAATATAAAAAACAAACAATTTCTTCGGTATCAAACAAATTTGTTAGTGATCTTTGTTATTCATAAAAAAAATGTCATGGAAAAATTAATTCAGGTCATTATCTTTAGCTCAGTATTTTAAATGGTTTAATTTACTGAAACATTAAAGGCCAGTGAACTTTGTAATTTCGGAGGTGTTATCAGTTATTTACTAATATTTCATTTTGTATTAAAAATATTTCATTACATGACATTACAGAAAACTAAATATGGCGTGTACTCTATTTGCCTCTGATATTACGATTTAATTTTATATTAATAATCAGCGCCTATTGACATAACTAAAGGTCATTACGTCAAAAAAAGATTTAACATATCATAGAAATAAAACGCAATATTTTACGTCAAGTCTTTATTCAGAAAACACTTACATGCATCGTTTATCCTTAATTGATACATTCGAGATAACATCAATAATAATTTCACCGAACTTCAATGCTTTTAACCAAATTTTTGGCTATATATTTGGTCGAAACATATTATATTGTCTTGGGCCAATTCGTCCCGAATAAATCTAAGGTTATTTTAATAATGTCAATAGAACTCCTATGTAATTATAATTGAATAATATATGTACTGAGAACTCCTATGTAATTATAATTGAATAATATATGTACTACATTGAAGTATCCTTACTATTGAGTTTACACAGTTATGATAATAGAATAAGCTTTGGTTTATGAGGCTTGATAAATGACATTTCATATTTCTTATAATAAAAGCTAAAAATAAACAAAGTATATATATTACACGAATTATTTGACTGAAATGCAAAAAGTAATGCTGTCGTACGATAATGTGTAAAATGTTTTAAAAAGTCAGTCATAGTTAGAAGTTAGCTCATTAATCATATAAAAGAGTGTAATCTAAAAATTCATGTCTATCTGTGGAGTTATATCGTAGGACAGCACTTCTATTTGTAATACTGATTTATTGCGTTAAATATTTCGATATGATAATTTTCAGTCGCAAATAGGTTTTTCATTTTAAATTATCATTAACTTATAATAACTTATAACAAAATATTTACATTTAATAATGATTTGGGCGATTTACACATTGCACGACTTATTCACGCTCTTTTTTTTGTTTTGCTGTGTGCTTAGGTATATAATAATGCCAGCATTCTAAGTCGTCTGCGACGCGATTTTGTGACGTCCGCTCGAAGACGATGGGAGCGGTATTCTTTCCGAAATATGTAGAAAATTTTACGTTAAATAACGTAAGTGAACACGAATTATATTATAATGATATTTTAAAAACTTACGGTTAAATTAGTAGTCATATTCAAAATTATTTTCTGATTCTTTTAAGTATATAAAATATAACTTTTTAGACTAGTGGCGTTTAACGGTGCTATGTGTTTATCGCCTAATACAAATGCACCATAATTTATAAGCACTTCCATTCTTATATACAAATAAAACCATTATTATTATATATTTTATTTTTAAAATGGTACACACTGCAAAGTTATACAACAAATTTTAAAATTTAAATAATGTATTGATAGATTTTTTTTTGATAATAAATCAAAACATTATTTTGTTATATGTAGACTTCTGAGAAATGTAACTTGCATAGAACTTTTGCTAAGATAGTATATAAATAGATTTGATGATAATTTAATTGGAATGTAAAATTATTTTATAGAAGAGCAATTTATTTTTCTTTTTTTCCATAAATTGCACTACTCACTAGACTGACATAAAACCTCTTTATTTTCAAATTTATTTGAAATAATTGAGTAAATAATTTTTATTATATTCAATAACTTCGAATCATAATCATTTTTAAAAAGTCTCCAAGATTCAGAAATTTTTAAATATATTTTTGTTAATAGTTAAATAGCTATTTAGCATGTTTACACTAATAACAAGAAAACTAGAGTTAGTCCGAGTATACTCTTTTCTTTAATTTTTGTCATTAAAATGCTGATATATAATAATAAATTTGATTAAAAGAGTAGTTTGTTTCATATAGAAAAAAAGTGTTACATTGTATGCCTAAGAAATTAGAAAAAAAAATGACACGGATATATTTATGAATGAAAATTTTCTGATTTCTTGCAATGGTACGCTCTAATGAAAGAGTTTTATATTCAGAATGGACAAATTGTTTTTTTTATTTGACTAGAAGAACACATGAATCATTCTTCATATATAAGTCCTTATTAATTACACATTCGACATCATTGAATTCAAAACTTTATTTTTAAAATATAATTTAGATGCAAAGATATCACAACTTATGCAATTCAATAAATCAAAAAAATAACCAATTAAATTTGTTCAAACTTTCCTGGCAGTGTCGTATACTTTGTCATATTTTCACAAGAAATTTAGTAACGAAAAATTACAACTACTTTTAAAGAATCAACTTGAAACATTTTATAGATATAACTTTTATATGATGCTAATAGCATTTTATAATTATACCTAAATTGGTAACTATCTAAAAATTTACTGTATTGTATATTCCCATAACTACACATGAATAGCAATAACTAATTCTATGGTTAGATATTTCGCTTATCAGATGTAATGGACAAAATATACTTTACAGAATTCTTTAAATGACACGTTTTAATACATTTAGTAAATTCGAAGAAAACTGGATGATTCGTGAACTCAATTTTTTCTTAAGAATGTTTTAAATTACAGAAATTACACACCGAATAATACACGTATAATAAAGATGCTATTTGAAAATTAATGGTTGAATTTTCGAATTGAAAGATTCAATTTTCTAAGATTCTAGCGAAGAAGAATGAGATGAAGAGTAGAATGAAAGCGTAAGTCATGCGAGTTTTGTCAGCGCCGCCTGTGGCTCTAATGTCGCTTTCAAGCACAAAAGGTTCGTCTATGACGTGAATTATTCCATTGGTACATTCTACGTCTGGTCTGAAAACGTGAATCCAATGTCCGTTCCATTCTACGTAGTAATCTGTTTACAAAAAAAAAAATATTTAAAAACAAATACATTGTTAAAAAATATAGAAATAAAAGTTTTTAAGTCTCTATTATCTAGTAGTAGTCTAATCAAAAATCTACATAACGGGAAAATATTTAGCTAACAACAAAGGAGATAAATAATAAATATACCTGGAGTTTCGTGTAGATAAAAATATTACAAGATAAATTAAGATACTCACTCTTATCAGACTCTTTGACGCGCAGCCGGAGAGGGTCGCGGGAAGTTGGTAATACAAACGGGTGAGTCTCATTGGCCAACAGCTTAAGATCAGACACCGTGTACGAGCGATCAGTGCGGATGACATGTCTCTCTAGAATCTGTTTGGTCTGTAAGTAGAAGATTGCGTAACTGAATTTTGTTACTCGATATGTAATTAAACAGATGCGCAAGCAATGCTCCCCTTCTTTTTGTTGCTTTGAGCTGGGTGCCTAATTTTTTTAAGGGATTTAAAGTAAAATTAACATTTTATTTTTAGACTAAATACTAAAAACGTAAGGATGCTTAAATTTAATTATAATATGTCCGAGCTATGCCGTATTACTATTAAAAAGAATAAATGTTAATTGCTTAATGATGATAAGTAGAAATACCATCCAGTCCCACTATGAACAATAACAATCCTTAAAGAAGACAATTGACACACGGCAATGAAGGCAATTACAATAATAATCGAAACACCAAACACGAACAATACGTGTGGAAAATTAATAGTTTAAATAAAAGTAGCGTATATAAAAACGTATAGAAGTTAATCAATTTTCAACTAATTAAAAGTCTCATACTCACATAATAACCGAAATCCTCTTTGAACAGAGCATTGTAAGCGGAAGGATGCTTTAATTGGAATTTAAGCCAGGCATGATCGCGCGGCACGAAGTACGTGTAGCGGTGCTCCATGTCGTTCAGTTGGTGGTTGAACATCTGCCGCTTGCCGAGATTGTATGTGATGCTACAATTCAACTCGTATTTGGAATGCAAATTCGTACAAATTTCAACGGAAATTAATGGTCGTAATATATTCGAAAACAAGCTACTGAGTCCGCGATTTCGTAGACGATCCACAGAAGGATAAAAAAATTTGACCCAGTATAAAAGCTACGAACATACCATTTTGTTAAATTCTTTTTTATTGCAATTGCTTATTTGTTTTTTTTTTTATAGAATAAGAAGGCGGACGAGCATATGGGCCACTTGATGGTAAGTGGTCACCAACACCCATTGCCATTGTAAGAAATGTTAACCATCGCTTACATCACCAATGCGCCACCAACCTTGGGAACTAAGATGTTATGTCCCTTGTGCCTGTAATTATACTGGCTCACTCACTTTTCAAACCGGAACACAACAATACCAAGTACTGCTGTTTTGCGGTAGAATATCTGATGAGTGGGTGGCACCTACCGAGTCGAGCTTGCACAAAGCTCTACCACCAGTAAAGTCTTAGGTAGGGACCACCAAATCATCAGTTATTCTGCCGCTTGAAATCATTATTTCACATTTATGGTGAGGTATCAATGTGCCAAAACCAATGGAAACCACTAGTATAAGAGACATAACAGGATCCCAAAGTAGACATCATATATATCAAATATAAGTAATATATTTAAATTTTTATCATGTCAATGATAGGTACACTAAGAAAATGTATTATACTTACTTGAGCATCGGATCAGTTTTCATTTTTTCGAACACAGTGGTATAAGGAACACCCAATACTCTGTCGATGATGTGCACAAAGCCATTGGTTGCTGCGATATTAGTTTGGGTTACAGTTGCGTTTACACCACCGCCTTCCACCGTCAATGTCAAATTATTTTGATGGCTTATTACGTTAAAGTACAAATATTTTCTTGGCAATGCCGTTGGTGCTTGATAAATCTAAAAGCATGTTTAATATTTAATATCTCTCATTTTATTTTAGGTTTAAAGAAGGTAGATGGCACATAAAATAAAGCACATTAGGTACGAGCTCTTTGCCAAGACTTTAGTTTTTTATTGAACATTGAATAGCCATGCTGAAACAACTATTCCGAGCCTTACGAGGGATTGATAAGGGTTACACGGTCGGTTTGATAAAAATGTAAATCATGCATAGACGATGCTTACAAACGTATATCTACATGATAAAGAAGAATTTGGACAAAATGATAATAGCATGCTTCTGGTAAGATAATTTAACAAAATAGAACATAATGATATGAACGGTAATAGTGACACAATAAACCAAATGGGCACATTGATTATGGAAATTATATGATTTTAATTTCAAATTGACATACTGCGCCAGGGAGCTGTTCCGTGAGCAGCAAGTGTAAATGGAAACAGTATTTAATATCATATTTAGTTTTAACGCTTAATGACGTAAATTATTTTTACCCACCTTTGTTCGTTTGATGCGTTATAAATAGCAGTTGATAAGTATGGCGAATAATAAATATTATGAATGTTATAAATTAAAAGTGTTGAAGGTATGATTACCAATTTTTTTTATTTAATGTGTTAATTATTTATATTGCTGAAGTGCATAATATTATTACTCAATAAAAACATGTCTATAACTATTATCGTGCTAGATATTACACTTTTCACTGACCTGGTTCATATTGTTATGAATAATGGCGTCCAACGGTAATCTCTCGCGCACTAAATGTAAATTTAGTATTTCTTTCAGCTTTTGATGATTCCTTTAAACAAAAATTTAAAAGTAATAGTCATTGTAATTAATTAGTGCATGTATAATTAGATTTTTTTATAATGACGCTACAATTGATTGTGTTGAAAATGTCGTAGTGGGATAAACATCTCGATGTTTAGCGAAGAACATTTTGATTTCGAATTTTTGAGATAAATATTACAATACAATCACAAAAGCTACAAAAATACAACGATATAATAGCAAGATTTTCAACATGATTCATATTACAAATTTGCTAATAATGAATTAAAATTAAAGAAAAGAAAATAATTATGAAAACGTCAATGTTTGTTTTATTATTCAATATGCGTCCTTATTGGAAGTCTAATTAGAGTCGAATTCAAATAAATATTACAGATTTGATTTAAATAAATAAAACAGATCGAAGACATTCTTACTTGCCCAGTTATACTAGCGTCTAAAAATTCAATATTAATACATTTTTAATTAAACAACAGAGGTAGTTTCAACGTTCTTTTTGAAATTGTGTAGTAAAACGGTAAACATTGCCTCACAAAAGAATTGCAGAATCTACAATGTCGTGAAGTAACAGGTATAACAAGTTTTGTTTTTTCTTTGTTAATTAAAGGTGTTACGTGTATCACAATTTCGCTATGTATTTGTATATGTGGAAAATGTCAACAGTTTTCACCAGAACGTTATTATAATATTTTACGGATATCGACTTTATAGCCTCAAAGAAGAATGCCATAATTTGTTTCCTCAAATTCTTTATTCTAGTTATAAGCACAATCGTGGTTTATAAATTAGGTTAACTTACTATTGTATTGAACATTTAGCATACGTTTATATAAATTAATATTGATAAATGTATTACTTTATAAAAATACCAAATTATTAAAATAAAAAGTTAAATATGTTTTTCAGAAATTTAATTCAAATTTGTTTTCATTGAAATAGACCAGTGACATGGTTTGAAATTAAAAATATAAAATGGGCGCAAAATTTTACAATAACACTGTCCAAAAAAAAAGATTAATTTATTCTTACCTAATAAAGCGTTACCATTGGCTAAAATTTTGCTTAAAATCTATTAGCGCTACTTCAAGAATATTTAATTTTACATACCAATATACGTTGTGCTTAAAACTACATCGTCAGCTCACCTTATAATATTCTGCACACTAATTTCATTCCAAGCTTCGTTGGAGGGCGCGAAGAGCGTTATGTCTTTGGCCAAAGTAAGCTCGTTAAGGAACTGATTGTGCTCGCCTAAGTCCATTATCACCTCGTAGAATTTACACAGGGGACCATCTTCTTTTTCCTGGTGAGAAAGTATATTTTTCATACAACAACATAACTAAATCACATTAAACTTAGTTAAAATATAAAAATATGTTGTTGATGAAATATTAAAATATGAAATTTTATGATATATTTTTATTAAAGTATATTTTTTAATAAAATACTTTTTATACATAAAAAGTATACATAAAAATAAAATGAAATTAATGTAAGAATAATCATTAAAGTTTATAAATTAAGGAAGTTCATTCGTCATGCAAGATAGAATTAATTTCAGAGGATTTGACAAAAAAATAATACAAATATATACTTAAGTAATTATATATTTCAAACTAATAAAAGATTAAAAAATATTAAGGCTTGCAGGGTTTTTGGTTGCAATAATATACATTACGATATTAAATCTTCAATTCTACACGAATTCATTTTTATGCAATAAAATAATTTAATATCTAAATTAATCTATATATCATATTAAATGGAAACAATTTATTAATACAACAAATCAAAATTTTTGTTTACATATATACATTACCTTTAAATGTTTGCCTGAGCGCTTTTGAAAGTATATATTTATGAATCCAACAATATAGTTAATGAAAGAAAAATTATCCAAGGACGATAGTGATAATAAAAAATAGCATATTAAAATTTTTCAATATCGCTAGCCTTAAATATTCTTCAGTACGTTGTAGTTCTAGCTAAAGTTTATTCTAATAAAATTAAGTCGTCATAAAAGAAAAGCTAAGTGATTTTTTTAACAAACTCTTTATTTAATTAGTGCAGGATTCTACAATTTGACTTTAATGTTGTAGTAATTTGTATTAAGAATATATCGAAGGGAAATACTATTATTCCATGTGAAGGTTCATTAATCTATTACTCTTATGTAATAAAACCATGCAAATATATACTTACGATTCCCTAAAATTGCAAAATTCATGCAGGTTCCATGACAAGGAGGCGTAAAACATGAAAATATTTAAACATTTTAGTAACAAATGATATTATTGATAAAAAATATTGTTTGCAATTATGTTATGTGTTTAGTCTGAAGTTTTAAAAATGAAGCGAATTTAATCAAATACCGCTGGAAACGCTTAAGCACCACTGTGACTTGAATAAAATAAGGATACCGTATGCTGACACGATTTTGTCAATATTTCCATCCATTTCTTTTTTGTTAGTTGTGTCTTTCAAAAATATATTTAGAAAAATGGTTTTTTATTTATTTACTAGTGATAAGTGTAACATTTATATATGTATATAGTATATATATATATAAAAATAAATACTCTAAGTTTAATGCTCGCCTTGTAACTTTTTAGTTCTTAAACGTTTTCATGCGAAATATTTTGAAATCGTAAGTCAATCAGTTTAAAAATTAAATTATTAAATAAAAAAGACTAAAAATAAAATATACGTATGTACCTTTGAATCTAGGTATTTTATAATAATTTACAAAAATATCAAATTAGCCAGTGAATAGAACTCTCCTAAAATAAATATATATAAAATAAATAAATATAAATATAATAAATAAAATATAAACTAAAAATCAAAATGTCACTTTAAAAACAATTTAACTTAAAAAACCGTGCATTCTTACCTTTTATCGAAACAAATATATACATTTATTTTGAACAAACGATGAAAATAAAATATCACATTATAATATCAAGCTCATGAAATATGAATAAGATGTCCAATGTGAAGAACGAATCAAGAGTTGTAAAAATTCATATGCACACATGATTATTCCTAAACGTGCTCCAATCATTTATGAAATATAATTTTACGTAAGAAACTCACACAAGTATAATAATAACGCAAATAAGTTACGACTTTTTACCTTTCTCGCCTGGTTCCGGAATTAATGGAGCAAAAATTAATGACATCGTTCAAAAAACATTATTTTATTTCAATATATAGAGATCAATAAAGTTAAGATTGATGATAAAATATATTGTTACAGTAAGTATATAACAAAAATAACTAATTATCTGTTTATAAAACAAAACCGACTTCAAATAAAATTCGAGCCCATAGAAAAATTCATCAACTATTCTTTTACAATAAACTAAGCGGTATTTTTTATTAAAATTTTAATGGGACCAAATAGGAAGTATACCCTCTAAAAGATAAAAGTATTTTTTTACAATGGATTCATAAATGATGGACGTTTGAGGTAACAAACTTAAAAAAAAGGAAATACAACCACATTGAGAACCTCCTCTTTTTGAAGCCGGTTAAATTTATATTTCAAATCTATGCAGGGAACGTAATCTATTCAATCACAGACTAAATAGTTATTAATGTAGGTATTATGCATTATATCTATTCAAGGTCTTAAACTCACTAAATAATTATTAAAAAAAAACATAAACAAAGTCAAACTTACCTATTCCTGCTATATAATTGATTATTTTTTTAAATATATTGAATGTGTTGTATTATTTCTTATGTCTCACCTTAAGGAAGTCGATGACGGTGGTATCAACTACCATCAAAGGTCTCTGTATGAGATGGACGACACCGTTCTTGACGGGTATATTTGCCCTCACGATGTCTGCTAATACAACCCCTCTGCTGTGTTTTGCATCCCCAGCGACCGTATTCGATTTCACATACGCTATTCAAATAATAATTAAAAAAATGTTTATATATTTTAAGATTTTGTAAGTTTTTTTTTATTAGGGAGGCAGACTGGCAATTAGCCACCTGAGGTTAGTGGTAACCACTGGCCACCGCCCATATTAGTGCTGTAAGAACTATCAACCATTTACTTTGTTAATGCGCCACCAAAATTTGCAACTAAGATGTTTTTTTTTTGACAAGCCGGTTGGCGTGGTTGTTGGATGCTTGCCTTTCACGCCGAAGGTTGTGGGTTCGATTCCCACCCAGGACAGATATTTGTGTGCATGAACATGTCTGTTTATTTTGAGCCTGGTAATTATCTTTATAAGTATGTATTTACAAAAGAAAAATAGTATATGTTGTATATCCGTTGTCTGGTTTCCATAGTACAAGCTCCGTACAAGCTTAATTTGAGATCAGATGGCCGTGTGTGAAAAAATGTTCCAGGATATTATTATTATTATTATTATTTTTCCCTTGTTCTGACACTGGCTCGAAATTCCTGTTTAATGTCTTCTTGATACATTGTCTCATAAAATATTTTAATATTTATAATAATATAAATGTAATATAGGAAAATAAGAGCCGAGATGGCCCAGTGGTAAGAGAGCGTGATTCTTAACCGATGATCGTGGGTTCAAACCTGGGCAAGCACCACTGAATTTTCACTTGCTTAATTTGTAATTATAATTCATCTCGTGCTTGACGGTGAAGGAAAACATCGTGAGAAAAATTAGACACATGCAGTGTCTAATTTCACTGAAATTCAGCCACATGTGTATTCCACCAACCCGCATTGAAGCAGCGTGGTGGATTAAGCTCCAAAAAACGTTTTTCTCAAAAAGGGAGAGGAGGCCTTAGCCCAGCTGTAGGACATTTACAGGAATATAGGAATATAACAGTACTATTTTAAAACGTTTCATAGATATATCTGTGTATGATTTATTTCGTATATTTGAAAAGTATTTTCTTCGTAGCGACTTCGTAGAGTTTTGAGTGTCTAAGTAGCTTTACTGCATACACAGTTTAAGCAAGCTTAGACTAACACATTAAATTAAATGTCACTGCTTAGTATTTCAACTAGGCACCGCTCATAAAGCAAAGCGTAAATTCAAAAGTAAATTCCCTTTTTTAACCAAGTACATTTAAAAAGAGTTGAGACTTAACATACACGCGTCACCGAACATTCATATGCTTAATTTGTTCATAATTCTCTTAATTTTTGATTATAATTCATTTCATGCTTGACGGTGAAGGAAAACATCGTGAGGAAACCTGCATTTGTCTAATGTCACTGAAATTTTGCTACATGTGTATTCTACCAACCCGCATTGGAGCAGCGTGGCGGAATAAGCTCAAAAACTTCTCCTCAAAATGGAGAGGAGGCCTTAGCCCAGCAGTGGGACATTACAAGGCTGTTACTGTTATTGTACTGTTGTGCTAATTGACACAAATATGACGATGATAGTTAAAGAATAAAGAAAAATATCAGACGAAAGATATCGGAAAAAATCATGCCAATTCGACTGGGAGATTTTCTTTCATTCGTCACGTAAACCAATAGAGATATCTATTACGCATAAACGTTTTATGTATAAGATAATACCACCGATGTGAAGCCGGAACCGGTAGCTAGTTAGATTATAAAATAAGATCATAAATCAAAAGTTGTTCTTAAAATATATTTAATGTAAATGTTGCAGTCAGGACTCTTTTCCGGTAAACATTACTTTCAACCTAAAAATCAGCGAAAGTCAAAGAAGTTAGGATATTTTTCGTTAAGCAGCACCCATGGTACTAGTCGGGCTTAGGAATGTAAGTCGGTATTAGTTTCAATTTGTTTTATGACAGTTGCATCACAGTATATTTGTAATTTAACACTAGAAATAAAATTATTACTCCAAGTTTCCGCTTTAATAAAATTAATTAATTGTATTCAAGGCTAGGTACACGTATTTTTAATAAAACTCCGCAGCGATACTTGGGCGGCCGCTAAGCAGGCTTCAATTAGTTAATAAAATAATCTTATTAGTAAAGCCTATTACTCCATTTCTTAATATATATCTGACAAAAATGAATGGATTCATTGTTTGCTAAATCCCGTGTTTCCTATACGGACTAGCTAATTGTTAGTAATATATACAAATTTGTATTTAAAAAAAGAGTAACTACTGAGTTTCTTGCTGGTTCTTTTCGGTAGAATTTACTTTCTGAACCGGTAGTAGCGCTTGTAAAAAGGCACTTATAAAAAGTTAATAAAATAAATATATTTTTCTTATTATTATAATATTATATAACAATGGTAGTATTCGTGCCACGGACAAGGGAGTAGAGAAGGGAGACAGAGAGGGGTCATGACGTCATAAGAGCGTCACGGCGTAACAGTTGGTCTTCCCCAAGGTTACACCAATACCTTGCACCAATGTTTCACATTTATAAATCTAATTTATGTAAAGATTGTATAAAAAGTCAAAAGCACCGTGCTCTTGGTCACAAGTAGTTTGATCGAGAAATAGTTATGACTGTAACATATTTACATACAAAAGTTAAGGAGCCTTGTACCGAGTTTCCATGAATGTTTGAATAGGCTTGCTTATCGACTCAGTCAACATTTTCAATAATGCCCAAAGCAAACATGTAATCAAGTATTAGTTAAACAATGTTATTACTAATGTTCTTAGAGGAATAACGATATGTTTAGAGAAACAATTAATGTTTGTAGAAAATATTTATTTATAATAAATGAATGTATGTTAGCATTTGATGATAACATTATTTAATAAATATTATATACAAGTGTAAACTACTTCGTTGGCTAGCTCACAAGATCGAGTTCGCGAAGGTCAAGAGCGTAAGAGCCCTAAATTAGGAAGTTGACAAGTATCACTGAGAGTACGGGAGCCTAGGGCGTGTCTGTGCTTGCGCACAAATTTTATAAGATTTGCGCAGGGTATTTACTATGATATTGTCCATGGTCGCTCAAAATCTCTTTGTCTGTCTTTCTGTCAGGAGGACATCATATATTTAAGAGAATTTGAAATAAATAGTAACAGATTTAATTTAAAAAAAATATCGTACAACTTATTATAATCGGGGAAGTTTTGAATCTATGCACATTTTTTAAAGATAGTTTTTAATTTAATTTTTATTCTAATTTAAATTAAATAATAATTGCCATGATGATGATGATGCAAGGTACAGTGACATATCGGTTCTCATAATAAATGCCAGTAGGAACATAAATCATCATGTCATTTAATTTAATCCCCTTTGATATTCAAACCCTACTTTAATTAATTAAATTACAAATGTTAGTGCAAAAAAAATTTTTTTTTTAATTCAAGCTTTCAGAATAAAATGAAATCAATAATCTATTAGGTATATATTATATGTAGTACATATATTACTTATAAAGCCTTCGTAAATATAGCATCTGTTTGTTAATTTTAATTAATCATGTAAATGTAAAACGATAAATGTATTTAAAACCTTAACCTCAAGTATTTCTAATTATATTACGTCTACTTTAATTAAATGCTCGTTAAGTCTATGTTAAATTTTGCAACGAAATAAAGTGTTTTGATATTTTAAAAGGAATCCTTTGAAGGAACGTTTTTACAGCTTACTTATAAATTAGTGCACGACGTGCTAAGAAAAATATAAGTTAAGAAACGTTGATCACTCGCTGAGCAGATTTTTTTCTCTAACTTGTTAATGCCTCTTGTATTCATGATTGTATCTATAATATATTTTTGACTTGAGTACTGTCATCGCACGCTATTTTATATTATGTTAAAACCAAATATAAAAACTCCTATCTATGCCTCATCAAAGAAAAACCAAAATTTTAAAATAAGAACTTCCTGAATCGCGTTATCTCTCAACACAACTTATATATAATAATGTCTTGAAATTGTTTTTTAAAAACGAATTACATCCCACAATAATGGTCTTAAAAAAGTAAATTGTGCCTTTAGCTATAGGAATTTGTATGTACCTAGTTTTTTGGTATTTTATTTCGTTAAAAACGGACGCGTTTCAACTGACACGATTTTACTCTTCACTTTGTGTATCTGGAGTTCGGGAAGCTCTTTATGCTGATTGAGGTATGACACGTGTTTTATTTTCGAACGGTGTTTTTGAATTTGAGGTTTATTTTATTGTTCATTAAATAGTTTAGAAGTAAAATGTTTGTTTATAGTTTGATAAAAATATATTAAAATATTTAACTATGTAATAATACTGAAATAATGAAGAATACTTATATTTTTTGTAGAATTAATGTTTATTTTAATGCTATATTTTCTATCTTTTCAACGCAAGGTGACTAAATGGCAATCGTAATAAAGCTTAGCTATCTTAAGCTTTGAATTAAGTTACTTAAGACAGTCAAAATTTCTCAAGTTAGTTTGCCTATTAATTTAACTACATTTTTAAGAAAACAATCAAGGTTATATTATTTTATACTTATTTTTTTATTAAAAAAGTTAGGCTGATTGGAATATAGGATACTTTTTGGTAAGTGGTCATTATCTATGGATATAGACATTCACAGTGTAATAAATATTAAGTATCCTTTACATCACCAATGTGTCACCGACCTTTGTAACTAAAATGTTATGTCCCTGCGCCTGTAATTACACTGGCTTTCTCAATCTACAAACTGGAACACAAAAATATTAGTAATTTCTGTTTGACGTTAGGTTAGGTAGAAGGGTGCTACCTATCCAGACGTTCTCAGTATAATTATACCACGTACAAAAAACTGCTTATTTGCGAGTCGCACTCACTCACTTTCGTCCCGTCAGACGGACGTCTATCGCACCATTACGAATAGAAATAATTCAAAGGATAACATTATAATTTTATGGTATTAAAATAACGTGTGTCATAATTGTGTGCAATATTTTAACTTAATCAACTGATTTTGCACGTCAATGGTTAATTTTATTTAATTTAATTGCGCTAAAATTGCATAATTTTCGTGCTGGTGACAGTATCTACTATACTTTGTTTATTCGTCAAACTATAGCATAGATTATATAATAATGTGTTTTTAGAAAAGTTTTTGATGACATTGATTTCTATTGGTTTATTATTAATTTTATTGAATCAATTACTTACTAATTTCTTCCTTTCCGTTGGCTGAGGTGGTGAAAGATATTATTACTTTGACGTTGTCACTAAATGCCATACTCTTGAATTCCTCGGTTTCGGGAGTTGCTTGAGTGAACAGTACGTGGTGAGGGATCACATGACCATCGACCACTTTAGCGTCGATTAAATCCGATCTCGTGGTTGGCTATGAAAAATATATACCGCATTTTATTGTTTGTCTTAGTAAATACCATATTTTACTTAAAGTAGTTATATTTTATTTCCCAAAAATAAAAATAAAATATATAAATTAATATTGAACTGTATTTACCAGTTGTATATTTGGTTATACAAATATTTAGTACTTTTTGAAGAATGGATCAATGTATCAATTAATATAATTATTAATATCTGTCGGTTACAAGTTTTTTTTTTAAATAGGAAGGTGGGCGGGCAGATGGTAATTGGTCACTATTGCCCATAGACATAAGCACTGTAAGAAATATTAAACTTTCCTTACATCGTCAATGCACCATCAACCTTGGAATATAAGCTGCAATGTCCCCTGTGCCTGTAATTACACTGGCTCGCTCACCCTTCAAACCGTAATACAACAATACTAACTATTGCTATTTGGCGGTTGAATATGTGATCAATGGGTAATACCTTCCAGACGGGCTCGCGCAAGCCCTGCCCTAATATTTATGCCTACATACATTTATCTCTATATCTTATTGTAATATTGTTGTTCTGCAAATATTGGTATTATTAAATTCATTTATTTGACGGTTTTAACTTTGTACCTTTAAATTACAGTCTTAGAAAATATTTTCAATCTTTAAATATTATCACGTAATGTAAACATAATTAATTCAATATTATTGAGTAATGTATTATGACTAAATCTAGTAATGTTATTTATTAAAATTCTAATTTCCAAAGGGCTTGTTTTAAAAGACAAAATAAATTTAACTCTTGAGAAATTGCCTTTACGTAAAACACTTAAGTTTTCTCTAACTTTATAATCTAGTTTTATTGTTGTGAGAAGTTACCTTAAAGCCTTCGTCGACGGGAATAAAGAATGTGTGTCGTCCATCGGCGTTGAACACTTCTTTCTTCTGTAATTGATTTACTTTTTGACGGAAAGATCTGAAAAAAAAAATTTATTAAGTATTTCCTGTTTTATCTTTAACAAAGGTTTTCAATATATTAATGTAATTATTATTATTATTTTTTATATAGAATAGGAAGGTGGACGAGCATATGGGCCACCTGATGATAAGTGGTCACCAAACGCCTTTAGACATTTGCATTGTAAGAAATGTCAACCATCGCTTATAGCCAATGCGCCACCAACCTTGGAAACTAAGATTTTATGTCCCTTGTGCCTGTAATTACACTGGCTCACTCACCCTTCAAACCGGAACACAACAATATCAAGTATTGCTGTTTTGCGGTAGAATATCTGATGAGTGGGTTGTACCTACCCAGACGAGCTTGCACAAAGCCCTACCACCAGTAAAATTATAGTTGTAATATGCATAAAGTCTTTAGTCTCTAAAATTTTTAACATATTTTTCATGTTATTCCAGTTCTACACTATTAAAACTTCAAAACTCTGTAACAGTTTTCGAACATTCTAGTTTTACTTGAAAAAAAAATCTAAGCAGGTATATATTTTCTATTTTTTTGCTGCAAACAAGCGAGTTTATAACGACGTCAACTTCAAGTCGATAGCATTTAGAACTAGACTCTTAGCTTGGCTTCATCGTACTTGACCGTTTGCATATAAAAGAAGAAAGCTAGCTAAGAAAGAAGTTGTATCTTAAAATGTACTACGGTTTTACGTTTAAAGAATAATATGTAATCTTATTCTTATCAAAATTATTTAATATCACAAACACTTATAATAATTGTAAGAAACGTGTAAGATAAGTTTGTTTACTGTAGCATACAACGTTAACTTTCGATTAGATTTAGAGATATTCCTGGCAATAATTACTTTATTAAAGTTTTTTTTTGTGATAGGCGAACTGGCAAATGGCAAGTAGGGAACACTGTCCATAGACATTAGCGTTGTAAGAAATATTAACCATTTCGTACAACACCAATGGACCACGAGCTTTGGGAACTAAGATATTATTTGTGCCTGTAGTTACGCTGACTAACTCACACTTCAAACTGCAATAATGAATATTGCTTTTTGGTGGTTAAATATCGCATGAGTGGGTGGTACCTACCCAGTTGAAATATTATATTAAGATTTTAAAATAGGAGAGTCCTACACAACAAAATAGTATATAATATTTGGTACTAAAATTAATAAATAAAGAATACTCGTACCTTATGAATTCAGTATATCAGGTTTTTTATATGTCCCGGGACCGAAGGTTTTACAGTACTTATTATAAATTACTTGCTAGCCGACTTCGTATCGGAAAATTAGCATTCAGCCCGTGATACATATTTTATGATGATAGATATAAAACAAATTTTACGTAATCAGTATCAAGCCAAGCGGGCTATCTTTACGCAGCTCCCATGTTATTATAATGCTTAAGTGTATATACATATATTTTTGTTAAACATTATTGTATAACAAATTGTTCGAATTAGAGTTATCGTTTATTTATATTTATATTATTTTTAAAGTTAAATAGGCCTTGTGACACATAAATAAATATAAGACATTTCTATAGCTTACGATTTAGTTGTATATTATTTTATATTTCTCGTCTAGCTTAGCCAGCGAAGCCATGTTATGCCCGATATAAGCACATTTTAACGGCTCGATTCATAAACATCACATTTCTATATACTAAGACCTTGAAGAAATTTATACGGATAGTGGGGAATAGCGACATTGTTTTGACAATGCTTGGCGGAATTATCGTAGACTTAAATCGCAATACTTAAGCCAAAAAATAGGAAAAACAAAACTATTCAGCCGGAATGCAACGTTTTACTAAGTACTACGTAAATAGTATGTTACTAATAAGGCCTAAAGTACAAAGAAGTACAAGGAAATATTCTACGACTGTTATTGATATGTAACTATTATAATAATTTGTTTAAAAAGCCTCAATTTCGCACTGGTTTACGAGTCGCCTAGCGATGTAAAAGTCGCAGGTACGATCCTCATCTCTTGAATATTAATAATTCCTTAAAAACGTTCATTACTAGTAGTTTTTCCAGTGCCCAGTTGTCACTAAGCTAAAGTTAAGCGAATCATTATATACTTATAAATGTGTACAAATTAAACAAGTTATAAAAAAACTTATTTCGAAAAGCAGAAAGTAACAAGTCTGCATTAGTACCTTCAAAGACTTGTATTGTAAAAGTTAACAGAGACGTCACAATGTCCTCAGATTTCTTTGTTACTATAAAATTATTTCTTATTAATTTCTTAAATACCACCCTCCTCCTCACAAGCCAGAGGTGTTTCCGAACTGGTGTATAAAATTTTTGAACTATATATTTAATAAAGAAATTAAGTTGAATTCAACTATTGCTCATAGTTGAATTATTTCAAACGAATATACATTTTTATTTTTTAAGAGATTTGTTTAAATTAAAAAAACATAAATATATTAAATAGGTATCGAGCTAAAGTAACATAAATCAATCAACTTTGTAACTGGATGAATGATTATATTAATGGTTAGATTTCTCAAAAAGCTTTAAGGTTCTTTTTGAATATGTAGGTATTATTACTAATATAATGAGTTCAGTTAAGATTAATAACATTTTATCTAAATACTTACGATCTATTTCCATACATACTTTATACTTTATTTTACGTCACAAAGTGAAAAATAAATAAAAAACATGGATAGAGCTTAAATAAAAGTAGAACACAATTTTGGCGACTTTATCGCTACATAGCGATTTCTTCCAGGCAACCAACATATTGGTTATTTTTCCAAATACATTCAAATTTGTAATAATAAAAAACAGATTTAAATGTTCAGACGAGCTAATTAACATGTGTAACCCTACATGATTGGCGCCCTTACTAGTAAACAATGACGCATTAGCATAAGGCATCGACATGCCTTTCTTGGAACTATCTTGATAGTTTTTCTTATTATAATGATGATGTCCTACTGACCGATTGCGGCCACGACGGCTATTCACAACTGACACTAACAGCACATATTATTTGCACAGCTGACACAAGTGGCCTGACTCGGGATTCGGATCCAGGAGCTCATAAACAGTATAAGCTGGCCTCTAGAATAACGAGATATACATTATATCCAAATACAAAAGTCTATATCTTACAACCTTTATTGTCAAATACGGAAACAAAATATTGTTGGTTGACGTTAAAATATTTTTTATAATACATGCTTAATTTATTTTAACCAAAGCTATATACAATTTTAATATACTTTTTTGATTAAAGTAATTCATATAAGGTCCGTTAACATTATTCGCATAAGTGCAAAATATATTATTTTATTTTATACATTGTACAATGATACGGCCTTAGATTAAAAACAATAGCACTAAGTGACTTAACAAATAGTTAAGTACATTACTGAAACCTTAAAACCTCTATGTAATATAAAGCCCATAATAGCGTCGATACGTGAACACTGTTTTACGTATTACGTTGAACATTAATTATTTTGTTATCGGTGTCTGTGATCCCATGAAAAGCGTAATGTTAATAAGTTAAACGTTATACACGATGTCTGCGTTATCGCTTCTATCAAAACTGCGTTGTTTTCCGACCAATATTTCTTTATTCGTACGAATATCGCTACAAAATATTACGAATTTAATATTTCAAATTTTAATTTTTAATTAATCAATAACACCAAGTGATATAATTAATTATGTACATCTAAATATACATAATAATAATATAAACGAATAAGTAAAGTAGCTATTGTACAAATCATGACCGCGTGAAATTGAATTTAAATATTCGTCAGCGGTATTTGCAAATGCTGATGCAAAAGTTTATATTCACTTTAACGAAGATGGAATACGGCGCGCATTGTTTGGCAATCGGCGTCTACCTAATATAAAGCGTAGAACGTGAGTAATAGATGCAGATTTCCTAGAAATACATTTATCAATCCTCTACGTATTGAAATAAATTAAAAAAAAACAATTGTATTTAAACTTAGAACTTCTCTTGCTGCATAAAAGCAGGGAAGTGGAAAAATCCGACTCATAAAACTTCGCATCAGAGGCGCAACTTAGTGGCCTGGAATAACTAAACGGTAAAAATCAACTCTAGCGTCGGTTTTTAATATTTAATATTTTTGCACAAGTAAAACATAAAGGACGAGAAACAAAATCATTGTAGGTAGTTTTATTTCGAACGATTGCAGTTTGCGAGATTTAAATGTTGGAAAAATTTATTTATGAATCTGAAAATCTTCATATAAACATTATTCGATTTTTAAATCCGGACGTAAATTCGTCTCGAGGCTCTTAATCTGAGAGCCATTGACATTACATACAATATATGAGAAATGCAATAGGAGATATTAGATTATGGAAAATAAGTTACGAAATTGAATATTTGAATGCAATCGCTGAAATGCAAAACTGATTGGAAGCTTAGTAATGTCGTTTTCACAAAAACGCCTAACGACATATCTGTCGAAACGCTGATGATAGCGAATTTGTCATATTGTGTTCAAATCATAAAACGTACTAGTAGTTGCATAACCATTTTTGTTCATATGTAAAAACATTTTGAATGAAACATTTTAAATGAAAAATTTCGTACCAATTATGTTATGAACTGCTAGCGCGTTAAAATTACTTTTATATTTTTTATGCTGTGCTTACATGTAGCAGAATACAATTAACTGTTGTATTATTCGTATTCTCTATTGTATATTCTTGTATGTATGTAGTTTAGTGAACAAAATAAATATCATAAAAAGATGTCTTTGAAAAGACTATTCTAAAATATTACTACGTTTATATTACAGTATATAAGATTACAGTTGAATTATGTAAATAAAGAAAACCGTCGAAAAGCTTATCGCAAGGTCAATATATAACTTTGTTTTATACACTCCTGTAGGCATCTTTTTCAAAGATATATTACAAGGGCTTCTGACAGTCATATAGTTCAGACTGCATTTAAACTTTGAAAGTCAAATATATTTCGCCAATGTAGCCTGCTGTTGTATGCTGTATTCTGAATATTACCTGAGGCGGTGTTGTTCAATATTGAACACATCCGAATGTTCTAGAAACTGGTATGCGTTTGGGTTGTATACCGGTGAGCCGACGGCGCTTTGGCCCAAGGGCAACAAAGGCTGAAGAACCTGATCTATCACGTGCAGGACCTAGAACAAAAATTGACATAAGTATAAAAAGCTAAGGTAAAAATTAACTAGTAACTTTAGTTTGTAAACTAAAACTGTCATGTTAAGCTCTTAATTATGATTTATTTTATCAAAATACTGGAAGTGTCATATTATTAATGTCAATGTCATTGAAAGCAATATTTTTGCATAAGATAGCTCATTTATAAAGCAAAGTCATATGGTATTGTTAGTTTCTAAGGTTGGTGGCGCATTGACAATGTAAGGGTGGAATGGAGATTTTTTATAGTGTCTACCGTAACAGCCTGTGAATGTCCCACTGCTGGGCTAAAGGCCTCCTCTCCTCTTTTTGAGGAGAAGGTTTGGAGCTTATTCCACCACGCTGCTCCAATGCGGGTTGGTAGAATTCACATGTGGCAGAACTTCAGTGAAATTAGACACATGCAGGTTTCCTCACGATGTTTTCCTTCACCGTAAAGCACGAGATGAATTATAATCACAAATTAAGCACATGAAAATTCAGTGGTGCTTGCCCGGATTTGAACCCACGATCATCGGTTAAGATTCACGCGTTCTTACCACAGGGCCATCTCGGCTTTTTATTCTCGGTTTTTTTTTTTAAATTTAATATATCTTGGCGATGTATCCGAGCAGTAAGTATTATGTTGAAAATTTTTAGTTTTTATTTTCTAAAAAGTTATCTTATCTCGGGGGATCAGTGATGCAACATTTTTAAAATAAATACCTACTTATTTATTTTTCAGCTTTAGTTTTCATGGCTTAAGTCATTAGTGTACTTGCTTAAATAATCTTAGGATTTTAATTTGAAATTAAAAATCTTTGATAATTATACGTGTTGTTTGGGTGAAGTTCTAAAAATTTATTTATACTGAAAAGTAAAGCATCATTCCGCTTGCCTTATAGTTGTTGAAAACAAGTTTCATACGCCAGAGATGCATAATGTGCTCCAAGGTAAATAACTTCAAGGCAAGAAGTACTAAACTACTTTAATAATCTTAGCTTAATAAATACTGCAGTATGTACTTTGCGTCTTTTAAAAAGTTTACGTAACAATTTGTTTTATGGTAAATCTATTTTATGGTGAAACAATATGCAGTAGCGTAACATGTCGATACCAGGGCCGCATTAGCCATGTAAAGAAAGCAGATACGTCTTCTATTCCAATTTTATATTTTTCAACCAGACAAGTAACAATACGGTATCACTCATTTAAACGCCAAAGTTGATTAAATTTTATTATTCGAATTAATAATTCTATAAATATTTTTTGAAAGAATTAAGTATTTTGTGACAATATTTAAATATTTGAATAAAGAAATGATCCAATCAAATTTTATTTGTTATTCGAGTCAATTGATGTAGGCGAGTAGATATTGTATTCAAGTCTTTATGGCTGTGTGTGGTGGCAGAGCATTGGGTTTTTTTTCCTAGTCCTTTTTCAGAAAACGATTTAGGCCAAAATTCTATTTGCAAACAATTTTAGTTTGAGCATAATTTGGTATCCATTAAATTTATCAGTAATCGAAAGACAAATCAGGAAGCGGCATGATACTCATGTCGTTTATTGGTTTTAATTAATAGCTACAATGTGTCTTAAAAATCGATAAAAAATTTAAATAGATGATAAAAAATGCGTTGTGTTATTATTTGTTGAATTCCATGCAGTATAAATAATAATTCAATTGTATTTTATTATCTATGGTACTTAATTGTTGGAAAAGGTTTAAATTTTAAGTTATTTAAAATAAAAAAAAAATATGTATAGATAATTCGGCTATTGTTGTATTTATTGTAAAGGATGAGATATAAAAAAAATTCTTCACGGTGTTTTCTTTCACCGTCAAGGACGAGATGAATTATAATAATAAATTAAGCACATGAAAATTCAGTGGTGCTTGCCGGGGTTTGAACCCACGATTGTCGGTAAAGATTCACGCGTTCTAACCACTGGACCATCTCACCTTATATAGTAAAAAAGGTCAATTTTAATAAAAATATATTTGATTCGATTCGATCCGTAACTTTTCTTAATTGAACCAAAATGACACAACAAACAATGTTCTTGTTAAAAAACCTTTATATTTCAAATCAGACATATGTACATTTAATAATACTTTAAAGGAATTCCAATAAAAGCTTATAAAGTTATCCGATAGAAATATATACTTAAAATATTTTTTATATCGTACACATTCGAACCAATTCGAACATTAAAGTTAGCTTGTTATACTATCTTTCCATTACCTGCAGGAAATTAAAATATGAGGTATTTTCCAACGAAAAATGTCTGCAACAAAGTAAACGCGCCGTGAAATTGCAATATCGGGCGTTTTGAAATTTATTTTCAGATATATTAAATATGTTTAAGCGTTACTTTGTCATTGAAGCACAACATATTCAAAATCTAGATCATACAATTGCAATAACTCAATTTATGTATCCATAAATTACTCGTGAGAGTTGGCCATGTTTGTTTTACGTCGCCACCATATGGTGAAATTGAACCAATCCACAAGCATTTACAACGAAGAGAATAGGGTCGAAAAGATATAATAGAATTACCTGTAGTTTGCCATTTCGATTTAAAGCCTGGTATGTCCTTGTGATGTCGACCTTGGCATTATTAACGTAAATGTCATCGTGCATTGTGTCGCGTCGTCTTGTAATCCAAAGCGGCGGGTTTCCATCCAGCTCCGAAGATATCGAGTAGTCCAAATTTGAAAGAGTGGTAGCCAAGTTTGCTGTAAAAATATATTTAATTAATTTTTTGTCATATTATAGTTCATTTCTTATGGGTTCAATTTATAAGTGGCAATCAAATGCTTTCTGATGTTTCACATAGTTAAGATACAAAGACATTTACAAAAAGTTAATTAATAAATGTTTCATACATCCTCTCCTGGAAAAATATTCTGAGCGTAATCCATCATGTAACATTGTGTAGTGTGATGCTGGTTTTCTTCTGGGGTAGTTTTTTTTTCGCCTATTCAAATTTCCTGATGATGTATTTTATCTATACTTGTTTTAATTATTGTGAACACAAATTAGTCCTCACGTATTGTCCACGGCAATATCAAATCATTCTGGATATGTAGTGAAATTAAAATATTTAAGCCTAAGCCTTACTTAAAGATTACCTTTTCATCTTCGACATTAAATTAAATGTATTTCTTTTATTTCACTGCTCATTTTAATAATTATTAAGCTACCAAGATAGTAAACATTTAAATAAAGAAACAAGCCTTTGATAACTTAAAGATTGACTGTTATGTCGAGTTTGAGGATTGTAAAGGGAGAAATGCTTCACAAAGTGAAATAGTTATAAAGACGAGTAAACTTCGTTTCTGACCACAAACTTTCCTCTAACGAGAGGCCTGTAACGAAGCCGCTTTATTGCGACCTCGTGCATTGAAACTAATTTGAAGTAATAATTGAATGTGTATTAATTATTATATTGTAGCCTTTTGGAATTGGTTAAAGAAAAATAAAATTATGTATTAAATTATATTGATGAAACAAACATTACACTAGTCAGTCAGTCAATCAGTTGGTTCAAAATATAATAATATGTTTTTATATACATTACTTACATATGTGGAAGAGAACAAGCGAATCATCCATTTCACCGTTGTATCTCTGAAAGGCTTGGTTGGTGGGCGCGAATAGCGTCATCTGCCGGTACTGCAAACTCATATTGGCCACCACATTGCGTTCCAGTAGTGCAAGGAACTGTTGATGAAAAAAAAACTTACATAAAAATTGTTCACATAAACCATGACCATTTTTAACCATTTTTGACCGACTTTAAAGTTTTTATTTATTAACAAAAAAATTTAATGTTTATTTTTATTTTTTGACACCGATAAGCCTTGTCACCTTGTTTGGGCGCTGCTTAAACTAACAAACATTAACTCTAGGCAAAGTAACATATATAATTAAAACACACACACACATAAAACATAATACGAAAAATAAACAAAGTAAAACAAGATAATAATACAGGATTCACTATATAAAGCAAAAACATTAAAAAAAACTTAAATATTTAAACGACGTAAATAGATGGATGTTATAAGTTAAATGAATGAACTCATTTTGACGCCGTTTTTACTGTCTGAAACCTGACGTGATCAAGATGATTCTACGTTATTATCTGTTCAGGTGTTTAAAGATCATCAGCTCATTTCCTATTTGACAAAACTTCCAACCAGTCTTCGATCTTACCAAATTCCACAGGTCAGATTTATTTGATTACCCCCCAAAGGCGTCGACGCAATAAAATATTACAAGGTACTCATAATAAAGTTAAAGTACTAACAAACACATTTAATTTTTTACTTTAAAGATTTTTTTTTTGTGTTAAGATTTAATTATTTTTTTAGTATAATTTTAGTTTTTACGTACAAAACAGTTGATAGGACTAACTAAGCATTACCATATTAAAATAAAACAATATAAAATACTATGAATTGCCAACAGCGAATGCGTGAAACTTCAATTGCGTTCATTATAACTTTCAGTTTGTAACTTAGCTCGGAGAGTTATATGAAAGTCGAATTTAATGTATATTATACAAGTATATAATATTTGAATTAAGAATAAAGAGTTCATATTTTTTGTATTGTTTTTGTGCAATCAAAAAATATAAATCAATAACTTTTTATTGGACCGATCTGGGATTTGAATCCAGGACCTCCGGGTCTGTGTTACATCTAGCCACTAGACCAACCAAGCAGTCAATACGTAAATGTAAAATATTTTAATATGGTTTTAGATTCCTAATTACGTTATATGAACGTATATAAAAGATGTTTCTTATTATCAGCTTATTGTATCCCACTGCTGGGCAAAGCGCTGCTCTCTTTTCATTACTCCATATATATATAAATAATTATAAGCCCTAATTTAAAAATAATATACTAAAGCCAAAGCGTTAGCTTAATAAATAGGTAATTTAACTTTAAAAATATATTATAGAAGCCGCAAGTTACTTTATTATTTTATACAATGTAATGTGTACTAAAAATTATTATTTTCACAGTGAAAAATTAAAATTTATATTATACAAAAGCTAAGCTTACGTTTTAAAACAAAATACGGCTAACATTAAGTAATTTGCTTAAGAGTGGGGAGTTTGCATTAAAGTGTAGTTTTAGTTATATCTAAAAAATATTATATTATAATAAAACGAATAATGTATGAACTTAGTCTTAAAAACTAATGGCTTAACAAAAAATCTCTGGCAACTTTATAAAATATTCGTTTAAATTAATAATATACAATGAAAAATCTTAAATTTTACGCTTTGAGAAAATATTTTTTTTAATATTTTAGTTTTATTTTTAACATGTACAAAAAAGTCGGTACATTTAAAAAAATTTTTTTTTATATTGTTATATATTCATTGACGAAGACGAAAAATATTTCATAAGTAGAAAACTATGTTTTTTACAGACAGGTATAGCTTGTACGAGTTGATGTACATAGATTCAAGAAATGCAGAACTCGATGTGTACAAATAGGTTCATTGCACTTACAAAGTCAATTGTGCCGATACTCCCTTACTTGGCGGAGCCCTTAGTTGAATACTAATGTCACACCTCAGAGCGGTGCCGACAGATAATCAGATAATAGTGGTGCGTATCAATAAGCAAACCCAAAACGTTTTACTTTGGCGAACAGATTATTATCAAATAAATTTCCTTTGACCAAATTTTCAGGACGAGCTGAGACTCATAGAATTTGATTGATTAAATACAAATTGGAATAAGGATAATACTTCTAAGAATGTAATCTACGTAGACTGGACAAAAATTTAACAACAATTTTCTTTGTTTAAATTTTAATGCCCCTTGTAATCGGAGCGCAACAATTGTTGCTGTTTGACGGTAGAGTATTTGATGAGTGGGTGGTCCTACCAAGACGGCATGTACTACCAAGTAAAAGTATACTTTTAAAGTTATTAGTAAGCTCTTAATTGTAGTAGTTAATTGTATTATTTTCAAAATATTCATGTCGTGGGGCTATTTTCGTACACATAATTGTAAAGTAAAACAGGTGGCATTTTTTTTGTTAAAAAATAATAATCAGAATGCCCGTTTTTTAAGAAATTACTGATATTTCTATTTACTCATTGCAATTAAGTGTAAAATCCTAACGCAGAAGTAGGTATAGCTACGAATCTGTTTCTTTTTCATTGCTAGGCGGCCCTTAAACCATTGTGCTACTGATGCTTAAATGCCAGAAAACTTTGCGCAAATGTCAATAAAATTTTAACGAACAAGACATATACAAGATAAACATTATTTATATATCGTATACGTATGTAAATAATTTTAAGTGTTAAGGGTTGTCATGATTCTGGTACTTTGAAGTGTAATTATCGTGACAAGGATTTTTTAAGCTGCAATAAGAGCAAGGTTGGATATTTTCTTTACATACAAAAGAGACCTTTATTGTGATACTTAAATTTGTTTGCCCACCTATGTATTTCATAACAATAAAAATATTCTACATATAGTGTAAAATATCTTTCTTTTATCCAGTACGGTCTACTGCCATATGGTAAAGTTGTTATATCATTAAAAGTAGACAAAAATTAAAAAAGTGATTTTTGCTAGCTCGCAAATATCGTTAACTTGAAAAGAGGCAATTATTTTGAAATCACAAGCAGAAACTACAGTTCTATTCATTAGGATATATATGTATAAACAAATAACTAAAATCTTATTATAAACACACGGGGTGTTTTTTTTTAAATGAACCTACGTCATTCAAGATGGTACTTAAAACAGTTTAGACAGCGTCAATGGACAAGGCTTTTGTTAAAAGTTAAACTACTAAAGGTGAAACTTTAATTCTGTCGAGAAGAACCGACAAGAAACTCAATACTTATACACTTTGTAGGGCTAATTTAAGTTCCTCGTTGGTCTAGTAGCTAGCTCATATGGCTGTAGAGCTTGAAGTACAAACTTCATAGCTAACGTCAGGTCAGAAAAATAATTTCAGGTTTCTGTAAAAAAAAAAACAGTAACAATGTTTACACATAGCGCCCCGGAAATAATTTAAAGCACACGTAGGCTAATAAAACATAGCGTTCTAGGTTTAATTTATAAGGGGTGCATGTCATTCACCTCTACGTGGTGCACCCTGGGCAACGGGGTCAACCAACAGTCCGATGTTTTTCCGGAGTGCTTGTCGACCGCGGCTGAGACTGACGCGGCGGAAGTGTAGCGGGCCGATCCTGGTAGAAGTACCGCAGTTGCGCAGAGTGGACCAGCGAGCGGCTTCGTGGCAAGTAGGAGGACTCCGGGGTCCTTTTGGGCCACCGGAGAGAGAGAGAGAGGAGGAGTTGGTCTACGGAGTCCTTTCGGGCTGCCGGAGACAGGAGGAGGAGTAGAAGGAGGAGGGAGAGGCGGGTTCGCCCAATTTCGGTGTCGATGCTGGGTGGACAGACTTCGGTCACCGCCTTCTCAAACTCGTTTCCCCATCCAGGCGCCAGCCTGTGGTGGGACCGAGGGCCTTGCCTTCACCGGCCGGGCCAAGAGGAGAAAACCTCAATAAAAAACAACCGGTGGGTCGCTCACCCAAAGCGACTGCCGCAGGCGGGGTCGCGGTGGTGAGCTAACGCGTTCCCGTAACCCCGCCACCGGTGAGACGGAAACGAGGAGGTTTTAGTGGGTAGGACGTTAGCCTTCTGCCCCGTGAGTCCCACGTATCCGGCCCGGTCGTGTCCGAGCGGGAGGCGTAAATGCTTTCCCGCCTCGAAAAAAAAAGGTTTAATTTATAAAAACATATTTTTCATTTATAACATTTGGTTTGAATTGATTGTTATAACGGTCTGAATTTATTCATTCGATCAGTCGTGAAAATTAGGTTGGATGCTCAGAACGCGAGTTGGTACCAAGCCAATTTTAGTTTAGGTTAACAAGCAGAAATAGCTCAAAAGTGGCAATATTCAAGAAAAAAAAATGCTTAAATTCGAAATGGAATTAGAACATTCTATATTCTAAGTAACATTTCAAAAGCATTGCAATCAAACTTGCCTTAATAAACAAACAAATTTGATTAATTATAAAGGTATCCATATTAAAATTATATGACAAAAGCGTGAAACTCAATTTGAATTTGTAGTTTTAACGAAATAATATTGAAATACTGATTAATTTGTATTATCAAATTAAATTTTAAATTTACAATTCAATTAAGTCGCGATGTAATAGTTTTTAAACAAAATAACTGAGGTTTTTATATCAAATAGATTTTTATACAAATGAATGTGAAATGAACTTGGTTACGTAACAGTTTACATAAAACTGTGACGAGGCTTTACTTCAACAAATCAGAAATAATATTTTGATTTGCACACCTGCTGCCAACACGCGGCGGACGTTAGCTTTCAAACTGATATCGATATAGATATTTTCCTTTTGCAAACGTAACATAGTTATTCGTCATTTCATTCGTAAATTTTATCATGCATTCGAAGCTTACAACTTTGTAACAAAATGTAAGCGTTGGTAAAATGTAGTTGCTAGAATTCCACCAACGAGTTGAAATAGTAATTGTTTTAACAAATACTAGTCATTTCCAACGTTTTAAACTATTTCAACCGAAACAATAAAACTGTCCTTCGTAATTTAACTTTCGACAAATAATATGAGATTAAAGTTTCTGTCTGTGATTTCGAAATAACGCCCTTAAAAAGTCAATATGGCTATTAGCAAATTACCAAAACAAAAACAGCATTGTCTGTTTGACAGTTGCCAAAGTATTAAATCGGTGTATTTCATTCAAGTTATAGCAACGTTATGTTTTATATTCTACCACCAAACGGCAATACTTAGTATATCTGTGTTTCGGTTTAAAGGATGAGCCATTGTAACTACAGGCACATGGAACATCTTAGTTCCCAAGGTTAGTAGCGCATTAGCGATGGAATGAGGAACAGTTAAAATTTAATACGGCGCAAATGTACGTAGTGTACGTGGGGGTGGTGACCACTTACCACCAAATTTTCTATTTACCCACCGACAATTCATGAATAATAAAATTTAACGCTGGTATATCCATAATCATCTAATCTGCAAAATATTATCGACGTATTCATATTTTATGTGTTCTTTATTTATATGTTATATTAGTAATAAATGTATGTAATTTGAACAAAAATCAAGCATATCAAAACCCAGTGGTGCCTGCCCGGGTTTAAAACCCCAGTCTTTGATTTAAATTTACGCGTTCTAACCAGTAGACGTCCCAAGGGTTAGCACATGTGATTATAATACATAAATATTAATTATCATTTCTAAAATAGCAAACGATAAAATCATTGGCCCAAAACAGTCTAAACGCATATTTTTTTTTAGTTAAAATGCATTACCGTCATAGGTATTCGCTTTAAAATTAATTTAAAATCAATATTAGTAGTAAGTAATTAATAATAAGCTTATTTTATTAATTATTTATCATCCTTAATGATGTTATTGCAATACATTATCATCATTGCCAATTAGTGTATTGTACAAGATAAACGGACTGGAACTATAGGCAACGCTTTCACTTGAGTTCGCGGATTACGATAAGATTAAACTTAACCCTGATTAACAACACATAGTTGTTCTTTGTTACATGCTCAATAAATTACTTTTTATTTAAAATTGCCGAGATGGCCAGGCGGTTACAAGCGCGTGAATCTTAACTGATGATCATTGGTTCAAACCCGGGCTGGCACCACTGAATTTTCATGTGCTTAATTTATTTTTATAATTCCTCTTGCTTGACGGCAAAAAAGGAGAGGAGGCCTTAGCTCAGCAGTGGGTCATTCACAGTTTGTTACTGATCTATTAGATTGACTGCTTCGTTGTTATTAGTTAGATCATGAGACTGCCGATCTCGGGTTCCTGGATTCAGGATCGGACCTATAGAGTATTATTGGGCATTTCAGACAAGGAATTCATAGAATTCTGTAAGGCCGTTGGTACTGCGTCTGAATACTCTCCGTTCGTATCGGATTAGTCTGTTGTAAATGGCTGTCATGATCGAAACCGGTCGGGATGACCGTCATATATTAAGATTCACATCGTCACCCTCATTTATAAAATAAATTAAAAATAAAAAAGATTATACAATTAAAACGTATCAATTAGGATTGTGACTACAGTTTTGTTTGTTAATTATATTGTCATCATAATCTTATGTAATAAAATAAATAAATTATTTTTGCGGCCTGCTGTTCGATTAAATAGATTTTACAATTAAAGTTATATTAAGAGTTTCAAAACCATAACGATCAACCTTCAGGAAGGAAGGGCATTCAAGAGGAATTCAAAGATAAAAAATAATTAAATTTATGTATAAATATGTATCTAAACACATAATGTGGCAGTGATAGCTGCTGTCACCTCTAAGAACGCAAACACCAAATTTGACAAAATCTGTAGAAAGTATAAGTTCTGATAACCACGAGCACACAAGCACGAAGAAAAAAAGAAAAGGGCTAAATCATATCAAGGCTTTCGGACATTTTATACTTAAAAAACTAAATCAGGTTTTTGAAACCATAGTATAAATAATTTAATTACTAGAAAACCTGTCAAATAAAATAACCGTAATACGATCAAAGTTAGGAAAAACCTTAAATACAAATTGGCTGATAAAAACCAGCCGGTGAATTTAAGTCGCAGATCCAATATTTATGGTCTTTAATAATAATGTAAAGTTATGTACATTGAACTTTCCCAAAATAATTCTTCTAAAACTAAGTTTTAAAAACTCATCTTGTTATCGTGACCTTCCTTCGTCTATAGGTAAATTCAAGTTCAGAAAAAGAAGTCCTAAAATATAGTCGATATTCGGAGTTCAACACGCAATGTAGACATTGAAATCATGATTGTGATTTGAAATGACTTTTACGTATTTTTTTAAGATACATATTGAATAATAAATAATTTATTCTTTATTGACACGTTTCATACAATTGTCATATAACTTGTAGTATTTGTATCCATCCAATAATTTCAGCGTGATGTTTTCATAAACTAGTTTTTCTACTAGTTATGCATTCTTAAATTCGTATCGGTATAAATTAAGCTAAATGCTTGAACCCTGAGACATTTTTTAAAGTAAAATTATTTATTAAGGTAAACTAACGAAGTGGGAAGTAACCAACTGCACTTTCTATTCCCTTACAATCCGAAGGTTCAGCAGTCTACGACCAACGACTCTACGTCTACGTGGTTTCCGAGGTATGAAAGTGTAGACACTGTCAGCTTCTAAGGTTTCGGCAACTATTATACTATAAACTTATTACTGATTTGCTTGACTTGAAATTTGAACCCAGGACTCCTTGATTTGCAGTCTTATAAGCTAGTCAAAAGCTATATTATCAAATATTCACAAATAAATAAGATATGTCTTTGTTAAACTAAATATCAACATCATAATGTGAAATATCCATATCTAGATTCATGCAAAACTGGAAATAGTTTTAGAGAAAATAAACCACTTTATAACATCAGTATGATTATCACTAACAACGTTATAAAAATAGAATTATCCTGTCATGCAATATTAGCTCACCCTGAGCGAAAGTGAGTATATATCGCGGGATACTCAAATATGCAAACGCAATCACGTTGCTCCGAGCGCGCGCTCATGGACGTTATCATGACCTAGATGTAAGCAAATTACTGACACCAGCGTTTTTTCTATTCTATTCATTGAGTTTAATCCTTAATTATCTTGTACGTATGTTATGTTAGTTACTGTTCTATCTATGTGTTAAGTAACTTCTATTGCAATTAATTTGTAACAATGTTTTAAATTATAGCGCATACATTGATAAATGAGTAACGCCGAATATAGTTACCAGCTAATTTTACTACACAACAAACAATTTATATTATAATATTATAACTTATAAATATTTGCATCACACGTAACACCCTTATCATTTAAAATAGAATGGTTTTGTTAGAAATCTATGAAACGATAAAATTATATCATATATATTTTGCTTCAAATATTTTCATCTCAATAAATACCGAGCGGTTTTAAGATCGTTTGAAATGGAATGGAAAATGCTTAATGCTCTTCTAACTAATGTTCGAGTCCGTAACATAAACTCATACTCAAGTCTCTCTTAATTCTATTTTACAATACCCGTTCAATTTATTTCACAGAAATTGGTAGCTGATATAAATTTAATATCATAGGTATTTTAAAATTACTGTCTGTTTTAAAAAAAAAAGTTACAATTATTCGCTTACAAAAATATTATTCTAGTTCTTAGTGTATTTGATTGCAATATATTGTAAACAATATTGTAGCTTTGGAATATATTTTGCGTAGTTAATTAAGGTTCTTTTGGCAAGAGAAAATAGGACAACGAGGGATAAAACAGTTTGTACTTAGCGGCGTCGACGTGGCGAGCGTCTAACTGTTCGGAGTTTTGGCAACGACAAACGCCCGTATTTCGTGTATCGTGCAACTCTAATGGGCATTTTAAGGACCGGTTTGTTGTAACCATATTTCGTTACGTCATTTGGTAATGCCTTAAACATTTCCATCGTGTTATATTACTCTGTTTTCGGGCCTTACAGTCAATATGTTTATTCTGTTTAAATATGAAAACATAAAATTTACCAACCAAAATAAAATATTTTTATGTACGATTTATAAAATCCTTTATTTATCTTCACGGGTGATATTTGTCTACGAATTAATAGTTTTGTTTAAATTAACAAAACAATGACAAATTAATCATAAAATCGTACTATCAATTACGCTTATGATCCTTTGTTTGAAACGCAACCGCTAACATACACATCCTTAATAATAAACAGGCACAATTTATTCATACGAGCTTTGTGTATGATATACGTGACTCCTTCAATCTAACATTTTCAAGGACTTCAGAAAATTTAGGCTTTTATTACCTTTATAATAAAGGTTAAATTGCTATGTATCAAAAGATACTATATTAGCCGTGCAAGATCCTTTTAATTGCAAGGCGAAAATAACTTTGCAACGTGTGGGCAAAGAGAAACCACAAACGGTTTGTACTAAGTGAACAATAGCCAGCGTCTAATAAGGTAGGTACGTCGGTAGCAACCACATATTCCTTACCTACGAGTTCGTTCAGTGTTATGCTTAGTTCCCTCAAAAGCTTTTGTAGAAACCTTATTGCTTATTTCAAAGACTTCATCTTTTTTTATTGCTATGTTTTGTTAGTATATTGAACGTATAAGATTACTATTTTTTTATAGAATACGAAGGCGGACGAGCATATGGGCCACCTGATGGTAGGTGGTCACCAATGCCCATAGAGATTGGCATTGTAAGAAATGTTAACCATCGCTTACATCACCAATGCGCCACCAACCTTGGGAACTAAGATGTTATGTTCCTTGTGCCTGTAATTACACTGGCTCACTCACCCTTCAAATCGGAACACAACAATACCAAGTACTGCGGTAGAATATCTGATGAGTGGGTGGTACCTAACCAGACGAGCTTGCACAAAGCTCTACCACCAGTAAATCTAATTTCATGGATTATTAATAATGTAGGTTTTTTTTTTAAATATACGTCATATTTATACACATTCACGTGGCGGAAAAGTTGTGCCAACCACCCGCAATAGAGCAGCGTGGTGGAATAAGCTCCAAATCTCGTTAACAATAGAAGTGATATATAAAATAAATGTTAATTTTATTCTTGCGCTTTTATAATTTTAAGTCTTGGAGCGGACGTCACAAAATCGCGTCGCAGACGACTTAGAATTTTGGCATTAATATATACCTAAGCACACAGCAAAACATAAAAAAGAGCGTGAATAAATCGTGCAATGTGTAAATCACCCAAATCATTATTAATTTTTTTTTTTTTATATAGAATAGGAAGGCGGACGAGCATATGGGCCACCTGATGGTAAGTGGTCACCAATGCTCTTAGACATTGGCATTGTAAGAAATGTCAACCATCGCTTACATATCCAATGCGCCACCAACCTTGGGAACTAAGATTTTATGTCCCTTGTGCCTGTAATTACACTGGCTCGCTCACCCTTCAAACCGGAACACAACAATATCAAGTATTGCTGTTTTGCGGTAGAATATCTGATGAGTGGGTGGTACCTACCCAGACGAGCTTGCACAAAGCCCTACCACCAGTAAAACCTTTTTGCGACTGAAAATTATCATATCGAAATACTTAACGCAATAAATCAGTATTACAAATAGAAGTGCTGTCCTACGATATAACTCACAGATAGACATGAATTTTTAGATTACACTCTTTTTTGATTGATTGATTAATGAGCTAACTTCTAACTATGACTGACTTTTTAAAACATTTTACACATTATCGTACGACAGCATTACTTTTTGCATTTCAGTCAAATAATTCGTGTAATTGTAATATATATACTTTGTTTATTTTTAGCTTTTAGTATAAGAAATATGAAATGTCATTTATCGAAGCCTCATAAACCAAAGCTTATTCTAAAATAACCTTAGATTTATTCGGGACGAATTGGCCCAAGACAATATAATATGTTTCGACCAAATATATAGCCAAAAAATTGGTTAAAAGCATTGAAGTTCGGTGAAATTATTATTGACGTTATCTCGAATGTATCAATTAACGATAAACGATGTATTTATGTGTTTTCTGAATAAAGACTTTACGTAAAATATTGCGTTTTATTTCTATGATATGTTAAACCTTTTTTGACGTAATGATATTTAGTTATGCCAATAGGCGCTGATAATTAAATCTAAATCTAAAATTAAATCGTTAATATCAGAGGCAAATAGAGTACACGCCATATTTAGTGTTCTGTAATGTTTTTATGAATTAACAAAGATCACTGAGGAGAAATTGTTTGTTTTTTATATTGTTTATAATTATATTTTCTTATTATATAATTTAGATTGACCAAAACAGTTTATAAAATAGATGCTAAGCGGAACTTCATGAATATTCGTCTAACATTAATATCCGTAGGCAAGTGTAAATTGTTAAAGCCTTTGTGAAATGGAGCGAATAATTAGTTATAAGGGCTTTTTAGATAAAATAAAATGTTAAATGTACGCATTTAAATCAACTATCAGCAGTACGATCGACGAATTACGCACAACTTAATCGACGTGGCAGTAATTGTTTCTTTTTATATATTTTTATCTCTACTTTTGCTCGTGCGGTAGTCGAATTTCGACTGTAATTAATTGCAAAAAATGAAACTTGACATTTATAGAAGTTTAAGATTATATAATTTTATGCTTTTATTTACAATTGTTTTTAAAAATACAAAAGACAGGAAAAATAAAGTTAAATTTGAAGATTGCTAGTATAGCAATTAAAAAAATAAGAAAATGTCGAAAAACGGGTTATTGTTGAAGTTTGATTAAAGACTATTATTTGACTGTGTAAGACATTGACAGTATGCTCGTAAACAATTAATGCTTTATTTTATTTAATATAATGAATTTGTAAAACATATCTATATTCGATTTCTAAAATCGTTTTTTATAAAAAAAATACGAGATCAAATCCCACATCTCTCCGTTGAGCGAAATATATTAAAAAGTGCTATAAAGGTTCCCTTTACGTATTTATATATAGATTTAATTACATATTAAAAATCTTTGATGTTGAGATAAAAGTGATAATCTAAAAATATCTTACTGTTGAGCCTCCGCTAGTCTTGAAGGAAAAATTTTGGACGTTATTCCTCCGCGCTGCTTCACCGCAAAGTACGAGATTAATTTGAAACACAAATTAAGTACGAGAAATTTCAATAGTGCTAAGCAGGACTTGAACCAGCTCTCATATCGGTCTCAGATATTTCTAGCTTATTAGGCTAGCTACTAAATACCTGCCCGTCCCAACTTTCACGGGTTAAATTAGGCTTCATATTAGTTCAGATAAATGAAAAAAATAATGATTTTACTGATGTGGTCTATATCATTCTTACCACCGTAAATAGTCACAATTGCTATCTGATGGTAGATGGACCAATCTCAATTATGGGATCTAAGACATTATGTTCGTAACGTTACTCGGTTCATTTCCTCGTAATAGCTCTGAGAACTATCAGGCTCTCATCTTATGAAACTACATTAGGTATATACGTACAACCTATATGACATTATATAAAATACTAAGGTTAAACTAACATTATAATGCAGGTATTAGATGAATTACACTAAATCGTTTAACATATTGAATGTCAATCTATATACATTTCATAGAAATAAATGTTCCTTTATTTGTCCTTTATGGCTTTCGTATACCATTATGAAAACGAGAAACAACTATAGTTATTATTATGTAGAAAAATATTATCACTTATCATATTGAAATCCTTTTTTTTACTAGGTAGCGGTAAACGCTCTCTTCTGGACGTCATAAGCCGCCGAAACTGCAATTGGAGTTGAATCTTTGATATTTGTCATTTACACTTTGTATGAATATTTCAGCAATATCATCAACATATAAAAATTCAAAAAGTTAGAAAAATAAATAAGGAGTAATGTCTAATTTCACTGAAATTCTGCCGCAGTGTATACCACCAACCCGCATTGAAGCAGCGTGGTGGAATAAGTTCCATACCTTCCCCTTAAAAAAGGGAGAGGAGGCCTTAGCCCAGCAGGGGGACATTCACAGGCTGTTACTGTAAGTTGTAGTTGAAGATAAATAGAAATTTTTTAACTGAAACTCGAATTTACCTTTTTCTTTTTCAACGTCGTTTAAATATGTAGGAAGTTCACAAGAGTTGTAAAACATTTGGAACACCGAAAGTTGCTCATCGCATAAACAATTCCAGACATCTGCGTGTGGGTATTACACGTCTTTTGTATTGCGATTTCCCAACATACTGCCTTATTTAAGTTACTCTTGGTTCATTTTATTATCTTACGATATTCTATATTAACTGCTAATTCAATTTTAAACAATTGTTTGCAAGAATTTGGGTTTATTTTATAAATTAATGTTTTTTGTTATGACGTCAACAAAATATTTCATAGGTCATCTTCTTAAATAAAAAATAATAGAAGGTAATTGAAACAAAGGCCACAGTTTAAAAAAAATATAAATTAGTACCTATCATCCTCACACAAATAGTATTGAATTCTTATGAATGTAAGCATAGTGACAACAATATTTATTATCCTGACAAATAAAGTTAATGTGACTTATAACTACTAAACACGACACTCAATTGTATCCAAGTCAACACATACTAATGATATACCTTAATTGCCAGCGAAGTCTTAGAATTTGGTTTAATTGCCCACTGCATCAATCTTGATTCTGAATTAATTTGCTCAATACAACGCACTCGGCGTATCCCATGAATTAAGTAGAATGAGAGATATACACATTGGCCCGACTTTGTAATCATCATTATCGTTATCATCTAAAGCTTACAAAATGGCAGACTGAAAATTTCTAAAAAATGTATACAGAAATAAATTCTGTTATCGAATAAAACACGCTGTGTTGTGTAACCCTTAGCTCGCAACATTGATAAAATCGACCGACTCCCTACTCTTTCAATTCGTAATTCTGATTCCTTTTGTTGACACTGAAATAAACACATTTAAAATTACATTGTTACTTCCCAATCTCGATAACAACCATGTGACAAAGCGACCCATGCGAGCGAGTAAGTGTTAATCTGATTTAACACATTGTTAAAAATCAGCGGGGATAAGTACGACATTTAATGTTATAAAAGGACCGTGTTATTTATGCCAAAATTAAATACGCACCTTTTAAAATGTTTGACGCTGACCCTTTCCATATACTTGATTTTAATCGTCAATATTTACTGGCCAACTTTTAAATGAGAAATTGTAATATCTTCTTTTTGTACTTTTATTTTATTATTCAAGTACCGAAAGCCGAGACGACTCAGTGATTAGAACACGTGAATCTTAACCGAAGATTGTGGGTTCAAACCCGAGCAAACACCGCTCAGTTTTTAGATTTTTAATTTGTGTGTAAAATTCACTTCTTGCTCGGTGCTGACAGCTTTCTTGCCTGTACTCAGCAACTGTTTCCTTATCATCAAGGTCTTAAAGAATTTATTAAATATGTTAAGACTTTCCAAATATTTGTTAAGACAAGAAGAAGATATGGTAACTGAAATTTTAGAAAGCTTGGCTTGGCTATTTGCTATTTCAGTATATTATTTTATACTCAACGTTTCTGTATAAATTAAACTAGAAACTGGATTACCCTTCGTTCTTGATTACGTTTTAGGAAACATTACATCACGGTAGAACAAGTGGCTTTTAAAGATCTGGACGATCAACTAACAATTTATTATTTATATATATTTATATTCAATACATTTTAAACATTACGGCATAAAATTAAATTTGTATACAAAATTTATTACTGGCGAATCATAAACTTTTCCTAAAACAACAAATGAAAAACGAAAAACAACAAAACAAGAAAATTAACATAAGCCAAAACACGAAATATGAATGAGCGTCCTTCTAAATGAGCGCGGATTAGCTTTGTACTGACTGAGTCCGTTAAATTATTTATGGAAGTCTGGCGTTTGTAATTGACTAGCCACTTGCGCCGACGTTGTACAAAACGACGAAGGCTTTCGGGTAAAATAATTTGCTCAGAATGTTATAGTAATAAAAATAATTACTTTAAACAAACATCTATCTTTGGATGTAATAAAACAGAAACTATGTTAGAAACATTGAATAAATTTATCAAAAATCAGTGAGGGCGATAAAAAAGGGTAACAAAAAAGTATTTTATTCAGTGTTTATGTACATGCTCATGTTTCGAAAGTACTTAACGGATTTTCTTGATGTTATGTAGATTAACCTCAGCTTGCGCTTTGAAAAATATTTACACTATGTTATATTGAAAACGGATTACAGTGAAAAACTTATCATTTCAAAAAATATTTAAATTCTTTTTTTTTATATATATATGCCCCGGGATGGCAAATGACTCTACTCTACCTGATGGTAAGTGGTAGTAGAGTCCAAACGCGACGACGGCCAGTACAGACGGAAAAAACGTTCTGCACTAGCCGCCTTCGCCTTGCCGGCCCGCAAGATGCCTCTTCACGCCTCGTTTGAAGGAACCCGGGTTGTAAGAGGAGGGGAACACGTGAGCTGGTAAGGAATTCCATTTTTTGGTAGTGCGACAAAGAAAGGAGTTGCCAAATTTCTTTGTTCGCGATGGAATTGATGTCACAGTTAGGCGGTGACATCGAGAACCAGCTCGCGTGGACTTAAGAAGGAAGGGGGAAGCAGGAATTAGAGAGAATAATTCCTCAGAGCACTCGCCGTGATACAGTCGATAGAAAGCGCTCAGTGCTGCTATCTCGCGACGCAATTGTAAAGATTCAAGGGTGTTTGTGACCTTTACGTCGCCAATAATGCGTACTGCACGTCGCTGCAACCGGTCCAAGGCCTCCAGTAGGTACGTATTCGTCTTGTATATGTCATACTTAAAATAAGGCAATAGTAATCGAATAATTTGATTTGTCAAACAGGGGTACCTAATAAAACCGGCTATCACACAAACAAAGTCACGAGCACTAGCTGCTAGTAATAAATAAAACATTCCGCATGACTACACATGATGCTATTACTTACTTTTCTTAAAGCTATAAAGCTTTTAAGATTACATACTATATAAGAAATACTGTATATTTGTACAATACTAATCCATATTTATTAATTCTGAAACGACAGGTTCAAATTTTAATGTTCACTTTTAAGTATTATGATTATATCATAATATAAATTTGTTGTAAAAATAATATAATTTGGTTATATGTAATATAATATTAGGTATTGTCTTTGAATCTATATACTTGTATATCTGCGTGTTATCTGCGTATTAACATGAAACATGAACGAATGCAAAAATGTTTTTACAACGTAAATAAATTATACATATATATATAATTTATTTACGTTGTAAAAACATTTACAGATATATATATATATCTGTAAAATATTTATATGTTTTTCTATATCAATCTCTATCGCTTAAAAGCTTGTTCGATCACATACATCAAAAATTCAGAACAGTACTCTACAAAACAGTTACATTGAAAAATGACTTTTTAAAATTGGTTTTATACAGCCAGATATGGTCACAGCTTTTGTTCACATCATAACCGTACGTATTCTCTTATCTCACGAGGACACTCGTTCAACTATACCCATTATACTTCCGTCTCTGTTATTTCAATATGATTTAACTCATTTTTATGATTCTTCTTATATAGTTTCACAAGACCATAGATTAATTATTCAATATTTCCGTTCTTTTAAAATTCTAGCTATTAATAGAGTTAGGTAATTTAGTTATAAAATACAGATCTTAATTAAGGTAGTTTCCTCATTTGTAATAATGATGATTAAGTAGCTTGACGAGTAATTCCGGAAAAGGAAGTAATTTTCAACGGAGACTAGACAAATGCGCAGAGATTTAATAATGCACAAGCGTGTGCACAAACACAGGTACAGGTAAAATATATTTTTAATAGCCTTATCCGAAATTCATACGGAGGTCAAACTTCCATATAAAAATAATATAAACTCACAACTAGCAATAAAAATGAGACAAAATAATATATAATCAATAGTCTATCATCCTTCTGACACTGGTTGATATAATGAAAGAGCCCTTTAATACAGATAGGTTCGAATAAACCAGTCATTTTATTCGATTTTTCTTTTAAAATTTACGAGTCCTACTGACAAACTCTCTAAACAAATTAAATTTTTACGAGTCTTTCACCTCAAATAAAAGAATACTTAACTAAAGAAACAGATTCTTCTCAGAATTTCTTTTGCCAAATACGATAGGCATGCTTTGATGAAAACTCATCTTGAATACTTGAAGCGTCGAAATATAACCAAAATAATTATTGTAATTTTGCCATGTTTATAATGAATTATACATTTCTTAATGTATTATTATAATTACATTATTGTTTAAAAAATTGAATATGCTTCTATCCATTCATATACATTATAATGTACTTGTAAGTAATTAACATTAGTTACCTAAGGTCTGACTTCTATCTTTATAATAATTATATTATACTTGCTGCCTTTATTGTAATTTTAGGCGTCGTTTCATTGGAATCGGTCAGTTTCTTTCAAACTGAAAATATTGTTTTATTATCTTATATTTTCTATAAAATTTGTTTATTTCTATAGTTTTTTTTAATGAACAACTATAATAACTTTCAGTATACAATTTATAAATATTTTTTGTACATCGTTATCATTAAATACATTATTTTTATTCTTTAAATATAACACAAATTAATACTGCTGTTATTTGTTGAAGTATTCAATAAGAACATAATATAATCCCGAAATAATTAGAACATTAATATCATCGTATATTGTTTCAGGCAGCAGATAACGTTAGTAATATATATTTTATGAGGTGTTAAATATAAGTTATTATCTAAGTAGAAATAATACATGGAACTAAACTGGAATAATTTAAAAACACAGCCAAGTACTACTGTGTTGTTCGTGTAATCTATTTCACCTTAAGAGGATATACGTCGTTGAACTTAGACGATTGTGCGTTACCGATAAATATACCGCGCGGAGACCTAATATCCCCTGTGTCCTGTGTTTGCGAAGAAAAGTGTCACATATCTATTCAGCACAATGTCTCGTACCGCAATGATTTGTTAGGCAACAGAGGAGTTGCATACCGATTACATAAAAAAAATAAAAAAATATATAAATATATAGAAAATACGTCGAAAGTTTCCTTAATATTGTGTTGCTTAATATTGCGATATAAATAAAAAAAGCTTGTGAAAGATAGCTTAGAAAAAAAACTTATAATAAAAAATCAGTGTAATTTGCATATTTATTTCAATTACTTATTGAAATAAATATGCAAATAATATATATTTTATTGAATTATTTTTCCCGTGACGATTATTAAGAAAAAGGCATTATTATATATATTTCACGTATATTCATTTATTTCATATATATATATATATATATATATACGCTTTAAAATTATATGAGTTCTTTGCCCAGTTGTAACGTTCACAAGGTCTTCATTTACTTTCTGACAATGTTTTTGGTGAACTAATTTCTATTCTGGGAAGCTAAACGCTGGTAAAACTATTCTAATTAAAGAAACTTTAGTGTTATCATAAATATAAAAAAAATATACCCGATTGTCTCCTTTTATTAACAAGGTGTAAAACGAATAGATCTAATAGACAACATTAAATTTATTACATCAAATGCAATACGAATAGTCTGTCGCTAAGTGATTTTTTCAAACTCCTACTAGTATGTTATCTATATTTTTAGGCCGTAGATAAAATATTGTCCCATTTAAATTCTATAGAATAATTCTAAAGAAAATACCTAAGGTTTTAACATCATTTTAAATATTAAAAATGTAATTTCTTTTAAAATATTGCTTTATTTCGATTAGAAAAAAATGTTCGAAGTTCGTATTAAATTTATTATATAAGAAATTACAAAGTTAACTTTATACTCATTTCGAGTCGGGTTTGGATATTATACAGCTATGTTTGTTCTTAATTCGAGTACTAGCATTTACTTGGTTTGCAGGATTGGTGATATTTAAGGTTACTATTTCGCTTCTCAAAGCCAAAGCGTAATTACATACCTCACGTTGTCTGTAATTTTCGTCAATAAATAGGGCTGGACTAAAAGTTGTATGGATGGGTTAGTTCCTGATTATCTTATTTAAACAATTATTATTGTAATAAAAAACGAGAAAAACAATTATACAATTCGTAATAAAATTAGTTTTTTTTTCAGAATTTTTAACTGTGTGAAATACCTAATTTTTATAATATTTTAATATAATATTTTAATATAATTCTGACGAGCCGGTTGGCGTGGTTGGTGGATGCTTGCCTTTGCCTTTCACGCCGACGGTTTTCGGTTCGATTCCCACTCAGTACAGATATTTGTGTGCATGAACATGTCTGTTTGTCGTGAGTCTGGGTGTAATTATCTATATACGTATGTATTTACAAAAGAAAAATAGTATATGTAGTATATCAGTTGTATGGTTTCCATAGTACAAGCTCTGTACAAGCTTAATTTGGGATCAGATGGCCGTGTGTGAAAAATGTCCCAGGATATTATTATTATATAATGTTTTACAATAATTTAAAAAATCACCTTAAATATATGTATATATTCACCTACTTCCATATGAGATTAATTCATAAACTCTATGTACCATCTGTTCCATTCGAATATTTATTCACCCCATGAAAGCGTAAAGGTAAACCCATAATTCCATAAAATATACTTTGTAAACAACGCTTTTGTCTGAAAGCTGTTAATCTGATTACAATGCGCTTCATTGGCTATAACATAATAGCTGCAAGATGTTGCTATTGACAATAGTCTATGTCACCTTTGATCTTACCCTACAATTCCCAAGAAAGCCATTTAACGTATGATACGTTTGGCTAATACAGTTTAAGTAATGTATTAGGAACAATTATCGCAAAATTATCTTTAAAAAATAGGACGCGTAGAGTTACCGAATCGTAATTATATATATTTATTGATTATATTTACTACGTATTTCAATTTTAAGTTATATTTTCATTTTTGACTTGTTTATAGTCGATTTATAATAGATATTTCTGTGCGTATGTGTGTGTACGTATGTGTAAGTCTGTGCATTTATTTAACTATCGAACTTATTGAGTTATTTTAAAATACAATTAACATTTATATTTGTCAAATAAATAAAAAGCATTGTAAAGCTCTATTAGTAAATACTAATGACCAGAAAATAAATGAAAGGAAAATTCGAAAGGATGTTCCAATTTGTTAGATTTGTTAATTGTTCCTCATAAATTGTGGTAGGATTTACTATCTTACCTTGAGATATGATAATTACATTTTAATTACATTAGTAAATTTAAACGTCTTAACCGAGTTCAATGCGGACCTTGAGTTCAAACACCAAATCAGGCTAACCGTTTTTGGGTTTTTCAGCTAAAAAATATTAAAAAGGCTCATATCTTAGATAGTACGTAAAGTCGTTGGTTCTGCACGTAACCTCTTATCGTTTGTGTCGGGTTGTTGTCTCTTCTTGTCTTCTTTATGAGAGAGTATACCTATGTTGCACACACACCTGCACCATAATATTTCCTGCGCTGATGGTAATCTCCGTTGAAAATGAGTCGCCTAGTCTTAAACATCAGAAGGGATCATTACCAACAAGTATGTAATAAATATTTAGCGTTTATTTTTTTTCAGAAATACCTTTAATACCTTTTTACAATCTAGATGATTTCTCATCCAAAGCATTTTGATGTTACGATGCTATTTTAAAATTTTTCTTCTCTTACCGTTTGATAAAACATCGGGAACTTATTAAAATTAACTAATCATCACTGGTGGTAGGGCTTTGTGCAAGCTCGTCTGGGTAGGTACCACCCACTCATCAGATATTCTATACTGGTGGTAGGCCTTTGTGCAAGCTCGTCTGGGTAGGTACCACCCACTCATCAGATATTCTACACTGGTGGTAGGGCTTTGTGCAAGCTCGTCTGGGTAGGTACCATCCACTCATCAGATATTCTACACTGGTGGTAGGGCTTTGTGCAAGCTCGTCTGGGTAGGTACCACCCACTCATCAGATATTCTACCGCAAAACAGCAATACTTGATATTGTTGTGTTCCGGTTTGAAGGGTGAGTGAGCCAGTGTAATTACAGGCACAAGGGACATAAAATCTTAGTTCCCAAGGTTGGTGGCGCATTGGCTATAAGCGATGGTTGACATTTCTTACAATGCTAATGTCTAAGGGCGTTTGGTGACCACTTACCATCAGGTGGCCCATATGCTCGTCCACCTTCCTATTCTATAAAAAAAAAAGAATATTATATGAACTATATAAATATTCCCATTAATGTTTATATTTTGTAAACTTTAAAACTTTATATTATTGTATTCATTTCCCAAAACGAGTATAATCAGTTGCTGTAGAGATAATTTACTGGTGGTAGGGCTTTGTGCAGGCTCGTCTGGGTAGGTACCACCCACTCATCAGATATTCTACCGCAAAACAGCAATACTTGATATTGTTGTGTTCCGGTTTGAAGGGTGAGTGAGCCAGTGTAGTTACAGGCACAAGAGACATAAAATCTTAGTTCCCAAGGTTGGTGGCGCATTGACTGTAAGCGATGGTTGACATTTCTTACAATGCCAATGTCTAAGGGCGTTTGGTGACCACTTACCATCAGGTGGCCCATATGCTCGTCCACCTTCCTATTCTATAAAAAAAAAAAAAAACCAACCTTTTCATCGTGGTCTTTTCAATACAAAAACATCGTTCGATTCAGCAAATAAATTATTCAACATTAATGCGCTCATAAAAATTTGGTCGTATATATTTTTTTTATCAAATACGATTATTATATAACATTTCTTTTATTTTATTTTTTAATTTCTGTTTAGTCATTATATATGTGATTGCTGTGATCCCCTTTAATTGAAGGAGCAAACACATTTTAAAACATTATTTCACGATGTAATGTATTCGTTAGTGTGTATCCTTTGTTGGAGATCCTAAATAAATAAATAAATTATTAATACAGTATTTTATGTAATTTATAAACAACATTTAGTTTTGTATGTGAAAGGTCTATTGGCAGAATTTGGGAGTAAGAACGAATCGTACGTCGTGACGGCAAACGGTATGACATATGGCAACTTGTATACTATATACTTCATTGTTATATATCACTATAATAATAAGAAAATATATTTTCTTTAATAGGGAACACTATGCTTTTTTTATTTTTACTCCATATGCTTTATTGGTTGTCTTTATTTATAAATTCTTTCAATAAACATACGTTTCGAGTTTCACATATGAGTATGTCGAGGATCCACATTTTTCAATCAAGCGTCTAAAACATTCGATATATAACGTTATTAGTTCAATTTATAACTAAACCGTACAAAAAAGGTTTCGTATATCCTTAATCAGAAAACCCTGGTAATAAATCACATCTAATAAATATGGTATGCCGTTAAAATATCAATGAGGCATTCAGAAATACGTGCAAATCGCTCAACCTAACATAAATATTATTGAATTCATATAATCTTTCATCTAATGACGTATATCCGGTTTTATTACCAGCTAGATTATTCATTGATTTGAAATATATTTTTTTAGATATATTAAGTTAATTTAATAATTTGTTAATTGAGACTCGAGAGCCAATGGTTTAGGTGCCGACTGTGAAAGTTGTAGGTTTGTTCCTAACCTTTTTTATTATTGTTTTATACCTTGAGCGTATTACTGGTCGTGATTTAAGTTAGGCACAGGCAGTGTATATTTTTATTTTACTTGTTTTTTCTTTTAGTTGATATTTTTTAATGTTGACAAAACAACTTTATTAAATTTTAATATGATATTAATTAATATTTCCATACTCTTTCTAATAATGGCTATTTCTGAAACCTTCATGAATTGAGTATCTATTATTATTCATAAAAGCATCTTTAATAATAAAAAAAAAACTTTAATAACAAAAAATGGTAACGAAATAGCGAAAAAAATCACTCTTTGCACTGCGCGTGTATTATGTACTGTGCCACAATAACTAAATACCAACAACAACTGTTTAAAAAGTTCCCCAAATTTGTTAAGGTTTATTGTTACTGTTAAGTGATGAACCTATTTACCACGTAACCTTCGCCAATAAATTATTTAAATAACGAGAATATTTAATATATTTTTGAAATCAGAATGGTGAGTCGTATGGAATGCATGTTCAACATCTCCTTTCGATAAAAAGTCTTGGAGCTTTTATCACCTAGCTGTTACATACGGGTGGAAAATTTTCATCCGACACGAGCAATATACGATTTTTTACGCGATATACTTGGTTTCGAAACAACATATTCGTTTAACATTTACTTTCGGCTTTCCGGGCCATCTCAGCACTCTATACAAATTGTGTAACTTTATAATATTGAATTGCATGCCACCACTGCTTCTTAGTAAGATATATCTTAAATGTCAAAGGTTTTGTGCAAGAAAATTTTCCTTATTTATTTTGTATAGAATTAAATTTGGTGCAAATAATTTTATTACAACTTCTTGTAGTAACTATAATAGTAATTTTCCGGCGTACATTTGTTTAACCTTAATCTGAAAAAAAAATATTTTGGCCACTCGTTTTTATGTAATTGTTGAGTTTTTGATTACTTCTTGGTATTTTAATCATTAATCACAAATCAGTGTGATAACTATCACTGATGGGTAATGACGTAATATGAAGTCGGTATTTTACTTTTGTAATATTATCTTGTATACAACTGTTTAAGCTGGAAAATGTTTATAAACTACAAATATTGTTTGATTGTAATAAAGCCTCGAAAACTTTGCGTAACAGTTTCTATCTTGTTTGGAAAGCGTGTGCCAATTTACGGGGTAATTTCACTGGTCTCGCATAAAGTTTGGCTACGGCGCCGCACTGTCGCGACTCGTCTGTAGTCTAGTTGGCGCCGAAGCACAGGGGATTGCTAGAATGGGGTCTGTGAACTCCAGCTTTCCCGTGATACTACGGAAAAATCTATACGACATGTCACACCAGTTTTTATTGTTTGGTGCTATAAAATAATTGTTTTGTTATAGTTTTAATTAAAATCATTTTATTTTAAATTTAAAAAATCATGTTCCAAATACAAAATAAAAACCTAATAAAATTAAACAAGGTTTTTTCCATTTTATTTAATCTTTTATTTCAATCTAATCTTTCATTTTTTAGTGAAGCTAAAGGCGAAAAATGCAAAGCACCTTTAGGAAAAGACAATTTCGTTCAAAAATAAAAGGCGTTCGTATAATTTTAAAAGATAACGCGTTTGTGTACCTTACCTTGACATAGCAAAGAAAATAACAAGAAAGACCGTTGATATCATTACATTTTTAGCATAACTTCTGAGATATTTTCTTGCTTTTACCGCGGAAATAATACGGTAAAAGATTTTAACTATAAAAAAGCGTTTTGCTTACATACATTTTATAGACGAAGAGTATTTCACGTCCTTTCGTACTCTAGAGAGTTAATGGTTTCCAAATTATGGATAAAATCCTCGCGTGCCTTAGTTCGCCTTTCTTTTTCCATGTACAGTTCGCAAATATGTTAACAAGATTCTGTAAACTGGATTCGTCTCTGTAATATTTAATTATCAGATGAATCTAGTTATTAGGTCAGTGTAATATATTTCTTAAGATATTTTTAAGGTTTATAGATAATACCGATCTGACTACGTTTTCAATCTTAAAGCGTGGATATAGGTGAAATGGCTTTATTTAGGTTACATTCATTACCTTTTTCTCTGTAACTGTAACCGGAAAAAAATTAAAAAATAGATGTTAGCCTAGATCATAAAAAGTTCAACGACTATACTTCAAAAAAATGACTTAATCCATGTGAAAATAGTTTGGTATGAAAGTTTGTGCTGATGTACTAACTGGTAACTAGAAAAAAATTATAGAGTAATTTATCATGTTTATTAGTGCGCTTTACGCGTGACCGAATTCAATTACATTGAAGCGTAGTCATTGAGGGAAAACTCGGAACTATGCTGACTGGCCTTTACTGATAATAGAAGAAAAAACCTACCAACACTATTCTTGTACTTCGGGCTCAATGGGATATTTCGGTGGCTGCACAAAACGGCAATGTTTCGAAAGTTAATTTAACAAACGTTTTTTCGTAATTACATACTCGTACATCATTTTTAATATAAAGTCGTTTCAATTAAATAAGGGAAGACATTTACGAAATATAAATGTTTAACTTGTTACATATACGAATTCAATATACATATGTAATTATATAATTTTATTACTGTGTTGATTTTGCAGGTGGATTTGTCGGGGGTTTTGGATATTCACTTTTTCACATTCCTCGGGATCCAAGACAAAATTACCCACTTATAATTGACACATAACATTTTGTAAATATGTTCGTTTTAACTTTTGTAGATATTAATGTAATAACATAACTACAGGATACATTGTTGAAGTTTTATATGTATAATATGTGATATTCTGTCATAATTTACCTGTAAAATATTTTTAAACAAAAATAAATTACGTAAGACAATCTAATTTTTACTTATTTTTTATTATAAAGTATGTATGTTGTGATGGACCAATATTCCCATCCCTCATCTCGTAGACATAAGTTGATTTACCACAAAGAACAATAAGAAATAAACTACGTAATATGTAATTATAAAACATAATCTCCCGCTACATTTGTGTGTCGGTCTGAGCGCGATAAACTCAAAAAATATCAAACAAAATATCATTCGGTTTTTATCAATGGACGAAGTGATTCATGAGGAATGTTAAGTTATATAATTCATTATGATTTTGTGAAAATTGAATGAAATGCGACGATCAATGTTGATGAAGTCGTTAAAAATCATACCGACTGGGAACTTTAATGATGTGTGCCACTAAATTAGAGTTACATTGATAATGACATAAACGTTTTATGTTTATTCTTATTATCCGCGTGCGAAGCGAGAATGGGCAGCCAATAGCAGATATAAATTCTTCTTTTAGCAAATCACCAAATAGTCATATTCATTGTAACTGTTTACAAGTACATATTTTTCCTCAACACAAAAGGAAGCCAACTAAAATTTTTTTTTTTTTATTTCTGACAATAATATCACAGATACAAAAATACAATTTTTGGTAATTCAGTATCTATTCTTAGTACAAAGATTGTATTTCCTCATGATACTTTGTCACTACCCTAATTGAAACTTGTTTAAGTACCACTTAGAACTAATTTAAAGTCTATTATTATGCTGACCAGAGGTACGTGTATATATTACCCGGGTAATGACTAAAAAATAAAGAAACTACATAGAATGAGTGATGTTATATAACCTTCCTCAAGAATTACATAAGTGTTATTTTATTAATTATAATTGAAACAAGATAGAAATCATTTAATATCTTTTAAAAGTTATTTCTTTCTTTATTTAGTAAATATTAAGATTCAAGAATTGATTTTTCCTTTTCTAGAAACCTTTGCATCTGCACTATTTAAAAGATTAATCGACAATCGTTATTTTATTTATGAATAACAAATGAAATCGCTTTTCTATGAGGTATGAATTACTTATCAAATAAACCTTAGTATGGAGTAGTTTTATAAACGGCTTAAGTTATTACCGTTAATAATCTTATGTAAGCCAAAATAGAGAAGCACTATAAAAGTATAAACTAATATATTTTTATATTATATACTCCAAATTATTTTTAATGCGTTACATTTAATGAACATTTTAGTAATAAGGATTTAAAAAAAAAAAAACTTTATTCAAGTTTTTTTGAATCTTTATGTCTGGCATGAATATTCCATAGAGAAAACCAGCAAGAAACTTTTTACTTCTTCCACTAACTTACATCTAGGTATGTAACAAAAATAAAATAAACTTATAAAGACAAACTTATAAAGTTAATAGGTGATAATATCAACCAATTTTTATTCATGTGACGATGTTGCCAAAAGCACGCCATTGACCTTATTTTCGGCTGTATGATAAAGCAAAATCATTTAAATATAAACAGCAAAAATAAATTATAGATACATTTTTATATAAAAAAGTATTCGAAAGATAAAAAAGCATTTATATGGGTAAGTTTTAATTGTAAAATATTTAATATTACTTTAATACTTGTTAAAAACAAATCAAAAGAAATATTTGTTCAAAAAATTTATACTTCACGACACGACTTATCAGATAGTCTGATATGATTATGACATTTACTATAAATAGAGCGCATTACTGGTAAATGGCTCTCCATATGTTAGCTAATTAAATTTGTAACAATAGAAAACAATTATGAACCGAAGCGTTTAGCTGCGATTTATTTGCACCGATGATCCTCTTTTGTAAATTAGCTTCTGAATTTTAGGGTTGCTTTCCTAGTAACTTAAATGTATGTATCTTTTTTAAAACAATTAAATAGAAACGAAGCCTTATATTCAACAAAATTCCAATGAAATGGTGTTGTTTTTCATTATATTATACAGTAAACCACAATATATTTTTAATAATAAACAATTGTTTTCCGAAAGTTCTATTAATTGCATCTGTACCTAATATTGTTTCAAATTGAATACCATTGTATTATATACAAGAAACTTTTATTTATGAATTTGTTATAAACAGTTTTTTCCAGAAAAATTTAAAAGTACACAGCCCTGTCCGAGCTCTGATTAATTTTGCAAAACCAATCAAGCGATGCCATCACGCGCAGGATTATCCTTACACAGATACAAAAGGGTATTTTAGCTCTTAAGGGTCTTATGGTTGAGTATCGGTTCCGTATGTTACACTACGTTCGAATTGCAGCAAATATTGTCATGATATTTACAATCGTTGATTTGAAGAGCGCGCATGTAAAAATGGACAAAGGTCTACTATTTGTTCAAAAATTAATTAGTTTATTCATTGGTAGTTTACATGATTTTTGTGGACGATTTCATCAGGATACTATTTTGATCTTAAAATTAATTTTTATAAACAATTATTCCGAATTCGAGTAAAAAATGTAATAAAGAACCAGAAAACCTTTCCAGTTAAAAGTGAATGTATCTTTATATAATTTTACTACGAATCCTATTTCTATATATTTAACGAAAAGTTTACGGTATTCATATAACATATAGGCAAATAAGCTCCAGGATTATCACATCAAAATATATTCTTTTATCTTAGAATAGTTAAAGGATTATTTAGCAGATAATTTTAAATAAAACATAAGCATAAATGTTTTTTAAATACAGAATTAATAGTTTTAATACTATTTATTGTATTCAATAATATATTGTCAAACTAGTAGTCTTATTGTAGCGATTGGATCTATAAAATGATTATTAAATTAACGAAAGTTTTGTATGACATGTGAGCAAATATTACTGTTTAAAGTAATATTTTATGAAAATAGTATTAAATATGTTACGTTTATTTCTAACAAATAATATGAATAAAAACACGAAAACTACGAATTTCCTTCCACGTTTATGTCCAATATGATGAAACTATACAAGAAAGACGACAATTATCTCAAGATTACGTGAACTCATTCTTACCCATCATTTTCCTCTTCCGCAGTTCATTCTCGTTTATCTCAATACTACTATTGTCATATATTCCAGTGACAAAATGAAATGTCGACGAAGGTTTTTTTATTAATTATAAGGCATAAAACATTTAACAAAGATATTGTAAATAATAAGCTTAGTTATCGTTTTGAGAATATAATAAACACGCTTTAGTCATTGTAATGTACGGGACTCATCAAAACCATTACATATTCCCTAGCTCTCATAATCCAATAGGACGGCAATCCGACACGACCGGAAGGAGTTCAGGAGCAGGACCAACGGTTTTACATACTTTCCGAGGCACGGGAGTGAACACACTTCCACTTTTCAGACTCCAGGCTGCTACTGAGAATTTTTCTGACAGAAAAACCCAATAACTTTTATTGGCCCGACCTGGGAATTGAACCCAGGACCTCCGGGTCTGCGGCCTTACATCAAGTCACTAGACGAACGAGGCAATCGGCCTAAGAAAATGTTGTACTAAAATAAAACAACGTACTTTATAAGTACTTACGAACTCTTCGTTATTTGTTGTGGAATAATTATTAGGTCCTTACACATGAAATTAACGTTTTGTCGTACTGACCACTTTGATGTGAAATATCTTCTTTTTTTTATATATATTCGCCGGGAGGGCAAGTGACTCTACTCCACCTGATGGTAAGTGGTAGTAGAGTCCAAATGCGACGACGGCCAGTACAGACGGAAAAAACGTTCTGCACTAGCCGTCCTCGCCTTGCCGGCCCGCAAGATGCCTCTTCACGCCTCGTTTGAAGGAACCCGGATTGTAAGAGGAGGGGAACACGTGAGCTGGTAAGGAATTCCATTTTTTGGAAGTGCGACAAAGAAAGAAGTTGCCAAATTTCTTTGTTCGCGATGGAATTGATGTCACAGTTAGGCGGTGACATCGAGAACCAACTCGCGTGAACTTAAGAAGGAAGGGGTAAGCAGGAATCTCCTCTTTGGTTAAGGACTCCAAATTAAAATTTATAAATTCATTAAGCTGGTACATTTGAATGAATTGGCAGTTCACCTTCAAAAACAGTCATTGGCAAACCGCCTTCAAAAAGTTTATTGATTCTCGCCCCCATGGTTTTTTTAGTAAAGGGATCAATGAACTACCTATGAGATGGCAAAAGTGTATATATAACAACGATGCATACTTTGATTAATTAAATATATTTTACAAAAAAAAATGACTTTATATTCCTCCCGTACAAAACGCCAATTTCATATGTAAGGACCTAATATTATTGAATATCAAATATAAATTATTTACTTTCTGCTTACCCTTATTTAAAAAATAAGTCAATAAAACTAAGTTGGTAATTATGATGTATTCGAGAGTAATCGAGGCGTTGAAGCGGCGGTAACACTGGAGGGCTCTTGCGACGTGGAGCGACCGTCTCTGCGAAGAACGGTACGCGCGCAAATGCGTCGTCAGTGCGAACCTGCCAGCCTTCAAAGCCCGGATGAGACGAAAGCGACGAATCACCTTCCGGCTTACGCAGGTAATGACCGGTCACGGTTGTTTTGGAGAATCCCTGTGTATGATCGGACGTGAATCATACCTTGCGTGGAGTGCGGAGTGGAAGATTTTGGTCTGTGAAGTCAGATAAGACCTGTCCCTGGGAGAAGCAGACGTCGGAGCGGGAACAGAAAAAGGTCGCTCCTGCTCGGCGGAGACGACGATGGCGTCGTCTCCGTTCGAAGCTTAAAAGATAGGGCGTAACCCTGGGGCCGTGGATGCGTGAGGTGGGCCTTGCGCGTCCTATTTCAGACGGCCCTAAGGAGGACGGCAACCGGGATGGACTCTCGCTGCCGTACGCATTAGCGAGGAATGCGGGGGCGCAAAGTTACCTTCGCCCTCTAAGGAGAGCTTTGCCGCGCCACGAGTGGAGCACAGCACGCGAGTGGCCGCAGATGCGTAATATCAATACGATCCCGCAGCCTCTCCGATTCGTACTGAGGACGGCTATCGCAGTGGTTTTAGTGGGTAAAAATCCCACATAACCCGGTGCCATCCCCATGGGACCCGGGTACCTTTCTGAAGGTTTCCACTGCGAGAAAAAAAAAAAACAAAAAAAAATTGGTTAGAACGCGTGAATCTTGATCGTGAGTTCTGAATTTTCATGTGCTTAGTTTGTGTTTATAATTCATCTTGTGCTTGATGGTGATGGGAAACATCATGAAGAAAACGGAGGCTCATTTTGGTGAAATTCTGCCACGTGTGTATTCCACCAACCCGCATTGGAGCAACATGGTAGAATAAGCTCCAAGCCTTCTCCTCAAAACAGAAGAGGAGGCCAGCGTGAGATATTTACAGGCTGTTGCTGTTACTGTAGTGTAATACAATTTATGATTATGTGTCCATGACTCAATCAATGTGAATAAAACTCTTGTTATTTATTAGATTTTTAAAATGTTACTTTGATTATACATTTTATGAATAACTTTAAGACATCGTGCCTTTTAGCTTACAATAATTAGAGCTAGCTACATCATACAAGGTATCCAAATACCTAAAAGGTCAACCGTATCGATATTTTATATAGTATAGGTTGACGGAGCATATGGGCCACCTGATGATAAGTGGTCACCAACGCCCATAGACATTGCATTGTAAGAAATGTTAACCATCGCTTCATCGCAAATGTGCCACCAACTTTAGAAACTTTGGGATGTTATGTCCCTTGTGCCTGTAATTACACTGGCTCACTGTAAGAAATATTAAAAATTCCTAACATCACCAATGCGCTACCAACCGTTATGTTCCCTGTGCCTGTAGTTACACTGTCTTACTCACCCTTCAAACCGGAATGTTATTGGTTTTTTTAATTATAATACAAGTATATTTTCAGTTTCTGGAATATATTTACTTTATTTGGAATGTCATATGTTGCCATGAAAACATAAAAAAAAAAATTATTTCCACACAAAAGCAAAGCGAAATATCAGATATATACAAATAAATAACAAACGCGGGTCTATCCTAGTTATTGCAAAACATTTTACTTTTACCATTTAGTTTTATATCGACATTTCGTAGAATATTGTATTTCACTATTTTGTTTTAACTCGTAACTCACTTTAAGGTATCAAGTAGTAACTTTTTATTTTAAAGGAATGTTGGCAATGCTTTGAGGCGTTCAAAACATTCCACCCTCTCTACGCGCTGTAGAGCGTTGAGAGTAAGTCAAACGGGGGACCTAGCCCCTTTTTAGACTTTCAGCGAAGCTTCGAAAAATGCACCACTACTTATGTTTTTATACATGAAAATTCAAACAATATTTTGGGTGTTAATTTTGGTCTTATTCTCCACATAAATTAATTAAAGAAAATCTTGATATTGGTATTTTGTCTTTTCTCGTCTACATTGTCTTAGCTTGTTAAAAATGTCATCACAAACACACAGACAAAGTAGAGTATGCACAGATGTTACTCGAACACTGTCATGTGCAGAGTTAAAGGATTCACAAATTCACAAAGGGTTCGTCTCATTATCGTATAAGTGTAGTCCTACCCTAACAGCAGAGCCCTTGAAGTATTCCATTCATTGGGGCATTTCTTTTGGAACTAACTTATGAATTATTAAATTTTAATTTTTCGTTGCTTTTACTAAGTCTTTATTTTAAGCCAAACAATATAATTTTAAATTTCATTTATACAAATATGAATATATAAACATGAATTTAAAGCAAAATATCAAAAGAAACACAAAGTGATCAAGAATTTTACACCCTACCTATATTATAAATTTGCTTAAGTAGCTGTTTAGTTGAACACTGATTTCGCTCTTTCTGTCAATACTGATTTCACATTTGATAAACAGTTTTGTTTAACTAATTAACCGCTAAACAACGTTTATAACTAAAGAAGTTATTCTTTGATATACGAAATTTGTAAGTGTTTTAATTTCTAAACGATTATAAAAATCTATTTAGAATAGTGAACTATTTTTCTATAGCATCTTTCACGAGTACAAACGCATAATTGTACATTATAAAGCTTCACGATGTATATAATTATGATACAATTAGTAAATAGGTAAACTACATTAAAACTATCGATTCAAACAAATCAATATAATCTACATTGAATAATATGTATTAGAATAATCGTATTTATTGCTCTAACGATTTGCTTATAATAATAGGATTGCAATTCCCATTATACTACTTATAATGTTCATTACATAAACTAGTTTCGAATATTATATTTACCTAAAAATAACAACCTCTACGGGCCACTAACCATCAGGTGGCTTGGGTGACATCAACCGTTGTGAATTCTTACAGTCCTTTGAGCAATTTGGAAGCCCTTTTCAAGATGTCGAGTAAAAAATTAAGCTTAACGAATATTCCTTTATATTTCTTTGTATACCTCTCGATGCTATCGTTTATCCGTTTCTGTTTATCGATAATGTTAGTCGTTGTAATCAACATAAATTTGATATTTTTGTTCAGTGATAAAAATAATGTGTCTACATTTTGCTTACTGATTCTATAAATTTATGTAAGCCCTAATTTTTTTTAAAATGTTATATGTAGGCGGACGGGCAAATGAATTGGCATTTATGTCTTGGTATTAAGTGGCCACCGCCCATAGACATTGTCGATGTAAGAAGAATTAACTATTCCTTACATCGCCAATGCGCCACTAACCTTGGGAACGAATATGTTTTGTCCCTTGTGCTCACATCATCAACACTGACTCATTTATCCTTCAAACCGGAACGCATAAATGCTAAGTATACCACCTAGAAATTATATTATTTATTTTTGACCCGTCACTGCGATCTGTAAGTATTACTTTAACCCTCAGTGCTCGAGGTAGAATCACACTGATGTTCTTTTTCTGACCAATTATGTTTAAGGTAGCCTCTCAATCTCAAAAGTGATAAGCCAGCAACGCAAGAGTTTTTTTTTATACAATAGGAAGGCGGACGAGCACAGACGTATTACAAAATAATACGGACGGCAATACGATACGACCAAAGGAATTTTAGGTTCAGGATCAATTTTACATGATAATCGTACGTTTTTTTTCTTCTAATAAATTTATAATAATTTTCTATTTAAATTTATAATTGAGTTCCTTTTAACAAACTCCTTTTTTCGAACAAAAAGTTAAGCCGCCTGTTTAATAAAAATCGCAAAATATAATCCTTAGGATAAGTCTCAAAAGTATATAAGTGAAATTACGGAGGCGCTAAGCTTGTTGCCATGGCATACGGCTTACAAAGATTTTAGACATCATTATTATTTGTTTAATTTATTGAATTTCTCAGTAAAATATAAATAAAATTAGAAAGTAGCAACATTTTCGGTTCATTATTTTACGAACTTTTATTATATTTTAGCAACTAATTATTCGGAAAAAAATATATTATTTTTAAGCCGATTAATCATATTTTTTATTTATTAATTTCTTTATTGACGGTAAGTGTAGAAGACACACGTCTTCAATAATGTAATAATTAGTATTTTAAAATATGTATATATATTATCTATGTATCCATATATCTGTCATCTCGGAATATATATATTGCAGAGCGCGGGAAAATAGAATATGTATATTGGTATTGGCGCGAAGTGAAGACAGTGTGTGCATAGCGAGCTGATATATAAAATATAATATTTATTATTTAATTTGTAATACCGACATAACGACTTTAGTTAAAACACGCTTAAACAGTGAACATTACAGTGAGAAATCACATTCGAACAGACACCATCGTTTAAGTAAGAGACAGCTCTGTAAGGTATAATAATATATTTAATATTTTGATAGTTTGGAAATAATTTAATTACAAAATAAATAACTATATAAAAGAATATGAAAACTTCCCGTTATATCTTAATATTATGGCATTATCTGATAAACATATCAAATATATGAAACATTATAAAATGAATATACTATCGTTAACAGTGCAATGTCAGACCACCAAACAAGAATTTCCTACATAAGAGCGATCTTTTGATTCGCCGACGGCTCCGAGTGGCGCGCTCCGCTGCATTCAATATAAGTTGAGAGACAACACGATCCTTGTGGAGCATTTTTATAAGCGTCAGATCATAAGCCCTTTTATAAAAAACCTACAATTTCATCGCATATTATGCTACACATATTATTAGTGTCCTTATATATTCATATATTACTCAACCGAGAGGACCAGAGTAGATTAAGTAATGTAGATTAGAATCGCTAATGCCAGGATCAATGCAAGTCTCGAGATCTTTCTTTACCTATGTAGGTAGGTCTTTTTAAATGGATAGATAGAATATATTTATTGTATATCATAAAGATAAAGAAATTACAAAACACATGAATACAACCTAGTTTGCATACAGTTAATTTAATTAATATTTACTGGTGGTAGAGCTTTGTGCAAGCTCGTCTGGGTAGGTACCACCCACTCATCAGATATTCTACCGCAAAACAGCAATACTTGATATTGTTGTGTTCCGGTTTGAAGGGTGAGTGAGCCAGTGTAATTACAGGCACAAGGGACATAAAATCTTAGTTCCCAAGGTTGGTGGCGCATTGGATATGTAAGCGATGGTTGACATTTCTTACAATGCCAATGTCTAAGAGCGTTGGTGACCACTTACCATCAGGTGGCCCATATGCTCGTCCGCCTTCCTATTCTATAAAAAAAAAAAATACACTACATAGTGAGCTCTTACATTAATTACTAGGATTTAAAAAATATGTCCTATATTAAATACTTATATGTAGTAATTTATGTTTTTAGTAAGATTCGCAGTAGTGTTATATTCTAGTTAACTACCTCCTGATCTAGCTAGTTAAGGCCGCAGAACCCAGGGCAGCGGGTTCAATCCCTAATTGGATCTATAAAAATTTAAGGGGGTTTTAGTCCAGCACTTCTCAGTAGCAGAAAGTTAAAGAATTCTCGAAATTGGATTCGGGAAAAATATTTGTGAGGTGTAAATTAAGAGTGCCTCCGAAAGGACGTGAATCGGATTGCCACCGCTATATACGAATAGCTCATGCTCATTTGCCCGTCTTCCATTATGTATGACCACCGTGATCAAAATCAGCCAACAGGACAACAACATCATCATATGATGAGCCTCTTGGCGTGGTTGTTAGATACTTGCCTTTCACGCCGAAGGTTGTGGGTTCGATTCCCACCCAGGACAGACATTTGTGTGCATGAACATGTCTGTTTGTCTTGAGTCTGGGTTTAATTATCTATATAAGTAGGTATTTACAAAAGTAAAGTAGTATATGTAGTATATCAGTTGTCTGGTTTCCATAGTACAAGCTTTGTACAAGCTTAATTTGGGAACAGATGGCCGTGTGTGAAAAATGTCCCAGAATATTATTATTATTATCATCATTCAAATATAAAAGAAAATATCAAATGTTACAAACATAAGGCGTGGATTTGTTGTTGTGAATATTAAAACAACTATAAGCTGGCTAAGCCAAAATTGATAGGATTAGTCAATATATTTCATGAAAGGGGGTAACGGGCGTCAAGCCTAAACTAAATTCTATTCACCACTTTTAACAAACCGTTAACAATTGACAACCAATTATTGAATCTGATTTAATTAATTGACGGCTGATGAGGGAAAACAAAATTTTATTTGTAGTACATACGACATCTGCTACATCGATTCGATAAAGTGTAATATAAATGGCAACAATTAAACATCTGCCTTTTGTGGCGCAATCAGTTCACGGTAATTTTATTTATACTAAAGTCAATTACGAATTTCACTACTTTGAATGTGAAACAACATTTTCTGCATTAATTAACATCAGATTTCGATATTATTATTATAACAGCAAAATTTTATTTCTCATTGTGATGAACTACAATATTATACAATAATTTAAAATTTATCAATTTATTTTTAGAACGTTTGTTATTCCTTGCTACGAATAAGAACAATGTATTTCACGTTAGATAGTGTTAGCTTGGCCATTAAAAATTTGCTGACCATAACTTCGTTGCCACGATGGAAGCCATAGCAGTGGGCGGCTCCGTTTGAAACCGGAACACATCCTTGAGGGGCTTCCGGTAAATTGCCCACTTTTTTACCGACTTATGATAGGTGTAATCTACTTAATGTAAGAATAAAATAACTTTTTTGCTCCATACAAATTCTTTAACGTTTTTAAAAGTTACGGGTAAAAAAATGTTCTTCTTGGTGGGCATTATAAAATACTATTACTATGGACAGCGACTTCACTCGTGTGTGATGTGTTAAGGAGCGTATGTCTTTTTTAGTACCACTGACAACGTATAAAAAAAACTTGTGATGATCGAATGAAAGTGTATTAAAGAAACAAACTCACATTAGCATTTATAATATTAGTTAGAATATTGTTTGAAGTCTTACCCAAACTGATGACGCTTATCTACCCAACATTAACCTACTCGGCATAAAATATAATTGAATAAAATTGAACATTATTATTCTACGTACAACAAAGATTCGACCCGCATACTTTTGCTCCTGACTGTAGAGGGATGAGTCTTTTATGTGACGTTAAGCTGGTATTTTTATGTTAACAATAGCAAGTTGTGTAACATTTTTAATGTCATTTTACCCCATACATAGTACAAAATCAGGGGATTTTATATTTATATGATCCGAGTCATAAAATTTATCGCAACTTTCACTTTTTTGTAATATTTTTTGATTAATGACGACTTTATTAATCACATTTTCGTTTTACAATTAAATTCTAATAATATTTCATTGAAATATTTAAAAATAAATTATTCAATATTTTGTCTCAATAAACTTTTTCTGTACATAATTGTAAATATAATAATTAGGATGAAATATAAGTAAACATACAGAGAAGTTTTTGAAAAAAGGATATTTGTTTTATATACACAAGAAACACTCGTGATTGGTAAACTATTTATAGTGTCAGTAGAGCAGTTGCTCGTCTGCATTCCTATGCAATCATATTTTAGTAAAAAAAATAATAATTCATTTAAATTACATGTCAAAATAGCAATTCATTTAAATTTGTCAGTGAGTTAATTAAAGCATGTATCTTTTATATTTACAACGCATATAACGTTTTCACATACAAAATATCTAGTATCGGATTTAAATTATGCATATTTGTCATGACTTATTAGTCATCATGCATGTTTTGCTGCGATAATATGCATGCATAATGTTTGTAATAAAATTTTAACAAGCCACCGCTTCGTTCTGGAGTTCGTTGACATAAATCGATGAGATATATATTTATATCATCTATTTGTTCCAAAACTCCTGGTAACATTGGATTCGAAAATAAACCTAATTGCCTTTATCACAAATAAAACATTCATACTTCGAGCGATCCTAATAATGATCTTAACAAGGCTCACGAAAAAAATGACTATCTTTTTAGCCATATGTACTTCTCGAGTCGAAACATTTTCGTTTATCAAGGTCACCAACATCAATAAGACTTCAAGGGTATCAAGATCACAATATCTGACAATATAGAAGATACACCGCAAAAAAATGGTAAAACTCTAAACATGAATAAAGCGACAAGTGGCAGTTCAATAGAATAGGTAACCAGCTACAATAATAATATATTAAAAAAGGAGGTTGAATTATCGATTGAAAATCATTTCTCTTAACATGCGGACAGTGCCTTTAGGAGAAAAGGACTACCTGGTTAATTGTATCTTCGAATGTAGCGACTCATATAATAATAATCGAACTTCACTTCAAGAAGTTCATTTAATCGTATATAATAATATGTTTATTTTATTGAAAAAATAAGGTTTTTATTTATTTTAATTCATATTTATTTATTGTTGTCCTTTAATTTTAAAATAATTTCGATAACTATCAATTTCAACCTTTGACATCTGCCAGGCTTACCGCGATGGTCATATCTTTTATAATTTATGTTATGAAATCGATT